>NW_024038589.1:1339356-2009035 GCF_016077235.1 Cyprinodon tularosa | reverse complement strand
GCATCTCTTTTCATTCCTGTAATAAGAAGTTTCTTTTGAATGGATTTGATTAAAGTTTAAGTCCCTCGGTATAAAATAAATATTTTGATGGAGATGAGAAATCTGCTTCCTCGTTGGTGAATAACCGATAGTTTGGATCCAATCATTTAAATAAACGGTGTTAGTTTTTTTTTTTTTTTATATATATATATATAAGAATTGTGCTATAATTTCTAGTCACCGATCTGTTGCTGCTATATTTTAATTTGACGAACCGGAATTTGTCGATTTTCTTTTTCCTGTTTGGTGCGATTGCAATTGCGTGACCTGGCCGGACCTTATGACCACAGTGTACCAATCTTCTGATGGCTACTTCCAACAGGATAATGCGCCATGTTATAAAGTAAATCATCTCAGACTCATTTCTTGAAACTTTTCCACTTAAGTAATTGTGAATTGAGCATATTGACAGACAACATTTTATTTTTTATCTTAAATGCAATTTTTTTTTTTATAATTACTGCTCTAAATGTATTGCTCTGTCAGCTAAAGATCTGTTTTGGTCTCTATACTTTAATTAAATAAATCAATTCAAGCTAAAATGTAGGAGGCTATACTGAGCCTGATCTCTTTGTATTAGAGATTTTCTTACCCAGAAAGATGTCACTTGGGGTAAAACCCCCCCTGCAACCCTGGTTTGCATTTGTATAGCTCACAGCATGTTCATTTACATGTTAAAGCCTCCCCTAGAATTCCATGGGGGGGAGGCATGGGGGGAACACTGCCTAAGAGAGTCCACGTCAATTTCTGACAATTTACGGGAGTTTTTGGCGAAGCCTGCAAATTGTCGTAAACTGCCGCTAACCTGAAGTTCCACGACAATCTACACGAAAATCCCACTTTTCATGCAGTGTGAGAAGGGAAGTTCAGAAGTTAGTTCAGGGTCAGTTAGAACTTTGAACAATGTCCTGCAAAAATCAGAGATGAACGGGACTCACGTTAGCAGAAAAGGGTTCTCAGAATCCAGTCGGTGTGGGTTTTTTCAGAGATTGGGGGGCTCGTTGGAGGGCAGACAGGTGTCTTGTTTGGTTGGTTCCTTGAGGAGCAATGGAGCGGACTGCCACTTACTGTAGTTTTCCAGGAGAACTTGAACGGGTCGTGTGGAGATTAATCCCCTGCTCAGTGTGAAGCTCAAAACAATCCTTCCAGGGGGAGAAGGGCAAAAATCCAGTCTGCAGGATTATTTCCTGCCGAAAAGGAAAAGAACAAAAAACAAGGTTAGAACTCAGAGAGACAAAAACTCAGTTTGACTCAGCTTAACTCAGCTTGGCTAGAGTACCCAAAACTGGCAAACACTCTCGCGTCGAGGTAGTGGCAGTCCACCCCTTGAGAGTCCTCAGTAATGAGCACAACGGCACAATCAGCCTCAGGTTCGTGGGAGGACCAACGAGAACAGGGCACCATCTGGTGGTGGAGATAGAGAACACACAAAAACACAGCCCATACACACTGGATTCCTAACATTATTACAAACATGACAGACCAGCATGTCTACTGCAAGTACTAGTCAGCGCAATTCAGACTCGTCTACTGGAATTTTGTGATGATTACAAAGTTTTATGAACTAACAAAGGAAGACTCAGACAGAAAATTCATGTTTTTGTGGAAACTGCCCACAGGGAATTAACAAACAAGTAAGGCAGCATGATGCATGATACCTATCAGGTCTCTGTATTTGTGGTCTGAGTCTCACTTCCACTCCACTACTGTCTGCCATGGGTTCAGCCCATAGTTTTTTCATTCTTGGAAACTCCTTGGATCCTTGGACACTGGCGAAGCTTCCTGCCCCTGCTATCTGCAAATTAGTTTTACAAAAGCTATTGTTTACTTCTGTTATCCATATTACCAAAGAGTTCAGTGATTTCTTATTCTTTTATTATGTTTTAACAACAGTACCTAATGTAGTCAGTAGTTTTCTTCTGCAATTTCAGTTGGAATTGTTGCAATAAATCCATAAAGTAGCATGCATGATCTGTGTAAATATAGTCTTACTTTTATATGTTAAAGGACTCAAAATGACTCAAAACTCAAACTGCAGGACTTGGGACATAAGTTGAGGCTTTTCAATCATGACTTGGACTTGATTTGGGACTTGCCTGTCTTGACTTGGGACTTGAGGGATAAGACTTGAAACTGTCTTATGACTTACAAAACATGACATGGTTCCACCTCTGGTGAATACTGGAAAAAAAATTAGGTTTTCCAAAACCAAAGGCAACAAAGCTTTTTAGGTCTGGCAAAGTTAGAGAGAGAGTTTCTTCTAAGCATTTTGTGTTTTTCGTAATTTTTGCACATTTCAGGTGTTTACTGTTGTCTACAGCAAGAGCTAATGATGACCGCAGGTTACCCCACGCATCTTGAGCCGTTGTTTAAAAAGCTAAAATACATTTTATTTTACCAAAGGTTTTAACACTGATATAAGGTTACCGTTTTTGTGTTTTTTCCATGTCACTCGCTAAATCACATAAGGTTAATGTAATGAACTATTAACAATTAATTCAAGGTTCCTTGATTTCTTATTGATTTCTTATTAAACAAATCATTGGTGAAATATTATGTTTTATCAAATTAATTTTATTTATTTGTAGGATTTACCTTGGTTTTAATTCATTCAAGAGTGAAATAATCAAAGCTCACACCAACAGGACCAAATAGAGTGTTGATGAATCAAAGAGTTTATTGTTGCCTCCAAACAAGGTTTTGATATTTTACATGTAAAAGCTTGAAAACACCAATAGGAGAAAGAAATCTCAGGCCCCACAGCCTAATGTCATTTGACAAAGTACTTTTTTTTTTTTTTTTAAGAGCAGAATCATTAAAATAGTTTATATCCCCACTTTTATTTAAACCTCTAACATGGTTAAACTGTAGAACTAGGCTTTAAATCACTTTCAGATAAAACACACAGAAATATTCCCCGACGTAAAGTGAATACAGAAAGAATCATGCGAAGACCTCCAGCTGGTTAGTGAGTGCACTCTAGGATGAGTTCACACTTAGTCACGAGCCACAGACGTCCCTGGTCATAGCTCACATGCTTGATGTCCTTCTGGAATTCAATTTTCTTCCAATCTGCACCTCCTGGAGATTTGCCAGAGATGCCAATTCTGTAAAGAGAAAGGTGATTATTTAAAACCATGTATAATATCTGTGTTGTGAAGAAATGCAACAAAAAAAACTAATTCAAAGTTAACCTTTCAAAGAGACTTCCAGATTTATTTACAACAAAGACACGTCCATCAGTCCCAACTTCTGCCTTCACTGCTTCTCCTTCAACTTTAGTCCATCCTTTTGTGTTACAGCTTTTGGGTGAGATTTCCTGAAAAGAAAAACCAAGAATGAAAAGCTGATAGGTGAATATTGTAACAAGATGGGAAAGAGTAAAAATAAAGCAATTTACCATGTAGTAGATAGCTTCATTGGAATTCACTCCCCAGCACACATTTGGGCTGCAGCTTAAATGCTTCAGTTGCTATGGAAGTAAATATGTGCCATCAGAATTTGAACAAAAAATACCTCTGAAATTTGAATGTTGTATATTAGTGCTTACTTTTTCAGTATTAAAATAAATTCAGAATATATTTTTAACCTAAAAAAAATTCAATGTCATTATTTGTACATTTAAAAAAAATTCAGTGTAATTTTTTTTACATGGTTGCAATTTTCAGTTATTAAAAAAAATCACATTCCTATTTCAAAGTGATAAAATTTTCAATATACATATTTTTCACAGTTTAAATTTTCAGTGTTAAAAAATTCAGCATATAAAAAATTAAACTTTTCAAAATTCAAATGCAATATTTTCGTTGTCCTCCAATTCAACTTGCTCAAATTCACTGTCTCAAATTCAGCGTCTAAAAATTCGCTGTAAAATTGGCCAAGGATACTTCAGGTCACAGACATTAGCAATGGATGTCCGATTCCAAAATCCACCTAATCACGTGACACAACCGTCATATTGAAGAAGTACCAGTATCACCCAGGCTGGCGACCATGGAGGCGAACTCAAACCCAACGGTGAGTTTACTGCTTTCATATTTCTGTAGTTTTATTTTGCGCATGAAGTTTGATACATTATCTTAAAGCCTGATTTAAAACACTGGTTTGGGCCGTTGTTAATCTTACACCGTGTAGTGCCGGCATAATACTTCTCGCTACCTCCGAGCACCCCCCCCCCCATTTCTTTTTATTTGTGTACTTTTCCAGGCAGTCTTAGTAAAGTTGTAATTTTTCAGGAGATGCTACCGCTAATGTAGTAAGCTAACATGGCTGCCTTGTGTGCTTCAAAGAGGGGCTGTGAACAGTTCCGACCCCACTCTGATCAGCTACTGTATTGTTAGGTGACCTCATTTATGAATTAATTAAGAAATTTATTGTCATTACAACATCATTCAAAATACCAGTTACCTACCAAATTGTAGATTTATTTGTGCTTGATATAGTTTCTACAATTTTAATGGGAGAAGAGCACAGTAGTCATCAACTGCCTGTCTCAGTCTCACCTAAGACAACATACAAACAACCCAGAAAGTCACCACCCATCAGTTCTCTTTAAAGATTCTAGACTTGCCGCAAGTGGTATTTCTTTTTGAAATAAAACGGGGGAAATTGGGTGGGTGGGTGGGGGGGGGGGGGGTGCTCGGAGGTAGCGAGAAGTATTATGCCGGCACTACACGGTGTAAGATTAACAACGGCCCAAACCAGTGTTTTAAATCAGGCTATAAGATAATGTATCAAACTTCATGCGCAAAATAAAACATACTACAGAAATATGAAAGCAGTAAACTCCCCGTTGGGTTTGAGTTCGCCTCCATGGTCGCCAGCCTGGGTGATACTGGTACTTCTTCAATATGACGGTTGTGTCACGTGATTAGGTGGATTTTGGAATCGGACATCCATTGCTAATGTCTGTGACATGAAGTATCCTTGGCCATTTTTACAGTGAATTTTTAGATGCTGAATTTGAGACAGTGAATTTGAGGAACTTGAATTGGAGGACAACGAAAATATTGCATTTGAATTTTGATAAGTTGAATTTTTTATATGCTGAATTTTTTAACACTGAAAATTTAAACTGTGAAAAATATGTATATTGAAAATTTTATCACTTTGAAATAGGAATGTGAATTTTTTTAATAACTGAAAATTGCAACCATGTAAAAAAAATTACACTGAATTTTTTTTTAATGTACAAATAATGACATTGAATTTTTTTTAAGTAAAAAATATATTCTGAATTTATTTTAGTACTGAAAAAGTAAGAATCCGTGTATCATTCGTTCTTTCTATTTTCAAATGTCAATCAAAAAATAAAAAATTGACTGGTTATTTTGTTTTTTGTTTTTTATGGTTAAACCAAAAACGAAAAAAGGATTTGTTTTTCATAATCAATTCTAAGCTCAGATCAAGAATACGAAATGGAAAAACGGTGAGCAACGCAGAATTTGATTTTAATATTTAATCGGTACAGTTTACGTGACCCGGAAGTTTGGTGGAGCTTTAGCTAAAAAAAACAATTGGCTTACCCCCACCACGTTCGATCAAGCTGCACCAGATAAGGCAGTCGGACCTATCAGCCATGGACAGTTACGCTCGAGGATCCAAGCGTGTGACTCTTAAGGAGGAGGACATGACAATGGAGAAAATCAGCAGGATTTTCCAGGTATAACTTTTTTCTTGAAACTTTTCTGTGCACTGTACTTTTAACTAGCAACAACAAACAGCGTTCTAGCGTCGCCATGGTAGCCACTTCATCACCCCACTGCCGCGCAAAGAGCTATTTCCGGGTCACGTAAACTGTACCGATTAAATATTAAAATCAAATTCTGCGTTGCTGTCCGTTTTTCCATTTCGTATTCTTGATCTGAGCTTAGAATTGATATATGAAAAACAAATCCTTTTTTCGTTTTTGGTTTAACCATAAAAAACAAAAAACAAAATAACCAGTCAATTTTTTTTTTTTTTTTTTTGATTGACAATTGAAAATAGAAAGAACGAATGATACACGGATTAGTAAGCACTAATATACAACATTCAAATTTCAGAGGTATTTTTTATTCAAATTCTGATGGCACATATTTACTTCCATAGTTGCCCTGACAAAGTATTCCAGTTCAAACTGCCCTCCTGCTCAGTGGGTGAGACATTACTGGCATTGAGACAGTGGATGCTGTCGCTGTCGGTAATCCCAATTACATTACCTTCTCCACCAGCATCCAACTGGTTCAACTCCTGACCTGAATACATAAAAATGTGCATCACTAAACACCTGAAAAGAAAAACATTTGTAATCCTGGAAACCATTGTTCTTAGATATATTACTCACCTGAAACAGGAAAGAAATCACCACCAGCAAATTTATAGACTTGGTCATCATTGTTGACTCCCCAGATCCCTGCAGGTCCCACTGAGACATGCTTGAGAGGAACAGAGCCCAGTTTGGTCCAACTCGATCCACTGAGGAAGAAGACGTTGGAGGATGTGTCAGTCATCACCACCATCCCTTGACCAGCATCAAGCTGGACTGCAGAAAACTGCAGCGGAGCAGCCTTACAGCTCAAGCCTGTAGAGAAGAACCAAAAAATAAAATATAATGAATATTCAAATGAGTTACAAACTTATTCTATCTAAAAACAATAAGAGAACTAACCATGGCAGCTGGTGAAATAATTCACCAAAACCAAGAAGGTTACAGCAGCTCTCATATTTTCCTCTGTTTCTTACTGTGCAGCTCCAGATGAAACTCTGCTTGTTTGTCATGAAACACCTGTGACGAGGAGACTTTTATACCTGAGGTAGACTGTGGCTCTTTTGATTATGTTGGTGGAATTCAGGAAGAAGGAAGTGTTTTTTACCCTTTTTTTTTTTTTTTTTTTACAAAGTATCTTGATGTTGTTGGACTAGTTGTTCTTAATTATAGTATTACAATGTAGTGGTTTGACAGTAGAAGAAAAGCAATAAGCATGGTGCCACAGTCTTACTGACGTTTGAAATGCCTTGTGATAAGGAGGGTGTGAAACCTGGCATGATGAATAGGGATTTTTACATATAATTTGTTGTTCAAGCCTTATGATGAGTTTCTGCTTACAGTTTGCGGGAAAAAATACATGACATTTAGGGTTAAAATAGTACAAGGGACTACGTAGAAAGTTTTTAGACATGTTCTATTAAAGAACTGTAAAGCATACACAGGAGGGTATGCTAATGGTGTACCTTTATTAGGCTTTATTGAGTATTAAATTGGGCAGGCAACATTACTGTATTAGTTATCTATGTTAGTATTACTTCCGACCCTTTGGATAATGACCATGTGCGTTTTGGATGTGTGTTCATGTTTGTTTGCCTTGACAGTCATTTTTCAAGAAATATGTATCCTAGACATATTGATGGCTTGGGAATGTTAGGGAGTTTGTCAAATGAAGATGCACATTTTTAATCATCAAAGAGCAGAAAAGGAAAATTCTGTCCAGGTCTGGAGGGAAACTAGGCATTTACAAGAGGAAGCCATAATTACGATACACAAGGTAATTCGCCATGGAATGGTACCTGGGTGTGCTAGAAACATTCATGGTCCTTGTACAGGTGGTGCCATTCATGTACATCGCCACCTGGCCTGCCTGACTCCCATTTATCCTTAGGTTTCATATCACAGTGGTGACAAAGTCATTGTTAATTACATAATGGTGTTATCACTAACTTTTTTAAGATGTGCCACTTTGTTGTAGATGGAAAGAAGTACTTGTGCACCCCAAGATCCTCTGCTAATGCTGATGTTGATGGTTTTCATACCTTGAACTCATAAGCATGGGTTCACAAAAAATACCTACTTTTTGGTTGTTAAAGAGACGTAACATTAAAAATTAGAGCCGTATAAAAAGGAAATTATTAGCATCTGTGCAATAACACATTGCTTGATTAGAAACATTTTTATTACTGTAATGGTTATCTTTTCATCCATCTTCTACTGCTTATCCTGTAAGGCTTGTGGTTGGGCCACTCCCTATCTCCGGCAGTCTATGGGTGAGAGTTGGGGTACACCCTGCGCAGGTCACCATTCTGTCGCAGGACAACACAGAGACACACAGAGACACGCAATCATGCACACACACACTCACACCTAAGGACAATTTAGAGAAGCCAAAAAACCTAACAGTCATGTTTTGGGAGTGAGGGAAGAAGCCAGAATACCCAGAGTTTTATGAACTCATGGAGTTTGCATGGGGAGAACATGCAAACTCCATGCAGACCAAAATCGAACCTACAGTAGAACCTCCTTGATGCAAGGTAACAGCGCTACAAACTGTGCCACCATGAAGCCCATGGTTATCTTTTAGTTTATAATTTCAATTGGTAGCTGTCTGTCTGTCCACTTATCTATCTATAAAGAGGTATTTTAATGTACCCAAATCATTATTCTAAAATTTTATTTTGAGTTCACTACATGTCATCTAAAGGCACTTTACACAACCCATTCAATCAGATTATAGAGTCAAATTGATTCAAAGTTTTGCATCTAAGGAAAACCAGCTCACTGCATTGATTCATTGACTCGAAGATAATCCCTCAGACCAAGCATGCTTGTAGCAACAGTGGAAAAGAAAATTTCCTTTTAACTGGAAGAAACCTCCACCAGAACCAGTGAGTGGCCATCTACCAAGGCAGACTGGGGTTCAAGGAGACAGAAGCAGAGATACAAAAGGCAACTGTCAACCAGCTCCACTGGCAGCTCGATCCATAAAACACACGGCCAGGCAGACGAGCTCCAAGCCAGCCCCCATGTCAGAGGATAAAGAGAGCACATACAGTTAGTCACAGTCAGACAAACAGACTTATCCTAAAAAAAAGAAAAGAAAAAGAGCAAGCTCCAACAGCTATATCAAAGTTGGTAATGGCAACATAATAAATGGCAATGATAATTCAAATTCTGCAGAGTGGGAGAATAGAGATAAAATGAAGCGGAATAATGAGAAATGGTCCATATATCGTCTAGTAGTCTAAGCCTATAGCTGCATAATTACAGAGATAGCTCAGGATAACCCGAGCCACTCTAACTATAAGTTTTATCAAAAAGGAAAGTTTAAAGCCTTCCCTTAAAAGTAGACAGGGTGTCTGCCTCACAGACTAAAACTGGTAGTTGCTTCCACAGGAGAGAAGACTTATAACAAAAAGATCTGCGTCCCATTCTACTTGTAGAAATTCCAGAAACCACTAGTAAACAGGCAGATTGAGAGCGAAGTGCTCTGTTAGGAACATAAGGAACAATCAGATCTCTGATATAAGATGGAGCTTGGCCATTTAAGGCTTTATATGTGAGAAGGAGGATTTTAAATTCTATTCTGGATTTAACAGGAAGCCAATGAAGAGAAGCCAGGATAGGAGAGATGTGATCTCTATTTTTCATTTTTATCAGAACTCTGGCTGCAGCATTTTGGATCAGCTGAAGGCTTTTAACTACAGTTTGTGGACTTCCTGATAGTAAAGAATTACAATAGTCCAGCCTTGAAGTAACAAATGCATGGACTAGTTTCTCAGCATCACCCCTGGACAGGAGATTTCCAATTTTTGCAATATTCCGCAGATGAAAGAAGAAAATTCTTAAAACCTCTTTGATATGGGATTTAAATGAAAGGTCCTGATCAAAAACAACACCAAGATATTTTACTTTATTTTCTGAGATCAATTTAATCCTATCCAAATGAAGTGACTGGCTAATCAGTTTCTTTTTCCAAGACTATAGTTTGTCTGCATTCAGGAGCAGAAAGTTAAGAGTCATTCTGGTTTTTATGTCTTTAAGACATGCATGTAATCTATGTAATGGGTTAGCTTCATCTGGATTTATAGACAGATATAGCTGGGTATCATCAGCATAACAGTGAAAATTAATCCAATGCTGTCTAATAATTCTACCGATTGGGAGCATATATAAATAAAGAGAATTGGTCCTGGCACTGATCCCTGTGGTACTCCACAAGCAACCCTGGAGCATGAGGAAGATTAATCATGAACGTGAACAAATCTAAATTGGCCAGATAAATAAGATTTGATCCAATCTAGTGCTGTTCCTTTAATTCCTACAAAATATGCAAGTAATTCTAAAATACTTTTATGATCAACTGTATCAAATGCAAAACTGAGATCTAACAGGACAAGTACAGATAAAAAGTCAATTATTCTGAGGCCCCTATGTTGCTGATAAGTGTTATAACTTATCACAGATTCAAAACTGCTCTGTAAAATAACTATTGGGTAAGGGTTGTGTCTTTTATCTAACCAAGTTACCAGTAGGGTTGTGCAAAAACATGTGCACAATGGCAGGTCACTGTGTTCTAGACTTACAAAATGAGCATAACATTTCTTGTTAGGGCTGAAAATTGAACCCTTAGAGGAAATACTGAAGCATGGTCATCCACCCAACCCTGAGGAATTCAGGGTGTAGTGCTGTTGATTGACATTACAGGTAAAATGTCACTTAACTGGCTCTGGGGATACAACAAGGGAATTTATGAGAGCGGAAGGTTTTACAATAAAAAAGATGGCATTAGGATGTTGCTTTAGTTATTTACTTCCTTAAATCTTTCTTAGTGCAGCGGTTTGGCACACACATTATGTTTTTCCATGATGTAAAATAGACTACGGGTAAAATATTCACAGAGATTTTAAAATTCTATCTGATAAACAAATAAGTATTTAAAATAAAGCAGTTTGATTACTGAATGTGAATTAAAGTGGAATACTAATTAATAATTTCTTTTAAAGATCTGTGCACTGAGAGAACCTTGGGGGTAAAAGAGAAATAGTAGTAATCAAAAACTCAAAACTCAGCAATACTATGAAATAAAAAAAATGCAATAAAAAAAACCTAACTTAAATTAAAAAAGATTATGATGTACAAACTGTTGCAAAAAAATTTTCATGTAGTTAAAAAGCAAAAGTTGGGGAATAACAGGTCAGGAGAAGAATGGCTCTATGTTATTTGGAAAGTGTATGAAAAGGAAATCTAAGAATATTGTTATTCTCCTCTACAGATTTGTTTTGTCACTTTTGTACATTTTTTTTAAATCCAAATTACAATCCTTAAAAGTACTTGTTCAATCTTAACAGCATTGTTTCTCTTGTACACATCAAAAAAAAAATCGCATTGCTTTGAGCAAGCTGCAAATGCTCTGGTAAATCAATTTAAATAATTATGTCACTGGTTCCTACATTATTAGTTCTTTATGTTAAGTTGATCTAAATGTATTTGAATGGCTCTGTATCGAGCAGAAACAAGCAAGAAGAATAAAACATTTTCTTCTAAATCAGTCGTTATTTTGTAAATTTCTCCCAAATTAATCTTGACTTTCACCAATGAAAGAAAATGTTTGAAGCATTAGATGGACACCTTTTAGCAATAGCTGAAAGATGTGTATCTCATGAACCATCAGATGCCAAATATATACTGTATATGGCAGGAGCATGACACAATTTTACATTGTCTATCGAAGGACAAGTAACTGGATAGGGTCAACAGTCAAAGGGAAGAGGAGTTATGATGTGTGGGGAAGCAGTTGGGAGGCACAGAGAAGGAGTCAAAAGCTCCTGGGGGCACATGCATGTTCCTGAGGATATGAGAGCCAAACTTGTAGACCAAGTTCTGAAACATGCACTTACAATGACCAAGTAATGGTGCAGGCAAATTTTGGGAGAACAACTGTGTCCTCAATCATTAGACTTTTTGTTTACGGAAAAGGTATCTAATCTAAAAAATGGCAGTTTTTATACTTTCAGCAATGCACAATAACAAAATTCCACTTGCATTTAACAATATAGTGCCTGAAAGTGTGTATCTTTTTTTTTCTCATATAATGTTCTTAAATGTGCTCTGCAAAAAAACTGTGATTATGGGGTCCTTGTTTTGCAGAATATCAGTACAAGGAGATTAATCTAACTTAAGGGGAATTCCACAAATGTCAGTTTTTTTTTTATTATTTTGAGTTTGTTTCTTTGCATTTTTTTTTTGCTTTTATTCATGCCACTTAGAGGCAGGCTTTGAGATATTATGATTATTATTTTCCAAATAACTATTGTTGTTATTATATCCGACCACATGGCTTAGAACCTCATATTTCTTCATGAAAACTTTCAAACTGCCAAGGTAACTTCTCTAAACCCCTTTTCTAAATGTAAAATAACTCAAGAGTGAATGTCAACATATAAAAAATAATGAAAGCTCACACCAACAGGACCAAATACAGTGTTGATGAATCAAAAAGTTTATTGTTGCCACCAAACAAGGTTTTGATATTTTACATGTAAAAGCTGAAATTGAAAACACCAATAGGACAAAACAATCTCAGGCCCCACACCCCAATGTCATTTGACAAAGTATTTATTTATTTATTTTTAAGAGCAGAATCATTAAAATTGTTTATATCCCCACTTTTATTCAAACCTCTAACATGGTTAAACTGTAGAACTAGGCTTTAAATCACTTTCTGATAAAAACACACAGAAAAATCCCTCAAACATAAGTTGAATGCAGAAAGAATCATGCGAAGACCTCCAGCTGGTTAGTGAGTGCACTCTAGGATGAGTTCACACTTAGTCACGAGCCACAGACGTCCCTGGTCATAGCTCACATGCTTGATGTCCTTCTGGAATTCAATTTTCTTCCAATCTGCACCTCCTGGAGTTTTGCCAGAGATGCCAACTCTGTAAAGAGAAAGGTGATTATTTAAAACCATGTATAATATCTGTGTTGTGAAGAAATGCAACAAAAAAACTAATTCAAAGTTAACCTTTCAAAGAGATTTCCAAATCTATTTACAACAAAGACACGTCCATCAGTCCCAACTTCTGCCTTCACTGCTTCTCCTTCAACTTTAGTCCATCCTTTTGTGTTACAGCTTTTGGGTGAGATTTCCTGAAAAGAAAAACCAAGAATGAAAGGCTGATAGGTGAATATTGTAACAAGATGGGAAAGAGTAAAAATAAGCATTTTACCATGTAGTAGATAGCTTCATTGGAGTTCACTCCCCAGCACACATTTGGGCTGCAGCTTAAATGCTTCAGTTGCCCTGACAAAGTATTCCAGTTCAAACTGCCCTCCTGCTCAGTGGGTGAGATATTACTGGCATTGAGACAGTGGATGCTGTCGCTGTCGGTAATCCCAATTACATTACCTTCTCCACCAGCATCCAACTGGTTCAACTCCTGACCTGAACACATAAAAATGTGCATCACTAAACATCTGAAAAGAAAAACAGTTGTAATCCTGGAAACCATTGTTCTTAAATATATTACTCACCTGAAACAGGAAAGAAATCACCACCAGCAAATTTATAGACTTGGTCATCATTGTTGACTCCCCAGATCCCTGCAGGTCCCACTGAGACATGCTTGAGAGGAACAGAGCCCAGTTTGGTCCAACTTGATCCACTGAGGAAGAAGACGTTGGAGGATGTGTCAGTCATCACCACCATCCCTTGACCAGCATCAAGCTGGACTGCAGAAAAATGCAGCGGAGCAGCCTTACAGCTCAAGCCTGTAGAGAAGAACCAAAAAATAAAATATAATGAATATTCAAATGAGTTACAAACTTATTCTATCTAAAAACAATAAGAGAACTAACCATGACAGCTGGTGAAATAATTCACCAAAACCAAGAAGGTTACAGCAGCTCTCATATTTTCCTCTGTTTCTTACTGTGCAGCTCCAGATGAAACTCTGCTTGTTTGTCATGAAACACCTGTGACGAGGAGACTTTTATACCTGAAATATCTGAGGCTCAACTGGTTTTTGATTATGTGTGGGGAATTCAGGAAGAAGGAAGTTTATTCCATTTTAAATTTTTTAGAATGATGCTGTGTTAGAATAGGATTGAACAAAATACAACTTTATCGCCATTACACTGTCACAAGTGCAAAGGAAAGGAAGAGTAGCATGCATCCATCCAGAAGGGCTACACAGAATATAAACATTTATTTACATGTGCAAAGAGAGTATACTGTATGTATTGACTTTGAATGGTATATATAAACAGGTAGTAATTGTAAGAGGCTATAAAATAACTGAATATGAAAAACTTTACAGCAAGCTTCGGATATGGATTATATTAGTGGGGTTATAATACATATTTGATTGTTGTGTGTTTTTTTCCTTTATTTTTGTGGGCGGGAGGTGGTGGGTACAGTCCTTATAGTTGGTGTCAGGAGGTGCTCAGGAGCCTGACAGCAGTTTGGAACTACCGGTAGCTGTTGCTATGCCTGGTGGTTCTAGTTTTACTGGTTGTCCTTAATTATACATTTACAATGAAGTGGCCTGACAGTAGAAGAAAAGCAAAAATCTGGGTTGATCCTTATACTTAGCAGAGTCTTACTAGATGCTTTTCCATCAGCTTTTTCTAATGTGCATTTTGTAGTATTGCATCACGAAGGCTTGATGGAAATTGCAAAATTTGAAAAAACTCCCTCAAATTTGCTAAACAGTTTCCCCCTCGCTTTAAGTGGTTTTTGGTTTTTGCACAAAAAGTGTTAATGTGCAAAAAAGGAGATGGAATCAGGTCAGACTTAGCAAACTTTAACCTTATATGACCATTTAGCTCTTTTCGCTGTCAGCATCTTCCCGGATATTCCTCTTATGTGCATAGACATGGCTGGAAGCAACTCAGCCATTAATAGCTAACAGGTTAGCATAAGGACAACTCGCTTGATAGCAAGACAGTTATCAAAACTTTCCTCCATTACTTTTTTGTGGTCAGTGCTAAATTGTAGCCTCTACTGTTTATTAAGGCCATGCGTGCTAATGTAATGTGTATTACAGTGTATGACATGATTACACTTTACTGTGCTTGGTCACTTTAAATCAAATGGAACACGATAAATTAGTTTTTGTATTTTATCTAACTTTTAAAAGTTTGCTTTAACTTCAAATTTCAGTTAGATGAAAACAGGTCTATGTTTATATGGTCTATATGCCATGTAATTATGGGTCTGTTTCAAAAAGCAGGTTTAACAAAGTCCAATTCGAATCTGCAATTCTAAATTGATATAGCCTAATGTTGAGAACTCAGAATTTTCAGTTTCACAACAGCTTCTATGAACTATTCCAATCAACTCTAAGAAGGTCCATTCAGAGTTGAGCATGTGTGCATCAGGTATAAAAAGCCATTATCAGTGCAGCGCCGATTCGATGAGTCACTATTAGGGGTGTAAATAATAATCGTTTTGTATCGATGCATCGATCCAACAGCCGACGATCCGATGCATCGACACGTCCGCAAGAGAATCGATTCATGTTTTTATTTTTTCCTCCGGTCTATTTTTATCCATTTGCTCCTGGGAGTAATTCTACCTCCCGTGCTGCGGTGGTGCAAAATCTATTTTGCCCTCCTAACTCGCTTCCTGGTTATACTCTTACAGCAGTGTGTCCCAGTAAGCTTGACACAGACATTTTTAAATTATGCTCAATATTGAAACGTGGTCTGTGCTACACGCTGTGGGTCTAGATACGGCCGGGGCGGCGAGGAAGTGGGGGCGAGTTTAGTCCAAAGACGGAGGGACATGAGGGCCAAAAAGAGCGGAGATCCAGGTGGAAAAAGGGTCCCAGCGTTCTCGCGCACCTCACTCTTCTAGCTTCACGAGTTGTTTTCCGTAATTTTGGTCAAAAAAACAAAACAAGCTGGCCTCCTGTCTGCTGCACTGTTCGCGGTCAGCTACAATTTGGGAGAGGAGCAGCGGAGCGTCTGTGGAGGGGGCGGGGACGTCTGGAGCCGAGGTATTGATTTGCACTCATTGCACTGATTTTCTGCAGTATTTTTGCTGTATTTTTTGATGCAACTTTTCTACTTCTGTTATTTTCTGTTTCTAAAAAAATGCATAACGATATTACAGCTTTCATTGATATTTTTCAAACTTGAAACTTTGTTTAGCCTGTAAGGTGAAAAAAAAATAAATAAAAACTAACCGATTAATCGATTAATCGAATCAAATCGAAACGAATCGTGGTGTATTCTTGAGTATCGAAAATAATCGAATCGCTGGGTCAGGAAATCGATACTGAATCGAATCGCCATGCTGGATGTAATTTATACCCCTTGTCACCGTGACAACAGGCAACAGGAAGCTCCTATTTGACCCCAATGGAACTACAGATTTTTATCCAGAAATAAAAAAACAAATGGAGAATGTCTTTAAAAGCCACAGAAACAGCGCAACAGCTGCAAAGGAGTGTAACGACTTCAGATTCAAGCAGACAAATCAGGACTGTTTACAATACAACTTTTATTCAAAACTTAAGTGAGCGGCTGAACTTCTGCAGGGCGGATTACCTGATTCTCCGATTGAGAGTTCAGTCCAATTCGAGAGGGAGACGAGGAATCCGGGGGGAGATTGTCCGCCACTTGGTCGTTACCTCTTCAGAGCTCAGGGTGAGCTGCCGCCGAGGAAGCAACAGTGTCCATGAGGGATAATCCAAAGCCGAGGTAACACACTCCAATTTCAGTATCCAGCTGAATCCAGGAAGTCATTCTACAAGCCAAACCGACAGAGCAGACAGGGACAAGGCAATAATATGGCACTGATGGCAGGCAAGCAAACAGCATACATACCTGCAGGAACCAGGCGAGGAGCAGGTGCAAGGGCTCCAGTCTGTGTGGTCTGTGTTTTTGTGTGTTTGTCTTCCTTCCTCCACCAGGCGGCGCCTGGTTCTGATTCTCGTCCTCACACACCTGCAAGGGGTTACCTAGTTAACGGAGTGCTCTTAAGCTGCTGACTGCCACTACCTCAACGGCAGAGTGTTTGCCAGTTTTGGGTACTCTAGCCAAGCTGAGTTTTGCTGAGTCAAACTGAGTTTTAGTCAACCTGAGTCCTAACGTTGTTATTTTGTTTTTCCCTCTCGGTATGAAGTAATCCTGCAAACTGGATTTTTCGGACCTTCTCTCCCTGGAAGGACCAACTGAGCTTCAAACTGAGCTGGGAATACAAACCGGAGATTGGATCCACTTTTCCCCGAGGAAACGTTTGAGATTCACACTGAGCAAGGGCTTCATCTGCACAACAGTCCGTTCAAGTACTGCAGGAAATCTTAGTGGCAGTCAGTCTTCTCCGTTCATCTACAAGCAACCGCATTCTGGGTAACCCTGTCCGCCCTCCACCGCATGAGACAAACACCGAAACACATTCCTCACCTACTGGAGTCTAAGAGTCAACCAAATCTCTGCGCTAAATCTTCTCCCACTGAACCTGAACTAACCACAGTGTCTTCCCCTCACCTTTCAGTTCCGGTTGAGCAGTGTTCAGAGCAACACTGGAATCTCCACAAAGAACTTCTTAATAAACCTGTTAAACCTTTCCCCTAAACCTTTATATTCTGGAGGTTGCACACATATATCATGAATGTATTTGGCAGAATTCAAATGGGCAATTTTAATCTAGATTAATTCCAAGATTACAGTGTGATTAATCAAGAAAATTATCTATGCCTACCTCTAGATCTAAAGCTACAAAATGAACACACAATGCCAATAAATGCTGAGCCAGACACCCTGTCTTTTAAGATTAGGCTTAAAACCTTCCATTTTTTATAAAGCTTATAATTAAAGTGACCCAGTTATCCTGAGATATATCTATAGATATTCTGCTATAGGGAAAAAGCGCGGAGGACATAGGGACTTTTTTCTTTTTTGCTTCATTGTATCTTTTTTTCTAATTCTTCATTACTTTTTAGTTCAACTTCTAACTCTGGATTCTCTCTGAGTTTTTTCTATGCAGTAGCTTCATCCAACCCGGTGCTCTGTTTAGCTTTGATGCCATCCTGGTGTCAAAAGAAGTTGGGTAGCAGCCAAATGTCCATTATATATGATAGAGTTGAGCTTGTCTTTCAGTGCTTATTCCCCTGTTGTGGGAAAATTTATATCTTTCTCTCATTATATATTAATATTCATATTTACTCACTATAAAAGTTTTCACTTAGTCTGTTTCTCTCTCAAGGCCACACCATTCCCTGCAGAATGTTGTTTGTAGACCAGACATAGCTTCTTCCCATAACAATCCAGATTCTTTCTCAAGGTTTATTCATAACATGTTACTGGTAAGCAAAGTGTGTGTAATTTGTTATGACTCTGACTGCTTTCCATTGTTGTAACTAGGGGGGAACGAACCCTGCCCAGATCAGAACAGAGCAGAATGCTGTGCCATGATGACTCTTTGCAAAGATTTTAATAAATGTGCCGACTGAGTGAAATCCATCGATCTCCGTTTATTTAACTAGGATGAATAGTCGAATACTTTTTTCCCACGACAATTTGGCGTTGTCAAGGCAGTTCTCTTTGACTGATTTTTTCTGAGGACAGCGATTGTCAGAAGTGTTAGGTACCACCTGGAGGAAGCAGTCTTCCAGCCTCAATACCCCGTTAGAAGGTTAAGGGAGTGAGGACTTCTGACATCGAGGTTCCTAGAGGTCAGCAGGAGGATCAAAACGAACCATTTTTTTGAGACGGTGAGATGAATCTTTTGTCGGCACAATTTAGATTAGATTTCAAAAACTAAATCACAAAACAACAGGTTGTTTACAGATTTAAAGATAATTAGAAATCAAATTCTGGAAAATTTGTTCAAACAAAGTCCTCTTCTTCTCCATTAAAATTATAATCTAGCAAGAAACTAATTAATAGGTTAATTATTTTAATGTACTAAAATTTGTATAATACTAAAGATTATACATATGAAATAACAGATAATTTTCCTTTTTGGGGAGCAGAAAGGCAGTTCAGGTTTTTGTTCCACCTGGGAACCAAAAGACCTCGCATAGGAACGTGAGGCTCTCTCCAAGGGTGAGAGGAAGGTTGTAGGTGCCACCAGAAGGCATTTAATTTTACTGAGACGTCGGTAATCTAGAGTGGGATCCCCCCCAGTTATCCAGGTCGGCACCAGAGGAATGGTGTGCGTATTGGAAACCGGTAAATTACCTGTAGATAATGGGAAAGGTTTTGCAGTTCTACAGTATGGTGGTAGAACAAAAGGCAAGGTTCCAGGGAATTGTCAACTGCCCAAGGAGAAATTTTTGGTCAATTGCAGAGAAAATAGGGTTCTTTTAATGTTGCAATAAACAAAAATGTTAAAGATAAGATAAACAAATATCATGAGAAGTTAGAGGCTAAAAAGAAGGTAAGGTAAGAAATTTACAGATTTTGACAAAAAAAAAAAAAAAAAGAAAAAAAATGGGAAAAGAAAAAAGAGAAGAAAAACTGTTTAAAATGATGGATGGTTAAAAGGAGAGTTCAAAGAAACTCTCAGCTTAAAAAAGAAATGGGTTAAAATAAGAAGTCAAAAAAGGCAGTGTTTAAACCTTATACTAAACATATTTACACTGTATTACATATTAAACTTACACTATACTAAGTTATAATAATGAATTTTAATTTCAATGGTGCTTTTAAAGAAACAAAACTCTCTCAATTTTTACAGGAAGTTAATAACTCATAGCTAAAAATAGAAAACTATTTAAATTATTAGAGAAAAAAAGTAAGCAGGGCATAAAATAAGGTCAAATTAAAGGTTTAAAACCTGAAAAAACTTAAAATAGAATAAAATGGAGGAATTAACCTGAAATTAAATAAAGAAAACATACAAAATTAAATAGAGAAAAGTAAGGTTGATGATAAAAGCAAATTTAAGAAAATTAGATGAGAAAAGTTTGTGACGAGAGGGAAACGTGACTCAAAGTGACTGAAGGATGAAGTGGGGTGACTGACGAGACAACATTCCTTTCCTGAAAAGGCTTCTTCTTTTTTATGGTAAAGATGAACAACTTTATTTTATTTTTTTATTATTATTATTATTATTCATTTGAAATATTGAAACTTAAACTAATCATTGTTTTTTTTACTCCTTGCCCTTCAAACATGGACTCCCTGATCGGAGCCGCTCAGAATTCAGACCTGGAGGAGATGCCCCCCTCCCATCAGCCCGCCGGAGAAAGGCAGCCTGCTTCAAGCACCCCCCACCCCCCAAGGCACACACACCGACACAGCAACCGGATGGAAATGATGGGTTAAAATCTGGGGAAAGCAACACAAAAGGATTTTCATCTGCTCTGAACCCCTGACCCTAATAGCTCACCTGAGCTGCAACCTGCTTCACAATGTGTGTGTGTGCAAAAACCATGAGGACAGAGACACTGGGGAATTTTTTTTTTTTGTGGGGAAACAAGGAGGAGGTG
Source organism: Cyprinodon tularosa (assembly GCF_016077235.1). Taxonomy (NCBI): domain Eukaryota; kingdom Metazoa; phylum Chordata; class Actinopteri; order Cyprinodontiformes; family Cyprinodontidae; genus Cyprinodon; species Cyprinodon tularosa. Next base: position 1,988,800 of record NW_024038589.1, on the reverse strand, counting down.
CACCAACATAAGGCTTTCCTTCTCTCCGGTGCTAAATTATTATTATTATTTTTTTAAATTAGTGAATAATTTTTTTTGTTTGAGAAGTGGCTGACCTTTTTGACTGAGGTGGTGGAGCTCCAGGACTGAAACCGCCTGTTGGCAGCAATCAGTAAAGGGTAAAGTGATCTATTATATATTTTCTTTTCTTTCCTTTTATTTTATTTCATTTTCCATTTCCATAGACTTCCAACTATTCAAGAAAAGTTTGATAACTTTCTCTTATTAGATTCCTTTCTGCATCTTGCAATGAAGAAAATGCTTGCTGACTGACATGACTTTATCTATGGGAAAATGTCTAATGAGGGTGAAAATGAACGGCTTGATTGGCTTTCACTAAACAATGATTGTTTTAGTGTAATTTCTGATCAAATTAGAACCAACCTTAAATATCTAAACCAAAATTATCTTTTTAAAAGAGAAAAACTCAGCAGCAACTGTCTTTTCCTATGTCGGCTTCAGGACTGGAAAACAAAACGTTTATTATCAGGCCTGTGGTTGTTTAAAAACAGGACAGGTCTCGTTTTGTTCATTTCCTGCTGTCACCATGTTCCATAATGTTATGGACGGACCTGGAGATGAAAACTTAGGCAAATCCAGAGAGAGAAAAGGGTCCAAACATGGTCTGACACAGTAGTTGTGAAATGCGCACAGGTTTTAGTCACAAACCAAATTCTCTATTTCCACAGCAGCCACTCGGAGAGATTAGCTTCATCTCTTCATGATTTTGTGGTTGTTGCTTTGTCCCTGTGCCATGAATGTCTGAGGTTCTGACTAAGACAGAGAAAAGCTGACTGTTGCTCTGACTTATGAAAATGTAAACAAAACAGCAACTTATAGATGAATAATATAATCCAATAGGATAAAATCTAAAGTTATGTGTCAGTTTAATCTGAATTAGATTTCACTAAATGAAAAACTAAGAGAAATTGATTTTCCTTTCCTCCAAAAATATTATTATTTACTTATATCATTTAAAACATATAAACAATGAAATCAGAAATTTTCATCCCTTAAGTGTTTAAAATAAATAAACCTTACAGTTAATCAAATATATGGGATATAGTTTGGGAAAATGCAACTAAAATATATAAAAGCTATGAGTTTATTAACTAATATTATAGATTTTCAAAAATAAATAATTAATTCCTGAAGATTTGAATCAAAGTGGCATATTTTCCTGAGAGAGTGAAATAATAATCATTTTTGGCACATTTAAAACAAGTATGTTTTAAAATAAATAAAACCTAAAACCTGCTTAATGGATTTAAATCAAGGATGATAAAAACAAAAAAAAACATCCTAACTTTCAGAATTAGAACTGAAATAGCACCTGACATAAAGTTATAAATGGTTGGCTTACAGCAGAATAGTAACTGATTCGCTGTTTAGAGTTAAAGTACCTGCGTATAAATAGACAGAAAAGCGTCCATTTTACCGTTGACCCAGTTACAGGAGGTTCGGTAAAGATGGGCAGGCTAAGGGCCTGACACACATTAAGGTTTGCATGCAACAACAATTACGTTTAATCATTTATGTTATGGCCATTTGTTTGTGTTTTGTTTGTCTTATCTGTTTGTCTTATATGTTGTCTGTAGTGTCTGTGGATCCACTCTAACTATTGTATGTTGTCCATTTGTGAAATGATAGTTTAGTTATTTTTTGTCTTGGTAAAATAGAAATGAGGGAATAATTAAGGTTAAACTGTAAAATAAGGACAGTTTCTAGTTTCTGTGGCTCATTCTTCCCCCTAACCTGTTTTCAAAACAAAGCAGGAGTTAAATGTGTTAAAGATAATGCACAGCTGTTTAAATTGGTAATAAAGGGGATTGATATAAGGTTCAAATATCACAACAAATAAAGTTTAATGAGACAGATTTTAAAAATTAAATCAAATGAACAGATTATGCTTGTTTAACAATAATTGGGCATTTCTTCAAATAATCAAGGACCTGTGTCATTATTTAAAAGCTAAATGCTAAAGTTTAATTTGTTAACCTTAATTCTTTAAGATTTAGATTAAACTTTAAGGGTAAATAAATCTATATGTGTGTAGCATAAATAGCTTGTATAAATTAGGCTGATTGAATTTGCTTTTACATTATTTACAATTCTTTAAGAAGTAAATCTATCTTAAGCTGATCTGGAATAAATATGCAAATTTATTTAACATAATTATTGGTTAATAATTATACGGTGTTCAAATGACTCAATTGGAAATAATGATGATAATAGCATTATTTAATAATAATAATAATGATAACATTAATAATAATGATTACAATGATAGAGGATATAAATAACAGGATTTTATTCCTACATTAAGATGAATGGTGGAGACCTTAAAATGATCTATTCTCAATGGATCCATAGCTCAGATATATCTGGAGGTTAAATTGACTTGACTTAAATTGTTGTTTTTCTTCAACAGAACATATTTTATTTGTTCTGATGAAGAAAAGGGTGGAAAGAAGATAAAACAAGAGAAAAACAGCAAAGCTAAACTAATAAGGATCCATATAGATGCTGTTTATTTTTCCATCTGGAACAGTCCATGTGGAATTTGGGTTGATAATTGAGAGCAGAATAAATAAACAACCTAAAGAAACGACTGCTAGACTTCTGGATGAAGTTTGAACACCTCAGCCTGACTGTCTGATGTGCATTTGGGAAAAACCAGCTTTGTTGATGTTTGTTGATGGTTCAGCTTCTTGCACCCCTGGTTTGGTGTTTCTTCACCTCATGAAACTCTTGTTTCTGGTTCTTTGATTTTGCTTCGCCTTGGAAACATCGTTCTTGAAATCGGATGGAAAGCCTATATTCTTCTTCCACACACATCATGTCTGGTGGAAGCAACAGAGAAGGCTGTGCTGCAGAGTCTCCCCTTGTTTACATTGCTGCAGCCCACTGACACACACTGTCCCCCTCCCTCCTCTGCTGAGGAGAAGTTTGTTTGGATTTCTGCAGGTGCAGAAGTGATAAGTGGTACTGAACACTAAGGAAGTACATTTACTGGGTAAGTTTGAAATTATGGAATAATTCAATGATTTGTGACAAAGTTTAAAGTTCAAATTTTAATCTAAAGTTCTTTAAGCTACATGAACTTATTTTGATCTACTATTGTTTGTGAAAGGGTAAGATAACATCTGATCTTTCCTTCCCTCAGCTCCTTTAATTCAGCATGTTGGTAACTTTGACTCCCAGTTTTCCTCCCCATGAGCTCATGACGGGTCGACCCGTTCCTGGACCACAGAACGGGCCTGACCACTGACCTCTGGCCAGACTGGGACTGACAGGTGACACATTAAAATGACCTACAAGACCTTTTTTTCCCCTTAGTCAGAGAAGGCTTTACAGAGGGACCAAGGTGCCTGGAGACCCTAATGCAGGACCATCTCAGCCATCCTTCCATCCTTCAGCAGGAGGAGGTGTGGCTGAGAGTCAATAAAAAAAGTGATCAGAGCTCATCGGAGCTCATCTGGAAGGAACCAGGAAACAATCAGAATAAAGGGGCAGAATAATCCCCTCTGATTGGTTAATTAACACATCAGTAGTCCACCTGATGTGTTGAGGACCAGCTGTTCTGTAGACAACGTTCAAAATGTCGCCTGTATAAGGGACCAACATCAACAGAAAGATGAAGACGCCCACCTGAAGATGTCTGACATCAGTTTTGGCTTTTTGATTTTTAATCATACAACATGAATGAGAAGGGAAATGTGTTGTGATGTGTTGCATTTTAATCAAAGATTAACATTTTTAGTGTCTAAGTGTTTGATATTACTTTTCTTGATAATAAAAAGAAAGTCCAAGTGTTAGATGACCACCTGATGGCTGATGGTCAGTATTGGCAGAGATTTCTGGATTAGAGAATGAACTCTGATGATCGGGTCATCTCGGCCACCATTGGGAAAGAGGAGCGCTGAGATTAAATCCTCCATCTTTTCAATGTGTGCTTTGACTGAGCCTGATTCTGAAGAGCTGAACTCGTCATCTGCGTGAAACAACTTTGTGTTATGATTTTAACATTTTGCATAGAGATTGATCCTTTTACTTTTAATGAAGCTCATATTAATAATTTGACTTACAGTTTATAGACATGAAGGGGTCTATTGTTTTGACTAATTTGAACTTTTCTCTTTCCAGGGAAACAAAAAGGGTAATTGATAATGATAAGAACTAAATTTTACATTTTCAGCAAATAGATATTTTACCATAAAAGTATCATAATGGGAAAAAACAGTAAATATTTTTGCCAACTAAGGTGTGATTCCAGGGCTCTATTTATTGGCAACATATTTTAGCTATCATTATCTTTTCCATAATTTTTCCATCTATTATAATAATTTAACATTGTCCACCGACTTAATGCAGTTGTGGATTTTTGATTCATTATTTTTTAATTATCATTATTTTTCTTCTTCTTATGATTTTTTTTAAATATTTTTACTGTAGTGTCTTAGATTTTAGCTTTCTTTACATATATTCATAATTTTCAGTTTTAGCTTTCTTCACATATACTCACAATTTTAGTTTCTTAAGTTTTTTATATTCATAAATTTTCCTTTTTTTTATGATATCGATTACACAAGGATAAAATCCTTTTATAATCGAAAGGGTGGACTGTTGTGGGAAAATTTATATCTTTCTCTCATTATATATTAATATTCATATTTACTCACTATAAAAGTTTTCACTTAGTCTGTTTCTCTCTCAAGGCCACACCATTCCCTGCAGAATGTTGTTTGTAGACCAGACATAGCTTCTTCCCATAACAATCCAGATTCTTTCTCAAGGTTTATTCATAACATGTTACTGGTAAGCAAAGTGTGTGTAATTTGTTATGACTCTGACTGCTTTCCATTGTTGTAACTAGGGGGGAACGAACCCTGCCCAGATCAGAACAGAGCAGAATGCTGTGCCATGATGACTGTTCTCTCTTTGCAAAGATTTTAATAAATGTGCCGACTGAGTGAAATCCATCGATCTCCGTTTATTTAACTAGGAAGAATAGTCGAATACTTTTTTCCCACGACATCCCCCAAATTCAGATTTACTCTGTGAAATAACTTATTTTAGGTGAATGAGTGTCTCTGGTATCATCCTGTTATCAGAAAGATTGTAGAGAAAGACCTCTCTGTTTTCTGATCCTGCATAAAAATGATTGTGGTTGCTTCCTTGCAAGAAGATGAAAAGCCTTTCTTCAGTAGGGCAATGTTGTTGATTGGCATAAAGGTAAAATGTCACTGAGCTGGCTTTGTAAATTTGTTTAACAACACAATCAAAAAGATATGTTGAAATTCAGGAAGAAGGAAGTTTGTTCCATTTCTCATATATGTTTGCATATAATTGTTGCACATTGCACTGCGCTAAATCTTTGCGATGAGAGGTACACTGTCTTTCAACACTCTTTGTGGTTATTCAGGGAAAGCCATTCAGCTTAGCTTTATGTTGTTTAACTGGTTGTTTTAATTAAATCCAAACAATGTGGTGTTTTGACATTCTTACTGATCTTTCATATGCCATGTGATGACAGATTTGCCTTCACTTTGCGAAGACTAACATGTTCCGAAAGATTGTGAGATCATATCTGAATACCCACCATGTATTAATACAAGAGAGTTTGCTTACTGATGCTTCATAAAGTGACTGACTGATGGAAATAGTTTATAAAAATCATTAACTGAGAGTAGTTTGCAGTCAAAAAGAATAAAAAAGTAACCAAAAACTCAGTAATGAAAAACCAATGTAATATGAGGCTGCTGGTCAAAAGTGTCATGATTCTGCCCTCTGTTGACTTCATTTTAAGTTTCTGTTTGAGTTTTCAGGTATTTGTCATTTTGCCTTGTTGGTCATTGATTTATTTTCCATTTTGTGCTATATTTAAGCAGTGTTATTTTTTTTTAGTTACTCTATGTTGTCCCCTTATGCCAACCTCCTTTTGTCATATAACTTGACCAGCATTCAAGGTGAGACAGTCAGCAGGAAAGTAAAAAAAAAAAAAAAACATAAACAAACTGAAACTAAAGTCGAGCTGCTAAGATCTGGAACTCTCGGATGCTGCAGGAGGGGGAGCGGGTCACCGCCCAATCTCAGACACTCTGTGGGAGAAACACAGGTAAGTGACTATAATCATCTGAGGTGAGATGATGATCTCAGTGAGTCACATACATGATTCAACAGTCCAGTCCATCTCCCTGAACAGGGGCACAATCCAGCCACTGGACCAAAGACTGATTCGGCATGCGTCACCCAGAGTGTGACGCATGCCGACGCAATGAACCAATTCGACACAATTGGCCAAAATTGTTTGGTGACCACTGTAGCTGTCTGACCAAGTCTGCAGCAGCTGGGTCTCGGGGCACCCGTTCCCATTGCTCAATGTGCGGCTTGACAAGGGAATTCCCAAGCTCCTCAAGAAACATTCTCAGCTTGGTGTTATGGGTTAAATTCCACCCTTGGTGAATATGGGTTCACAACACAAATGTATTGTATACAGACACATTGAGGATGTTGTAAAACACAACCATTGGCCGTCTCCTGGTCATTCGCTGGCAAGTGTAGGTGGCAGTCAGCTTGTCCAGATTGTCCACTCCTCCTTTGTTTTTGTTGTAGTCCAGGATGATTATGGGCTTTTTGTCACTTCCTGATGACACAGCAGGATCTTTGTGAAGAGTGGACATCAGTATCACATTCCGTTGGTTTTTTGGACAGTATGAAACAACAGCGGTGGTATCTGTGAAAACAAATTTGGAGGAAAGTGGAGCCCTGTCCTTTACCAGCAACATTTCAGCGGGCAGTTCAGGTTAATTTTTTTTTACGGTGCCCACCATGGTGAGTTTCCTCCTGGGAAGTTCTTGTCCAAGGTCATAGCTGTTTTTTTCCCCTCAAGGTTTGTCATAGCAATTATGACTTTTTTTAGTAACAATGGCAAAAAAAGATCAAGGACGTGCTTTGATGTCACTTACTCTTGTCCTAGCAAGCCTCGTGACCCCAGGGGTCATTTTGATGATGTTTGCAGCAGCTGTCCTTCCATGCACATCAGGAGGAACTGTGCTCCAACGGATGTTGCCACGTTTGGATTGGAATGATTCAGCAGGAGCAGCTTCAGCACCAGTGACCTCCTCTTTAGACTGATCAGTTGTGTCTGTTTCTTCCAACTGGTACTCCACATCATCTTCATTCTCAGAGGCCTGCTCAACTTCATTGCTAAAATCCTGTGTGTCTTCTGCTTCATTTGCAGCAAAGATGTGATCCAAAGCTTCATTTACAGTGAATCTTCTCCTCATTGTTGCATCCTGTGAATTGGAGATGTGTACTCTGCATGTCACCACCTCTACACTCAAATGGCTTGACAAGCCTGGACATGTCTCCCTTTGTTTGTTCTCGCAAAAAGGCAAAGAGAAAAGCCCCTAAATGAAGCTCAAGTGGTTGGTGGAAGAGGCTGTTGGTTGATTGCGTGTTCATGATTTAATCTTTGGCATTTTTTATTGTTTTATAATCGAACATTTTAACCGGGTCACAAATGACCTGAACACCACAAAAGTCATTTTTTTCACCAGAGCACTTTATAATTTAGTTAAAAAAATATATATATTATTTTAATTTGTTTAAATGGAACTCCCTGACAAAGTCAAAAAATTTTAATGCAAAAAACAAATGTATGAAGTACTTTTATGAATGCTAAAACTCAAAATGGGTCCGTAGGGACCCTAACACCATAGGAAGGTTAACATGCATGCCTCTCAACTGACAGAATTTGAGTTTGAATCTCACCCGTTTCCTCCATTACATATCTGCTGCACAGAGTTGGTTCTCCCGGTTTTCCCCGTTCCTGCCATGGTTCTGACAGATGAAGATGATCATATTAAAGGAGAAGTATAATAATTTATGAGATGTACAGTGTGAATAAATATCTGTTATAAATTTATCAGTGGATGACCGTGGTGGGTAGAGATGTGTGTGCCTCTGTCTATTTTAGATCTATCTGCATGAAGCGAACTATTCTTAATCAATTCTAAACTAGACTTCAATATAACATATCTTTCCTTGTCTTTAAATAAAACTGAAAATGGGAAAAATCCACAGCTTGATTCTGCTGCATTCAAATACTGCAGTAGTTTTGAAATGCCCAGATCATTGGAATTCACTGTGAAGATTGATACGAAGTGTGACATAAAAAGACCTCTCATGCAGTGGTCACATGACTAAGGTGCACTCAAAACATTTCTCAGCAACACTCAAAAAAGTCAAAGCTGTGTTGAGCAGACTGACTCGAGCCTAACATCAATGAGTGTAGTTGCTCAACTGAACACTCTGCTTCAGAACTAAACAAATCCTTGAGGCCCTCAAAGTAACTGGATTATTTGAAGAGTTGAACTGGAACCATAAGCTGCCTTCGCCCAAATTTTAAACAAACTTCTACCACCCAGAGCAAAACCAACCTATCTCTCTCTTCCTCCTTCTGTTACTTCGGTCCCAGCTGTTTCCACTGCCACTCCACCAGCTGCTGATCCTCCATTGCTATGTTCCTCCTCCAAGTGCAGAAACCGCTGTTGCCAGAAGATCACCACATCCTGCCCCACTGGACAAACAAACAACACAGTCCCTTCTGTGAGTCTGGTAAGTTCTCTCCGTACTCCTCAATGTCTCCGTCATCACCTTCAGGACACTCAAATATCACTCAGGACTGTTAAACATTCCATCACCCCAGTCCATCTGAAATCATCATATCTGATTTCCTCTCTCCACAGTCGACTCCTCATAGTGCTCCCTCTCAACAGTCAGTCCACATAGGGTCCTTTCAGACCATTTTGGTGTCCTAACTCCTCAGTCAGACCCTCTCAGTGTCCTTTCTTGACAATCAGACCCAATTAGTTTTTTTCTCCACAGTCGCATTTCTCCTCAGTCAGATCCAATTAGTGTTTTTCCCTTGTCAGATACTCTTTTTGAGCCCGCCCTGCGCTGTCCAGACCTCCTAAGGATGCTGTGAGCCCTCCTGAGACCCAGGATGGATCACAGAGTTACTCTCTGTTGTTCCCTTGTGCCAGTCTCCTTTCCACTAGCTCCCTTCTAGTTACTTCTATCCACACCTGCTCCATATCAGTTTGTCCTGTATTCCATATATACACCTCCTGTGCAGTTGCTCCTTGCTGGATCATTTTCATAGCTTAATTTCTTCTTCTATGCATCTCTCGCGAGTCTCCAGTTTTTAGTTTCTCAGTTCCCAGCCTCTTATTTCTTACTTCAGCTTTAATAATAATAATAATAATAATAATAATAATAATAATAATAATAATAATAATAATAATAATAATAATAATAATAATAATAATGATAATAATAATAATAATAATAATAAAAACTGAACTTTATTGATCTCACACTGGAGAAATTTACCTCTGCATTTAACCCATCCCCTTGGAGAGCGCCAGGGGAACAGTCTGGGGTTAAGGGTCTTGACCTGAGATGCTGGAAGGTACTATGCTGCAACTAAAACTAGCAGAAAAAGGGAAAAGACAATTATATCCCAAACAATTCTGCTATAGGCTTAGAGTGCTTGAGGACATAGGGACAGCTTAGCATTATTCCACTTCAATCTACAGTATCTCTGTTTTCTAATTCTAAATTGCTTTACATTTAAACTTCTAACTTTGGGTTATCTCTGCATTTTTTTCTGTGCAATAGCTTCATCTGACCTGGTGCTCTGTTTAGCTTTGACACCATCCTGGATGGCAGCAGCAGCCCAATTTTCATTATATATAATATAGAGTTGCACCTCTTTCTTAGGGCTTAGTCCCTCAAATTCAGATATACAGTAATATGTAAAATTACTTATTTTAGTTGAGTGGGTTTCTAAAGATAAAAAAAAAACACATGTAAAGAAAGACCTCTCTGTGTTCTGATCCTACATAAAACATTATTGTGGTGGCTGCCTTGCAAGAAGATGAGAAACCTTTCTTGAGTAGGGCAGTGTTTTTGATAGACATGAAAGGTAAGATGTCACTGAGGCTTTGTAAATGTGTTTAACAAAACAAACACAAAGTTATTTTGAAATTCAGGAAGAAGGAAGTTTGTTCCATTTTTTCAAATTTTTGCATATTGCATTTTTCACTGCACTTAATCTCTGCGATGGTAGGTACTGTCACTCAACACCCTTTGTGGTTATTCAGTGGAAGTCAGGCACTTTAGCTTGATGTTGTTTAACTGGTTGTTTTTAATTACATCTTAAGAATGTAGTGTTTTGACAGTCTTACTGATCTTTCATATGCCATGTGATGATAGATCTGTCTTCACTTTGAAGACACTAACATGTTCCCACAAATTTTGAGATCATATCTGATTGCCCAACATGTATTTATACAAGAGAGTTTGCTTACTGAATGTTTCATAAAGTGATAGACTGATGGAAATAGATTTTTTAAAATCATCAATCGAGAGTACTTTGAGGAGAAAAAGAGTAGAAAAGTTACGAAAAACTAAATAGTCACAAACCAATGGAATATAAGATCTTGTAATCAAACCAAAAAGAAAAGAAAATGGTTGCAAAAATTAGAATGTACTTGACTGGCAAAAGCTTTATCCTACACCCCCATAAAACAGCCAAAGACAGTGTGCTTTGATGTGCGACAAAATGTACAAAAAAGGGACTGCAATAAACCAGATGTAAGCCATGTGGTAATCTGTGCTCATGCAGAGAGACTACGAAGAACCAAGAACACAGGGATGGAGAAAAGCCTGCAGTGTTGAGGAAAGGAAGTTAATAACAAACAGCAGTTAATTTCTTTGGACAGAGTGTTTGAAAAAAGAAGCTGATCAATGCCATACTTCACCTAAATGACATTTAATTGGTCTTATTTATATTTTGCTGATTTAAAAAATGTCCTTCTTTCATTGACAGAATTTTGCTAAATTAGAAATATCTTATCCAGGGTGATGCTGAGAAACTGTGTATGCATTTGTTACTTTAGGGTGCCTGGAGTATTGTAATTCTTCACTTTCAGGAACACCACAAGCTGTAGTTAGAAACCTTCAGCTACCGCAAAATGCTGGAGCCGGAGTTCTGATGAACATTCAAAACAGAGATCAAATTTTTCTTTTTCTGCTCGCATTTATTGCCTTCCGGTTAAATCCAAAACTAAAAATAAATGTTCATTCTCCTGTATAAATCACTGAATAACAAAGCTCCATCTAACACTAGAGATTAGATTTCTTCTTGTTTTACTAACAGGGCATTTTTCTTTAAATCTGCAAAATTTTCTTGTATTTCCTTGAAATGTATAAACATAGAATGGGAGGCAGATCTTTTACTTATTAAACCCCTCTCCCGTGGAACCAACTACCAGTTTTAGTCTGTGAGGCAGACACCTTTTCTACTTAAATTATAAAGTTTATAATTGAAGTGACTCAGGTTATCCGCAGCTATCTCTATAGTTATTCTGGTCATGTTTTTTTTTATATCTTTTAACCCACATGCAGAGAGCTCACAAGAAAGATCAGGATTTAAGGTGTTTATTTACAAGAGAAGTTAATAATGCGATTCATAGTTCCGTTGGCTGTCAGGCCGGAGACCCAGGAAGGAGCTTAGGTTCTGTGGTAAGATACAGATGATAAGTTTGAGTTTACTTTGCCTGGAATAGATTATGACTGGACTTATTGTTGAACTGGGTTTTATCCACCTGAAGAGGGTGAACACTGAGAGTTAAGATGAGAGATTAGCAGAACAAACACAGGGTAGAGGAGGTTTGTCAAGAGCTTAAAGCGGAGGATGGAGTAGGCTGCCCATCAAAAGGCTTGATCCAGAGGATGGACAAAGTTCCAGGTTGGGTTTGTCCTTCAGGGGGCCAGCCAGAAATTCACCGGGAGCTGGGCTTATAAAACCTGAGACAAAAGGCGCAACGAGATGCTTTGGGGGCTAAAAACAAGGCTGGTTTTGCGGTTTGAAGTTTACCATGTTTGTTTAACAATCAGGCACTGAAGGACTGGCAGCATGTGTCTTAAATGCTCCTCTCTGATGAGTCAAACCAGTTGCTAGTGTGCCTTATCAGATACTGGAAGGTGCTATGTTCCAACTAAAATTTGCAGAAAAAAGGAAAAGCAATCCTAATCCCAAAACCCCAACAATTCTGCCATAAAATTATTCATTTTAGGTGAATTGGTGTCTATGGTATCACCCTAAGTTACCACAAAGATTGTGAAAAAACACATGTAGAGAAAGACCTCTCTGTGTTCTGATTCTACATAAAAATGATTGTGGTTGCTTCTTTGCAATAACATGAGAAACCTTTCTTGAGTAGGGCAGTGTTTTTGATTGTAATGAAAGGTAAGATGTCAGTCAGATGGCTTTGTAAATGTGTTTAACAAAACAAACACAAAGTTATGTTGAAATTCAGGAAGAAGGAAGTTTGTTTCATTTCTTTGATTGAATAACGTTTGTTTTACCTCACACTTAATTATGTCTTTCCAATGTTTGCTTTTACATTATGATAATAAAATTCCCATCACATTGAATAAACACACATGTTTCCATGGAGAGTAGCTATGAGATAGAACTGTGAGACTGATAACCATAAATTCAAAACACAAACAAAAAATAGACAATACAATAAAAAAATATTGTGAACAGTCTTAAATGTAATTAATTAATGCATATTTATTTATATTTATATTGCTGCTATGTTTTTATTCAATATTTATCAGTCATGTTATTATAATTATGTGCATTGTCAATTAAAAGGCATCCAGATAGGTAAAGTAAACTTTACTTTATTTCTTATAATATTCTAAAGTTTCTGAAATAATTAACTTTCTTATTTGAAATTTTTAATAAATGTACTCATTCAAAGTAAATGTAAATTGTTACCTTCTATCTTTTTTTGGTAAACTGCATCCAAGCAGGTATTTATGATCAATTATTTTCCTTTTTTCAGAAACCCCATCTTTTTAGCATGGTCTTTAATATTACTGACTAAATATGACCGCCATATATCTCTTTTTTCTGATCAGTTCGTTCAGTAGTTAGAAGTGTTCAATAAAGTTTAGTGGAAAAAACAAAAAAAGTGTAATAGTGGATGCCGGAGTCTCGGTGTTAATACCATATTGTAATTAAACTCCTGAGGAATGGTAGCCCACAGTATCAGGAATAAATTATTTAAACAGAAAGAAGATAAGAAAAAAAAGTACACACATATTTAACATTGGGCTTTCCCACTGGCTGAAAAACCCAATTAAACCAGAGAACAATTGACTTTTATAGGCAGTGGGAACAGGTCACTGACTCATGTGTACCCAGGTCTAACTACTTGGCAAGCGACCTGCATTAAAATCATCTCAGCTTTGATCTAAGTGCTGTGGGAACACTGGATGGGGGTTGACATGCTAATTTACGTGATACCATTAAGTCAGGCCTCAGCAGAGGTTAAAAGGGAGTTTTTCCTCTCCACTGTCGCTGCAACTTGCTTGGTGTCAGGGATTGTTTTCGAGTCAATGAGTCGATGTAATCAACTGGTTTTCCTTAGATAGAAAACTTTGAATCAATTACTGTATTATCTGGTTGAATTGTAAAGTGCCTTAAGATGACATGTGTTGTGAATTGGCGCTATAGAAATAAATTGAATTGAATTAAATGACCCATACTCTAAGGTACTTGTATAAATAGCTCAATAGAAATCAGTTCCCCGGACTCTGGACATTCACAAACTGCTCCTAAATCCCCTCCTTTGAGATTTTAGTTACCTGCTTTCGTTCACAGCTTTCAAGCTGTAGGAACATCTCAAGGATCTGGACTGGAAACAGTATGTAACTAAACTCAATTTTGACATTTGTAGTTGTGAACCTGCCTACATACTTGTTCTCAGATTTTTTATTTATTTTATTTATTTATTTTTTTGCCACTCCATGATGTAGAATTGAAGAGATAATTTATTGCAATTGGGAATAAGGTTATAATATAATTTAATATTCTTTATGTTAAGGTATAAATACTTACTCAATTAACTGTTTGAACCATTGGACAGTCAGTTCAACAATGGTAATAAACTCCTGGATAAGAACAGATACATACAGCACTTTTCCACAGATATCTTTCCTGATGACTGTTCAATTCTCACAGGAATTAAAATGAATGCTGCTTTAGCATAAATAATGAATCTCCTTCTTGTTCATTAACAGCAGTTATATATATATATATTTTTTTTTTTTTCTCCATTCACATCATTTACTTCAGTCTGACAATACCACTTCAATCAATCTCAGATATCAAGGACAAAACACATACAGTTGATGAATAGAAGAATTTATTATTTCCTTTAAACAATGTTTTGATGTTTAAAATGTAAAAGCTTTAAGTGTGAACACCAAAAGGACAAAATAGTACCAGACCCAACTGCCTAATTTCATCAGGCAATTTCTTACTTTTGTTTATTCTCATAGTGGTGTCATTTAAAGTAACAATCATTTACAAAACCACTTTGATTTAAACCTATGATTCCCCCAAATCCCCCAAAAATCTTTTTAAGATTAATTCAAAGACTTTAAGCTGTTTAGTGAGTGCACTCTAGTATGAATTCACACTCAGTCACGAGCCACAGACGTCCCAGGTCATAGCTCACATGCTCGATGGGTGTCGGGATTTCAATTATTTTCCAATCTGCACCTCCTGGAGCTCCGTTGGAAATGCCGATTCTGTAAAGATAAAGGTGGTTATTTATAACCGTGTATGTTTTTTTTTTTTTTTTTACTGTCCAACAGAAATACAACCAAAGTTAACCTTTCGTAGAGTTTTCCAGATTCATTTACAACAAAGACACGTCCATCAGTCCCGACTTCCACTTTTACCGCTTTTCCTTCTACTTCAGTCCATCCGCTTGTCACACAGGTGCTTGATGAGACACTCTTTGAAAGAAAAAAAGGAGGTGAAAATTTTATTTGAGAATATTATGACAGCATGGCAAAGGGGAAAAAGATACCAATTTACCGCAAAGTAGATGTTATGACTTGAGCTCACTCCCCAGCAAACATTTGAACTACAACTTGTGTATATCAGTCGCCCTGGCAGGGTATTTGAGTCCAAGATGCTCTCCGGCTGAATGGATGAGACATAACTGGCATTTAGACAGTGGATGTTGTTACCATCAGTAACCCCAACTACATGACCTTCTCCACCAGCATCCAATTGGTTCAACTCCTGACCTGAATACATAGAAATGCACATTACTAAACACCTCATATTTAAACAGCTTTAAACTTAGAACATTGTTCCGAAACATAATACTCACCTGAAACAGGAAAGAAATCACCACCAGCAAATTTATAGACTTTGTCATCATTGCTGACTCCCCAGATCCCTGCAGGTCCCACTGAGACATGCTTGAGAGGAACAGAGCCCAGTTTGGACCAACTTGATCCACTGAGGAAGAAGACGTTGGAGTCTTTGTCAGTCATCACAACCATCCCTTGGCTAGCATCAAGCTGGGCAACAGAAAACTGCAGAGGACCAGCTTTGCAGCTCAAACCTTTAAAGAAAAACCGTGAAGATAACATGTATCAATTGATCAAAGTTCAAAAAATGTAATGTTATCTCAAAACATGAAATAAACGCACCATAACAGCCGATGAAGAAATTCACCAAAACCAAGAAGGTTGCAACAGCTCTCATATTTTCTTCTTTTTCTTATTGTGCAGCTCCAGATGAAACTCTGCTTCTCTGCATGAAACACCTGTCAGGATGAGACTTTTATACCTGAGGTACAGTGTGGCTCAACTGGCTTTTTAATTATGTTGGTGGAATTCAGGAAGAAGGAAGTGTTTTCCATTTTTTATAATTTATCATGGTGTTGTTGGACTGGTTGTCAGTAGAAGAAAAGCAATAATCATGGTTAATTGTAATTGTCCAGTAAAGATGCTAATGCTGCAATTAAGGTAAGTTATGTTATCAGCAAGTTAATTGTTAAAAGTTAATTTTCGCCAAAGGTCTCAAAGTTACTCAGCAACTGCAGCTCTCTTCCTGTCAGACCCATAAAATTGCTGCTGAATTGCTGAGTCATCCGACAAAAATAGACCTGGGGTCTATCTCACTTGGAACTGCGAAACCCCTTTGCAAAAAATCGTCTGGGTGTTTTTCCCATGGACTCTTAATGAGAGCTAAACGCCAAGGCCTCACTTTTTTTATCAGCATAGATGCAGATTTGTTTGGTGTGTTCATGGCTTAAGCCATGATGTTACTTTTGAACATTGGTGGAGCAAAGTTCTTTGCGTCTGCTCTTCCAAATAAGACCCCCCTAAGTTAAGCTTTCCTAGATTTTTGAAGATGCTTCAGCTTTCCTGAACAGAGAAACAGTTACAGGTCTAAGAAAGTTGGAAAGATCTGACTATTTTAGGTGTTTATCAAAATAATAATAAATACATATTTTGCATCTTTTGAAAATTATTTTGGATTGCTTCTTGGGATTGATTAACGGCTGCCTCAGTCCAAGAGGGCCATGGTGCAGAACAGGAGTTGGGGAAACTGCAAACAGTTAGTTGAGCCAGATTTCAAGCTGGATAAGCTTCTTAATTAAAGGAGCGGCAAAAGTGGACATCCCAAATTGTGTTGCAATGTTGCAAACTCTATCATTAGTCCTAGCTGTTTGTTCTCTTAACATTACTTAGCTCATGTGGACGTAACTTCATCAGCAGCAGTTTAGCTGCAAAAGACAAAGGCCAGAGTCTGCACTGGCTGTATGGGCTTGTCTCAATTTAGGGGCTGCATCCTATAAAGGTCACATTTTTAGACCAATTACGTCACACTGAAACCTGATCCACAAATCCTCATAATACTCTTCCGAATGCGGCTGGCTAATGTATCCTTCTTTGAGCCGGTCTGAGGGATCCATCCAGAATATCTTGACATGTCCTTCTGTAAATCTTGACAGAAATTGAAGTTAAGCTTAAACAAGATAATTTTATTGAATATTACTAAAGGTAAGTAGGAAGATTGATAATTACTGTAGCTTGTTATCTCATGCCTAAAGCCATGGCTCATCTGCTGCAGATTCCTCAAGGGTTAAATAAAAGAAAAATCTAAGCAAACAGTTGGAATCTGGATAAAAATATTTAATTTATCCTTGATATTGTAGATTAAAAATGAACTTCATGTTGATAAATCTGATTGTAGTTGCAAAATAATTTTGACATCAACATGAATTATTTAACAATTCCCCTGAGCTTATGATTTGGTTTTTGTTCTGTTTTTATTTTGGACTATTTACTCCCACTTCATGGTACATTTCCTTTAGTAATTTCCCAGGAACAGGTTAGCACCATAACTAACTCCAGCTGCTGCCATTAATTATCCCCAAGGCTTTCCACCTGTTTAACTCCCTTTACATACATGTAAACCTGCTGACAGAATGTAAACTAATTGCTCTTCTTGTATATAATCCCAGAAGTATGTTGCTCTACCTGTTCCTGCCATTCAGCCTTGAATAGCAGGAAGTTGTTTTGCTTCGATGTTCAAGTGTGAGAAAGTTCTTCGTGCAGGGGGTGGGTCAGTTCCCCTGGGGGGAGTTTGTATGTGATTTTGTAAGACAGGGGTGCCCAACCTTTTTTAAACCAAAATCTACTTTTGAAGTTGATGCCATGCTGAGATCTACCAAGCCAAACACAAGGGATGGGCAGTATTTGTTTTTTATTTGCACAGGTGGAGAATAAACAGTAAGTCAACAAACAAGGAAATTATCAATTGTGTCAAAAAATAGGTTGCAAAACCAGAACTTAACAATCTCATAAGAACTTCACACCATATCTCTCACTCACTCATCAGACTCACCAAAACTACAGAAAAGAGCAGTCAAGATCTCCAGACAAAGGCTGTGCAGTAAAAAAAAATCTAGAACCAATTGATACACACACACACACCCACACACAGTTCAGTAGAGATGAAAAAAAAAACAAAAAAAAATGTTAGAACTGTAAATTTACAGTCATATGTTTATATCACTTCACTGGGCATTGGCATTGGCAGAGAAACTGGCAGATGGATTAAAATTCAACAGGAAAACAGATAAAAATAGGAAAATACTAAGTACAAAATATCTGGATGTGAAGATGTAACACACAGCAGAATGGGTTGTTCACTGATTTAGAAACTCTTTAATTTCGGGGAAAAGTTCCAAGAGTCTTTCAAAGAATCTGCCATGGCTCAGCCACCTGACGTCGGTGTGCAGCAGCAGATCAGTGTGGTCTGCACCTGCCTCCTCGAGCTGTGCACAGAATAAACGCCTCTGAAAACTCCTGGCCCAAACAGAGCAAGCAATCTTCACGTCCATGTCATCCTTCATATTTAAAATATTGCCACACAGCTGTTGTTGATGAATGATGCTGCAGCGGTAGCTCAAAAAAATCCGGGAAAGTTTCAGACAGCTTGAACAGAGCCACGAATCCAGCAATGCGCCCAACCATAGATGGAGCCCCATCAGTTGTGATAGATGTCATTATCTCATTATCTCTTCAGACTCCTCTTCGTGCTTTAGAGTCCCTGGTTACAACCTAGCAACCGTGGCAAACCATGCCCAGCAATCAGCATGCATAAAAAATGGTTCCCTGCATACTTTTTATTTTTCATTTTATTATTATGAAAATACACATTGATACACAATGATTTGATTAGTGTTTTTTAAAACTTTTTTTTTGTCATAGCCATAAATAGGTCTACATTTTAAAACTTCTCGCGATCGACTGAAACTCCGCCCACGATCGACTGGTAATCTGCGATCGACTGGTTGGTCACCCCTGTTGTAAGGTATAAATGTATGTACTGAGCTTGCCGCAGTCAGATCTCTATCTCTCCGTCCGAGGACATTCAATTTTAACCCTATTTCTTGCAAGAATTGCCTCTGCCTCAGCTTCCTAACTTCACAACTTTCATTTGTTCTTAAAACAGTGCTTAAAGAAGGGATCTGCTTTATTAGGTGTTAGCAGTACATCAAACATCCCTTTATGAGTCTTTTGTCGTCTTCTGAAAATATTTGCTTTAATGTTGCCAACATAATGCTTAATGCAGTTCTTAAAGAGTGAATCTCCAATCTTTCATCCATTTCAGTACCAACCAATTCAAGCAGATGTTTCCACGTAACCACCCCCCTTTTCATCAACAGTTCAGAAATCATAGCCTTATTGTCCCAAGCTAAACCCAAATGAGATCCCTTGAGGACAGTTTAGAGCCGCGTTTCTCAAAGTGTGTGGCGCGACCCACTGGTGGGGAATTGAGACGTGACAGGTGGGGCGCGCCAAGTTCCGGTGTGTGTGTGTGTGTGACTATAAATGTAGAACGTGTGAGAGCAAACTGTCCTTATAGCTGTATGTTGCCGCTTTTTAGACCAATCAAACCCACAAAGTAATCATTACTAGCCTACATGCAGTCTAATTAAAAGAACATTAGATATGAGAAAAATTTCACCTGGAACTGAAGTGCCAAAATAATGATTGACGTGACGTCGGCATATTATTTGTAACGGAATAAACTTTCGCGCCCCAGTGTTGCCAACTCAGCGACTTTGTCGCTATATTTCAGACCCCTTCAGCGACTCTTTATCAAAAAAGCGACTAGCGACAAATTAGCGACTTTTGGAGACTCTTACGTGAAAGCACGTATCGTTCCTTTTCTTGTCCTCCAGCGGCAGGTGCTGCCGTGGGGCGCCTCCTCCGTCCCAACCCCGTTCTCCCCCCGCTATCGCAGGAGTCCCTCTCAGCGCTGCAGAGACACAGCATGTTTACCCTCAGCGTCCAGACTGCAAATAAAGCGCACATGCGCCGGGATTGGCGGCGCAGGTTGATCATAATTAACTGAATTTGAAATATTTTATCTTAAATAAATAGGACCAGTTTATTGAAATGACGTCTGACTCCACCCTGAGGCTCAGGTTTAATGCTCAGACTCATAGTGAATTCTGGTTTGGAGTGGAGAGGGAGTATCCACTCATCGGGCAGAGAGCTGTGTGCATTCTTCTTCCCTTTGCCACATCATATCTCTGTGAGATGGGCTTTTCAACTGTTGCTTCACTGAAAACAAAATACAGATCTCAGCAGAACATTGAGCATGACTTGAGAGTGGCAGTATCAAGCCTGCAACCCCGTTTTGAGAAACTGTGCAATGCAAAACAGGCTCATTGCAGCCACTAATGCAGGGATAAATAGACCTGTATTGCCAGATGGATTTCACTTCTTTTCTTTTATTAACAGATTGCAGAGTGGCACTTTAATTTTTTCTATCATGGGGCTGGATACAAATTTTGACACAGCTGCATTTTTATTTTCTTTATTTTTGAGCTTGCTGTTATTTGATGTAGATAGTTTGTATTTAGATACTACTTGTTACTTCAATAAAATTGGAACATTTTAAGATTGTTGCACATTTCATTAGCATTGTGTTGGGGCGATGGGGACAGGCGGGGCTTGAAAATTCCCCCTTGTCCAAAGTGGGGAATGACAGAAAAAGTTTGAGAACCACTGGTTTAGAGTAACAACCAATTTAAAGATATGGATGGTTCAACTCTCTTCTACGAGGTTCCAAGATTTTAACTAACATAGAAATATAAACACTTATATTTTGAAAGGTCAACAATAAAAGTTTACCAAAACCTAAATTACCAACTTTTGAAAAAACATTCTGGAACTTGTCTCCACAAAACATTTTGATCACCAAACTCTGTAAAAAATCTAATCTGAAGGCTGCTTTCCTACTTTTTAAATGAATCCAACCCTGCCCTCCTCCTTCCTTTGGTAAAAACAAAACAGTCCAAGGGACCCAATGCAATATGTCCCAAAAGAAATAAAAAAAAAAAATAGTCTGTAATTTTACCAAAAGGCCTGGCGGGGGTTCAAAAAACAGATAAGGGATGCCACAAAGTGGAAGCAACCAGATTATTAGTAATTAGTGTACGGCCTCTGTTAGAACGTCGTGGCAAAAGCCTGTGCCGTTTCTGTAACCTACCCTCCATCAGTTCAACAAAATCTTCCCAATTTCTCATGACCTCTATTTGATCCACAAAATAAACACCCAAATATTAAAAAACATTTTTCGACCCTTTAATTTATCAGGTAACTTAGGTTCTTGTTTTGTCCACTTACCAACTGACAAAGCTTTACTCTTTCTCTAATTAACTTTGGATGAAAAGATTTTACCAAAATACTCAATAATTTTAATTAAAGTAAAAAAATCTGAATCTTTTGTGATATCCACAATAATATCATCTGCATATGCTGAAAGTTGAAAAAGTAAAGAAACTTCACTTAACTTTACACCGTGCTACCTTTTCCTGATTTAACATTACAAGGGTTCAATGTTCAATGAATACAACATCCCTGACATTGCACAACCTCAGTGAATACCTTGCTTTACATTAAAATGTGAACTTATACCACCACTAACTTTCAATGTCACAATAGAGGAGCTTAATCATGGAAATGAACCCAGAGCAGAAACCAAAAGCTTTAAACTATTCCATAAATATTGTTGCTCCACTCGAATAAATGCCTTTTCTTGGTCAATAAAAATAAGACCAAAGTTTAAACCCCCTGTGCTCTGAGCCCAAGCCAATCGGCCAAAGCAGCTTTTTTTCTGTTTAAACCTGAGTATGGCCTCGATTTCCTTTGGATTCACAAAAACTCAGAAGATCCATAATTTCAGTCTCTAATTCTTCAATAGATTCAACCATTTCTCTTGTAAAATTTTGTATTGATGAAAAAAACTGCAGGATTTTAATTTTACCAATATCCTACTACTTCTGTATAGATTAAGTTAACATTTTATTACTCTCCACTGTTTCAAAAAAAAGAAAATCCTTTTTTAAAACAATCATCATCTAACAAAACGGTGTTGAAATTCCAATATGCACTTTAAGGTCTTAAATTATTTATAAACACATTACCTATGATAATGCAATGATCAGAAAAGCCAACTGGACACAAAGTGCATGATATGAATATTTGTAAATTATTCCCAAAACAATAAAACCTATCTAATCTTACCAAAAGAAATATAATTCTTTTTACAATGAGCCCAGCAATATTGTCTTAACTTTCCATTTTTAAAGCGCCACATCAGCTAAATCATACGTTTTAATAATACGTTTCAATATTCTCCTTAAACGTATATGTGGCTCCAAATGATTCCTATCTGAAGCATCTATTGTACGATTAAAATCACCTCCTAAAATTAAGTAATCTGTTGTTCTCTTTTTGAATATTTTCAGGGCCATTATTAACTGAATGGCCCTCCTGGTTACAGTGGCAGTGGTCTGCAGTTTTCTTCTCAATTCAGAGGTCCCCATGCCTTTCTTTGCCTAGGGCCTAGGGCCCCTAGGGCCTCCTAAATCTGCCCCTGTCACACAACACCTCATCCCTGATGAAAGGTGGCAAATTAGACAGGATGATCTTTTTTGCAAGGTTCATTGAAGGGAAAACAGTAGTTTGTGTTTTTCTCAAATCTAGTCTCCTCTCAACTACGCCGTTCACCTTGTCAATCCAGTCCAATAAGTATCCATCCAATATTAAAGACAATGCAGGAGGGGGACCAAAATTTTCACCTTGTGGAGAGCACACTCTTGTGGGCATTTCTGGTTTGTACAATGAGTCCACACAAAAATACTATGTGAATTTTTCACAGGTTTCAACTGAAGCCCAACACAAACATTTTTAACATTAAAACGATCAGATTTCCGGTTGATGATTTATTTAATATTGTAACAGCCTGCTGTCACACTCTGAAGCTGTGTGGTAACTTTTACATTTTTCATTTTCAAAATGAGTTGCACATTCTATTTATTTTCATTAGCCTGATTTTAAGTTCCCTTTTAGCAGTGCTCACATTTAGTTAACTTTATTTGTCAGTTTTTTTGTTGTTGTTAAGATGCAATCGATTAATTTCTTTTTCTTTGAGTTGCCAGTTTCCTTTGGATCTGCTGTTGGAGGGCTGCAATACACTCCAGCCTTCCTCAATTGATCATTGCAGCCTAATCAGCGGGTCACACCATTTGTTATGGGAAGGGAAATTTGTTTATCATTTGTTTAAATATTCTTAATTTGGGTAATTTTGTTAATTAGATAAATTTAAAAAGTACTGAGTGTCTGGACAGTATTTATCTGTTTAATTAAGTTTTTTTTGTTACTTTGTTAGTCAGTTTATGCTTGAGTTCTTTATGTTAGTACCTTACCTGTAATTAAAGTCTGTTTTGTTGTCCTCTGTTGCTGGGCCCACTTTTTTAGTTTTGAACACTTCTTTTTGGAATAAATTAAGACTTTTTTTTGAAAAATTTCAGTGGTTTTCTGGCTAGTTTGTGCAAATCCCTCACAAATATATTGGTATGTGTAGTTCAAGGTAGTAAAAAAAAAAGTTATTAATGTTTATCGTTTTCATCTAAAACAGGGGCGCCCAACCTTTTTTAAACCAAGATCTACTTTTGAAGTTGACGGCATGCCGAAATCTACCAAGCCAAACACAAGGGATGGGCAGTATTTATTTTTTTTTATTTGCACAGGTGAAGAATAAACAGTAAGTCCAACAAACGAGGAAATTATCAATTGTGTCAAAAAATAGGTTGCAAAAACAGAACTTAACAATCTCATTAGAACTTAGCACCATATGTCTCTCTCACTCACTCACTCACTCACTCATCAGACTCACCAAAACTACAGAAAGTAGAGCAGTCAAGATCTCCAGA
Organism: Cyprinodon tularosa; assembly: GCF_016077235.1. Lineage (NCBI taxonomy): Eukaryota > Metazoa > Chordata > Actinopteri > Cyprinodontiformes > Cyprinodontidae > Cyprinodon > Cyprinodon tularosa. The sequence goes on along the minus strand of NW_024038589.1, from coordinate 1,965,065 downwards.
CAAAGCCTGTGCAGTCAAAAAATCTAAATAGACCAATTGACACACACAGTCCAGTAGAGATGGAAAAAAAAGAAAGCATTAGAACTGTAAATTTACAGTCATATATTTAAATCACTGTTTTCATATATATATATATATATATATATATATATATATATATATATATATATACAGAGAGAGAGAGAGAGAGAGAGAGAGAGAGAGAGAGAGAGAGAGAGAGAGAGAGAGAGAGAGAGAGAGAGAGAGAGGCAGAGGCTGACGAGCTTCAACAAGTTGCACCTGTAACAGCCAGGAAGACCTGAAACACAAACAGAGAGCTCTCTCATGAAGAGAGCTCTCTGTTTGGGCCGGATCTATCAAAGGTTTGCGTGTATAAAAACATGAGCTATTTCACTGCGCACACTAAAAAATGTACAAACTGATCTATCAACAGCGTGCTAAAAGGATTTGGTCTTTAAAACGTGCTAAATAGCGCCTCTTATCCATTTAGTACTTTTTCTGCAATGAATATGCAATATGAGGCGTTTACACGCAAAAGTGCGTCTTGTGGGAGGAGAACATGTAAATATATTCATTTAGCACTCACAAAGTGATTTATTAAACCTGAAAGCAATTTTGCTAACGGTATCTGACTCTATATTTAACCAGTTTCAAAAGAAGGTGCAAATGGTCTGTATGCGTAATTGCGCACACATGGCAGCGGTTATTGTCGCAAGAAGGAGATGCAGAGAACGCATTTTTTCACTCCGTGTGAATATTTTTGGAATGAACGAGGAAACAATCATCAAAACATATCGTTTATCCAGCATTGCCATTTTGGAGCTGTTGGGGGAACTCCGAATGGATTTGGAGCCAGCCACAAGGAGGACCCACGCAATACCAGATATCACAAAACTCCTTGCAACATTGCACTTTTTTGCATCTGGGTCATTCCAGTGTACGGTTGCAGCGAGAGCTGGGATCTCCCAATCTCGTTTTTCAGAAGTGCTGTCCGACGTTCTAAATGCCATGTCGCCCTGAGAACCCCGACCTCCCCACTGCGCCTGTGGAGCAACACACCAATGCTGCGGGGATGCGTACGCGCAGTAATCTCATCCACAGTCACTTCTTGTGAGCCATTTGGTATGTGCATTTTCTACAGGCCAATATAAAACACCTGTTTTTTTTTTGTTTTTTTTTTGTTTTTTTTTACTGCAGTGAAGTAGAAATTCAGCCACATACCACCTTAGGGAAAAAAGGGTTGCCAAAGTTTTTTATATATATATATATATATATTATTTTTTATTTTGCAGGGGGTGGGGGTGTCACTGTAAGATTAAAATTTCTTAATGCGCTAGTTTGCAACGCACAAAACCATCATTTAAATAGGGCGTCTCCAACAGTTTTGCACCTGCCACCAGTTACGCAATCGCTCTTGTTAAATCCCCCGCAAACCATGGTTCAGCCCCCCGCGCAAAATTCCAGTTTGCAAGCGCAAATTACTGCACGCAAAATTGGATCTTGATAAATCCGGCCCTTTGTGTTTAATTCAGAGAGGTCGGTGACTGTAACATTTATTCAAATTTGCATTGCTAAATTCATTTTTTTTCTCATGAAGCACATATAGCCATTTTATAGCCTACATAGGAAGGCTCATGAGAGAGGCTATAGCGTAGGGTGACCAAACGTCCGTATTTCCCGGGACATATCCGTATTTCACGTCCTGTCCCGGGCGTCCCGGGTTTTTTTTAGAAAGTGAGGAAATGTCCTGATTTCACTGCGCACGACGCTCCGTGTGACGTAATCCCTGAGCCGCGTCAGTGCAGGCAGCCCTGTTCTTAATCAGAGGCTCTGTTCGAAAACCTGGGCTGCATCCTCCAAGGACGCGGTCTACCTAGACTGGATCCTTCCAAGTCCTTGAAAATAAGGAGGCCAGAAGAGTTTTGTCTGTAAATTCGAACAGGTCCACCCTTCGGCGGGTTTTACCGGCGTATGCTCTGTTGCTTAGCAACCGTGAAAGTTGACACACAAAGCAGGAAAAGAATGAATACCGAGGTTTTCAAAACTGTTTGTTTATTTGTTTATTTTTAAAAAAGTTAAAGTGAACAAAGACTACACTCACAAGAATCCAGAGTGGAATAAATGTTCCAACAGCCGGGAGCAGGAACAAATAAAATCAAATGTAATGATAGAAACCTTAGTCAGTTAAATAACCTGCTGCTGTCATTCTGCACATCTCTGATGTTGCTGCTATTTTCAAATATCCATTATTGTAAAAATGTCCATAGCTGCATATTGGTTATTTATTCTCCAGTTTTATATTGTTAAAACACTTTACAGTATTTTATTGTTTATTTTTTAACTCTTCCCTATTATGTTATTCTTATACATTTTTCTAAGGTCCTCATTTGTGTGACCATTTTCAATAATCTTTCTGCTGCTGTAAATTTGCCCATTGTGGGACAATAAAGGGATTTTCTATACTATAAAAGGGTTAGAAAGTCATCTAAACAATGTATTTATAAAAAAATATATCTGCAAAATCTCTAATATTCAACAACAAAAAATACTTAGTTAAGCATATTGTGCAAAACAACAATAAAAAAATTAAACTCCTAACAGATTTATAGTCCCCCCCCCTGCATATCTATTAGAATCTGTCCTTAAATTACAGCCAAACACATTTACACAGTAACAGATAAAAACCTTTAGATAAATCAAACATTACTGCCACATATCTGACTCTATAACCATTAAAACAACTATTTTCATTCATTTCAGACGGAACTATTCACAGAGTGGTATTATATTAAACTGAACTTCCAATTTTCACCACTGTTCTGGGCCAAGTAACATTTCCTCTGATGATGAGACATTGGTTCTTTCAACCCCACAACCCCCCCCCCCCCCCCCCCCCCGCTCCAAGGTGTCCTGGTTTTCCAAAATGAAAATATGGTCACCCTACTATAGCGTGCTTTTCTGATCTATGTCTGTGGCCTTCTCTCTTGAAACGTATCGCACACAAACATAATTTTAAAAAATAAGATGGGCTTGAAAAATATCCTGCCTCACGCAACTGATTAGTAGATGAGTAAAGCTCTTGCTTGTCATTGGCTTCCACCATAGGAATCATCTATGCATGAGAACAGTAAAAGATTTTGAGCCTTTTCAACATCCCCCAACTGCCCCCGTCCTGATGGTGTCAGAAGCTTAGAAAATACCCCTACGCCATGTGGCCACAATGAGACTTAAGAGGGAACAGGAAGACAAAATAAAGAAAATAACCCAATCGTTGCCAGTTAAATCTGTAAACACACGCTCATTCAAACTATGAAACTGGAGTTCCATTTAGAACTGTTTTTCGATGAACCATCAGCTTTAAAAAGTTTCAATAAAAACACATGCAAAACCGAAAATCTAACTCAATTAAGGTGCTCACCCAAGCTAAGCACCTTAATTTAGCATCAAATGGGAATAAATGGCAGAAGGTTTTATTGTGTGGCGACTCTGGATGGGAGAAGGAAAAGGCAGCGTCGGCTTCCGATCCGTTCCAGTTCACAACCACTCCGTTTCCAAGCCTGGTCTGCTCTCAGGGAATTTTAAATAAGTCTCATGAAAACAACAAGGGAATTCGATGAGCTTTAATAAATTTGATAACTTACGGTGTTCTTAGAGGGCGTCCCTGCTGACACTGCAAGCCATAATTCGTTCACTGCTGCGCCAAATACTCAAAGAAGGATTCACCAGTGTTGCCAACTCCTCAGAAAGGAAAGTAGCTATTGGCTGTGCTATAAGTCACTAGAAGTCGCTGAATTACGTCATTGCCTAATTTGCATAATATATATATTTTTTTCAACTTTTTCAACTTTTTTTTTTATTTAACTTTCTTTTTTCCCTTGTGGTCCACTAAGGACCTTAAAAATCATGCTAAAACATGAACATTTTGAACCATAAATTTTTTTTTTTTTACATTACATAAACAATCTAAATGGGAAAAAAAAGACTATAAAGAATCAATAGCCTGGGTGCCATTCCGAACTTAGTCCCGCCCACAAGGTTTGAGGTCGGGAAGTTCGGTCTGGCTCTGCTCCATAGTAGCGCGAGTATGATCGCCCACCCTCTGGCGATCCAATCAAATTGTCAGGGCGGGCTTTATACGATGATGGACAGATGATCAACAGTAACGTAATCAACCACGTGACCAAAGCGCGCTTGGGCGACAACAACAATGGCTGCCGCCGGAGAGTTAAGGTGAGTAGATTCTGCTATTAGGTCTGTTCTAGAAGATATCGACAGCAAATTAATTTTAAAAGAGGAAAAGAGAAACGCGTTCACGGCTCATCTTCTTATTCTAGGCGCACAACTGCACGCTTTGATTTTTGTTGACAACAACTATTCCTGGCTTAACATACGTCACGCACTCCGTTGCTCTTATTGGTTGTAGGTCTATCCAATTGAGTGCAGAGGCATTTTTTTTCCTGGTCCGTTCAAAACACGCCCCATAATTACAGCTCTATGGAGCAGCATCAGACTCATATTCTGACTAGAATTGAGTAGGACTACGTCAGGCTAAAGAATCAATGACAATGTGAGCAAATGGTAATTATTTTTTATTTTATTTTTTTACTAATAAGAATTCCCTGCACACGCACAGGCTGTGCTTGCCTGCTCACAGAAAGAGTGGATCATGGTCATGTTGGTCAAGGCTCTCAATGGCAGGTTTAGCAACTGAGGGAGCTGACTCCAGAGTGATCAACCTGTGCCGTCAAACCCGGCGCATGCCCGCGGTTCATTTGCTGTCTGGACGCTGAGGGAACACATGCCGTGTCTCTGACTGTAGAGCTGAGAGGGACATCTGCGGAAGCGGGAAAACGGGGTTGGGATGGGGGGAGGCGCCCCACGGCAGACACCAGAAAAGTCGCTAGATTTGTCGCCAGTCGCTTTTTTGAAAAAGAGTCGCTGGAGGGGTCTGAAAAGTCGCTAAATATAGTGACAAAGTCGCTGAGTTGGCAACACTGGGATTCACTGCATGAAAAGTGGGATTTTCGTCAATATGCGGCACTGTAGATTGTCGTGGAAGTTCAGGTTAACGGCAGTTTACGGTAATTTGCAGGCATCGCCAAAAACTCCCATAAATTGTCAGAAATTGACATAGGCTTTCTTAGGCAGTGTTCCCGCCATGCCTCCCCCCCATGGAATTCTAGGGGAGGCTTTAACATGTAAATGAAAATGCTGTGAGCTATACAAATGCAAATCAGGGTTGCAGGGGGGGTTTTACTCAAAGTGACATTTTTCTAAAAGGTAAGAAAATCTCTGATACAGAGAGATCAGGCTCAGTATAGACTCTTACATTTTAGCTTGAATTGATTTATTTAATTAAAGTATAGAGACCAAAACAGATCTTTAGCTGACAGAGCAATACATTTAGAGCAGTAATTATTTAAAAAAAAAAATTGCATTTAAGATAAAAAATAAAATGTCTGTCAATATGCTCAATTCACAATTACTTAAGTGCACTGCAAAAACAATCCAGAAATCAGTAAAAAATGGCTTAAATTAAGTATTTTTAGCCTTAATTTGAGCAGGTAAATAAGATGATTTGCCAATGGAATGAGTATTTTTACTCTTAAAATAAGATGGTTAGATAATATTTACTTGAAATAAGACGATAAAATAGTTTTTTCTTATTTTAAAAGGAAATTGTCTTGTTCCATTGGCAAAGGGTCTTACTTACCTCCTCAAATCAAGGAAAAACACACTTATTTTAAGAAAAAATAAGTTTCAAGAAATGAGTCTGAGATTATTCACTTTATAACATGGCGCATTATCCTGTTGGAAGTAGCCAACAGGATTTTTCTACAATGTATTGCTTTTTACATTGATTTTTTGCTGATTTGTCTGTGTAGTTACAAATTTTCCTTGGGGTTCCCTGCAGAAATTCTGTCCACACAGAGTCCACTTGGAGGGGCATGGAAGCCCAAATGACAGAATTTGGCCCCAAGGATCTCCTGGAAGTACCAAGCATAAGTAGGGGTGTAAATCACATCCATCATGGCGATTCGATTCAGTATCGATTTCCTGACCCAACGATTCGATTATTTTTTATACTCAAGAATACACCACGATTCGATTCAATTAATCGATTAATCGGTTAAATTTTTTTTTTTTATTATTATTATTTTTTACACCTTACAGGCTAAACAAAGTTTCAAGTTTGAAATAAATCAATGAAAGCTGTAATATCATTATGCATTTTCTTTAGAAACAACAGCAAATAACAAAAGTAGAAAAGTTGCATCAAAAAATACTGCAAAAATACTGCACAATATCAGTGTAATGAGTTCAATGCAATACCTCGGCTCCAGAGAAACTGTCCAACATATTTTTTTAGAATGTAATAAATATACTCAGGAAAGAGAGATGTTGCGTAGAGAGTTAGACAGGAATAAAAATAAACTAGATATAAGGGAATTGTTTCAAAGGTCATCTGGGGATGTAGTTTTTGGGAGTATTTTTAACTTTCTAAGAAGAACGGGTATTTTAGGGAGAATATAATAGTTTGTCTGGTCCATACTCCATTCTGGAAGGTGGCGGTAATGCACCTATAAGTTGTTTGCCAACCGCCATTAAAAAAAGAAGAAGAAGAAGGCTCCAGAGTGTTGCGTCACTGCCCCCTTGAGAGACGCTCCGCTGCTCCTCTCCCAGATTGTAGCTGACAGCAAACAGTGCAGCAGACAGGAGGCCGGCTTGTTTTGTTTTTATGACCGAAATTGCAGAAAACAACTCGTGAAGTTTGACCCGCTAGAAGAGCGAGGTGTGCGAGAACGCTGGGACCCTTTTTCCAGCTGGATCTCCGCTCTTTTTGGTCCTCATGTCCCTCCGTCGTCGGACTAAACTCGCCCCCACTTCCTCACCGCCTCGGCCGTATCTAGACCCACAGTGTGTAGCTCAGACCACGCTTAAATACTGAGCATAATTTAAAAATGTCTGTGTCAAGCTTACTGCAACACACTGCTGTAAGAGTATAACCAGGAAGCGCGGTAGGAGGGCAAAATAGGTTTAGCGGCACCGCAGCATGGGAGGAGAATTACACCCAGGAGCAAATGGATAAAAATAGACCGGAGGGGAAAAAAAACATGAATCGATTATCTTGCGGACGTGTCGATGCATCGGATCGTCGGCTTTTGGATCGATGCATCGATCCAAAACTATTATTATTTACACCCCTAAGCATAAGCCAAGCGTTAGGTGGAGGTTTTCAAGTATCTTGGGTTCCCGTTCACGAGTGACAGGAGAATGAAGAGGGAGATTGTCAGTTTGATTGGTCTGGCTGCTGTAATATGGACATTGTTGTAGAAACGACAGATCTCAGCCAAAAGGCAAAGCTCTCGGTTTACCGGTCATATTCATTCCTAACTTCACCTATGGTCATGAAATCTGGGTATGACCTAAAGAATGAGATTCCTTATGCAGGCAGCTGAAATTAGTTTGGAAGGACTATGTCTTTTAGCTGGCCCCCCAAAGGAGATGGAGTAGGTATCTGGGGAAAGAGAAGTATGAGCATCTCTGCTAAGACTCGGTCCCAGACAAGCGAAGAGAACATTGAAACATGTTATTATACCTCTTCTAAAACAACAGACTATTTTTACAACACAAAAATATGACACAAAACTAAATAGTAAACCAGCTTTGGATTCTAGCCCTTCTTTTCTATTTAATGTGGAAGTGGCATGTATGCACTGTGCTGTGTGCAGAGTGGTTCCACAAGGTGCATGTAAGCATGTTCCTGAAGCGTCCGGATGCACTGGCCACTGGGAACCTTTTTAATATTGGAGAATGTTCTATTGCCTCACATTGTTGTGATACTTTAACTGAAGATTATGAATATATGATTAACTAAAACTGGGGTTGTAGTTAATTGGAGATGGAGATGGGCCATAGAGACTTAAAGGAACTACCCTGATCCTGCACGGTATGAAGTGTAAAGCTGGTATGGCAGGCCAGTTTGACATTTATTAGAAGCGCTGTCCTCTCCATTGTACTAGTCAGAAATGTAGATATAGATATCCTAAAATACATTTTTGCTAGCAAAAATTACATTTTAGGCCAACAGTTTCTGTGCTTTTTTTGTAGTGGTGTGAACATGAAGGTCTTTATTAAGTCATCAGGACCTTCCGAAATCAACATTCTACCAAAGCTAAAAGGTAAAGATTACTATATTGCTAACAATGTAATATAATAAATAACGTTTTGATGCTTAACTTCACATCTAATAGCATTTCAGAGTTTGCATAACTTATTAATTTCATTTCAAGTGCACTAAACTCAGTGAAATTTACTGTGAATAAGTGTTTGCAAAACACATTCTACTGTATGCATCTATTGACAAGCACTTTCTGCTCAAGTGATTGATTAATACCAATCTGGTATGACAGGTAATTTATGTAGTGCAGCTGTTTTTCCTATGAAGCTCTGCCATCATAAACAACCACAAAATGTAATTTTTATTTCTTTCAGATCTCAATGAAACAGACCATGTTAACACATCAGGTAAAGTTGCTATTGATATAATTGTGTGAAAAGTTCATTTTTATAACAGTTTTTCGAAAATACAAATTAAATCATTCCTAAATCTACTTTTAAGCTCAAAATATGAACTTTTCTAATGGCCCTGTCACACCTTGCCATTTTAGACAGCATAGGCCTGACATCCCAGAATCTCCTAAAATTCTGGCATACGCTGAACTTCCTATTTATTTTTTAAATTTTGGGCATATACATGGAGTATTCCTAACAATTGCAGAACTTATATCGAACGACAGCCTAACTTATGCATAACGCACAGCAGCATAATGCCCATTAAATGCCACAATCCAGAATCCTGAGGAGGGCAGCGATGCGCAAGGAGGTGCCCGGTCTGCATAAAAATATGTCTTTGATCACGGTATTAACAAAGCTGCTGTTTACGGTCTGCCAAAAGAAACAATAAATAAAAAGAACAAAGATGAAGAAAGAAAGAAGGTTTGCTGTTGCAGCAGATTCATGCTCATGTCTGCTAAGAACACTGTTGACGCAGGAATGATCCATCAGTCTCACCTTCACGCTCACCCTTTGATGGGGATAAAGTCTGGGGGAGAACCGATAGTTTCCTCCTGTGAACCCCTTTTATACCAAAACGCTGCTAATATGCCATTATACTGTAGCTGTACCTTGGGTACACGTTCAGCAGTCGTCTGGAACGAGTCAGATACGTCGATGTGCTTTGGAGATAAGTTCTTGATAAGTTATGCACAAATTACTCATAGGTTTCGGATAAGCTAGACACCACTTATGAGTGGCTTATGAGTAACTTACACTGAACGTATGTCAACGATCAGATTACTTACCTGTAACCTATGCTCCACGTATGAGCATACGCTGTCATACTTTGAGAAATTTTGAGCATGCAAAATCCCTTGATGTACTTGCTGTAAGTTGACATGTACCAGCGTGCTTCAGCTTACTTCAGCATGCTCATAACTTATACAACACATACCCATAACTTATCCAACGTAGGCCAGGGTTTTTGCCAGATTTTTCGCACATCAAATATACGCTGCGTGAAGCTGATGATATACTTTTCTTCTTGTTTTAATTTCATATTCTAGGGGAAGGTATGATGGCCAAACCTGCTGGTTATTACTACAATGGTGAATGGCAGGCACTAGATGGCACCACAGTTCATCGCTTTAACAATGCCAGTGCAATGAGCCAGTGTTTAAAAGGAAAGGTAGTCCACATGTATGTAGACTCCACCATCAGGCAGTGGTTTGAATATTTAATTGCTAAAGAACGAGGTAGAAGCCCAGAAGAGGAATATGTCAAAGATTTGCATTTATTCAAACTTCTTTCTGATCGCTGTGTTGTTTTCTGCCATATTTTCAGATCTTAAGAAGTTTGACCTAAACCCCCCCCCCACCCCCCCGAAAACCTGTGATTAAGAATATGAATGATGTTGTTCTGTCCCACATATGCTTTCCTCAACCAAAGAATTTTAAATAAGCATAAAAGGAATAGAAAACTTTTGACATGGGTAGTCGGGTAACAATTTGTGATTGATCACTTAGCTACAGCTTAATGTCAAATACAAAATCTCAACTTTCTGTCCATCTTCAAATAATGGTGTGCTTAAGTGAATCGCTATATGTGTATTTGTGCCTTCAGAGGGACAGTTATGCAATCATAGGTGCTCAAAGGTGCTGTTTCATAAAATTAAAATATCATGTAAAAAATTATAAATTTCAGTAATTGCATTCCAAAAGTGAAACATGTATATTACATTCATTTATGACACACAGACCATTATATATTTTTTTGCTTTTTGTTTTATGTATCTGTGTGTCTCTGTGTTGCCCTGCGACATACTGCCAACCTGCCCAGTTGGCCTTTCGTCCATAGACTGCCGAAGATAGGCACCTGCTCCACCACAACCTTGAAGGAAAGAGTGGGAGGACATAGATGGATAATAACTGACTAACTAATACTTACTGTTCTTTGCTATTATCCTGCTTGGTGGCTGCTAAAACCAAACTATGACAAAGGAAATCAAGACTAATTCAATGACCACATGGTTGACATGGACCAGTAGCCCCATTGATGCACCAATCTCCCACAGCTCTCACAGAAAAACATCCTCCACTGGGCCTTTTTGGTAATCAGAGGTGTTGATCTTCAACTTCAAGCCTCCGAAGACAATAGTTGTGATATGGAGAGGAATGATCAGGGATATTTTTTCTCATAAGTTGTCCTCTCCACACTACTTACCCTGTTTAGCTCCTGCCAGCAAGAGAGGCATCTCTGGTCGATTGCATCTTAATCACCTTCTCATTATGTCACAGAGCTCCACACAGATCTGATAATAACCCACTTAGTTGACCCTGCTGCAGAAAAACATCTTGAAGTTGCAGGATTTTGGACAATAAAGACTGAAGTAAAGAAAAACAAGGCATCCCAGAGATCACATTCCACTGGGGCATCCTTGCTGAAAATTTATCTATGAATTAACATTTCTTACCAACACCTGTTATGTTTTATCTTTAATCGCCACCTCAATGTATGTCAATGCAATGAAGAGGCTTGTTTACCCCTTTAAACTGGGGGATATGTTTGCAGGTGGTTCTGCTCCTGGGTGGGTACCACATTCAAAATATGACTTGTTTATGGGTTGGATTGACCTCATGACACGCACTATTGCATATATGCAAAAACAATTTACCATGTGCATTCCCTGATGTCCAGTTTTTCCACATTCATTGTGGACCTTTGAACCTTTGACAAGCTCTTGTTTCTGTTTCTGTTCAAATTGGTTCCTAACGATGTATGTTATCATTGACTGTTACAAATTTGTAATTTATCTATATTTGTATTTATTTTTCAATTTGGCAACTAGTTGAAGGCAAAAGGCTTTTTAAGGTATATCTAAAGACTACAGCCAAGATGAATGAACTGAATGCATTTTTCAATAGGTTGAATTCCGGAACAAGCTCAGCATCCCTCTCTCTTGACCATCTATGTATTTCCTTGTAATTTTATCATCAGGTCTGGTTGTGGTTTAACTATGACATCACAAGTACTTTATTTGTTTCTTGTAATAGTTCAAGTTCACTGATTGTTTAATGTTGATCAATTTACTAAGAATTGCATGTCCAGTTTTTCTGTCTGATTGATTACAGTTACATTTTTTATACAAAAAAAAAAATATATATATATATATATATATATATATATTTTTTTTATTATTATTACTATTTTTAATAAGAAGAGGTTTAGGTTCACCCACCCTTACCTTAGCTTGAAGTTCTGTAATATGATTATGATATGTCAGAGTTAGTGGATTTTTGTTGAGGATCCAGATGCAGAGATGGGAAGCAGAGATGGTTTCTTGCAGATCTAATGCTGAGGTAGATGTTAACGGAAGCATAAATCCAGAAATAACAGGCAGGAAACTCGGAAACCAAAGCAAGGAGATTTTTGGGAGAAACAAACATAAGGAATGAAGAGAATCCAGCTGTAAGGAACAGCAGAGGATGAGTAGATATGGGAGACAGAACAATGAACAGAGTAATCAGCTAATTGGGAGCAGGTATGGACAGGAGCAGCTAGAAGAGAGCTAAGGAGTCACGCGAGAGGCATTAGGAGGCAACTTAGGCTATATTCAAACCACAGCCTGAAGTGAACCAAATCCGATTTATTTTTTTGCCCATATGCGACCTGGATCTGATCTTTTCATGACAGTCTGAACAACACAGATCCGATTTTTTCCAATGCGACCCAGGCCACTTGGCTACGAATCTGATCTGTTCAAATGCGACCTCTGTCTGAACAGCCAGGTCGCATCCATCCGACCTGAATGTCATTAATACCTGACAGTGGTAACTCTTCTACTTCTTGCTATGCAGAAGGGGCAAGAATAACAACAACAATGGTGGACGATAATGCAGAGAGCAGTATTTATGTTTAGCCATCTTGAAAAGATTGAGTTTTTAAGGTTGGGAAAGATCGCTAGATGTTCTCCAGCACTAATATCCATGTTTACTTCCATAAACACAGAGCATGCTTGTGACGTGATTGCGTCCTCTACTCGGCATGCGGTACACTAAGGTTGTATGAATGCAGTTCACACAGGAGATCACATACAAGTGGTGTATATTTGGAAATGAGAATGGCAACGCAAAAAATTTGGATTTCACAAAAAAATCGGAATTGAGCATCCAGGCCTGCAGTGTGAACATAGCCAAAGAGTAATAAGGGGTGAGAAGAACTAATATGATAAAAAAAAAGAAAAAAAGGAAAAAGAAACAAATGATTAAGAAATGCAGAATGACCAAAAGGGAAAAGTAGAGGATGGGGGAAGGACTGGAGAAATTTATATAACTAATCTACAATGGAGAAAAATACTCTAAAGATAATAGAAAACCATACATATGAAGCACTGCTGCACAGATTAAATTAACAACAGGAAGGTTGAAAAGAGATAACAAAAGTAAACACCAAGTACAAGTAAAGTCTGAAAAATTTTTTAAAAAATTAACTGCAACACAGGGTAACCGAAATAAAAAGCAAAAATTGAAAATCAAAAATAAAAACTTGAACAGAACGAAAAAGTCCAGAGAAAGCAGATATGACACAGTACCCTAAACATCCGATAAGCATTCATGATTACAAAGCTATGAATTAAAAGAAAAACAATGCAGATAGGAGATTTAAGGTCAAACTAATCAATAAACATTACATGTATCTGACTGAGATATTATCTTATGACCTAAAAAAGTCATTTATTTTAAACCAACTTAAAATCTTTCAGAATAAGATTCTGCCTGCCAGAATAGGCCGAAAGTTTTCATTGGGATGTAAAGATCTCATCACGTTATCTCAAGAGCCAGATGTTGCAGCAATACATGACATTTTGAAGGTATTTCATCTTTTCACATGTTGAAACTTTTTAACTCACTCGCCCTATCCTTGTATGAGAGTGGCAAAGATGCAAAATAAAAGGAACCAGTGAGCAATACGTCTTATGCAGCTGCTATCTCACAGTAAGGGTGTTACATGTCTTGTTAACATTAAAGTAGCATAAACTATTTGTTTTTTAAAGTCCAAAATTACTCCTAAAACAGGGGAATTTAAAGTACATCTTTTGAGGGGGGGGGGGTTCTACAGAATGTTTTCAAGTTTTGGAGTAGTTCAAGGGAAACCCTGGCTTAATAATAATGTGTGAAGAGAACCAACGTTTAGGGGGATGGGTGAGAGGTCTTCCAATTTCAGACGCTTGGAGCTTTGATGATTTGAAGAGCAATTATCAATGCTATACTGTCAGATATAAAACAATCAAATGTGTTCATGTGTTTGTGTTTACGTTTTTTTTTTTTTTTTACTTTTGGTGTTAAAGCATTTAAAATATTAACTTCACTATACAAGTTTTACATCTGGGCTGTAGTTACTCTGTGTCACCCATTTCATGTATTTTATCTAGAGCTGAAACAATTAATCATATTAATCGATTATTTAAATAATCATCAACTAATTTAGTAATTGATTAATCATTAACTGGAGTACAGGGCCACTAAAATGTGCCTTTAGCCGACAGAGCGACCCACTTAGAGCAGCAATTATACCAAGATTGCAAAAAAAATTTAACCATTTGCCTTTAAGATCTTCATCCAGAACTCCTCAACAGGAAACATTTCTGTTTCACCTGGTTTCATTTTCTAAAAAAATCTTCTTTAAGGAACCTTTGGCTGATCTGATTATTATTTGATTCATTAAAAAAATAATCGATAGATTAATCAATTTGCAGAATAATCATTAGTTGCTGCCCTAATTTTATGGTAACTTTCCAAACACATTTCTTCCATCATGCAGCACTGAAGGGCAGCTGCTTCACCCTGAGGCTGCCCTGCATCATTATATCTGTTTCCTACAATAATGTTTCTATTATACAAGTGAGTTTTTAATAGTAAAGGATTAAATGTAACAACCTTTCATCATCATCATATATTGCTGCTGTCTGACTGTTAAAACAGCTCCTTATGTCTATTTTCTTTTTTAGTGGCATCATCTACGAACACAACACTAAGAATGAGCCTAACTTTATTCAGATGTATGATCACTTCTAACAATTAGAAAAGACAATATTACACTATCTTATCTGTATTGTAATAGTATCCAAAATAAACAGCCAGATCCAAGCATTACCAGACATTAATGTTTGTACTAATTGTTGGGATCCAGAGGCTTGCCCTCCAGAGGGCGCCGAAGATCCCTTCCTGTTTGTATGTTTTTCTGTTAGGATCTGGGGTACTGTTGGGATCTGGAGTTTCTGCCACCTGTCTCCAGCAGAGAGCGCCATGGGTCTCCTGAGCTGGAGCCTCCTGCACACCTGAGGATCATCAGCTGATCAGGAGACCAGCTACTTAAGCAGCAGCCAGGCCTGTCTTCAGCGCCGGAGTGTTGACCAGTTTTGGTTAGCGGAACCTGAGCCTCAGCTTGTATTGAGAATCTCTGTCTGCTCTAGAGAGCAACCTGATCCTAACCAGTCTCTGTCTTCTCTGCTCATAGGAAAACCCGACTGAAGTCTGTAGCTCTGGAGGAGCTCATGTTTGGAAATCTGCCTATCTGCCCAGAGAAGCCAAACACTGCATGAAAAGTGAGATTTTCGTCCCCGTAAACTCCCGCAGATCTGCCTGATTTTTTTGAAAATTTGCCAGGAAGCTGTTTATGCAAAGAAAGAGCTTTATTAAAACACACACAACTATATACAACGCGTATCCAAACACATGCGTTTCTAAAAATTAAAACTCCGTGAACGGTCCGTTTGCTTCCTCGGGGTTGGAGGTAACTGGCAGCATTCCCTCCGAGGCAGGTCCGATGTGCAGACGCATACTGTGCGTGGCCCTGTACTTCGGCATCGCTTCTAACCGGGACTGCAGCTTAACACAGAGTTCAGTGAGATCCGGCCTACGAAATGGCGGCGACCGTACAATCCATCCAGAGACACCGCCGAGGAAGGCGGACTTCCAGAGTTCCACTTCCTCATCTGCTAGCACGCTCTGCCTCGCTTTCAGCAGCTGAAAAAAAAAAACAATGAATCAGCTCACTGCGTATGGACACAACACATCTATTAATGCACCTGAAAAATAGTCACTAAATAAAGTCTTACCCTCTTTCTTCTGGCCCGACTCCGAGCAGATTGCCTCCGCACGCAGCGTGTGGCTGGCTGCGTATATCTGAAGCTCCTGCGTACCGTCTGAAAATACGTCTTACAGGCAGCTGGAAAACAATTAAATGAGAGTGGTATGAATAACAAATCAAACGCAAGTCACAGTAACAAGGAAGGAGAAAACATTAAAACAAGTCACTTACACACAATGTCGTCTTTATCATCATCGTGCAAATCTGGACTTGCTGATTATGGCTCCGAGCAAATAGGTGGTCTGTGAAAACAAAACGTAAAGCTATGATCGGTATCTATCCGTATCCATTGCCTTTTACCGCAGAATGAAAGCATATTCTTTAAATCTTACCCTTGCTCCGGTTCATAGCGCCTGCAATTAGTCTCCGAGTTGTTAAGACGGCGTACTGCTTCCTGTGAATCACAAAAAATACACTTTAATAAAGCTTGTTCTTGCAAGGCTACTATTAGCCGTAGCTTTGGCTAGGCAGGGCAGTAATTGAACATATATTTACCGCCAGCATCTCTTCTTTGAGTTCGTCTTGTTCGATGCAGAGTCGCCATCGCGTCCAAGAGGAGTTTTACCCCGAAATCCAGACGCTCCAGACCGCCTGCACAAAGCAAAGCATCCATCCTCCACTGTGGATCCAGCCGCTCCGCTCTGAGTTTCTTGGAGATCGTACAGAGCATGCGCGAGATGAACCAGGGTGTCCGCGGATCAATAAAAATAATTAAAAAATCATTCTTTTTTTTTTTTAAATCAAGGCCTTAATTGGCACTAAAATTATTTAAATATGTTTATCGAAGTATTTATAATTCTTTAATAAAAAATGCTTATAAAAACAATTTCGTCAGATATATTATATCGCTCCAGGCGGAGAAAAAGCTAGAGGATATATATATATACGTATATATGTGTGTGTGTGTGTTTACATACATACAGGAGTCATGGAACTGTGCTTACAGATCCTTCATATTTCATGTACACTAATAACTTGTGTACATGGTTCTTGTTGATAGCATTAAAATCATTTCGAATAGCATTAAATTAGAGTCACTCATTCCTGTATGAACCCTGTGAGCGCTTAATTTAATATGACATATTAAAAAAATCCCACCATCATCCAGCATATGTTCAGTTTCTGCCCAAATATATATTTATATTTTTGTAGATTTTTGTAACGGGGATAAGGAAAATTCAAAACTGCTTTTTTTGAATGAACTTGTTCTCTTCTCCCAAACATCTCTTTTCATTCCTGTAATAAGAAGTTTCTTTTGAATGGATTTGATTAAAGTTTAAGTCCCTCGGTATAAAATAAATATTTTGATGGAGATGAGAAATCTGCTTCCTCGTTGGTGAATAACCAATAGTTTGGATCCAATCATTTAAATAAACTGTGTTAGTTGTTTTTTTTTTATATATATATATATAAGAATTGTGGTATAATTTCTAGTCACCGATCTGTTGCTGCTATATTTTAATTTGACGAACCGGAATTTGTCGATGTTCTTTTTCCTGTTTGGTGCGATTGCAATTGCGGACCTTGACCTGGCCGGACCTTATGACCACAGTGTACCAATCTTCTGATGGCTACTTCCAGCAGGATAATGCGCCATGTTATAAAGTGAATCATCTCAGACTAATTTCTTGAAACTTTTCCACTTAAGTAATTGTGAATTGAGCATATTGACAGACAACATTTTATTTTTTATCTTAAATGCAATTTTTTTTTTTTATAATTACTGCTCTAAATGTATTGCTCTGTCAGCTAAAGATCTGTTTTGGTCTCTATACTTTAATTAAATAAATCAATTCAAGCTAAAATGTAAGAGGCTACTGAGCCTGATCTCTTTGTATTCTTACCTTCACTTGGAGTAAAACCCCCCCTGCAACCCTGGTTTGCATTTGTATAGCTCACAGCATGTTCATTTACATGTTAAAGCCTCCCCTAGAATTCCATGGGGGGGAGGCATGGGGGGAACACTGCCTAACAAAGTCCACGTCAATTTCTGACAATTTACGGGAGTTTTCGGCGAAGCCTGCAAATTGCCGTAAACTGCCGCTAACCTGAAGTTCCACGACAATCTACAGTGCCGTATATTGACGAAAATCCCACTTTTCATGCAGTGAAACCTGAAGATCCTCAGTCTGAATCTCCCAGCTAGTTCTCAGGGGAGAACTAGGAGAACAACTCAAGGTCTGAACCTCGCTAGCCTGAAGCTAAGCTCTGCCGCTGCTGAGCTCTCTGCTGAATCCACTGTCACTGGACCCAACCGGTTCCCTCTCTCCAACGATCAGTCTGAACCTCATCAGGTACAAATCAGAATCAAAACTCTGTCAAGATATCGCTGCTACCTGGCTAACCAAACAATCCCTTTCTGCAGATTACTCTGTGAAACCATTCCCGGACCAGTACCAGAACCAGTTCAATCATTTATTCTGTGTGTGCTTCTCAAATAAATTGTTAAACTTTTACTCTGTTTCCTGTGGTGTTCTGCATATGGGTTTAATCACAGAGTCCCATGATGACACTAATTTACTTATGGACCGTGTGGAAATATAGGAAAATAGAATCAATGTAAATAAAGTAAATCTTTTTGTATTTATCCTATTTCTAGAAGTAGAAGTCAATTAAATAGAACTATTTTTATGTGGGAAACAAAAAATAGTAGATCTTTAGCATCCTTCTCGTGTTGTTGCCGCTGCTGTTGTTCCTCCTCTAAATTGGCCAGAAAGAGTAATGATTCCTGATAACCAGTTCCATCCAAATCATGCACAGATGCAACAACTACAAGATGGGGACCCTCTGGCAGGACCGATGGGAAGTTTAGCAATAGATATACTGCAAACTGTGATTAACATTTTGGAGCAGTAATGTCTTATCCACATTGAACTGCTTAATGGTAAAACCACTTAACTGTGCATTTCATCACAGAATGTTTGGTTGTTGTTTTAAGAAGGTTAGGCATGGAGACTACATTTCACTCAATTGTGATCTGCTAAACCATTGATTTCTTCACATGGAAGTGCGAAATGACCGCCTTTAATGCAAAGCTTTTGCTTCGTTGCATGTTCGAATCCGGCAGAGGCAGTCCGACTTTTCCCTTTATATTCTCTATTGTCTCTAACCAAGCCTGTTTAGTTTTTTTTTTCTGAGAATATAATCATAAATGTAGCCTAATTCACTGTTCTGTCCATCGCCATGCATTCTGTCATGTAAAAACTTTTTACATTGTGCTAATAAAATTACAATAAAGGGGCCATTTGTCTTCCAGAAAATTTGTCGGTCTGACTTGTTTTCTGTATGTTTTCCTACATATCATTAACCTTTTCCCAAGCTCATAATGCTTTTTACAGCCATGGAGCAACTGCTGTTAAAATTAAATTAACAGGAAAATTTCTTATTAAAAGTGCTAGTAGTGCAGTGAGAAAAAAGTTGCTTAGTTGAGCCAGTGGAGGTTTGATGATCCCCATAGCTCATGTTCTCTGTCTCCTACATACAGGTAAAAGCCAGTAAATTAGAATATTTTGAAAAACATTATTTATTTCAGTAATTGCATTCAAAAGGTGTAAGTTGTACATTATATTTATTCATTGCACACAGACTGATGCATTCAAATGTTTATTTCATTTAATTTTGATGATTTGAAGTGGCAAAAAATGAAAAATCCAAAATTCCGTGTGTCACAAAATTAGATTATTGTGTAAGGGTTAAATTTTGAAGACTACTGGTGCCACAAACTAATCAGCTGATTAACTCAAAACACCTGCAAATGGCTTTAAATGGTCTCTCAGTCCAGTTCTGAAGCCTACATAAACATGGGGAAGACTTCAAATTTGACAGCTGTCCAAAAGGCGACCGTTGACACATTGCACAAGGAGGGAAAGACACAAAAGGTTATTGCTGAAGAGGCTGGCTGTTCTCAGAGCTCTGTGTCCAAACACATTAATAGAGAGGCAAAGGGAAGGAAAAACTGTGGTCAGAAAAAGTGTACAAGCGATAGGGATCACCGCGCCCTAGTCAAGATTGTGAAAAAAAAAAAAAAAATGTGGGGGAGATTCACAAGGAGTGGACAGCTGCTGGAGTCATTGCTTCAAGATCCACCACCAAGAGATGCTTGAAAGACATGGGTTTCAACTGCCGCATACCTCGTGTCAAGCCACTGTTGACCAAGAAACAGCGCGAAAAGCGTCTCACCTGGGCTAAGGAAAAAAAGAGCTGGACTGCTGCTGAGTGGTCCAAAGTCATGTTTTCTGATGAAAGCAAATTTTGCATTTCCTTTGGAAATCGAGGTCCTAGAGTCTGGAGGAAGACAGGAGAGGCACTGGATCCACGTTGCCTGAAATCTAGTGTAAAGTTTCCACCATGGTTTGGGGTGCCATGTCATCTGCTGGTGTCGGTCCACTCTGTTTCCTGAGATCCAGAGTCAACGCAGCCGTCTACCAGCAAGTTTTAGAGCACTTCATGCTTCCTGCTGCTGACCTGCTCTATGGAGATGGAGATTTCAGGTTCCAACAGGACTTGGCGCCTGCACACAGCGCAAAATCTACCCGTGCCTGGTTTAAGGACCATGGTATTTCTGTTCTAAATTGGCCAGCCAACCCCCCTGACCTTAGCCCCATAGAAAATCTGTGGGGTATTGTGAAAAGGAAGATGCAGAATGCCAGACCCAAAAACGTAGAAGAGTTGAAGGCCACTATCAGAGCAACCTGGGCTCTCATAACACCTGAGCAGTGCCAGAAACTCATCGACTCCATGCCACGCCGCATTAATGCAGTAATTGAGGCAAAAGGAGCTCCAACCAAGTATTGAGTATTGTACATGCTGATATTTTTCATTTTCATACTTTTCAGTTGGCTTCAGTTGGCTTTTCAAATCATCAAAATTAAATGAAATAAACATTTGAATGCATCAGTCTGTGTGCAATGCAATTACTGAAATAAATAGAGTTTTTCAAAATATTCTAATTTACTGGCTTTTACCTGTGTATATGATTTTTTTTTTTTATGTTCACCATGTTGCTGTGTTACTGTAGTTTTGAGGAATGATATATATATATATATATATATATATATATATATATATATATATATATATATATATATACACCACATCACATAAATGTTCTTTCAGTCTACAATACTTTCAGTCTGCAGCTGGCGCCATATAACGAGTAGGCTACTGGCAGAGCAGCAAATAGGTTTTGCACCAAAGCTGGGGAACAATATAGGCAAGGTGTGTCTCTTTTTCAAGAGAGAACTGGATACTGGATTCTTTCATCTTTTTTATTTATTATGAACTATTGTTTATCTATTTCACGCTACCTTTGATCACTAGTCAATACCTTTACTTATGTGTACCAGAACAAGATCCAAATGTGCAAGAGTCTAATTACATTTTGAGCAGATCAAAAGCTTCTGATTGCAGTTCTGTAAAGAAGTAGAAGAGGGTTTGGTCTGGACAAGGTATGGGTGCAGCACCTTCCATTGGGGGTGTATCCAGAAAACAGGTACTACATTACTTACAAATATAGTCTAAATATGCCTGTTATATGTGGACGTATCCTATGTTTTCTTTTGAAGATATAGAATTGTGCAGAGGTAAACAGGTAAAACCCGCTCTTATTTTTTTTATCTACTATGCTCTCTCTGTGTCATGCAAAATAATACATTCAAGGGATGGAAAATAAATGTATTGTATTTATATGAGCACTGGAACTATAAGAGGAACTGACACTGAGGGTTTAAAATATTAACTTCACTATACAAGTTGTACATCTGAGCTGTAGTTACTCTGTGTCGCCCATTTCATATATTTTTTTTATGGCTGAAACAATTAATCATATTAATCGATTATTTAAATAATCGTCAACTGATTTAGTAATTGATTAATCATTAACTGGAGTATAGGGCCACTAAAATGTGCCTTTAGCCAGTCAGTATCCTTCTCGTGTTGTTATGTTCTACAAAATAAATACCAGCTTTTATTTATAACTGAACTACCGTCAAAAAACAGAAAACAGTAATGTCAAAGAAATATTGTAGGAAGGGAATCAGAAATGTTGATAGATTACAGTCTTTGCTCATTTTGACAGCAGTTATCTGAACTCCTGTCTGACTCAGAATATTTTGTTTTATAAAAGAAATCCTTACTTTGGTTACTTTAATTTCTCAAGTTCCAAACTATTCTGCTTCTTTACAGAACTGCAATTAGAAGCTTTTGATCTGCTCAAAATGTAATTAGAATCTTGCACATTTGGATCTTGTTCTAGTACACATAAGTAAAGGTATTGACTAGTGACCAAAGGTAGTGTGAAAAAGATAAATAATAGTTCAGAATAAATTAAAAAAAAAGATGAAAGTATCCAGTATCCCGTTCTCTTTTGAAAAAGAGAATCCTTGCCTATATTGTTCCCCAACACCTGGTTGTTGCTCTACCAGTAGCCTACTAGTTATATGGCGCCATCTGCAGGCTGAAGGTATTGTAGACTGAAAGAACATTAATGTGATGTGGTTAAAATATATATACATATATATATACACATATATATACACATATATATACATATATATACATATACATGAAGAAGCGAAGGAGCTTAGCCGGGTGTAGCAGAAAAAAATCAGTTGTTGTGGAGAATTGTGTGGGTTTGGCGAGTGGGAAAGAGCAGGAGTTGGAAGACGCACTTTATAGGTCTGCTGTATGGAACCACTTTGCATTTAGAGTGACCTACGATGACGGCGGAAAGAAAGTTGTGGATAAAAGTGCAACAGTGTGCAAGCATTGTGCAACACGTTTTGTTTATGCTAACAGCAACATGACCAACATGTCTTGCTAACCCCGAAATCCCTCATACTCCGTCAGCGCCCCCGCTCCGCCCCGCTGCGCTCCAGACCGCCTGCACAAAGCAAAGCTTACAGCCCCACTGTGACTCCCGTCCGCTCCGTTCTGAGTGCCTTGTAGATCGTAGAGGGCATGCGTGAGATGATTAAATTCAAAGCAGCAAAACATGCGGAAATGATCCATGGTTTCCGCGGATCATTAAAAATAATTACAATCCATTATTTTTGGGGGGGATTTTTTCATTAATTTCATAAATTTTTATGGGATTTCGGTGTAACAATCAACATATACTGAACCGAAAACCGTGACCACGAAACCGTGAATCGAACCGAACTGTGGATTTTGTGAACCGTTCCAACCCTAATATATATATATATATATATATATATATATATATATATATATATATATATAGATATATATATCTATATAGATATATATATCTATATAGATATATATATCTATATAGATATATATATCTATATAGATATATATATACATATATATATATATATTTTTTTTTTTTTTTTTATTTACTTTAATTTCTCAAGTTCCAAAAATCCAAACTCTCTTCTGCTTCTTTACAGAACTGCAATCAGAAGCTTTTGATCTGCTCAAAATGTAATTAGACTCTTGCACATTTGGATCTTCTTCTGGTACACATAAGTAAAGGTATTGACTAGTGATTAAAGGTACTGTAGCGTGAAATAGATAAACAATAGTTCATAATAAATAAAAAAGATGAAAGAATCCAGTATCCAGTTCTCTCTTGATAAAGAGACACACCTTGCCTATATTGTTCCCCAGCTTTGGCGCAAAACCTATTTGCTGCTCTGCCAGTAGCCTACTCGTTATATGGCGCCAGCTGCAGACTGAAAGTATTGTAGACTGAAAGAACATTTATATGATGTGGTGTATATATATATATGTATATATATATACATATATATATATACAGTAACACAGCAACATGGTGAATAAAAAAAAATCATATATATGTAGGAGACAGAGAACATGAGCTATGGGGATCATCAAACCTAGACTGGCTCAACTAAGCAAGTTTTTTCTCATTGCACTACTAAAACTTTTAATCAGAAATGTTCCTGTTAATTTAATTGTAACAGCAGTTTATCCATGGCTGCAGAAAGCATTATGAGCTTGGGAAAAGGTTAGTGATATGCAGGAAAATATACAGAAAACAAGTCAGACCAACAAATTTTCTGGAAGACAATTGGCCCCTTTATTGTCATTTTATTAGCACACTGTAAAAAGTTTTTACATGACAGAATGCATGGCGATGGATCAAAACAGTGAAGTAGGCTACATTTATGATTATATTCTCAGAAAAACAAAATACTAAACGGGCTTGGTTAGAGACAGGAGAGAATATAACGGGAAAAGTCGGATATTTGGTTAGTCGGACGAAGGTTGTCACTTTAACCACTGCGCCACCTCTCGGTAGTAATTGATGGTGAGCTGTTTCGACTAATATCTGTAAATCATAAAACATTAGCTGGAGATGCATGTTTATCCAAACGTTTTTACATGAAAACAGGCATGGAATGGATTCAAAATAACAGCAAAGTGTATGTGGTGGATATATTCTTAACATTAAGGCTTTGTGAAACGGCAATGCAGTGAATTTTGGCAACGCTGCAACATTGAGCTTTGTGCAGAGTTTTCCACAAAGCAGATCTGTGCTGAACTTTCTTGGTCTGGCTGCCTTGATCAGCGATTGGATGCAACCAGTTCAAATGCATTGGCTGTCGGAAAAGAAGGAAGGACATCATTATCATATATTTTACGCGCGTTGTGTCGGTAAGAACGCGCATATTTAACGCGCGTAAAATACATGCGTTGTCTCCGTAAGATCTTGCGGTACCATCATGATGCACATAAAAGGTGGCGCCTGTTGGTAAAAGACTGAAAAAAAGCGGCAAAATCTCGGAAAAAAACTCGCGTTTTAGCGGGTTACTTTCAATCTTAATGCGATAATTCAATGCGAAAAGTGGTCTTCTTGGCTTGCCATACTTTTCTAGTGGGTATACGGCATATACCCGCGTATCACATAGACTACACCACTGGGTAAAACCAAGAATTATCCTGGCCCAAGTTAAAGGCAAATGATGAACATCACTGTTGCTGATGTCTCTATCACTCATCAATCCAATCAGAGTCCTCCTCCACAGCCCCTTTGGTCTTGCAGTCCGACGGCAGTATATGCACAAAGTGTGCAGTCAATGTTCTTATCAGAATAAGCAGTGTCTTTAATGGGCAATTCTTTATTTACTCAAAACCTAAGTGCAGTCACAACCAGATATTCTTATCCACAATAACTTTTACTTTATAGAAAGAAGATATTTTTTCTGATATTGTTCTTTTAAACTGTGGTAAGCCTCGTGTGTTGTTTAAAGTTAACAACTCTGCTCTGAATACACCACAGACTGGAATTGAGGCCTCCCCTGCTGTGTGTGAGAACTTTCTTCACTACTTCATTGATAAAGTCACTTCTACCAGAGCACTTATTTCACCTCCTGCTTCTGATCCTTCGGTTTTTGTCCCCTGCTCTGCTGTGTTTGACATGTTTGAGCCTGTGACCCTGCCTTTTGTGCAGGAGATTGTGGGTCACTTGAAGGCTTCAGGGTCTCCAGATGATACTGTCCCGCCCCGATTTTTTAAGGAGGTTTTTCCCACTATTGGGCCATTGTGTCTCACAGTTATTAGTAGCAGTCTGTCCTCTGGAGTAGTCCCCGTAAATCTTAAACATGCAGTTGTGCAGCCTTTATTAATAAAACCTGGGCTGGATCCTACTGCTCTGTCAAATTTTAGGCCTATCTCTAAGTTCCCTTTCTTCTCAAAAATCTTAGAGAACATTGTTTATTCCCAGCTCATGGACTTTTTAAATGAACAAAATGTTCATTTATGTTTTAAGAGTTTTTAATGACATCTTTTTAGCTACTGACTCTGGACACTGTTGTCCTTGTACTTTTAGATTTGACTGCAGCATTTGATACAGTGGACCATGAAATCCTGATTGCTTGTTTGGAGCAGTGGGTGGGGATCAGGGGCTCAGCATTGGAATGGTTCATGTCCTACCTGTCACATCGGACTTTCTGTATCAGCCTTGATGACTCTGTGTCCTCCACTGCTCCTCTCTCATGTGGGGTCCCACAGGGCTCCGTGCTTGGCCCTCTTTTATTTTCTCTCTATCTACTCCCACTTGGTTCCATTCTCAGGAAACATGGCATTTCCTTTCACTGTTATGCTGATGACAGCCAGATCTATGTCCCCCTCAAAAAGGCTGATTCCTACTCTGTTGAACCACTGTTAAAGTGTTTACTCGACCTTAAAGCTTGGATGTCTTTAAATTTTCTGAATTTTAATGAAGAAAAGACAGAAGTCATGGTCTTTGGTGGCACATCTGTGACCCCCACACCCCCCCACCCCCCCCCCCCCACCCCCCTAGTTGATCTCGGTTCTCTAGCGCAATATTGTAAACCAATTGTAAGAAATCTCGGGGTAAAAGTGGACTCAGACCTTAAATTTGACAGCCAGATAAAAGCTGTAGTGAAATCTAGCTTTTTCCAGCTAAGGCAGCTGGCAAAGATCAAACCAGTCCTTAAGAGACAGCACTTTGAGACAGTAATCCACGCCTTTGTGACCACTCGGCTGGATTACTGTAATGCACTTTATGTGGGGATTACTGGGTCCTCAATTGCTCGTCTTCAACTGGTTAAAAATGCTGCTGCACGTCTTTTAACTGGCACACGCAAGTAGGAGCACATTTCACCTATTTTAGCTTCATTCCACTGGCTGCCCATCCATCTTAGGATTCATTTTAAAATTCTTTTATTTACTTTTAAAGCCTTGAATGGCCTTGCCCCAATTTACCTCTCTGAGCTGCTGCACCCCTACACACCCAGGCGATCTCTTAGGTCAGCTGATCAGCTGCTCCTGACAGTGCCTAAAGCAAGGCTTAAGCTCAGAGGGGATCGAGCATTTTCTGTTGCAGCTCCAAAACTTTGGAATGGATTGCCGCTGCACATTAGACAGGCCACCTCTCTGTCTCATTTTAAAACTCTTCTTAAAACCCACCTCTTTTCTTTGGCTTTTGACACCATGTAGAGTGTTGATTTTATGTATATACATGTTGATTTTATGTATACATATGCATATTTTTATCCTGTGCGGGCAGTGCTTTTATTTTATTTTATTTACTTTTATTTACTTTAGTTATTTTATCTTTTTGTGCAGCACTTTGGAAACCTTGTGTTTATTTAAATCGTGCTATATAAATAAAGTGGATTGGATGGTATTGGACTTCATCCCTTAAATCATCCTTAAATTCAATACATTCTCTACATCTGTAGACTGTATGTTTATTCAGCAGATTGTTTCAGAGTCTATTCAAAAAAAATTATATGCTTAAAAGAACTGCAGCTAATATAATCTCATTCAAGGAACCTGTAAATATTTAGAAATCATTTAACCCTGTTTTACACATTGTAACATTCAATTCATGGATTACCTAAAGAAAACTTAAAAACTATCTTTACACCACAGCGTATGAAGTTTTAGTTTCTTCTAAATTTATAACTGCATTTTTAGTTTACTCTTATCCTCTCCCTAATGAAAGCGATTAAAGTTCTCTAATCTCTAAGAATAACCAGCTTGGTGCAGATTCCCCCTCTTAAAAACTCCCCTGTCAGACTCTGTAGCCTTGAGTGTTAGTGTATTGTGGTGTATCTAAATACAGTGCATTAAGGGTTAATGCTTTACGCAGGTTACATTACAGGAAGTACAGTAGACCAAAAGGATTGTGTGTGTGGGATCACGGGGGTGGGACGTCTTACGTCTGGGGAAGTTGGTTGTGCAATAAAATGATGAGTAACGTCAAGACACAGTTGGTCCGCGCTGATTGATTCTCCTAAAACAGGAGATGCGACATGGTGTCAGAAGTGCTGTGTTTATGACGGGAAAGTAAAATTGAAAGAGAACCCGGCCCACGGGGACAGAGATGGAGAGAGAGACATTGGTGGATGTTATGACCGAACAACGGGATGAAAACGTTGACGTGCAGAAAAGGAAAGTGAGAATGGGGGCTAGCGCAGCCACTGCTACATTTAACATCCAGCCACCGGAGCCCTTCGATTTCAGTAAACTGCTCGAATGGACAAAATGGATCTGGAGGTTCGAGAGATTTCGGCAAGCGAGCAACTTGGCCACGAACTCCGAGGAGCATCAAATTAACACTCTGATATATTGTATGGGGGATGAAGCCAACAATGTATTGAGAGGGCTAAAGCTGAGTGATGCTGACAAGAAAGAGTATGACAAGGTAAAAAACGGATTCTGGGATTTTTTTGTTGTGAAAAAGAACATTGTGTTTGAACGCGCATGCTTCAATATGCAAAAACAAGAGCCAAATGAGACTGTCAAAGCTTTTGTCAATGCTCTGCATGCTCTAGCAGAGCACTGTAAATACGGGGACTTGCATGATGAACTCGTACGAGATAGGATTGTAGTTGGGCTTGCAGACACCAGACTTTCCGAACGACTGCAGATGGAGGGGAATCTGACTTTGCAAAAAGCCATAGATATGGCAAGACAGTCGGAAGAAGTAAATAAGCAACAGAGCACACTTAGGAGTGATGCTAGCAGTGTGATGCAGATGGAGGCTAGCTCCATAGACAGACTGATAAAGAAGGGACAGAAGTATTCAAACCCGAAAAGCAGTGGTGCACGTGTACGCCAACGCACGCAAGGCAGAGACAAAGATATGCAGCGCAGCGCCCAGGGTTTCAAATGTGGAGGTCCTTCTCACGCCAGAGTGGAATGCCCCGCCAATGACGCAAAAGGTTGGGGCTGCGGGAAAAAAGGCCACTACCAGCGCGTCGGTAAAAAAAGGCTGTAGTAGCATCCATTGAGGAAGAAGACAGGAAAAGTTTCTTCCTGGGTTCTGTGACATGCAAAAACCTTAAGTGGGAGGTGGATGTCGAGATAAAAAGGAAACTGCTGAAGTTCAAACTTGACACTGGCGCAGATGTAACTGCCATTTCCGAAAGTGACCTGAAAGACCTGTACACAGGGGCACAAAGGCATGTTCTCCATGAGCCAGAGAAACCCTTGCTGGGTCCAGGAAAGACACAGCTAGAGGTAGTGGACTATGCAAAAATGCAGCTGACTTACAAAGCCAAGCAGACAGAGGAGAAGGTTTATGTGGTCAAAAACCTGGGCATACCTTTGCTCAGGTTACCAGCCATCATTGCCCTGGACATACTTATTCGAGTCGACAGTGTCACTATGGACTCTTTAAAGACAACCTTCCCAAAACTTTGCAAGGGCCTAGGCGAAATTCAACGACCTTACCATATCAAGCTCAAGCCCAATGCTATACCATTCTCTTTAAAGACACCACGGAGAATCCTTCTGCCCCTGATGGGAAAGGTGAAGGAGGAGCTGCAGCGGATGGAAGAGATGGGGGTCATCAGGCGCGTTGAAGAGCCTACAGATTGGCGAGTTGGCATCGTCGTTGTCCCAAAGAAGAACAGCCAGTGACTATGCCTGTGTGTGGACTTCACAGGCTTGAACCGGTATGTGTGCCGCGAGAAGTACATCCTGCCATCAGTCGAACAGAGCCTAGGGATGCTAGCTGGAGCCAGAGTCTTCAGTAAACTAGATGCGAACATGGGTTTCTGGCAGATTCCCTTAGCAGAGGAGTCAGCGAAACTCACAACATTCATAACACCTTACGGACGGTACCATTTCCAGCGTCTTCCGTTTGGGATTAACTCTGCGCCCGAGCACTTCCAGCGTGTTATGGCAGAGGTCATAGACGGACTGGACGGGGTAGTCTGCCACATCGATGACCTGCTGGTGTGGGGAAAAGACCAAGATCAGCATGACGTTCATCTACATGCCCTGCTGAGAAAGCTCGAGCGAGCAGGGGTAACTTTGAACACAGACAAGTGTGAGCTCTCCAGGAGTGAGGTGGTCTTCCTCGGGCACGTCATCACCACGTCAGGTATCAGGCCCGATCCAGAGAAGATAAAGGCTATCAGGGACATGAAAGAGCCTATGAACGTGAGGGAGTTGAGGAGCTTCCTGGGAATTGTAAACCAGGTGGGAAAATTCATACCCCAGTTGGCAGAGAAAGACAAAGCTCTCCGTGACCTCCTCTCAAAGAAAAACTGCTGGCTGTGGGGTGTGGACCAGGCGGTGGCCTTCAGGGTGATGAAAGAGGCAGTAACCTCTCCACCGGTCCTTGCCATGTATGACAAAGGCAGGGACACCAAAGTATCGGCAGACGCTTCATCGTATGGACTGGGGGGTGTGCTCCTCCAGAAATGGGACAGTGAGTGGAGGCCGGTGGCTTACGCATCCCACTCACTTTCACCCACAGAGCAACGCTACGCGCAAGTCGAAAAGGAGGCCCTGGGTCTAACCTGGGCATATGAGCGCTTCCCGGACTTCCTGTTAGGAAAGCACTTCTGCCTAGAGACTGACCATAATTCACTCCTTTTCTTACTGGGCACACAAGCACTCGACCTGTTGCCACCAAGGATACAGCGTTTTCGATTGAGGCTCATGCGCTACTCTTATGACCTCACCCGTAGAAGATACAAATCTTTCTCACAGTCCACCTCTGCAGCAAGAAAATCACTTACAACATTCAATTTGTTTGGAACAAGCGCTGAACGAATTATCCGGAAAAAAACAGGCAGAAAGAACTCCTTTTAATGAAAATCTTTTACCATTAAACATCTCCTCGCTTCTCAAAATGTTATTCAATCTGGTGGCAGGGACGGAGCGCGAACCGAGCAGAGAAAATTTTAACAATGTGAAAATTAGGGAACGGCTTTCACTAAATCAGAATGGTTCAGAGGGAGATTTAGCAGAAATATTCCTGAGCATGATGAATGTTTTATCTAATCTGGTTGAAAGAATAAGACTGATAGCTCGAAGGAATGATGTCGTAAAACTGGAAGTAGTAACCGATGAAGGGTCTCATCACAAAAACTTTACTGTAAAACATAATGGGGAAAATATCACGGAGAACCTTCAAAAATTTTGGGATACTTTGGTACAATCTAATTCGGCCATAACTGAAGACAATAACGTAGATTTCATTCTCCTGCCGATTCCAAATCCTCATGGGGCAGGCAGACTAAAACTTGAAAAAATAATAGACCAAGAATTAATAAAAAGAAAGAGAAGACATTCAATCCTGATTAATAACGAGAATGATCAACTCTGCTTTGCAAAACATTTTGCCTGTTTAGCCTATCCAAATCTCTCCCTCATAGAGCTTTCTCATCAGGCTAGAGAATGGCAAAGGCAAGCAGGACTTTCTGATCAAACACCGGTTTCCTTTTCCGATGTGAAAAAAATTTGAAGAAATCTTAAACAGAAAGATTGTGATATATTATCACTCAGTAAAGGAAAGCCCTCTTTCTAAATTTGAGACAGATTTTTCGGACAGATCAAGCCCCCTTTTGCTGTTTCTGTTCAACCAACATTATTACGGAATCAAATCTTTAACAGGTTTTCTCGGTGCAAAATACGTATTTCCCCATTTGAAAATTAAGACAAACATTCTTGTCAGGGTTTCTGTCCAGTCTGCAACGATCCAGGCTGCACTCGGTTGAATCCTCTGCAGTTTTTTTGCCCCGATTGCAATCTGACTTGCCGCAATCAGACGTGTTATGTGAAACATAAAATCAAAAAAGAAAGACCAATAGCAAAAACATGGCCCAGTTGTGAGATACATAAATTATGTCTAAAGTGTGGAAGAAAATATTAGGCTCCCTTCTCTACTCCGGGCAAACGCCATGTATGTCCACCTCAAAAATGTCCCGTATGCGGAAAGATAATATATCCAGATTCGGGTGAGGGGGAGCACCATTGTTTTATTCAACCGTGTCTGAAGGATGAAAAAATAAAGTAGAAATTAGTTGTTTTTTTACATTGAGACCTTTGTTAATGAGGAAAGTGAACATGTTCCTTTCCTCGTCTGTGCAAAAGATTCGTCAGAAAAAGAATGGTCCTCCTTTGGTCTGAAATGTGTTCAAGATTTTATTCTCTACTTTCAAAGACCAAAGTTTTCCAAATTTGTCTTTTTGGCCCACAACGGAATGTCTTTTGACTATTATTTGGTTCTGAATGCAATGGTTCAGATGGGTATAAAACCTCACATATTTATAGAAAATATGTCATCGCCTGAAAAAGAAAAGTTTTTGAACTGGTACAAAAATGCTTCTGCTTCCCCATTCAGTTTTGAAAAGGAGGCAATGTACTACTGTAAAAACGATGTTGAAATCCTTTCTTAAGGCTGTAAGAAATTCAGAGAGCAGTTCTTTAACGATACACACATAGACCCATTATCACATTTAACAATCGCCTCAGCATGCATGAAGACTTTTCAGGCAAATTTCCTGACTTCAAATACACTGGCAATACCTGATCCGCTTGGCTATCGCAGACAGACAAAGCCTTACTCAAATGGTTTGATCGAATGGCTGGAATACGTAGCTTTTTCAGAAACATCTTCATCCAACACGCCCTTAATTTAGGGGAGAAAAAATTAGGATCATATTTTCTCGTCTGTTATGCCAAAATAGGCGACGTCAACTATGGGATTGAATACCTTGGCTCTCTGTTCCACAGTTGCCCTTCCCGTTAAGAGGAGAGAGAGCTATTAAGAAATCTTTGCCTCTATCAATCCAAAGAAAGCAGCTTTTGGAATCGCTTCATGGTCTAAAACTTGAAGTCATTTGGGAGCATGATTGGGAAGAGAAAAAAAGAAACTGTACCGCAGTTCAAGAATTTTTCCAAAACTACACAGTGCCTGAACCTCTGTCCCCCAGAGATGCTCTGTTTGGAGGCAGAACCAACTCTGTTACATTGAAATATTCTGCCGCTGCAGAAGAGACTGTGGCTGATCCCACAAAATATTTTGGGTTCATCAAAGCTATCGTTTCCCCACAACGAGGTCTGGTCTTTCCAATTCTTCCCTTTAAGACCGAAAAAGGTAAATTGGTTTTCAGTCTTTGCCAGACCTGCGCTCAACTCAATAATCAGACAGAACATTGCAATTGTAACACTCACGATGAGTTTACAGTTGATAAAACAGATAATAAGACCAGTGCTAGGTTCGGCTATGAAAGTAGAGAAATGTGTAAGTGTATTAATGACCACAGACCAGAAAATATGATTAAACTGCCGGCTTATTATTTGAAAAGAACAATATTACAAACAATACACATACAATGACACAAAATTCAATCAAAATAGTTTCCCTGTTTCTTTCAGAAAAAATCGGTTTGACCCCTGTTTCACATTTACACCTAATTTTAGGTATTAAAGGATACTATTTATTTAAACCTAGGTTATAGTTCTATTTAAGTTCAAGATTGGTACGATTAACTATTTTATTTATAGTTTGTTCAAATTTAATCTATTTTTTAATCAATTTTAGCTATTTAGAGTTCTTTCTAGGAAGTTAAGGGGTTTTAAATTTCCTGTTTTAACTATTTCTTTTTTCTATTATAACCCAACAGACAATTTACATTCCACACAATTACAATGAATACTGAAAATGATCCAGAAAGAAAATCAATAAAAACACAAAAGAACCAAATCCAGCAAAAGACTGGATAACTTGTGCTTCAATCAATGTCTTTTCTCTCTGTTGATCCTGAAGGGTTAATTCTGAATCCACTGCTTTTTTTTAGCAGGAAAAAATGGGCAGGTCATACCAGTTTGGATGATTTGAAATGTCCAGCAGAGGGCGTATCTCCTGCTAGACGGCGGTTACTGGGCTCCTGGGTTACGGCTCGCCATCTTGTTTCTCAATAGTGGAATCCAACTCAGCAATCGACTTTCTCGGTCCAATCTCCAGCAGAAACTTAAAGGCCTGGTTTAATAACCAACAAAGCATACAAAAGTTCTTTTTTAACTTTGCTTTCTACTGAATAAAGTAATATTTACGTCGATTTGGCTGCTGAACATTGTGTGTGTGGGGGAAAATGCTTCACCCACACCAGTCCATATATTAATTCCAAGGTTTTTTTTTCTAACATAAAAAACATAAATGCACTACTTTAGCTTCAC
The DNA here is from genome assembly GCF_016077235.1 of Cyprinodon tularosa. Lineage (NCBI taxonomy): Eukaryota > Metazoa > Chordata > Actinopteri > Cyprinodontiformes > Cyprinodontidae > Cyprinodon > Cyprinodon tularosa. Next base: position 1,931,420 of record NW_024038589.1, on the reverse strand, counting down.
ATTTCAATTAAATACAATTGTCTTACAAAAAAAATCCTTCACAGAAAATAAAATACACTTTTTAACTCACCAAGTCCAGTTCTGTAACATAAAACACTCCCGAATCCGGTCAGGGAAAAAAATATATGTGGAAAGCTCCTCCTCCAAAAACGTGAAAAATATTCCAGACAGCAGGTAGTCTTATCAATGGTCAATTTTCTCTTATTGTCTCTCTTTACCAGCACAACTCCATTAGCTTCTTCGTTCTCTCTATTCTTCTCCCTCGCTTTCTCTGCTAGCGCCAGAGAACAAAGCGACCCAATTGGCTGGAGCTTGTCACATGGGCTACAAATCAATGTGACCCTTCAGAGTAAGACGTTTTTCTCAGATTTAACTATTTAGCTGCTGGCAAAATAAATCTCTTTCATACAGTTTTAAACAAAATAAAACATAAAATGAAATACACCATTTATAATATCTGTAATTATTATTATTAATATTTTTAACTATTTTAAAGCCTATTTATTTCCTATTTATTTATTTATTTATTTCGTATTTGAGCATTTTATAGCTATTTTTATGAAAAGGTTTATGTTTAATGAGGGCTATGTTTTCCTGGGTTACACAATCACAACGAAGAAGAAAGATTCCTAAAGGGAACCTGGGTTTCTGTCGAGCTTATTAAGACTTTACAGCACGGATATAAGGTTCAAAAGATCCTCGCTGTATGGCATTTTGAAAAATGAAGTAAAGACATTTTTGACAAATATATAAATACTTTTCTTAAGTGCAAACAAGAATCATCAGGTTTTCCCCCTGATGTGAGTCATAACGAGGGTAAACAGAGATACATGGCAGACTTCCAGAGGAATGAGGGTATTCAACTAGAATATTCAAAAATTGAGAGAAATACAGAAAAATTATGTCTCAACTGTCTTTGGGGAAAGTTTGCTCAGAAAAATGATCAGACACAGACCCGCATCTTATCAGAACTGCAAGAAGTTTTTGAACTATTGTTTTCAGGAAACCAACATGTGAGATATTTTCACTTTCTGAATCCTGAAGCCATGCTTGTTCAATGGGAATGAGCTAAAAAATCTATTAGTCCCCCAAACAAAACTAACAACGTCTCTATCGCAGCAGTCACCACGGCCTTTGGTCCTTATGACTTGGTCTTTATTTTCAAAGTAAACCTTCATTGAGGTCATTTTTATACTGGAATGATAGCTGTAATTATAGCTTTTTACAAGATCTTGAAGCACATCCAGAAATCTCTGCGTGTTATTATCGGTGAAATATCGCCACATTCTTGTTTTGAGTGAACGATTAAACCGCTCTATGACGGAGGCCTTCAGATCGCTAGCCGTCGCAAAGTGGATAATTCCATATTTTTTCATTAAGGCCTTGAAGTCTTTGTTAAAGAATTCTTTCCCTGCATCGGTTTGAAGCTTCTTAGGAATTTTACTGTCTTTAAACACTGATTCAAACGCCCTTACTACTTCTGAGGCTGTCTTTTTTTAAGCACTCGGACAAAAGCCTTTTTGGAAGACAAATCAATTACCGTTAATAAATAATTGTATCCATCATTTTGGTCGGCTAAAAATATCATGTCACAAAGATCTGCCTGAAATTGTTTCATAGGTCCCGAGACAAAAACCCTATTCCTTGGAAAATTAAGTCTTGCCCTTTTGTGGAGAGTAAAAGCGTCTTGCTCCGACAAAAAATATTCAACCTCAGCTACCTTAATATTTTTCCCAGTTTCATTCTGCAAAGCTCTCCTCAACCTATCTATTCAACGAAAACTTCCAGGATTTGAAGGGTTATATAACACTTTTCTTATAACCTCATGATCAGACATCCTATTCCTTATACCAGCACTCAAAAATAATGAGAATCTTTATTCTTTTCTCCTTTATTTACGTTGGGCAAATGAGTAAAACAACAAAACACAAAAACACAAAACCGAGAAAAATTCATCATAATGTAACTTTTTCTTTTCAAATCACATCTACAAACTACAAATGTAAAGACTTTTCTAATCACAACTACAAACTAGAAATGTAAAAACATTTTTTTAAATCACATCTACAAACTAGAAATGTAAAAACACTTTTTTTAAATCACATCTACAAACTAGAAATGTAAAAACAAAACTTTTTTTCTAATCACAACTACATACTAGAAATGTAAAAACAAAAGAGGAATGTAAAAAACAAAAAACATTTTTTTTTAATCTTTTTTTTTTCTTTCTTTTTTTATCACTTCCAGAAGATACAGAAGATAAACAAGCAGCTAAATAGCACATAATTCATTCAGTGCGACCAAGGATGTTTGAAATAGTACAGTTATTTGATTTTCTAAAGTTCTCTGTTGTTCCTATACACTTCTTCAACAGCCGCACGCAGTCCAAACGAAGATCTGAGTTTGTACAAAAGGTTTTCCACTATTATCTTCATCTACATACGTTGAATGGCTGGAATGAGCTGCGGTGTTTTGAGTCGACGTTGAAGCGTAATAAACTGAGTCTGATAGAATTCTTCGTTCAATGCTTCAAGACAATGATGGTGGTCTGTTTAACATCCGTAACAAGTCTCACGATTATAATCCAAAGCGACGTTGTTAAGCAAATGAAGCATGGCTGTTTTCACTAGGGCAATGTGTGAGGAAAAGATCCATTCCTCATTTCCGTCCACCTCCCCCTTTATAATTGGCGGAGTCTGTGCCGGATGCACAATGAGGCTGGATTGGTCTTCTTCAGACAAATCAGGTGAGGCTCCCGCCACCCTCTTTTCATCAGACTCGGGAATAGTGGGAAGCAATTTCTTTTCCTCCTTCAGGGTATTTACTTCATTAGTCTCGATTGCAAAAGGCGCTGGTGATAGTGGATGATTAGCTTCGTCTGGAAAAAGCACCAGTGATAGAGGGTAGAGTGGAGTATAAATTCCAGTACGACCCCATAGGTTTGTAGGTTTGTCCCTTCTTAAGGAGATGTGTGATGTATGCTTCCTCACGCTAAATATATAGGGTGGAGGGCGGGTCTAAAAGAGTTTTTTTTTTTTTTTTTAAAGGCGTGTCCCCAAAACTCAGCGTTTTTTTCACAGTCAGAATGTCAAGCCAGTAGCGTGAACTCCGGAACAGGTTGGAAATTCGATCCTCAATTTTGTTAATTTTTTGGCACCATACAATGGTAACGCCATTATGGTCCTAAAGATCCCACTTTCTGCATTTAAAGCTTCTAAAACAAACAGGTGGGGGGACAAATAGTCGTAGCTCCTTTGCCTACTTGCTCGGAGAGACCAGGACCCGTTTGTGGTAGATTTTGTTTGCCATATTGCACTAAAGAGTACCTTTCAATTAACTTCATTTCAACTTTCAACATCGGATGGAAAACCGGTCAACTCTGACCGGTCTGGTGCAGCCAATTCCTCATTTATTTCCCTATTGTAGGGGACGGCCAACCTCAGCACTGCCCAATCATTATAGGTAAGGTTGCATATATCAGAAAAGGGTGTGAGCTTCTCTTCTCGGTCCAGTTTGTAAAGGTAGAGCTCGCCGGATTCATATTTGAAGATGTATCCCCATGCACCAACCATGCCAGAATCTTCTAAAGACCATTCTTCATGCAGTGTTTCCAGGGGAGGATGCTGAACCCGGCATAAATACAATGCTGATTTCTTGGGAGCTTCGAGGGGGTGGTTCGAAGCTTGGAATACGGAAATTGACGTCTTGGATTATAAAGATGTTCCACTCGACAACACAGATCTTTTGTTCGGGGTTGTTGAGGTTGAAGCATCATTCACAGAAAGCTTGGTCTCGGAGTCATCCATCACGTCCTCTATTTCTTCGGCTGGTCTTTTGTCCAGGGTTGTCGAAGTTGAAGCATCTTTCACCAAAGGTGTGATTCCGAATTCTTCCATCTCGTCCTCCATTTCTTTGCAGACAGAAAAATGGATCTCGTTTTTTACACCTACTTCACGCTGGTCAGGTAACACTGATTCTTTTTCCATTGCCGAGCATAATTCTCAGCTTTTAAGCTCTTGGAATTCTTGGCATTGTTGGTAGGAATGTAATGTTTTTTCTTGCTCAAAATACAAAAGCAGATCTCCCCAGCAATATTTAAAGTGGGATGTAATTCCACCCCCCTATTTTCATTGGTTAGCTTAGGGAAGGGGGGGGTGATGGAGACATAAAATCTTGGGGGGTCCGGAAGGATGGGGGATGGGATCGGAAGAGGGGGAGGGTTGAGGTCATAAATTATTCGTGGGGGATGCGGTTGGAAGGGGGGAGGGGTAAGGTCATAAGATCATAGAGGTCATAAAGGTCATAAGTCATCATTCATTTTGACACAAGGTGGTACGTATACCTACTACTATATTTTTGGTTCATCATTTGGAAATGCCAGTGTTTATCATTGGTCGTAGACAGTAAATGCAACTGCCATTTAACAGTATTATACCATAGCTATGGATTGTACTGTCAAAAGAGAACGCAGCTCCGACATCGATTAATTACACCAATCGGTAACAAGTAATGTGATTAGTTTTGCCCAACTCTAGTTATTTCACGTGAAGCAGAGGAGCATTGGTTCCCTCCAGGTACTCCGGCTTCCTCCCACAGTAGGGAAACATGACCGTTAGGTTAATTAGCTTCTCTAAAAAAAAAAAAGGTCCTTAGGTGTAAGTGTGTGCGTGAATGGTTGTTTGTCTCTGTGTTGCCCTGCGATGGACTGGGGACCTGTCCAGGGTGTACCCCGCCTCTCACCCATTGACAGCTGAATATAGGCAACAGCACCCCTCCCAATCCCGCTTGGGATAAGCGTGATGGAAAAAAAAATTGATGGATGGAGTTATTTCACTTGGTAACTTATGAACTTAATGCATTGTGTTGGATAAAATTCATCTGATTACTTGTTACCAACTGAAGCATTTAATTTAAGTTGGTGCTGCATTCAGTTTTTAGAATGTACAACCAAAGAAATGTTGGTGATCTTCAAGGACATTATTTCTAAATAGAAATAAGCTCATAGTTATCACAGGGACCTCTTACGGGCCATTTCATCCAAACAAATGTATATTTACAAAATTAGGGATTTGATTGAACAATACATTGGGAACAGTAGTCTAATATTTCTTTCCATGACTATATCTACAATGGGGCATCAAACACCTGTACCTTGGAAGGAGAGCTCACAGGATGAGCTCCCAACAGGGATTCCCTCAGCAGCTGGGATTCCTGCATTGTGGATTATCAGAATCCGAATCAGGTTTATTGCCGTTGTTAGTGAAGGAGTTCACAAACTAGGAATTTTTTATGGTACAATCGTGCAACATGAAACATATAATATATAATAGGTAAATAAAATTATAAAAATAACACTGTGCGTATAAGGCATGCAAAAAATAGACTAATATATACACTTAGGATAAAAATATGGATAAAAAATATAAAAAGTAAAAAATAAAATAGCATCTTACAAGGTAGTGCAAATAGAGCAGTATGCAAATAGTTCAGTGTAAATGGCATGGGCAGGTTATAGAGTCTGACATAGTTTTGTGTTCATGAGCCTTATGGCAGAGGGGAAGAGGGCCAGCTCCTCTGCCTTGGTTAGTGGTGGAGGTGGTGGAACACCACCTGTTTTACTTCCGTCTGCTCCTTTCTGTTTGCTGGGAAAGGGTCTTTGTTAGTTTTGATGATTTCGATTACATAGCAGAACTCAATATAAGTGAGAGCAGACACTATGTGATGACCAAAAAGAAAGAAAAAAAGCATAGTCAAACATCCATTTAGTTTTTACTCTGTAATGTAAAACAGATTTAAAATGAGGAGGTTTCCCTTGAGTTTGTGAACAGCTCCTATCTATTTGAACTACATTTTTGTATTCCATTTTCACCTGTTGCCCTGTGTGCCTCCATCCCGGTCTGACAACACCTAAATAGAATACACTGATAAAGTACCATTCAGGCAATAAAGTTGTTTAGCCCATAATGTTATGTAAAGTTAGGAAACTGAGGAGGAAGCATTTCTTCCAAGAAATAGTGCTAAAATGTATTTAACGTCCTTGGACGGAGAGAGAGTTCTCTCTTTCATTTCAATACATACATTTATATCTTGCACACACACATTCCCCCCAGGAGAACAAACCCACTCCCTGCATGAAAATCTTTCTCACACTTGAACATTTGAAGGAAACCAACATCAGTTCAGCAGGGCCACACCCTGTTAGGTTGATATATCTTTCACTGGCCAGATAAACACTTCACAACAACAGTCTTCTGTTCAACGCATTAACGATGAGGCTGTGGGAACTTATTCTTATCTCTCATGACCCTTCACCCTTATCTAGAGCATCTGCTCTATGTCCCCTTACCTTAAACATTACAGCATAGAGGCTTGTACAACATTTCTCTGAGACAGGCACACTCAAAACATTTTATCTCTTATTTCTTGAAGGGCCAAAAATCTGTTTTTCAGTGGAGTCCCCATTTTCTCAGAGATTTTATTTTTGGAGAAAAGGGCTTTTTGCAGCTGTTGATAATCAGGGTGGAAGACATATCTCTCTAAAGTCTTGGCGTGGTTTTGTTTTGTAAATGTGGCATTTGTCCTGTGTTTGTTCTTTGCTCCAACAATAACCAGACTGTCACGCAGTCCCCACTGGGAAATCAAGTGGAATTTCCAGTCTGGTTATTGTCATTAGAAGCCGCACCTTGTTTCTAAGTTCCACTGGTTATTTGTTGTTCCGACGGTTTAGTGTTCAAAACCATTGATGGGGTTAGCTCAGTGTTTTGAGACACTGGCAGAGTTGGCACTGGCAGGGTCGTATCATTTCCATGACCAGCATTTACTTCCAGTCAGTTAATCTTCATTACCAAGGCAGCCATCCTCTGTAGAAGCTTATCCAAGTCCTGTGGGGTGAAGTGAGGCATGTGGCGGTGACGTGTATCTCTCTGTAATATGATCAAAATATTAAAAATGTTTTAAAATGTTTAAAATCCTTGATTTAAAAATAGCTTTGTGTAACTTTCTGTCACTTTGGCTAAGAGATTAGAAGGTAAAATGGCCCAATTATCAACTGAGCCATAAAACAAAAATGAAAACTACTCATAATTTTAAAGAATGCGGGTCAAAATGACCCATAACACAATATTGAATGCAAACTCTGCAGAAACATGGCACTACACATCACTGCCCAGATGAGGAAAAGTCACTGACTTTCATAATGATCAAGAGAGGCTAACAAGTACTTTAACAAGCACAACTAAAACGGTTCTCTCTGTCTCTCTCCCTCTCTCTCTCTCTCTCTATGTATGTATATATATATATATATATATATATATATATATATATATATATATATATATATATATATATATATATATATATATATATATATATATATATATATATATGGTATTTATATTTAATTCTAGACCTGAGAACTAAACAAAAGAGAACCTGATAAAGTCATTAAGAATGATCTCGCAGCCATACATGCTCTTTTTTGAGGCCATTATTTTTTCTATTGCTTTAGCTATGAGGAATCCTTGCCAGGAAAAACAAGGTAATTAAACGAGGAGTGGCACAAATGACTCACCCACACCAGAGCCCTTTGGTTGTAATACCGGTACTTAAATGCGTTCAGTTCTCCACCACATTCTCGTGGTGTGAAAAAAAGGCTTGTCTATTATTATGTTCTTAAGCCAAAATACAAAAAATAATTGAAAAATTTAATTTTTATGCACTTCAGATTTGTATAAGGCAAAGTATAAAAATAGGATCAACTTCATAGTTTTAAGAACACATATGAGATCTCTATGAATTCTGATTTTTACTCTCAGCTGAAGCCTAATAAATTGTTTTCTCTAAATTACCACCTACCTGTGATGTCCTTCATTGCTTATTCTTTACGGTACACTTCAAAATTCAAGTTGAAAACCTCAAGACATAGTTGAGTCAGAACAATGTGTTGCTTTTAAAAACAGTTATACTCAGCATCTTAAACAGCAACTACATAAGAAGATACATGTTTTGGACAAAACTAAGGAATTAAATATATCCAAGTTCTCTAATGGATGTTCTCCTATATGATGATATACTTTACACAGACTCATTTAGCACAAAAGACATTACAAAATGTATTTTAAGGACAGTGCTGCCTCAAAACTTATTCTGCTCCTGCTCCTTTAAGCTAGTAGCTTATTGATTCTAGAATTTCAGGAATCATTGTTCACATTGCTCCCTTTAAGGTGAGAGTGAGAACACTTCTAATAAGGTTGAAAAGTAAAAACTGACTTTTTAAGTTCACTTATGTAACGGAAACGCCGTAGGTTGAAGTTCAATTCAATTTCAATTCAGTTTATTTATATAGCGCCAAATTCACAACACATGTCATCTCAAGGCACTTTACAGTTCAACCAGATCATACAGTCAAATTGATTTAGATAGATTTTCTATCTAAGGAAAACCAGTTGATTGCCTTGACTCATTGACTCAAATACAATCCCTCACATTAAGCATGCTTGTAGTGACAGTGGAGAGGAAAAACTCCCTTTTAACAGGAAGAAACCTCCAGCAGAACCAGGCTCAGTGTGAGCGGCCATCTGCCGAGGCCGACTGGGGTTCAAGGAGACAGAAGCAGAGATACAAAACGCAACTGTAAAAGGCGGCCCCGTCCAGGAAACACACAGCCAGGCAGATGAGCTCCAAGGCAGCTCCCATGCCAGAGTACGAAGAGAGCACATCCACTCAGTCACGGTCAGAGAAACAGGACCACACTGGAAAACAGGCCGATCTCCAACATCTATAAACAAGGGTGTTGATGGAAGCAGCACAGCTGATGTTTTTTTCCAGGATGACGTCACAGCCAAACAGGAACAGATGAGGCAAAGCTACTCTGAGGAAAAGCAGAGAGAGCAGAAGGTTAGAGATTGAACTAACAGATTCTGCAGAATAGGAGAACAGAGAGAGAATGAAGCAGAATGATGAAATGGGGGTCCCTATGTCCTCCAAAAGTCTAAGCCTATAGCAATATAACTATAGAGATAGCTCAGGATAACCTGAGCCACCCTAACTATAAGCTTTATCAAAAAGGAAAGTTTTAAGTCTAGCCTTAAAAGTAGACAGGGTGTCTGCCTCACGGACTAAAACTGGTAGTTGGTTCCACAGGAGAGGAGCCTGATAACTAAAAGATCTGCCTCCCATTCTACTTTTAGAAATTCTAGGAACCACTAGTAAACCTGCAGATTGAGAGCGAAGTGCTCTGTTAGGAACATAAGGAACAATCAGATCTCTGATATAAGATGGAGCTTGGCCATTTAAGGCTTTATATGTGAGAAGGAGGATTTTAAATTCTATTCTTGATTTAACAGGAAGCCAATGAAGAGAAGCCAGGATAGGAGAGATATGATCTCTCTTTTTAATTTTCATCAGAACTCTGGCTTCAGCATTTTGGATCAGCTGAAGGCTTTTAACTACAGTTTGTGGACTTCCTGATAGTAAAGAATTACAATAGTCCAGCCTTGAAGTAACAAATGCATGGACTAGTTTCTCAGCATCACCCCTGGACAGGATATTTCTAATTTTTGCAATGTTCCTCAGATGAAAGAAGGAAATTCTAGAAACCTCTTTGATGTGGGATTTAAATGACAGGTCCTGATCAAAAACAACACCAAGATTTTTTACTTTATTATCTGAAATCAGTTTAATCCCATCCAAATGAAGTGACTGGCTAATCAGTTTCTTTTTCAGAGACTCTGGTCCAAAGACTATAACTTCTGTTTTGTCTGCATTCAGAAGCAGAAAGTTAAGAGTCATCCAGGTTTTTATGTCTTCAAGACATGCCTGTAATCTATGTAATGGGTTAGCTTCATCTGGATTTATAGACAGATATAGCTGGGTATCATCAGCATAACAGTGAAAATTAATCCCATGCTGTCTAATAACTCTACCAATTGGGAGCATGTATAAAGTAAAGAGAATTGGTCCTAGCACTGATCCCTGTGGTACTCCACAGGTAACATTTGAGCGTGTTGAAGATCTATCATTTACATGAACAAACTGAATTCGATCAGATAGATAAGATTTAAACCAGTCTAGCGCTGTACCTTTTAATTCCAACAAAATACTCAAGTCTTTCTAAAAGAATATTATGGTCAACTGTATCAAATGCAGCACTAAGATCCAACAGGACGAGCACAGATACAAGTCCATTATCTGAGGGCATGAGAATATCATTAGTGACTTTCACCAGAGCTGTTTCAGTGCTATGATGAGCTCTAAAACCAGACTGAAACTCTTCAAAAAGTTCATTATGGTGGAAGTGATCGCAAACTTGTTTGGCAACTACTTTCTCAAGAATTTTGGATAAGAAAGGAAGATTGGATATAGGTCTATAATTGACCAAGTCATCTGGGTTAGGACACGGTTTCTTAAGCAGAGGTTTAATTACAGCAACCTTAAAAGATTTAGGTACATATCCCTGTAACAGAGATAGATTAATCACATCTAAAATGGAGGAGAAGATCAAAGGGAATACCTCCTTAAATAACCTGGTTGGAACTAGATGTAACATACAAGTTGAAGGCTTAGATGAAGACAATAATTTTGCCAATTCAGAAAGTTCAACTGGATCAAAGCAGTCTAAACCCGGTTCAGATTCCTTGACTACCTCAGGTACAATCGCGGATAGAGGAGTGCTTATGATCTTATTTTTAATAAGATCAATCTTATATATAAAGAATCCCATAAAATCATTGCTGCTCAGAGCAGGTGGAATGGACGGTTCAACAGAGCTATGGCTCTGGGTGAGTTTGGCAACTGTATTAAAAAGAAATCTAGGATTATTCTTATTCTCCTCTATTAATGAGGAGAAGCACGCTGCTCTTGCTTTACAAAAGGTCCTCTTATACAGCAGTAAACCATTTTTCCAGACTAGGAAGGACTCCCGTGGGCCTGTGGAGCGATATTTTCCCTCCAGTTTCCTAGCATTTTGCTTCAAAGTACGCAGCTCTGCATCAAACCAAGGAGCAAGCTTTCTATTTTTAACGGTTTTCATTTTCAAGGGAGCTGCGTTGTCTAAGGCAGTACGCAGAGAACTAGCAACCCCATCAACAAAATCATCAACCCGTGAAGGGGAAAAAGCTATGCTTTTGCACTCTGCAGCACTGCTCAGCGACACAGAGGAGAGAGAAAGTGAAGCAGATTCTTTAAAATTTATAACTGCACTATCTGATAAAGATCTACTAAAATTGAACCTTCTTTTGGGGGAGGAGAACTCTGTTAAAGTAATCCTGAAGGTTATTAGAAAGTGGTCAGAGAGGACAGGGTTGTGAGGAAATACTGTTATATCTTCACATTCTATGCCGTATGTCAGCACAAGATCCAAAGTATGAAGATGAGAATGTGTGGGACTATTCACATTTTGAACAAAGCCAATAGTGTCTAAGATAGCATTAAAGTCTGCTCTTAAGCTATCGCCTTCAATGTCAGCATGGATGTTAAAATCCCCCAACATGATGACCCTGTCAGTATTTAATACCAAATCAGAAAGGAACTCTGAAAACTCATCTAAAAATTCCGAGTAAGGACCTGGTGGACGATACAAAGTTACATAAAGAAGAGGTTTTCTTACCTTGAAATTTGGATGAGGGAAATTAAGGGTTAAATGTTCAAAAGAGTTGTAGGTATTACGTGTTTTGGGAGTAATCAGTAAGTCAGACTGGAAGATTGTTGCTACTCCTCCTCCTCGCCCAGAACTTCTGGGTATGTGAAAATTTAAATAGCTTGAAGGAGTTGCCTCATTTATGCTCACATAATCCTCTTGCTGCAGCCAGGTTTCTGTAAGGCAAAACAAGTCAATGTGATTATCACAAATCAAGTCATTAACTAGCAGACTTTAAGAGGAAAGAGATCTTATGTTAAACAGACCGCATTTAATTGTTTTAACTTTTTCCCCAATTGGAGTTATTTTGATTTTAATTAGATTATCATGATTTACTCCTTTGGGAATCTTTGAAGTAGAAGCTTTTAATGCATACCCCTTTTACATTAAGTTTTACCAAGAATACAGACATGTCAAACTAATCAAAGGAATTAAAATTTCACCCTTTACAACACAACAACAACAAAAGAGCTTACCATCCAAAAGTAATAATAAATACATTTATAAACTCAGTTTTTCATACTGTAACGATGAATTAAATTTTTTTCATAAGGTCTCTTAAAGATTACTAAAGTACTGCAAAACTTTATTTTTTCAGAACAACTATTCCCAATAAGACCTAATCCAATGTTGTGCGACTTAAATGATTTATTGTGCACCCCAGTAGGGCCGCCATAACATGTTTAATAACGGTCATAATCAATTCCACTCCAGTAGGAGCGGTAAATATGTTATTTAATCAGATATTATTATGACTGTCATATACTATTCATGAACACATGCCCTACTGGCTGAGTCTTAGCACAACAAATGAAATTGTGAATTGTTCTCAAATCATGGTCAAAGAGATAATTCTGCATGTATATGGAAAAAAATTAAACACAACCTCAATCCAAAATATAAGTACTTTAGCAAAAATCATTCAGCTCCATGTCAATCATATTTCAGTTAAAAACTTTTGACTGAAAACTAGTGAAAGTCATCTAAACTAAGCTACTATGTGTAAAGAAGGCGGAAAGACATGGTTAAAAACCATAATCAATGAGATGATGTAATGATACCGGAGTTTAACATTGATTTTACAACCAATATTTATTTTAAGAAATTGGATGTGAAAAGATTAGCTTTTAACTATTTTAGAGCAATTGCAAAGTTTTCAAACCTATTTACAATGCAAATCCTTCAGGTGAAAGAACATTATCTGGCCAAATAATGTTTTAATAAATGACTTGATCGATTAGAAATCAATGTCCTTTAGTGAAATTATTCTTAATCTTTATTGAGTGAGCTAGCAGTTACCAGAAATGACTTTTGGTCATAATTTGGTAATTTGGTGGTGGAAAAAGCAGTTTTGATGAAATATGACCCAGTGGCAGCAATATTCTTTACTTTCTTTACTTTCACTATGATGCCTAAAGAGAGACTTTTCTGCTTGGGATCCGGCCTTTCTGGCTGTTCTTTAGGATGACCAATACTGGAATAGTTATCAGGCATGTTTTATTGAAACCACTCCTCTTTAAACCTTTTGTAGTTGGTAAAGTCATGACAAGATGCGTCAGTCAAAATAATTGAGGAGAGCAAGGTAGAGTGATACAGAGACAGATCAGTCTACAAACTGCTCGGAAGAAATCACAGAGTGAGGACAACAATTTAAAGAGATACAAAGGTAAAAAATTAATTTACAAAATCCGAAAAAAACAAAGAAATGTATACAAATTTTTGTGTTTTAATAAAAGAAAATACAAAGCAGTTAATCCTAGACCTAAAAAGGTATTTTATTGTGAATGAGAGGGAAGCAATTTTGAGATTAGTATTTTTTCCCAACTAACTTTAGGTAAAAAGCTGTTCTTCTTTAATGATTTGAAATTAAAGCAGGTTACTGTTATTCTCTTGCAGTATTTTTTTATTTTACAATGCAAAATTTAATGCATAGTGAACTTTGGATGAATGGTTTACAGATTTAAATGTGTTTATTACAGATTAAACCAATCCATCTTAAAAAATTCATGACTTATTTAAAAATTCTAAATCTATGTTTACATTTTGTGCTGCATTTCGTTAATATGAGATCAATAATTATAACAGTTTTATCTTAACAGTTTTTCCAAATACATATATATATATATATATATATATATATATATATATATATATATATATATATATATATATATATATGAGAAATGATCATTATGTATTTTCTTTCACTCACAAAAAACATAAGTGAGTAACTTCAGGTTAAAATGATTTAACTCATAACTCACACTTATTACCATCTACTGCATAAGAGTTAGGTTGTGCTATAATATGTCAATACTGTTCTCCTCCTCTATGACCTCAGCTGTAGTTTTACAGATCTCTGTATGTCTACCTAACGCTATATGTTTGCTACATAAAAATAGACAAAAGCATAAACAGAACTACAACATAATGGTAAAGTTTACCAGTCTTGTGCATTCCTTCCTCTCAGTCATCATTCTATTTTTCTCTTTCTGTCAGCTCATCATAGCTGGGATTTGTCGATGTATTCGTTAACAATATCTTCTAAACGACAGACACCTTTTTTTAGCTTCTTAGGAGGTTGATAAAAAACAATGCTCCGAAGAAATAGTTGGTACTGCAGCGTGTTTGACTGGTACAGCTCAGGAACTTTCTTGCTTTGTCTATTTGATAAGTTTATGAGCTGCGCCCTAATGCTTACCAGCAAAACTTTAGAGCTTGCCAGAAACAACAGGCACACCTATTTACATCTGTTTTCGGAAGCCATCAGACTTGTTTAAAATAGGCTGCCCCTGGAATACCAATGTACCTGAAATGGAGGAGATACAAAACCTATTTTTTTTTTTTAAATACAATTTATTTGCGTTGCCGTCCATGTTTCCAAATATATGCGACTTCTATATGACCTCCTGTGGGAACTGCAGTCATACAACGCAATTGTCCTGCATGCGCAGTATAGGACGCAATGATGTAACAGTCCAGCGTGCTCTGTGTTTACGGAAGTAAACATGGATGGTGATGCCGGAGCGCATCTAGCAATCTTTCCCAACCATAAAAACACAATCTTTTCAAGATGGTTAAATATAAATACTGCTCTCTGCATCATCATCTGCCATGGTTGTTTTTTTTCTTGCCGCTTCTTCATAGCAAGACCCTGAACAGTGACCTATGTCAGTTTCTAATGGCGTTCAGGTCGGATGAACGCGACCTGGCTCTTCAGACACAGGTCACATTTGAAAAGATCAGATTTGTATCGCATCCAGCACCACGCGGCAAAGTGGCCTGGGTCGCATTGGAAAAAATCAGAAATGTGATGGCACTGGGTGGTACATTTGTTTGTTCCTTTACTGTAGTCTTAGGTTTGATCATTAAAGATCTAGCTGCACCTGAGAAGAAAAAGGCCAATAAAGCTAGCTCCTGCAAACAGCATCTGTCTGCATAAAAGGTTGCTTGCCAATGTGGTTAGTCTTTTTGGTTACAGACATCTTTTACGCAGTGTCTTATCTACCTAGGCCATAATTTAATTCAGGCTTTTGTTTTAAACCATTGATCACATTTTTTTTATTCACAATTGGCCTGTTTTTTTTTTTTTTTTTTTAAATAAAAAGCTAAATTTCTCTGATTTTTTTTTTCCAACTTTTACTTAAGTTAGGAACAGATTTATATTTCCTTTACAATGGTCTTCATAAGTTTACCGTTGTGAGGTGAAATTTTGTCTAGAAATGCTATTAATGCACTTTGAAAATGTGCTACCTTGATGCAGACATGTTCATAAGTCATTTTTTGCAAGTCCAAGTCAAGTCTCAAGTCTTGAGAGCTCAAGTCCAAGTCAAGTCTCAAGTCTTGAGAGCTCAAGTCCAAGTCAAGTCTTAAGTCTTGAGAAGGCCTGTCGCAATAATCAATTAATCGCACAAAAAATTCTAATCACTTGATTAATTAAAAAAAGTGCAATAATTTTTGTGCTTGCTTGTTTCTCCTTGTGTTTTCATCTCCGTCACTGAGACGGTATAGCTTAAAGGTCACTATTATATCTATTGAATGATCATTATCTTAAACTGCTAAATGAAAAATACAATTAAAAAAAGCACACACAAAATGTTTTTCCAGTTAATTTTGCATCTTTAGTTTTTTTTTCTTCCAAAAACAACTATTTTCTTACAATATTTACCTGACATTTGTGGTTACAACTTTTTCTAGTTTTAGCAGTAAATGTCTGCTTTTATTTTTAAGTGAAAATGAGGACTGTGGATAAAATAAAACAATCACAATCCTGCCTTTTAGTAATACATATGAGGTTAGTAACTACAAGAGATAAAGAAAAACCCTAAACAAATAGCAGGACAGTAATAATACTTTTATAAAAGAAACATTGTGGCAATAACTTTTTGTAATTTAATGCCCTGGAACAGACAGAACCGACTTGCCGGGCAGTATTTTTGTCATGATACGTGGTTGGTTTGCTAGCCCAAGATGCAGAACTCACAGACTCAGAGGCAGGATTAAAGTCCAATGTTTATTTGGATGAGCACAGGGCATACATGAGTAATGTGGAGTCAACAAGTCATCTTCATGTCATGTATTTAATCTACCCAGCCAATTAACCAAGTGAGTCCAATCTGCACAGGTTAATTCACGGTGAAGATTGGACTCACCTGCTTCAGTGGCTGGGTAGAACAAATACATGACATGGAGATGACTTGTTGACTCCATATTGCCCATGTCTGGCACAGGGTTCTGCCCTGGAAGGCAGAGGAGACAGAGCACAGGTTAAACTCAGGGAAAAATAAACAAACTGAAACTCACAGGTTTGCAGACTCAGATAGGCAGGTTTAAACAGGCAAGAGACTCTGGAATGCTTCCATGGCAAGGACAAGGACAATGACCACGATCCGGCTCAGAGTGAAGCTTTCAAACAGTTTATATAGTGAGGGGTTAATCAGCAGAGCTGATTGGAATCAGCTGAGTGCTGAAAACCAGCTCCCAGGAGGATCCACAGCGCCCTCTGGTGGGCAACCTCTGGATCCCAACAGGAAAAGAAGCCCTCAGGAAGGGATCCAAACAGCCCTCTGGAGGGCAAACCTTTGGATCCCAACAGTACCCCCCCCCTCAAGGGCGGATACCAGACGCCCAAAAACAAAAAAACAGAAACAAAAACAACCCACCTAGGGCGAAACAGAGGGGGGAAACAGGCATGAAGGGCCAGACACGAAAACAGAACAGAGTCCAAAAATCAAAACAACCCACCCGGGGTGGGTGAGGACAGGAAAATTCTCAGAGGACCGACCGTGGGGCCGGGTAGCAAGGCTTAGTCTCTGGTGGCCGGCCGTGGGGCCGGCGGAAAGGCAGAGTCTCAGGTGGCCGGCCGAGGGACCGGCAGCAGGACAGAGTCTCAGGTGGCCGGCCGTGTGACCGGCAGCAGGACAGAGTCTCAGGTGGCCGGCCGTATGGCCGGCGTCTCAGAAGCTGCAGGGGCCATGGAGGAGGACGCCTTCTCTGCTGCAGCAGGAAGCGCGGAGAAGGACGCCGACTCAGCTGCTGCGGGAAGCGCCGAGGAGGAAGCCGACTCTGCTGCTGCGGGAAGCGCCGAGGAGGAAGCCGACTCTGCTGCTGCGGGAAGCGCCGAGGAGGAAGCCGACTCAGCTGCTGCGGGGAGCAACGAGGAAGACGCCGACTCAGCTGCTGCGGGGAGCAACGAGGAAGACGCCGACTCTGCTGCTGCGGGGAGCAACGAGGAAGACGCCGACTCTGCTGCTGCGGGAAGCGCCGAGGAGGAAGCCGACTCTGCTGCTGCGGGAAGCGCCGAGGAGGAAGCCGACTCAGCTGCTGCGGGGAGCAACGAGGAAGACGCCGTCTCTGCTGCTGCGGGAAGCGCCGAGGAGGAAGCCGACTCTGCTGCTGCGGGAAGCGCCGAGGAGGAAGCCGACTCAGCTGCTGCGGGGAGCAACGAGGAAGACGCCGTCTCTGCTGCGGGAAGCTCCGAAGAGGTCGCCGTCTCTGCTTCCGCGACACAGCAACAGGCTCTGCAGCAACCGACGACTGTGGCTCAGGAGGAGGCTCAGAGGAAGCCGTCGGCTGTAGCTCAGGAGGAGGCTCAGAGGAAGCCGTCGACTGTAGCTCAGGAGGAGGCTCAGAGGAAGCCGTCGACTGTAGCTCAGGAGGAGGCTCAGAGGAAGCCGTCGACTGTAGCTCAGGAGGAGGCTCAGAGGAAACCACCGACTGCAGCTCCACCCCAGGAGCCGGGGAGACCACCGACCGCGGCTCCACAGGAACACAGGAGGCTGCAGATTGCGGCTCCGGATCAGGAACAGAAGAGGCCGCCCATTGCGGCTTCACTTCAGAAACAGGGGAGCCCGCTGGTTGCGGCTCCCGGTCAGGAACAGGGAAGCCCGCCGATTGCGGCTTCGCATCAGGAACAGGGGAGCCCACTGGTTGCGGCCCCCGGTCAGGAACAGTGGAGCCTGCTGATTGCGGCTCCCGGTCAGGAACAGGGGAGCCCGTCGATTGCGGCACCCGGTCAGGAACAGAGGAAGCCGCCCATTGCGGCTCCACCCCAGAAGCTGGGGAGACCATCGATTGTGGCTCCACAGGTAGACAGGTGGCTGCCGGTCGCGGTTCCGAATCAGGGACTGAGGAGACCGCCCATTGCGGCTTCGAATCAGGAGCAGGGATCCCTAGACGCCCCCTCATCTCCTGCACAAAACGAATCCACTCCTCGTCGACTCGTCTCAGCTCCGTCTCCACCTCTCGAAGGTAATTCCCTAAACTCCGGTGCATCCGCCTCCTTAAGAGCTGCTCAGGGGTCTCTGGAAGGCACGAAGCGGGCTCAGGGGCTAAGGAGGCCAATAACTCATGGTAGTGTTGCAGCTGCGCCTCCCACTTGGGAGGCAGCAGACTGCGCCGAGCGGGCCCCACCAGGTGAGCGTGGATGGAGTCTGCTGGGCTAGCTTGTTGGCCGGATCGTTCTGTCATGATACGTGGTTGGTTTGCTAGCCCAAGATGCAGAACTCACAGACTCAGAGGCAGGATTAAAGTCCAATGTTTATTTGGATGAGCACAGGGTTCTGCCCTGGAAGGCAGAGGAGACAGAGCACAGGTTAAACTCAGGGAAAAATAAACAAACTGAAACTCACAGGTTTGCAGACTCAGATAGGCAGGTTTAAACAGGCAAGAGACTCTGGAGTGCTTCCATGGCAAGGACAAGGACAATGACCACGATCCGGCTCAGAGTGAAGCTTTCAAACAGTTTATATAGTGAGAGGTTAATCAGCAGAGCTGATTGGAATCAGCTGAGTGCTGAAAACCAGCTCCCAGGAGGATCCACAGCGCCCTCTGGTGGGCAACCTCTGGATCCCAACAGGAAAAGAAGCCCTCAGGAAGGGATCCAAACAGCCCTCTGGAGGGCAAACCTTTGGATCCCAACAATTTTCAATTCAGTTTATTTATTTAGCACTAATTCACAACATTATTCACAACATATTTCTCCTCTACCACTGCCATGAAGTTTTTAAAGCTGGGCTTGTCGATCAAAGACAAGCCCAGTCTGTGATGCCCCTGGCTGTACACCTGCACTGCACTGTGGCTGATAAAATTAGATGGGGTGGACCCAGCATCGTGTATTTTTTTCAAAAGAAGCTGCAGTTTGCTGCTCTTTTATTCTAGCCTTATGTAAAGTTTTTGTAGCCAAAGGTTATTATGAACGGTGGGACCGAAACAGGGGGGCTAATCATCGCCTCCCTATCTGTATGGGTTGCATACATGCATGCGTATGGCCCAAGGGCATATATGTCACGTAGCGTTGCGTCAGTGACATCAGTGCTACGTGACAGTTTGACAGCCCGTCTGCCGTTTTTTTTTTTTTTTTTTTACCTCTTCTGTGTGCGGGTAAGGTGAACGGCGATCAGTCAAGTTAGTAAAACAAAAAACACTTAGAAATAAAATATAGTTCACAAGTCAGAAATCACCAGTCTAAGTCGAGTCTGAAGTAATTAAATATGCGACTTAAGTGTGACTTGAGTACGAGTCACAAACTCGAGTCCCCATCTCTGCCTTGATGCATCCATTTTGACTGTATTTATTTTTACCACTTTGTTATCAGCAAAAATAAGGTCTTATGTTAATAAGAAATTAGATTGTGTTCTTCATCAAGCAGCATTCATCAATCCTTGTAAGGAAGAGAATACCCAATCTTTGCCAATGTTCTGTCTATTCTGATCAGATAAAGGATTCCACTACTTAAGAAATAAAAGAACAGGGAGGGTTTCTCACTAAGCCAGTTTTCCACAGAACATTCAATTACCAAAACATCTAACACTGAAAAACAGCTTCAAATGTGTCAGTTAAGATTCTGACCTAGTCTTGTCTAACCAGTGTTCTGCTTGAGGGAAGACGTTAAACTTTAAACAAAACAAAAATTGGTGTCTAACCCACATTTCAGAAAGGTTAGGATCTGTGAGGCAGAGAGAAACAGGATCAGAAAGGTTCACAAAATCAGGGTTTCTGATCAGGTAGGTTGGCTCAGGTCTTGCAATACCATTACTGGCAAACACTCTGGCCGGGAAGTGTCAGCCTCTTCCTCCTTAAAGCTGAAGTCTGTAAGTTTTTAAAAATCACTTTTTTGTCATATTGGCTAAAACTGTCCCTATGCCCAGACAGCAGTACATGTGATATGTAACCTGTGAAAAAAACTGCTTCAATTGGTCCCGCATACTGCCTGTATTTCAATCTGGAAAGAATAATTCGGGACGAGTCAAAACAACCAATCACAGCCAGAGGAGCGTCTGATGGAGTGTCAACCACAGCTCACACACGCTGATTACCACCCCGCCCCCGCCCCCACCCCCACCCCCTCACCGCTTAACCTGCCGCTGCCGCAGTCAGGAGGACGCGCGTGGAAGTCATGGCGGAGCGACAGCCACCAGCGAAAGAGAAACTGCCCTTACTGCCCCTGCCGACAACTGCTTACACGGCAAACTTTGGTATAACCAGCATCTTATATCTAGCTGCTTGGAGGTGAGTGTTATCGCTCTTACCGGTTCACACTCCATGCCGCGTACGCTGCTTGGACGCTTCTGGTCGCATGCGGTAGCCGCGCAGATGCTGTGAGAGGGGGGGAGCTTGGAGGTGGGGCATGAGTGAAGCAGAGAGGGTGCAGGAGTGGCGTGAAACCTGTTTTTCTTCAAATTTTCAGTCGAAGTCTGCTCTCTTCTCAATGTTACAGACTGCAGCTTTAAATAGGTCTCCTGATGAGCAGGCAGGAAACAGGTGTGTAGAAGGAGTCTCATGCCCTCAGGAAGAAGATCTCAGGCGCCCTCTTGTGGAGAAGGTAGACAAAGCCTCCAGATCCCAACAAAAATAAGCTCACATTGCAGTTCTAAAAGGAATATTCCCCATCACAGTTCCTCTTTGTGACCATAAAAGTAGCTTATCAATTATGTGGACAAAAATAAATGGAAAAATAAATCAATATACTAAAAGTTTGGCTTTAAAAAGTAAATTTTAGCTTATGATCAGGTAACTAAAGTACTCTAAAACTGAACTCAAGTTACATATAAAAAAGAGTTTAGTTGGGGGGTGGCCTAGGTCTCAACATGGAGTAGACGTGTTTTGAGGGAGCTCCGACTTAACTCCACTATTTTCTCAACCTAAATAATAATATTTAAACTTCTGCCTAGCATATTCATAGTGCACCATCACACTATGAACAGAACGACCAAGCCCAAACTTAATAAGAAAGACAAAGGCTCGGGGGAGGAAACTTTGGACGACCGGACCAAACTAGCAAGCCTGGAAGTGGCTAAGGCTAACACAACCCCCATGTGCACTCCAGGTCCATCGGCCACCAATGAGGACGTTCTGTCAGCTATAAGTAAGCTTAGCAGCACGGTAGACACGAGGTTTACTGAGCTCAACGGATCAATTTCCAGTCTCAAAGCGGCGCTTTCGGATATTTGTGACCGTGTGACATCAACTGAGGCCGCAGTTGGGTCACAGGATAGACGGAGCTACAGAAAAGTTACGACAGTCTGGCAGCTCAATGCTCACTACAGCAAGCAAAGCTGGAGGATTTGGAGGCGCGCTCACGCCGGCAGAATATCCTACCGCCCAATTTCATTGTTACCTCTAGAAACCAAAATTCTTGGGAAAATTCTAGACAATAGACTCAAAGAACACAATGGTTTAATCGTCCACCCGGATCAGACTGGCTTTATGCCAGGTAGGCATATGTTTTTTAACCTGCGGCGTCTTTTCAATATTCTATATTCAAATCATTCAAATGAGTCCATTTTTATCTCGTTAGACGCACAACGTGCATTTGACCAAGTAGAATGGCCTTATATGATGTATGCTCTCAAAAAATTTGGTTTTGGACCCATGTTTACAGAATGGATTGAAATAATTTATTCACACCCAACTGCTTCCGTCATTACTAATCAGAATATCTCCTGTCCCTTTGCTATTCATCGCGGTACACGTCAAGGCTGCCCCCTCTCCCCATTTCTCTTCTCAATCATCATTGAACCTCTGGCCGCCAGCATAAGACAAAACCCCTCAATTTCCCCTATTGAGATATTTAATTGTAAGCATCATATTTCGCTGTATGCGGATGATATACTTTTGTATGTCTCTAACCCACGTAAATCGCTGTCTCATCTTTTGACACTGATCAACAGTTTTGGCAGTTTCTCAGGTTTCTCTATTAATTGGGACAAAAGTGAGCTATTGCCGCTTACCACAGATGCTGATTTGGTATATTTGACGTCCACATCATTTAAGATAGCTTATGAATCCTTTACATATTTGGGCGTGTTGGTAACAAAAAAAACAGAAGATCTTTTAAGGCTGAATTGGCAAAGTAAAATTCTTCAACTCAAGCAGAATATTGGTGGTATTACCGCGTTTCCTTCATTTATTTCAATCTGTCCCATGTTTTATAGGTGTATCCTTCTTCAGAAAATTAGATTCTATTATTATTCCCTTTATTTGGGGCTATAAAAGAGTCAGAATTTACAAAAAACACTTATGTAAGCCGGCGATGGATGGTGGGTTCTCCTTACCCGATTTTAAAGGAATAGTACACCCAAAACATGATTAGCCTTCATTTTCTACTCACCTCCATGCTGAACAACACTCTGGAGTACTTTTTTGATATCTCAAATGCATCTGGAGATCTGGGAGGCTTCTTGCTGTCTGCTGACATTCAAATAATGGAGGTCCATGGCGCCCGAGACAGAAAGGTCCATAAAAGTCCACAAAAACGTGTCAATATTCCTCCATACTGCTCGTCCAATGTAATCCAAGTGTCCTGAGTGGGTAGCATCCAGAATTTACTCGAAACGAAGTCATTTAGAATGTTTTTAGAGCATAAACAGTAGTGTATAGGATTTCCTAATAGCGCCCCCATGCGCGCTCACGATTCTACGGAAGCCGGCAGATAAAAAGAGGTAAAAGAAAAAACCTACAAAAAAAGACCCAAAACTGCATGGAATCAAAAAGAGACAATCTTCATTGTAGATCTTGTTTTAAATCAAAAATGTCTTTTTGTCTACCTCAGAGTCAAAAACTCCATTCATTCATTCATTCTCTGATCCATCATCTGCTTTGTCTTTGGGGTGAACTGCTGTCTGGAAACTACAGCATGTACAGCACTGGCAAAGCAATGTTTCAGCCTGTTGGCTTGAACCGTTGTCTTCTCCAAATCTAGCATTTTGTCATTTGTACACAGTATAATCATTACCTATTGCTTAAGTAAAATGAATTGGCATATTTACTCCAGATTGGTCCAAGATACAATTAATTGTTTCCAATCAATTGTCAGTAATTAAAAGAATATGTCAAGCAAAACGTTTTTATCATACAAGTTATTTGTATGTTTACCTTAGTCACACATATTTATTTATACTGACTAAAAATAGGTCATTCTGAATCTAAGGAATTAGTTACTGTACAGCAGTAGTGACAGCTGCACTCTGAACATAGGGGAAAACATCATGTATTGCATTAACAAATTACCTTGGGCAACAAAAGAGGACTCAAATGCAGGACCGAACTCAGGGAAATTAAGTCAAAAAAAATAATTGAATGCATTACTGCACAATGAGTTTGAGCAACTTGTAAAAATCACAAAAAAGGCTGGTCAAAACACAAATTGAGCTACTAGCTTAGCTGCTGGCAAGGTAGAACAAAGGCTGCTACACTTGACAAAGAAGGTTGCAGAGGAAGAGGTTGAAATAAGCGAGGCAATTGATTAATTAATTAACTAGGATGCAATTAATTTCGTCCTAGTTGACGAAATTAAGGATTTGTTGAAGCGGGGTCATCTGAATGAAGTCATACAGCACAACCAGGCAGCAGACAAGTTGCGGATCGGAGGCCCTTTAAGATGAGCTTTGGATGCCGATTGGCTTTCGTGGAGGTGTGTAATTCAAAGCTGATTGGCTGTGTCGTAGGTGGATGAAGGAGAGCAGTTTCTTCAGTTGAACATCGGCCTAGGCTCCATTTCAAAAAACAACTGAGCCAGACACAAAATGACAAAAGGGAGAGAAAGAAACTAATCAGCAGAGCCGCATGTGACACAAATGTTGAAACACATACTTCTCAAAAAATATTTGAAAGCTCCTCATGGAAAAATAGAGTAACCTACAGGAATATGAATAAAACGAGATCTACATGATAATGGATTAAGACATATCCACCTGTTTAATGTTAATATATCAGGTTTTTGCTTGTGGCTCCAAATAGTGTGGTAAGTGAGTGAAACGAAAATCTTGTCTTAAGCATGAAATTGTTAGTTTCCATATTGTACATTCTAATGTTTTGGAAGGGATTGTTATTCTTTTTTTAACAATTTTTTAATAATTTACATAACATTTCCTGACAGAAATTCAAGTAAGAGACATCACAATAAACATGCTTAACAAAGTCTTGATTATAATATTATTTACTTTCGATATCAGATCTATTTTCTTTTTAATATTTCCCCAATTTCTTCATATTGCTGTGCAATCCCAAAAGATGTATGCGGTGTCTCCAGAATTTCGCTATTATAATGCTACATTGGGATTTTTTTTTAAGATTTGAAGGTAATAAAGGGAGTATTAAAGTACCTGATTTCCCATTCAATTTCTTTCCATAGTTCGCTGCTAATTCCCATTTGACAATCTCTATATGCCCACTCATGTAGAATCTTCAATTATATTTAATTCTAATTCCCATGTTTTCCTTGATGTAGTTTAAGGTTTCTAAAATGCCTTTTTTATTTATTTGATAAGTGGTTTTTTTGTTGGGAAATGTCTCTCTATAACGCTAATAAAGTGCTCTTTTATTTCATTTTTTTTTTTTTTTCTGACCAAATCTCTTTCTTTATGAATTGTGACATCATGTCTTACCTGAAGGTATCTATTTGACTGGAGGTTAAATTGTTGTTGAGAGAATGATTTGAATTCTGTTCCTAGAAAGAGTTGGTTGATTGTACAGTACAGGGATTTCAGTAAGTCGGCACCTTATTTTTTTATTTCTTTGCAAAGAGAGAACAGTTCATCATACAGCCCTTACTGCTTGGTATTTAGCCCTGTTCTGCCTGGGCAGAGTATGCTCCCCTTACTTACAATAGATGGAAAGTAGTCAGAGTAAAAACAAATTACAGACACTTTGGTTAAACAGTAACATGTTATAAATAATCCTTGAGAAACAATCTGGCTTGTCAGGTCTACAAACACCCTCGCACTGGGGAATTGTGTGGCCTTGCAGGTGAAACATTCTGAGTGAAAACTTTTAGAGTGAGTAAATAGGATAAATGAATATATAAAATAACAGAAACAAAATTTTCCAACCACAGAGACTCCTCCTCTGTTGTTAGGTAATCTAAGTCATTTCAATCTTACCCTTGGTCTCTCACCTTGCCAGACAGATGTTGAGATTAGTTTGACTAACATGTTTAAAGTGGAAGCAGGTACTTTTACAGGAAGGGGCTAAAACAAAATAAGAAGTTCAGGCAACAGGTTCAATTTGTTTTTGTCATTCTACCCATTAAAGAAAGAGGGAGGACCTACCAGCGTGTCACGTCATTTTTTTTATTTGTCTAATTAATTTGCTGTAATTGGCCTCGAACAGATGAGTGGGGTTAGGTGTGATAATGGTTCTCAGATATATAAATCCTTGTTTGGACCAGCGAAAGGAGACACAGTTGTTTAGCTATATAGGCCAGGCACTTCATATCATCATGGCTTCTGAATCAGTCTCATTTATTTTGTATTCAGACACTGACCCATATTCATACAGGCGTTTCATGAATGCCAGGATGGAAAGCAGTGGATTTGATATGTGAAATATTGTCCATGAACAGATCTTTCTTGTGGATTGACCCCCTTCATCTGATATCCCTTAAATCTGTACATTTAGACAAATAGCCTCTGCTAGAAGTTTAATACTTGGGGCAAATAAGATAGGTGACACGCACCTCGCACAATCCTTAAAATTCGGACGATTAACTAACTTTGGTGCTGAGCTGTTTATACAGTAGATTGATCCACGCCCAAATTCTTTCCCAAAGCCCATTGCTATTTGTCTGTCTTAGAAACACCCAGTTGACTTGATCAAATGCTTTCTCAGGGTCTAAGCTGTAAATGACACACAAAACTGAACCGGACCGTGCCAGGCACAACCGAACAGTGCTAAACTGGTACTAGTTCAACAGTAGGGCTCGGTGCGGTTCAGTTCTGGCTCATTTCAAAGATTAAAAAAAGCACACAGCAGACCACGTCATATCCTTACAGTCAACCTCCATAATCATGAAATTTCAGACATTCATAACAGTACTTGCTTCCCTACTGTGCCACACGATTTCCAAAGATGATTCGGCTTAGCGCTGTAACGAACCTTATGTGTGTTGTTTTTTCCTGAATCTGTAAGCTTATTTAGACTAGTGGATATGACAGACTATCGTTTGTCATATCCACTTCCCAAAAGCCGACTCTGTCAAGTAAATTTACCAAAGCGTGTAAACGGTCGTAAGGAACCAAGCTCGGCACGGTTAACTGATCCAAGCTCGGTCTGAACTCAGCACAGATCAGTTTCAGAGAGTAGTGTAAATGGGGCTATTGTCTGCAGGTTCAGGGCTCTCCTTATTTTATTCTTCCTTGACGCCCTTGTATGAATTCTGTTTGTATGTTGTAATTTCGAATTTTTTCTCTTTTAAATTCTAGTTCCTTATCCATATATACACTGTGTGCAGAATTATTAGGCAAGTTGTATTTTTGAGAAATGTATTATTGGGCCACAATTGTGTTCTCAATCAACCAAAAAGAATCCTTAATATGAAAATTTCATATTTTTGGAAGATGATGTGTTTTTTTTTAGATTTGGCCATTTTATGAGGACGTCTGTGTGTGCAGGTAAATATTACTGTGCAGAATTATTAGGCAGCATAATTAAAAACAAATATGTATGTTGGGATTAAATATTGTGAGTTCATATTTCATATAGGACAAGAATGAATTTGACGGACAAAGGGATTTTCAAACAGAGCTTTCCTGCAGGATGAGAAAGGCTAGCTGCTCACAGTTCAGCACCTTTCTGCCCCCCAATCAGAACAGCAGTCTTTTATTAACAGAGCACAAACAGATGGGTGGGTTTTATGACCCTAGAATGACCAACTGGCTGAGAGGCAGGTCATAAAAGTTTATGACCCTGTAAATGCCTTCTGGCTGAAGGCAAGTCTAGAATGACCCTCCTGATTGAATCACAGGACAGAATGTAGCATCTTATTTCTTCAATGTTTCATATGCACACACATTAACTTTATAATATTTATTCAATAAACCTAACATTTCCCTCCTCTTGTGCATATGAACACCAGCATCTTTCAATTCATATTGTATGCATAGAAGTAGGAATATGAGTACAAACATAACAGTCTGTTTTGTTCAAATCTTCAGCAACGCGCTTGGAATGCTGCCACCACATATTGGCACTGTAGGATGACTTGCTGTGGATCCATCAAAGACCATTCTGTTCCTCCTTTGTTACAGTCAGTTTGAGTCTCTAGGAACACCAGTCCAGCGGTCATCACCAGGCAGCAAAACCACTTTGGTTTTTCCCATCTTCATCAGTCCCTCTAAGGTAGCACCCACTAACCGGACTCTAAAAGACTGGGTTAGGTTGGTTTCTTCACCAGCGTTGAGACGATTGGTCCTAAAACTTTGTAAGATTTTTAGGATAACATCCTCAGGTATGATATGTTTACACGCTTTTGCTACTGTCTATGAATTGGCATGTTTTGTGGAAACAATTTCTACCCATTTAGAAAAATTGTTCACTAGGACTAGGCAGTACTTGTACTGTTCACTTGGGGTCAGCTCAATGTAGTCCATGCTAATTACTTGAAATGGAGCTGTACCTCTTGGTGCCTGTCCTCACTTAGTTTTCTGATTTGCTTGTGAATTGTATTTACAACATGTGGGACTGCAAAATTTTAAAAGCAGTAGTAGTTACACACCTGTGTGTGTGTTACTATACTATATTCATCATAACTCCCTGCTGGTTTCAATCAGAATCAGAATAATTCCAGAGGGAAATTACTTTTGCTACATGCAAGTTACAGTTATATATATATATATATATATATATATATATATATATATATATATATATATATATATATATATATATATATATATATATATATATATATATATATATATATATATATATATCATATGTCATCAGAGCGATGTGTCTGTCTCGCTGTCAGCTCCCAGATCAGCTTCTCTGATTGGTTGATGCGGCGCTTCCAGCAGCAAAACTTAAATTTTTCCATCTCGAGCTGCAGCAGCAGCGCGTTGGTGGCGCGCTCCCGACGCGCTGCACCTGCTCCTCAAAACGCACTGCGAGACCTTTTGCTGCGCCTATACGCACGTCAACCATTGACTTTGCATGTAAACTCGCTGCGTCTGCTGCACCTGCTGCGTCCGGTTCACACCGATGTCGAGCGGTTGAATAACAGCGAGCACAGCGTTGGTTTGTTTCACCATGTTTTTCACATCAGCTGTGAGATGGGCACGGATGGAGTCACATATTAACAGCGATGGTGATGAGTGGAAAAAAACCACCTGGTCTCCATACATTCACCTCCCTCAGCCAATCTTTTATCATCTCCTCAATGAGGTGGTCTCAAAAGTCGCAGTTGCAACACACATAGGGCGCACCGCACCAAAGGGCGCACCGCACATTTTGAGAGAAAAAAAAGACGTTTATGTGCGCCTTATAGTCGTGAAAATACGGTAGCTTTTTACCTTCTTTTGAAATAACATGGCCTAAATAACAGACTTCTTTCTGCACCTGGTTTTATACTTTTGTTTGCATCACGGTTTAGCAGATAATGCTTTATCCGCAGCCTTTATTGCAACTTAGGAACTATTTTAACTGGATCTACAGTTGTCAACAGTCCTACATCAATTTTTCCTGTAGACCACAGAGCATTTAAAATATCTTTTAAATCATTTTCATCAGATTGTGATAGCAAAGGATGCTGAGTTATTTTATCTCATGCTAAATCTTGGACCCAAGCTTCTGCATTAAACAGAACTTTATAAGGCTGTTTCCGTAGTTGGAACAGAACAAACTCCCATGTGTTTACATATTTTGCATAGCCATGATTGTGATTTCCTGCTTCAGAAAGTGTTTTTCAAACTTTTCATCTGGGGTTAAGCACAAATTCATAGTGGTCTACTGTTCAACTAACAGAGTTTCATCCTGTGGATCTGACAATGTGCTTCTAGCATAGTGCATATAGATACAAGAAGATTTTGTTGAAACGCTATTTATATGTTCCACACATTCAGCCTTCATGCCACCCTGTTTGGGAAAAATTGCTTGCATTTTCCCATCAATTCCCATCCTAACAAATTAATGTGTTGAGTTGGTGATATTACTACAGAAACATAGAACCTTGCAATCTTTTGTTTGGATGTTTTCTACTTTTAATCCTTTGACATCCACTCCTAGGATGTTTGACCATTTGCTGATTTTACAAAAATTAGCATTTTAGATGGTTTTAGTCCTACATTATCTTTAATGCAAATTTTACAGGCTCCTGAATCGCATATAAGTCTAACTGCTTGTCTAATAATTGTTAGAACTATTCATGTTTTTTCCTTTAGTGCATTTAATATCCCCCATGCTTCATACACATCTACTATTTTAATGGCTCCCCCATTTGCTCAAACACCTATTCACACTCAGATGAAGAACTGCCCCTGTGAACTCTTCCTTCCTGGTCTGCTTTTACTGGTCTGGGCTGAAAGCCCCCTTTGAAGTTCTAGAACCGCCCCTGCATCCTTGATGCCTTTTGAAATTTCACATGTTTTTGTTAGTGCAACAATCTCTGCAGTTTACACAGAATATGATGATTTTAAGGCAGCACTGCAAAGGGTTTTTTTTTTAACTCATCTACAATTGTAAAAACAACTAATTTCTTTCTGGAAATGGACACATCCACGTACAAATTTTAAAACCCCTCCTATGGTTCATCTTTTCCCCTGGGTGGTTAGATCCAGGTAGTAAAATGTTTTTGGGGATGAGCCTGAATGTATCACATGTGTGTCAGCTGCTTTTAGCTCTGAAATCCTAATAATGAATTCCTGACTTTTTACCCACGACTGAACTATCAGTCACTAGGTGCATTTGAGTTTTTTTTGTTTTTAGTTTCCCAATCCTGAGCATGCAAAGCATACTCCATCAATGTGTTAAAATTTGCAGTTTTCCATCCAACCAAATGTTTTTCCAAATGACCTCTAATTTCTGGACAGAGATTTAGTAAGAACGGGAGGTTGTTTCCACAGACGTTGGGCTGCCTCACAGACCGCATTAACCTGTCTTTCTAGGTCCCCATGCCCCGGAGGCAAAATTTCAGCTGGATTTCCTCCATGCCCAGTATATTGTTTCCTCACTTGAGCCCAATTATGGCCCAAACTACACTTCATAGCTTTTTCTATTTCTGCCCCATTTAATTTGTAAGAATCAATGAGGTTTTTAATATCCTCTGACCATTTAACTGGGTTTTGTCTGGCTGGAGTTAAACCTTGACAGGCAGTCTGCATTTCTACATCTATTCATGGCCTATACACAAGAATGGTGGGCCTATTATTTAATGGGTCATTATCTTGGGGTCCCGTGCGTTGGCCATAATAAGGGTTGGCCACCTCTAACATTGGAAAAGCACATGTCCGCCCCCCCCCCAGGATCTTTGTCCTGTTCTTGGTTTTTTAACAGGCAATATGGGTGTATTACATTTACAAGTTGAATCTTCAATCAAAATTCCAGCTTTCAACATGTCATCAATTGCAGGTTTAATTCCTGCCAAATGACATAGTTCCTGCCACTGTCTCCCTGATTTCCTGGACAGTGAAACATGCGGGGACATTCCCCATTCTTGCTGCAACAAGGGCTGTGCCTGGGGGTTGAGAGAGATTGATGCTACTGAATCCCCAGTTTCTGTGCTGTACACATACTTAATCTGGATGAACTGGGGTCCCAGCTTGTGAATGTGTCTGTATGTAGCTTACATGACTAAAATAGTTTTCTGGTGGGTTATTTATTTTTTATTTATTTTTTTCGGTTCCGAACCTAATAGTTTTGGAGACTATGCAGGCGCATTAGGAAGGCTGTCTGCTAGATCAACGCTGCAGTCATCGATCCATAGACATACTCCCCCGCTGCTGCAAATTCAAGCTGTCTCCCTCTAAACTGTGTTTCATTAGCTTTTGGACGCACAAACAACTTAAAAAACCCACAACCATAATTTTAACGACAGAAACACATAACATTAAAAGACGAACAAACACAACATTAGATCTATTTATTTAAATATATTTATTTTATTTTTTTTCACTAGTGCTTGTTTTTAGCCGGCACATAACATTTCTCCATTGATCTACTTCCACACATCATCTATTTCATACTTTTACTTCCACTTCTACAAGTATTTTAAATTACTTGGATCAATCTGACACAAACTTTTCATCCCCTTTATGATCTTCTCTATACTCTTCCCTGAACCCATCCTTTTTAATTCTTTTACCTCCCTGGCTCACTTTAGTTCTATTATTTTATCATTTAGTTCTTATTATTTTATCTTGGATTAGAGGCATCCCTCAAACCCATATTTTTTCCAAACTATTTATTCAAGTGTTTATTTTTTGTTGGATCCTGCGCTTCTACAAACTTCTAATCGTAGATTCTAAATTATCTCTAATTTATTTTGACCTTTTCCCATTTTAAAGAATTTAGTCCAGTACAAACACCAAGGGTATTCTACGCACTGGATGTTTATTCAGCATGACAGCACCCAAACACTGTTGTGGTAATTTCTGCTTCTACCTTTTCAGGTGAGAAATTCTTGCTTCTGCATCCACAAGAGTTATACTGTATTAATTCCTGCTGTTTTAGTATGAAACAATGGAACCTGAAAGGTTCCATTGTTTCATTGTTTCCTCACACACTTTCACACAGTCACAAACACCTATTCTAAGGCCTAATATATTTTTTATTTTAACCAACATAGAAAAAAAACACCTATCGTTACGTGTACACTTTGGAGTCTCCAACTCCAGGCCCTCGCATGCACCGGATAGCCAGATGCCGTATCTGCTATCCCTGCTGCGGCAGCTGCAAACCTTACTATCTCGAGAACAACACAGAGTCTCACACTCTAACGCACAGAATACCCAGATTCCATATCCGTAAACAAGACTTGGTCTCGTCAAATATTCACCAGAATGTTGGGATTTAATATTGTGAGTTCATATTTCATATAGGACAAAAATGAATTAACTTTATAATATTTATTCAATAAACCTAACAATGTACTCATCTCACTTGTTTATTTTCACCAGGTAAACCAATATAACAACTCAGAATTCAGAAATAAACATTTGTGACCTTCAAAAACAAAAAACAAAACAAATCAGTGACCAATATAATCACCTTTCTTCACCATGACGCTCAAAAGCCTTCCATCCTTAGATTCTGTCAGTGTCTTGATCTGTTTGCAATCCACATTGCGTGCAGCGTCCACCACAGCCTCACAGACACTGTTCAGAGAGGTGGACTGTTTTACCTCCCTGTAGATCTCACATTTCATGAAGGACCACAGGTTCTCGATGGGGTTCAGATCAGGTGAAAAAGGGGGCCATGTCATTATTTTTTCTCCTTTTAGACTTTTTCTGGCCAGCGATGCTGTGGTATGTTTTGATGAGTGTGACGGAGCATTGTCCTGCATGAATATCATGTTTTTCTTGAATGATGGCAACTTCTTCTTTTACCACTGTTTGAAGAAGGTGTCTTCCAGAAACTGGCAGTAGGTCTGGACGTTGATCTTGACTCCATTATCAACCCCGAAAAGGTCACACGAGCTCATCTTTGATGAAACCAGCCCATACAAATACCCCACCTCCACCTTGCTGGCATCTGAGTCATTAAGGAACTTGCTGCTCTTTACTGATCCAGCCTGGTGCCCATCCATCTGGCCTATCAAGACTCACTCTCATTTCATCAGACCAAAACACCTTGGAGAAATCAGTCTTCAGATATTTCTTGGCCCAATCTGGACATTTTGTCTTCTCTGTCTTGTTCAAAGGTGCCCTTTTTTCGGCTTTCCTAACCTTGGCCAGGTCCCTGAGTATTGACCACCTTGTGCTTCTCGGCACTCCAGACATGTTGCAGCTATGAAATATGGCACAACTGGTGGCCATATTTTGCGTGCCGGAGGGCACGTCTTCTTTTTTCAACACGCCTTTTGCTCTCCTGTTGGGTAATTGCCATGAACAGCTTGATTGTGCGATGATCCCGCTTCAAAAGCTTGGCAATTTCCAAACTGCTGCACCCCTCTGAAAGACATCTGACAATTTTTGACTTTTCAGTCTGTCAAATCTCTTTACTGACCCATTTTGCCAAAGGAAAAGAAGATGACTAATAATTAAGACCAAACTTCTATAGGGTGTTGATGTCATTAGGCCACACCCCTTCTCATTACAGAGATGCATACCACCTGATTTACTTAATTGGTAGTTGGCTTTAAAGCCTATACCGCTTGGAGTAGGACAACATGTATGAAAAGGATGATATGGTCAAAATACTCATTTGCCTAATAATTCTGCACACAGTGTAGTTATTTGTAATAAGATGCAAATAAGTCTGAGATTTTAATTGGGTCTATCTCAATCTGACGGGTTCTGGATCTTGGGAACTGCAAAACTGTCATGATGGGTCAAAGGGAGCAAGCCCATATGCAGAACACACACGGAGGAGGCAGGGAAAAAGTTAAACAGAGTTTATTGTTGCACAAACACAAGAATCATGAATAAGTTCTGAAACAGGGTTGGGCTGGTTAACTGAAGTCTTGACTGGGACCAGAGACAGTTGGTTAGCAGAGTTCACGAGGAGCTAAAGCTTCTTAACCTGACAACAGCCAGATGCATGTCTCACTCCGCCTAGCTCCGCTCACATACATCTGGGAACCCGCCATAGGAATTGCCTTTACTGAAGGCTGGGCCTTATCAAAACTCCTTGCATATGATTGGATAAGCCACTTGTCTGTCATCTTTATTGACGTGCTATTTCAACCACTCACACCGAAGCTAACCCGTGACGCTGTGAGAGGAGGAGCCATTTGGTAGATCAAGCTCTTGCCAAATCCGGTCGGGAGAAGGGCGAAAACATCGTTTCCACCAACAAAAGCCTTCAAAGTCGTTCTCTGATGTTCTTTTAATTAAACAATATCAGATAGATTGGACAACACAGAAGAAATAGCAGCATCAATGCTAACGCTTGCTTCCTCAATGCGAGCCGCCATTGTTGTTGGAATCTCACTGTCGCTTCTCCACTCCAGGACACACCCACCCTGCGTCCTGATTGGCCAGACCATAAATTCGGTTGGGGAAATCACTTTCAATGAGCGGGTTCCAAGATGTATGTGAGTGGAGCTGGGCGGAGCGAGACATGCATCTGGCTGTTGTCAGGTTAAAAGCTTCTAGCTTCAGACTAAACATGGCAGACCTTAATCTGAGCTTCCAGCTCATCACGGAGAACGGCAGGGGATATCCACATAGGAATCTTCAGATTTATTCCACATAGGAATCTTCAGGTTCATTCCACATAGGAATCTTCAGGTTGGCTCACCAGGGCTGATTGGCAGGTTAAGCTCACCCAGAGCTTCAGGCTAGAGACAGGTCTCCTGTGAGGCAGCTCTTCCAGAGCTTCAGGCCAGAGACAGGTTTCCCGTAATGCAGCTCTCCCAGAGCTTCAGGCCAGAGGCAGCTCATCCAGAGCTTCAGACTAGCGACAGGTTTCTAAACTAAGATCAACACTGCGGCGTGGAAGCAAGGTCTGGCAGGAGCTTATAAAGGGGAAGTCTCCTGATGAGTAGATGCAAAACAGGTGTGCTGGAAGATTCCAGCTCAAGGAGACCCACGGCGCACTCTGCTGGAGGAAGGTGGTAAAGCTCCAGATCCCAACAGTAACTCCAGTCTAAGAGAAAACATAGAAACAGAAGAGGACCCTCGGCGCCCTCTGGTGGGCAAGCCTGAGGATCCCAACAAAAACTAATTTGGGCTTTTCAGAGTTCAAAAGCTGTAATGTACTTGCTTTATTACCCGCTTTGTAATATTTTCTATAGGTATATATGATCACTCCTTCTGCCTTATATGTCAGCTTCATCCGGTTGTTGTCTAACCTCATTTAATCATGCTTTTATCATCCTTTTCAATTTGTTTGCCCCTCATTAACTTTTTAAATTGTGACTCAAATCTTTGTTTTGCCTGCCTTTGTTTCTTTATCCTAGATCAGAGATCATGGATTAGCGGACCGCAGTCCAGACCCACCTACTGGCTAATCTTGACTCAACCTGATTTAAATCATTTATAAATTACTGCTTGTTGTCTGATGGCAGTTTCTAATTTCACTTGCGGCACTTCTCCTGTTTGTACAGTAAAACCCTGCTGGCACCAGGCTACATGTGAAGCATATTAGCCAATGAGCTGTGTCAGTCAGGACTGCGGCTGCTAGGTACTTTTAGACACAGCAGGCAAGCCGGACGTAAAAGAAAGTGTAGACTGCTGGAAGTAGTGTGGTAAACTGGTGACAGAAAAGTGAAATGGCGTGCTCAAAGATGACCCTGCACATTTTGAGTAGATTTAGCTCAACCGGCTGCTGTGAAGCAGGATTCTCCACCATGACCATAATCAAAAATAAATATCGTTCCAGGCTCAAAATGAACACCTTGATATTTGTTTTAGAATGGCTTTGTCGCCATTCAAACTCGGGTTTAAAACCTTGCAGGGCAGCCTACAGCCCACTTCTCTCATTAAGCTGTAACAAAGAAAAAAATTACAAACGGTTATATAGATATTGTGCGTGCTATTTTTTTGCAGCTGTACCATATGCAGTCTGGTTTTACTGGCCAAGTGAAGAAAATCTTGTCACAAATTTTTTTCATGCAGTTTAATTCTACTTCACCATGACGTACCTTAGTGACCTAGCTCAGATATGGACTTTTATAGTTGATGACATACTTTCCAGCAGTCTAGCTGGTGTTATCATCAGAAATGCTGTTTTTTTCTGGTTTTACAAGTTGTGCTCAATACTCAACGCTTGAAATATTACAGATCATTTAATCTTGGTGAGTGGCACTGTGATGTTTCATGCAAGCCTTAAATGCAGTGACCTGGAGTCTTTTTGGCGGAAAATTAGGAAGCATGTCTAGCAAAAACAACTGAGACATCGGTGCAGTATTTCAACAGGTTAACTGATTGCTACTGATTCCCTCCAAAGTGAAAGGCTTGAAATTCTGTGTTTTGCTTGCACCAGGCTACATGTGGCGCTTGGAAAAATCTGTTACAGACATAAAAGACCAGTATAAAGAAAGAAT
This sequence comes from Cyprinodon tularosa, assembly GCF_016077235.1. NCBI lineage: Eukaryota > Metazoa > Chordata > Actinopteri > Cyprinodontiformes > Cyprinodontidae > Cyprinodon > Cyprinodon tularosa. The sequence goes on along the minus strand of NW_024038589.1, from coordinate 1,894,866 downwards.
GTTGAGATTTGAGAAGAGACTCAGAAAAATGGAATATAATGAGCTCAGAATGTAGGACCCAGAATTCGAGGTGAGACAGACAGTGGGAAAGATCAAAGCATTTATTAACACAAGCAGAGATACGCAGAGCTGTGGGTCTACAGCGGCTGCGGGGGGAGGTGGGGCACCACCCTTCACAGGCACTCTGGTTTAGGGAGAGAAACACGACAGTGACCACAATAATCTGAAGAAAGATGATTATCCATGTGAGTCACTTACCTGGTTTAACAGTTCAGTCCATCCTTTCGAGTGAGGAAGGATCCAGCCGTTGGACTGCCAACGAGATGCAGCGCGAGCCACTCAGAGTGTCCCCAATTTGGCAGCCTCAGTAAACAAGCACAAATCCAAGCCAGATCAGGAAACAGTTCAGAACAGGAAGGCTCAGAGATCCTGGAGTCTGCAACCCGACTGTGGGCTCAGATCAAAACAGGAACAGAAAGATCCAGGGTTCCAGAAATGCACAAAACATTCAGGCAAGTTGTAAGTTGTGTAAAGGGCCTTCTCCAAAGGAGCTTGAACACCCACAGCCACCCATCCTCATCTGGAGGATGGGGGCCGGTAACAGACATCCCAAGTCTCCCGGGAGTCTCCTTTATATAGATTGTTGTTCACGGATGCCCGCGAGTCAGATAAATTATCCGGGATTATAGACTATGCGAGGTGGTGTCTTTTTAATGCGAGTGAGAGCGTGCAGGCAATACAATAATTGTGCACCATGTGTGGATTAGAACTACTTCGATTGTGCAGACAAGAATTTGTCAGAAAAATAAGTCAATAAGTTTCGGTTTACTCTCTTACAGTCAACTCAGAGAACAGCAAGTATACCATTTTCAGCCCAACCAATGTTAAGCAGGGCTTACACTGTGCCATTTTTTTTGCCCTTTTTGAGGCGACTTTCCAGTCGTGCCAGAATTTTCCGATCGGGCCGACTTTCAGCCTGATTGTGTGTCGTCTAGTGTACAGGGGGTAACGAGGGGCGATCAGCCTCTCACGACCACCTCCTGATCAGGAATGGTGAGGTCGGGAGAAAAATCAAACATGTTTAATTTTCTCCTGACCGTCGTGGACAAATCTCTGTGGGCATGCGCAAATGATTCTTCTTTTTCTTCTTCCTCTCAGATGTAAACACCCAAGCATGGTGGGGGTTAGGGCTGGGCGATATAGAAAAAAAGCTTATCGATAAAAAAAAATGCATATTGATCGATATCGATAATTATTGAAAAAATTTGAAACCATATTTTATGTGCAGCTCTGCCTGGACTTTTTATGATATTGCTAAATGATTTAATTTTAATAAAGAAGACAAACACAGAGTTCCAATTAACTCTTTATTTAACCAAGTTTAACCATAACAGAATTGTTTAAACAAAAATAACTTAAAAGACCTGAGTTATGTTATTAAATTAAAGAAAAATAAATTAAGAGACCTGAGTTATGTTATTAAATTAAGAAAAAATAATTAAAGCGTTATGTTATTGAATACTGACAAAGAAACTAAAGTGAACAGAAAAGTGACCAAAATAAATATAAAAAATAAATAAAAAATAAATAGAACTCAAATTGTTAGCAAGGAAGACAAGTTGGTTCACTTTATGAGGTTTTAAGGCAGCCCTGCTGCATGTCACAACATTCCCACCAGAACTGAAAATCCGTTCAGAAGGAGAGCTGGTGGCTGGGATACATAAGTACTTTTTAGCAAGTAGGCTTAGTCTTGGAAATAGATGCTCATTGTCCTTCCACCACAGTAATGGGTTAACGGAGTCTGCATCTGGTGATTCCAAATATCTCTCCAACTCGCTTTCTACCTTTTCCTTGTCAGTGAGATGTTTTGAGGCAGCGGGGCACTGTTTCTTAAAGAAGCTCCCCAACGATTTCCGCAGCTTTTTCCCAGCTGGTTTATGTTCTCCACTGCCTTCTTCTGTACCTGTTGACACTGCACCTGAAACAGAGGGTGGGTGGGGGGATTCTGAGCCAGAGGGGAGCACAAATAAGTTCTAAAGACAAAAAGTTTTCTATATTGAAACAAAATAATTCTACGTGTTGGGATTTTTAGTACATATGTTGTTTGCCATATGCCAACTGTACACAGAATATAATTATTGTATACTTTTTTTTTAAAGTAAAGGATTTTAACAACTATATAAAAAAACTTCCATCAGTTTAAAAGAAAGCAATCTTTATCAACCCACCTGGTACTTTTGTAGTCCCTGTATGGAACTGGCCAGCATCCATGATTTCAGACACTGCTCTTGTTTTGATGGCTTCAGCTCTGTCTTTCTTAGTATATGCCAGCTTAAATCTGGGGTCAACCAAGGTGGCCATGTCAAGCATGTTTTCTGTGTCAGGATCTGAATATTTTTCATCAAGGTATGCCATGATTTTGGTCTTCATTTCTTTTATGAGTGGTGTGTCTTCTTTACTCACATGCAGGTGTTGAGAACGGAACAGATGGAGCACAGGCTTTACATATGACACAGTTACATATGACTCTCCAGAGAGGCTGTCTGTAAACTCCATCAGAGGACCTAATGCTTCAACAATAGACTCCCAGACCTCTATGTCCTGCCACTGCGGTACCAGATGCCGTGTCTGTTTGTCTGCAGCCAGGACTTTGGAGATGGGCTTCTGTTGCTCCAGCACTCTTGCAATAATTTTTTGTCGAGAGCCCCATCTGGTTGCAGATTCTGTGCATAGTTTGTGAGTGGGGACCCCAAACTCTATCTGAGCCTCCACCAGATCTCTCTTCTTTTTCCAGGAATAGCTAAATGCTGCCACAACTTTTTTGGACACAGCAACAGCCCTTTCCACTCGCTTGTCTTTGGAAGCTGCACCTGAAATAGAAAAAAAATATAGAAAATGTCTTTTTAAATAAAAGTTATTTAAAAAGACAAGCAAGCCATAATTTGTATCATTAAACACCCTGTTATAAATCATTATCATAACTTTTAAACCATGGACCATAATGATATTGCTTATACATTATTTTAAGTGTTATTAATTTAAATTTTAGTATTTATTTTGATAAAATTTAAGTTTTTATACTATATCATATTTCTTCAGACATTTGGTTTGTGTGCCAAACCCTGGTCAATAAAGCTGATTCTGATTTAATTCAGTAACAAACTACTCACCGATGGCAGAGTGTAGACGGTGCCCAAAACACTGGAGCCGAGTCCAGTGATTGAGTGTTGTGGCTTTCACGATGTTAGCACCGCTATCAGTTGTAATGCAGACGTGTTTGTCTTCATTCAGACCCCATGACTCCAATAATTCTGTCAAGCCTTTTGCAATCATCTCTGCTGTGTGGTCGTCCGGAAAGTACGCTGTATCTAGACACTTATTTCTCAGGTTCCATTCTCTGTCTATGTAGTGAATTGATAGGCTGAGGTAAGGCTCGGATGTGCGACTTGACTAAAGGTCTGACGTTGTAGCATAGTAACATACAGAAAGCAGCTCACTTTTGACTGATTCCCTGCACTCATTGTACAAATTTGGGAGCACTGTGTTTGAGAAAAACTTTCGGCCCGGAACTTCGTATCGTGGATCCAGAGTGGCGAGCAGCTGTTTGAACCCAGGTTTTTCAACAGCAGAAAACGGCAGCATATCCTTTGCTATGAAGCATGTTATAGCATGAGTTATGTCCTTGTGCCGCTTGGATGCTTTGTCGTATTTATCAGAAACCAGGAAGTCCAATTTAGCTTGTGTCGCCTGCTTTGTTTTGGCAGAAATTCCCGACGCTTCCTCGGAGGATGATGCAGAGCCACGCCGGGGGCCTACACAGCTCGTACTCCTGCGGGTGTGAGCGGCTGAGATGATAGAATAAGTTGGTTGTATTGCCAGACTTAGTTTTCACGGTTTCCCTACAGATTTTACATATTACTGTAGTTTGTTTTTTGTTCGACTTTCTGTAGCCAAAATACTGCCAAACTGGCGAGCTACAAAACCCCCTCTTCGGTACAATTTCCTCCGCCTCTCCTTGCTGCGACATCTTCACATGCTCTGTGTTGTGGTTTGAGAGGGCGGCGCTTGGTGACGGCGTGCCTGGGTCCGCGATTGTGATTGGTTGGGAGGAAGTAGTGACTAGCATAAGCCTGCATGATAGGCTACAATGAGAAGGAAGGAAAACTGTGTTTCTTTTTTATCGAACTTTTATCGACCCTCTTTTTTTCTATTGCGCCACACGTCTATCGATCGATATATATCGTTATCGAATTATCGCCCAGCCCTAGTGGGGGTGCGAGTGAAATGGAGTTCTTTCTGTAAAATTGACAGACCGTAATAGCCACATGCTGAGCTGAGTCCGACGTGGTTTTTAGACATACAGTATGAGGTAGATCGCATCAGTGTGTCGTGCTGCACATACATCGTGAGCTGTGAACTCACACTGTATGACAAAACCCTGTGGTTTTTTCGTACAATGTGAGCTGTGGCTGCATGGAGCAATTGAAAAAATCGCACAGTGCATGCCCGGCTTTAGACACCCTATTCAGAGGCCTTAAGGACCAGCACCAAATACCCTATATAATCATTTTATGACCCCTTTAAGAGTGGGGTGTGGTTTCATTTTATTCAATCCACAAGTTTCAAAGAGATGTTGATAAAAAAAAAATATTTTATATTCCCTGGCTGCGATTCTATATTGGAGGCCTTTTGGTAAGACCTTTTTTTTGTAAAGTTACAAGGGGGAACAGATAAAAGCAGCCTGTCAGCTTGATTTGTTCACCCTTGTAACCTTACAAAACTAAGAACTATCAACTACAAAGTTTCAGGAGTGATTTGTCATCATAAAACATGTTTTTAACCCAAAAATGAAAAACCTAGGACTGTTTGTGTTTGATTTACACAGGTGGAACTGATTATTGCAGGGAAAGACAGGTTGCTTTATTCTGTTCCCCCTTGTAAGTTTACAAAACAAAAGTATATCACCTCAAATTTTTTAGGAGTGATTTTTCATCATAAAACATGTTTGTAAGCCAAAAATTAAAAAGCTGGAACTCTTTGTGTCCAGTTTAGACAGGGGAGACAAATTAAGCAGGGACAGACAGCCCTGCTTAAAATCTACAAACACTATGGTTGATGTAGTTCAAGCCTAGTGTCTAATAATAATCTTAAGAATATGTATATTCCTATGTTGGATGCATAGAGTTGATGGAGATACCAATTCTGGCAATATGGGACGAAATAAAATGCCTCATGTTAGAACAAAGACTGTTTATTAAGAATAGTAAAACATAGAGAAATTATAAGCTAATATAAAACACAAATATAACTTTAAGTACAAAATTTCACATAGAAAAAAGTAATTTTCCTACTGGATATAGCCTTTAATGATTACACGTACAAGGATAACAAGGATACACCAGCTCAGTTTCAAGCTGCCGTTTCCCGCTCCTCCGGACTTCACTCCTTCTCTGGGCACAGACTGAACTTGCATCCAACATTTGGGCTCGTTTGAAACCTTTTATCATTGGCTACAAAGCCTAACTTAACCAATGACAGCAGAGAATTATGACGCGTCACTGGCTGACAGAAAGGGTCCGGAAGTGAGATTTTGGGGACTATATTTGGCTCAAATCGTGTCATAAAAATAAGCAGACACTTGTGTCTTGTAGATAAGAACACGATTGAAAGAACCATACCAAACATTGCGGACTAACAAGTGAGGAAATAAGTAGTAGGAAGTAAATATTAGTAAGCTGCTGAGAATTAGCTAACTTTTCTGATGTCAACAACTGGACGTTATGGTTGATTTTCTCATCATGGAATATTTTTATCACTAATATGCTGGATTACTTTTAATCTGTGGACCCTTATGGACGAATGGAGTATAAAGAATTGAAGATTGGATTTATAAAACGGCTTCTGGGTGTCTTCGTATGTATGTAGCTGTGGCTGCTTTGTCATGTTTACATTTTGACATGCCGCTATATCTGTGTTCATTGTGCTTTGGTGCTAGCTATGTCCATAAAATGAACTTGTTGGTTGAATTGTGGAGAATCTAAGCTTTCCAATGATGTCTAACATGTCTATATTGGTAAAAATAACTCATGCATTCTGAGTTATTCTCAAAACTCAAACCTCGCAAAACCCATTGGGTTCTGAGAGGTTAATTAATGTCTCTAAATGATTTCTGCAAAATTTTGGAAAACTCTGGAAGTAAAGAAACAGGCATCTAATTTTTGAAATAGTGTCTGTCACCAGATTTATAAAGTGGAACAACTTTGTTAATTTTCATCTTTTCTGGAAATTTACCCGACTGAAATGACAGATTGCAGATGTAAATCAGAGGCTGAATAATTTCCTCAGTTACCTAATTACTGTCCTTACTGTCAGTCATTACTCTCTTGGAATCCTGAGGTTCTGAGTTCGATCCCCCACTCCCACAGACTGCCACTCTGGGTTCCTGAACAAGACCCTCAACCCCACACTGCTCCCCTGGAGCCGCAGAATGGCAGCCCACTGCTCTCCCCAAGGGGATGGGTTAAAAGCAGAGAAGTAATTTCCCTCTGGGATTATCAAAAAAAAAAAAAATGTGCTCAATGGATTATCAATAATGACATTTTAATGCAAAGACAAAAAAATATATATATTTTTTTTTTTATTTCAGTTTAGGTTTTTTGGAAACATTTAATATATAAAATGCATTCTGTGCAATATCAAATATATGTTACTCAAAAGTATAACAGTAAAGACTTTTTATGGGATGGAAAATTTAACATTGTATATTTTTCACCTGTTTTTACATTTTAAAAGCTTTTAAAGAAGTCAATTCAGTACCCTTTATTCTAAAGGATTGCTGTTTCTGGAAGAAGTGCATACATTGGAAAATAAATTAACATTTTTAGTTCTTCCGAATAAAACTTGTGATTAAAGGGTTGTAAAAATTATACTGGTTACTTTATGATTTTCTACTGGAATTTACTTGTGTTGTTTCTATGTCCTCTCATGGAAAGACGTAAAAAAAATAAAATAGATTCACTCATTAAATTTTTCAAAATTGATTAAAGAACTAACAATCCATAATCTAAATGCTTTTTTGACTTTTTATTTTTTACACAGGGCGAGATCAGTCAGCACTGATAATGGGAGGCCAAGTTTTAAGAAAACCTTTTCTTCAGAAGTTCAGTTGTTTCTTCCTTTTCTTGATGTTGTTTGGTGTATGGTTCATGTACTACAGTAGCAACTTCCCTGATCACATAATCTGTAAAGCACCAGAGGTGAGTATTAATGATCTTTAAAACATTAACTTGAAATATAAAAGCATCATAAGATGTCAAAAATAAAGTTTTTCCCACAATCTTAGGAAGGTAAAGCTCTGTCCATATAACAATCATTCATTAATAAAATACAGTTGTTTGGATTGAGTGAAATGTGTAATATTGTCTAATCAGGCATGACATTATACATCATATTATTTATAGGTTCTTCTTAACTAATAGCTTATAATCTCAGGGTATAACATCAATGCCAGTGTTCGAGGGGATGAGCAATGCACATCAAAAGCTCCTGCTTTGGCTCGACAAACTAATGCAAAACAAAATTACTCTGGGAGAATAAAAAAAAAGAAAAAAATTAATAAAATTGACAAAATAGGGGGAAAAAAATACTCTGGAAGCACCACCAACATATCTTTTCATGTCCCCTTCCATTCTCCCCATACTTGTGAACAAGAGCTTGAGAAACTTGAACTCCTTACATCAGACATGAACTCCTCTATGACATTGAGAGGGCAAGCCATCACTTTCCAGTTCACCACTATGGACTCAAACTTCATTCCAGCTGCAAACCATCACAGCAGCATTTCTGTAGGAGTGCAACATTCACCAGGGAACAACTTTATGCTGGCAATGCAAACCAGACTCCTGCACTGCTTTTGAAGGGACTGGATGATGCCCCTGTGGTTGGAACACACCTTTCAGTTAACTTTCTTGTGAAGAGGGACCATAATGCTAGTTTTTTTAGTCAAGGGGCACTGTTCCCAATGCCATGCAATGCCAAGCAGGCATCTCAGCTATAAACTGAGGTGATTAATGAGTTCAACTCTAAGTACCAAGTTTCTGCTTATAGGGGTGATAGCAGGGTTAAGGAAATCCTCAAAGAATTCTTTAAAGTTTCCAACAAAATTCTTGGTCTAGATCATGGGCTCCCAATTCCAATTCAAGGAACCCCAACATGGAAAATACTAAATAGTAACTACAGTGAAAAATGCAAATCAGAAGTAAAATCTTTTTATTTAATATAATTAGGCTAAGCAGATATGTTGCAAAGCATTTAAAAAATATGAGAATTAATTTTCATAGCTGAAGTTTAATGAATTTCACGTGAATGGTTCTTGGTGTATTTTAGAAGTAGGACTAACTAGAATTCTAAAAGTATAACTGCATTTTGGTGATGTTTGTTTTTTTTATATTCCTATTTTTTTCTCTAGTTAAAGAAGAAATTCCAGACAACTGAGGCTCCGCTACCCGATAACATAACTTTCAAAGATCGTACTGAGCTCCCTACGCCTCCCAGTGTCTGCTCGTTTCATTCTGTGTTACCAGAGGATGTTTCTGAGTCAGAATTTTTGAAGAAGTCTATTACCTGGCCTGAAACACCATCTCTACCATCTAACTTTTCTCTGAATGACACAAGTGATCCTGCTCACAGCACCTTCACCATTATTCCAAAAAGTGGTGGTGGAAGTTGGCACGTAGGCGATCAACTGAAGGTTTTGATAAAAATTGCTGACTACAATAGTCGCCCAAAGAAGTCAGGGGGAGATGTTCTTCTTGCTCGGCTACACAACCCTACTCTTCATGCAGGCGTGGCAGGGCAGTTGGTGGATCATCTAAACGGTTCCTACACCGCTGTATTCTCTTTACTCTGGGAAGGAAGTGCTCAAGTGGAGGTAACAGTAACCTTTCTTGTTAAGTGAGAGTGATGGAAAAAAATATGTCATTAATAAATAGAAGAGAACATTGTCATAAGCCTACTTTTAAAAGTACAGAGTGTGTCTCTGTGTCTACTTTTTAAGAGAAGTGCATTTAAGCCCCTGTCACACCTTGACGATTTAGCCACTTTATGCCTGATGTACGAAAAATCTGGTGAAAAAATGCTGGCATACGCTGAACTTTCAATGTGTTTTTTAAATTTTGGGTGTATACATAGAGTATTCATAATGAGTCCAGAACTTATGTCCAACGACAACCTATGTATAACATAACAGGGCATCCCCAAAGAGATAGCTGGAATCCCTGTGATGTCATGGGCCCCTCAACCAATGCTTTTCCCATAGCCTGTATGCATTCTGTTATTACACAGCCACAACAATACAATATGAGGAAAATTGCATTAATTACTACCTTGCTAGTAGGACAGATTTCTTTCCTCAAACTTGAATTCAACAGTTACGTAAGATCTGTTTATGTCATGAATCGGTGTTTGTGTGGAGGACCCAAACGCAGAGACCAGTATGCAGAGGTGAATAAAGCCTGTTTATTCTGGTTCACAGAACCAGGGGCAGGAATCAGAGTCCCACAGAAAAACAGCAAACGAACCTGAACCAAGGAGACATCAGGGCTAAATCAAACTAGAAGCCAGGGAGAGACGAGACAGGGCAGGCAGGTAACAGACAGGAAGCAAGACGGGATGTTTGACGAGGATCCAGCAAAGAGGAACTGAACAGGGAGGGCTTTTAAAAGGGACAGAGACAGAGAGAGAGCTGACGAGGAAATTGGCAACAGGTGCTTGGCAGGACAGAGAAACAGGAAGGGAGGACACAAGAGGGCAGCAGAGGACAACAAATGGATAACTAAGGAAAACAGGAACAATCACACCAGGACCATGACAGTTTAATGTGGAATACAGGTGCTGGTCATAAAATTAGAATATCATGAAAAAGTAGATTGATTTCAGTAATTCCATTTAAAAAGTGAAACTTGTATATTATATTATATACATTACATACAAACTCATATATTTCAGATGTTTATTTTGTTTAATTTTGATGATTACAAATGACAACAAATGAAAATCTCAAATTCATCATATCAGAAAATTAGAATATTACTGAAGACCAATAAAAACAAAGGATTTATAGAAATGTTGGCCAACTGAAAAGTATGAACATGAAAAGTATGAGCATGTACAGCACTCAGTATTTAGTTGGGCCTCCTTTGGCCTGTATTACTGCAGCAATGCGGCGTGGCATGGAGTCGATCAGTCTGTGGCACTGCTCAGGTGTTATGATAGCTCAGGTTGCTCTAATAGTGGCTTTTAGCTCTTCTGAATTGTTGGGTCTGGTGTATTGCATCTTCTTCTTCACAATACCCCATAGATTTTCTATGGGGTTAAGGTCAGGAGAGTTTGCTGGCCAATTAAGAACAGGGATACCATGGTCCTTCAACCAGGTACTGGTAGCTTTGGCACTGTGTGCAGGTGCCAAGTCCTGTTGGAAAATGAAATCTGCATCTCCAAAAAGTTGGTCAGCTGCAGGAAGCATGAAGTGCTCTAAAACTTCCTGGTATGTGGCTGCGTTGACCCTGGACCTCAGAAAACACAATGGACCAACACCAGCAGATGACATGGCACCCCAAACCATCACTGACTGTGGAAACTTTACACTGGACTTCAAGCAACGTGGATGAAGTGCCTCTCTTCTTTTCCTCCAGACTCTGGGACCTTGATTTCCAAAGGAAATGCAAAATTTACTTTCATCAGAGAACATGACTTTGGACCACTCACCAGCAGTCCAGTCCTGTTTCTCTTTAGCCCAGGCAAGACGCTTCTGACGCTGTCTGTGGTCCAAGAGTGGCTTGACACAAGGAATGCGACAGCAGAAACCCATGTCTTTCATACGTCTGTGTGTGGTGGTTCTTGAAGCACTCACTCCAGCTGCAGTCCACTCTTTGTGAATCTCCCCCACATTTTTGAATGGGTTTTGTTTCACAATCCTCTCCAGGGTGCGGTTATCTCTCTTGCTTGTACACTTTTTTCGACCACATCTTTTCCTTCCCTTCGCCTCTCTATTAATGTGCTTGGACACTGAGCTCTGTGAACAGCCAGCCTCTTTAGCGATGACCTTTTGTGTCTTGCCCTCCTTGTGCAAGGTGTCGATGGTCGTCTTTTGGACAACTGTCAAGTCAGCAGTCTTCCCCATGATTGTGTAGCCTATAGAACTAGACTGAAAGACCATTTAAAGGCTTTTGCAGGTGGTTTGAGTTAATTAGCTGATTAGAGTGTGGCACCAGGGGCCATCAATTTTGAACCTTTTCACAATATTCTAATTTTCTGATATGATGAATTTGAGATTTTCATTTGTTGTCATTTGTAATCATCAAAATTAAACAAAATAAACATCTGAAATATATGAGTTTGTATGTAATGTATGAATATAATATACAAGTTTCACTTTTTAAATGGAATTACTGAAATCAATCTACTTTTTCATGATATTCTAATTTTATGACCAGCACCTGTACATGACTAGAGCAGGAAGTCACATAGCCAAGCTGTCCATAGTTTTATTTTGGAGCTTCTCCTTAAAACAGGTGACCCAGAGATCCAACACAGAGAGAATATCAAATTCAACATTAAATTCAAAATCAAAAGTAAAGTAATCATCTTCTTCCATGACAGTTCCAGAGCTTGGACCGCATTGGGGCGGCCTGTAGCATCTAAAAGCCCATCGGCTCTGTCTCCTCCACATGCAAAGAAAGATGGAAGTCTTGGCAATCGGGAGCTTAAATCACTTTCTTGTGATATACTTCGGGTTCCAGTGGTCACTTTATTAGAACTGATTCTCCCCAGGAAAAGTGGGGCCTCGAAAGGAAAATGGATGGAAAATCTATTTTAATGTGTGGCAGCAAGAGCAGAAATAGAATAATAAACAGTAGTAAAACATCTAACATCTAACTTTAAAATAATAAATATAGAATGTGGAGCTCAACAAGCTAGACAATCAATAACCACCAAGGCATTTAAGCTGGCTTTAATTTACATAAGACCTCTGTAAAGAAAATAAATTTTTTTATCAACAATTTCCTTATTCAGCAAAATCTTGACTTTATGTTTCTAACAGGGACTGGGCTAGATGAAAAAAATGAGATGCGGATTTTATTGGAGATCATAGTTCCCAGATGCAATTTTCTCCATTAGAACAGACTACTTAAAAAAGGAGGACTTGTTACTCTGTTTCATGATTTACAAAGTTAGAAAAGTGATCCTGGGTGAATCTTTTGACGAGTACAGGGCCTTGTTCGAACCATGTTTATGAATGTTTACCAGCCTCCAAAGTCCAAAATAAAGTTTTTTAATGATTTTAAGGAACTTTTATCCATGATATATGTTTAACATGACTGCTTTATTGTTATGGGAAACTTTGGACATGCTGAGAACCCTAAATACAGAAGTAGAACATAACTGTGTGACATTCTTCAAAATGTCGCTTTGACTGAAACAGCCAACACACAATCGAAGACATATTTTGGACTTGGTCCTCAGTAATGATCTAAATATTTCTGTTATTTCTAATATTTCTAAATATTTCTAATGTTTCTGCAAGTGATGTTGCCCTATCAGACTATTTTTCTGTTTACTTTGAAACCAACTTTGCCATTGGTCTAATTACAAAAAGAGATGTTAAATGAAAGCATGTAATCATGGATAGTAGATTTGATAACTTTACCCAAGTTTATCCTTATGCTTTGACTTTACCCTGGAACTCAGTAGATGAGCTGGTTGATCATTTCCATTCTAAAGTTACAGACATCATTGATTCCATTGCTCAAGTTAAAGTGAAGGTTGTCTATGCAAAGATGAAATCTCCATGTAGAAAGGCTGCAGCAATCCGAACAGAAAAGAAGGAATGCCGAAAAGCCGAACGGAGGTGGGGAAAGAAGGAACTCCAAGTTCACTATGGAATCTGTAGAGAAACTTAAAAAACATAATTTACAAATAAAGCTGCAAGAAAATCTTTGAGATTATCAACAAAAAACATCAACAATGTTCAATACTAATCTGCCAGAGTTGACATGCTAACAAACCTTCCTATCGTCATGAACTCCATTATAAAAAGGCCTGCAATGACTTTTAAAATGTCTTTATTGAGAAAATACAAGGTATTAGAACAGCAGTGTGTACATCAACGGCAATGCCAGTGCCAGTGATGTCACCAGTTAGAATAAATACCCCAATTCTGTCAAATAAATTATAAAAGTATAGAAGAAACTATTCAGCAGCTAATCTCATCTTCCTGCCTTCTTGTGTTTTATCCACATGTTTTATTAAGAAGGATTTTACCTGTTTTAGAGTCTGGTTTGTTTTAAATCACAAACATTTGATGTAAAGAACAAGTTGCATCTTTCAGCAGGCAGAGCACACAAGGGAGACGATGGATCCAGCAGATTAAATCCCAGCGGTGGTAAAAAGACAGGTCCAAGGTCGACATCAGGTAGAACAGGGGCAGCCAATACTCAGAAGTCTGAGGACAGAAACAGGTCAGGAACAGAGAGAACTAAACACTGGGAAAGCTAGCTAAAGTTAGTCTTGCTAGAAGCTAGAATAATCTGGCACCAGAGGCTGGGATAGAGAGGCTTAAATAACAGCAAAAATAGGTGGATTTGATGAGAGATAATGAGCGCAAGGCAGACCAAAGCAGATGAGAGCAAAAGGCACTTTAGAATTCAGTACAGTCAAATGTATCCAAGTTTTCTATCTACTGTAAGGACAACCAGTTGATTGCATTGACTGATTGACTTGAAGGCAATCATTCGCACTACACTTGTTTGTAGCAAAAGTGGAGAGGAAAAACTCCTTTTGAAGAGGAAGAAACCTCCAGCAGAACCAGGCTGAGTTTGAGCAGTCATCCGCCAAGGCCGACTGGGGTTCAATAAGAGAGAAGCAGACATACAGAAAAAAGCAGAGATGCAAAAGGTAACTGTCAACCAGATCCACAGGTGGCCCCATCCAGGAAACACACAGCCAGGCAGACATGCCCTGAGCTCCCATGTAAGAGGATAAATAGAGCAAATCCAGCCTGTCACAGTCAGAGAAACAGGACTACACTGAAAAACAGGCAGAGCTTGAACATCTATAAACAAAGGTGTTGATGGCAGCAGAGCAGCTGCTATTTCTCTCCAGGACGGTGTCAGAGTCAAACAGGAACAGACCAGATGAAGCTACAATGAGAAAAAGCAGAGAGAGCATAGCGTTAGAGATTGAACTAACAAATTATGCGGAGTGGGAGAATAGAGATAGATGATAAAATGATGAAGTAGGGTCCCTGTGTCATCCAGCAGTCTAAGCATATAGCAGCATAACTGTAGAGATAGCTCAGGATAACCTGAGCCACTCTAACTATAAGCTTTATCAAAAAGAGAGTTTTAAGTCTAACTTTAGAAGTAGACAGGGTGTCTGCCTCAAGGACTAAAACTGGAAGTTGGTTCTACAGGAGAGGAGCCTGATAACTAAAAGATCTGCCTCCTATTCTTCTGTTAGACTTTCTAGGAACCATTTTCTCTCTTTTATCCCCCCTTTTATCTCCTCTTTCTTTCATCTTTTCTCCTTTTCTCTGTTTTTCCTTACCTGTTCTACTTACATTGCAGTGTCCATATAATCTGTAATACTCCCTGCATGAATTACAATAAAGCTATTTATATGCATAAATCAAGCAGAACACTATGGCGATAGCCATACTGCTCCACTTGTGAAAGCAAAATCTGTTGGGCTGTTTTTGGCATGAAGAACATTATTCTTATTGCCACATTGCCAGACAGGACACTGAAAGAAAAAAAAAAGAAAAGAAAAAAAATTCTGGGAACCACTAGTAAACTTGCAAATTGAGAGCAAAGTGCTCGGCTAGGAGCATAAGGGACAATCATATCGCCGATGTAAGATGGAGCTTGGCCATTTAAGGCTCTATATGTTAGAAGGAGGAATTTAAATTCTATTCTGGATTTAACAAGAGGCCAATGAAGGTCAGCTAGGATAGGAGAGATATGATCTCTTTTTCATTTTCATCAGAATTACAATAGTCTAATCCTTGGACTAGTTTCTCAGCATCCCCCATGGACAGGATATTTCAATTTTTTTTGCAATATTCTGCATAAGAAAGAAGGAAATTGGATAATCCCATCCAAATGAAAATACTGTGTAATCAGCTTCTTTTTCAAAGACTCTGGTCCAAAGACTATAACTTCTGTTTGGTCTGCATTCAGGAGCAGAATGTTAAGATTTATCCAGGTTTTTATCTCTTTGAGACATGTCTGTAATCTATGTTCTGGGGTTAGTTCCATCTGGATTTGTAGTCAGATATAGCTTAGTATCATCAGCAGAACAGTGGAAATTAATCCTATGCTGTCTAATAGTCTTAGAAAAAAACTGTCTTGTCATTTTGTATACATAGAGTGTATACAAAACAAAATTTTACTTATACAGCTTTCCGACATTGAATGAGCAACAGCTTAGCGGTGGAAAACAACATTTTCGTTCATCAAGTGCAGTAGTGATCAAATGTAAACAGCGTGGGAGAAACAGGGTGCAAAACGGCATTTATGTGGAAGTCCAGAACAGTGCAAGGATGAATAAATAGATATACTGCAAAATGCAGTACAAAATATTTCATATAGTAAAGGGAGCATATATATAGTAAAGAGAATTGGTCCTAAAACTGATCCCTGTGGTACTCCACAGTTAACCCTGAAGCACGAGGAAGATTTATCACTGATGTGAACAAACTGCAATTGGTCAGATTATAGATATGATTTAAACCCGTCCAGCACTCTTCTTTCATTTCCTTTCATTTTCCCAGCGTTTTTATCGTCATTGCACCGTCACAAGTGAAGAACAACGAAATTA
This sequence comes from Cyprinodon tularosa, assembly GCF_016077235.1. NCBI lineage: Eukaryota > Metazoa > Chordata > Actinopteri > Cyprinodontiformes > Cyprinodontidae > Cyprinodon > Cyprinodon tularosa. The sequence continues at coordinate 1,878,990 of NW_024038589.1, read as the reverse complement.
ACTCTCTGCATTTAAGCCATCCCTTTGGAGAGCATTGGGCTGCCATTGTGCAGTGTTGGGGTTAAGAGTCTTGCTCAGGGATAAAGAGTGGCAGTCCATGGGAGTTGGGCTTGAACTTAGAACCTCAAAAATTAGATCAGTCAGATCCAGGAGACAGGCAGGAGACATTGGTCAGGAAGCAAAAACAAGGTTGGTGTCCAGACATAAGGAGCCGGGGAAATATTCAGTGTTGGTTGAGTAGAACAGGGAAATCCAGGGTACAGAAATACATTCATATCAGGCCGAAAAGGAAGGAGTGCTGAACTTTTACTCAAACATGGCCTTTGGCAATTTGGCACTTGGTCTCAGTTTGTCAACCTGAGCCTGTATATTAAGCCAGGTTAACGGGGAGTTAAGTGTATTTTGAATAAGACATGATTAAGGGGCTTGAGGTGAAGACGCTGTTGAAAGCAGTGATTTAAATTGCTTTAGAACAAAGAATCAAAATCAGATAGTTGTTGTGCAGACTGAGAGGTCAGAATCCTAATTAAACACACTGTACTGTGAGAAATCTTAATTACCTTGAACTTATATATAAAACTGGACAACCTGTGTATTGTAAATGCTTAACTACTTCTTTGCAAGACTGTTTCTTAGAATTTTTGTTCTTTTTCAAAAGGTGACCCTGGTCCACTCCAGTGAAGCAGTTACAGTGATGGAAAGAGTCAACCTGCAAAAGCCTGGCAGACTTTATTTTCAAAGCCTCTTTCGCTCAGGCTCAGTAACTGAAGCTACCAATTGTAATGTGTGCCTTCAGGCACCTCCAGAGCAGCTATGCAACTTCACTGATATCCACACAAGTGAGCCCTGGTTTTGCTACAGGCCAAAGAACCTCAAATGCGAACACAGGATCACCCACGCTTTTAAAGGTTTTGTGCCAACACCAACAAAAACAGATGCTAAGCTCTTTCAGAGGTAAGTTTAATTTTGGCTATATTCTCAGCTGTTTAACGCTTGATAACGCTTTGTAGATATCTAGGGACAGTGTGGGAATTATACCATGAAAATATGGAGGAGTTTTCTCTTTTCTGACAATCTAAAAGCAAAAATAGATTTAGTCAAATAAACTGTCTAATTTCCCTCTAATCATCCATTGTCCACTAGCTGGGCCCTAGAGACTTAAAGGAACTACCCTGATCCTGCGCGGTATGAAATGTACAGCCGGTATGGCAGGCCGTTTTGACATTTATTAGAAGTGCTGTCCTCTCTAATGTTCCATTTGTTGATCTCTAAAATAAGATTCTTCCTAGTCAAAACTACATTCCTACTAGTCAGAAATGTACAAATAGATATCCTAAAATACATTTTTGCTCGCAAAAATTACATTTCAGGCTGCTGAAAATACAATTGTACTTGTAAGAACAAACTTTCAAATACCTAAAAATCTTTGAGTCCCCTTTGACATTTATTCGCTTGACTGAATAGATATTTAAGATGAATCAAATGCATTTCTTCCTAGTCAAAATCAGCATTTCAGATATCTAAAATAACATTCTTCCTATCTAAAATATACATTACAGATCACTGAAATGTAATTCTTACTAGTACAAATGACGTCACATTTCCCATTCATGTGTATTGGGCTTTTACCTCGAGATATCTAAAACAACATTCTTCCTATCTAAAATAAACATTCTTCCTATCTGAAATGAATTCTGAATAGGAGTAATTCTAATTTTAGATCTCCATAACAGAGTTACTGCTAGTCAAAATTACTATGTCAGATATTAAAAATGAATGTAACATTACAGATGTCCAGAAATCCAATTCTTGACATCTAAAATATATTCTACTAATAGAAATATAATTACAGATATCAACAATTGATAAATGACTACTTAAATCTGAATTTCAGACATCTAAATTTTAATAATGCCTATCCAAAATACAGATTTAGATACTTAAAAACATATTTTGACTAACATTCAAAAAAGAAATGAGGCGCTGTTTTAAAATAAAATAGGCAGGCTGACAAGTAACATTTTTATTATAGATAGCACTAAATCATTCTACCTAGTTACAATTACAATACTCCTAGTCAGAATTGTATTTTAGATATCACTAATTACATTTCTACCAGGAGAAATTAAATTTTTAAGTACTTTGGAATCAAATTTGTAATAGTAGGACCTACAAATGCCTCAAAATACCCTTGCAGGTCTTCTTCAGATTCCTGTGATCCTATTCATATAGTTCTCTTTATTTAAGGTTTTCTCTTAAAAATAGGTTTATATTATGAGCAGAAAAAACAAGATTGTATTCTGATTTGTCAAGAGAAGGTCTTTGGAGCTGTATGAGTTCTTGATATTTGCATATGGGAAGTCCAAAGTCCATCTTACAGTCCACGTGTCCGTCAGCAAGCATACATCTCCTGTACATCCCTATAGAGGGAGTTACATAAGTTGTCTTAAAGAGACACCAAACATTTACGACTCTTAAAATTCTGGAGGAGATCTGACGTAACTCGAAGTCTATGGGCGTGAGGCGGGGTACAGCGTGCCTCCCGCAGGCCGTACCCCGCCTCGAAAGCGCACAGCGACTTAGACGTGACTCAAAGCCGCACAGAGGCTCAGATGTGACTCGAAGCCGCACAGAGGCTCAGATGTGACTCAAAGCCGGACAGAGGCTCAGATGTGACTCGAAGCCGCACAGAGGCTCAGATGTGACTCAAAGCCGGACAGAGGCTCAGATGTGACTCAAAGCCGGACAGAGGCTCAGATGTGACTCGAAGCCGCACAGAGGCTCAGATGTGACTCAAAGCCGGACAGAGGCTCAGATAGGACTCGAAGCCGCACAGAGGCTCAGATGTTACTCAAAGCCGCACAGAGGCTCAGATAAGACTCGAAGCCGCACAGCGACTTAGACGTGACTCAAAGCCACTGAGAGGGTCAGATGTTACTCGAAGCCGCACAGGGACTTAGACGTAACTCAAAGCTGCACAGAGGCTCAGATGTAGCTGGAAGCTGCATAGCGGCTCAGATGTGACTCAAAGCCAAACAGAGGTTCAGACGTGACTCAAAGCCGCACAGAGGCTCAGATGTGGCTGGAAGCTGCACAGTGGCTCAGACGTGACTCAAAGCCGCACAGAGGCTCAGATAAGACTCAAAGCTGCACAGCGACTTAGACATGATTCAAAGCCGCACAGAGGCTCAGACGTGACTCGAAGCCGCAGGGCGACTTAGATGTGACTCAAAGCCGCACAGAGGCTCAGACGTGACTCGAAGCCGCACAGCGACTTAGACGTGACTTGAAGCTGCACAGCAGCTCTAACGTGACTCAAAACCTCACAGAAGCTAGAATGTGACTCGAACCCGCAAAGACATAACTCAAAGCCGCACACAGGCTCAGATGTGACTCAAAGCAGCACAGAGCCTCAGATGTGACTCAAAGCCGCACAGAGGCTCAGATGTGACTCGAAGCCGCACAGAGGCTCAGATGTGACTCAAAGCCGGACAGAGGCTCAGATAAGACTCGAAGCCGCACAGAGGCTCAGACGTGACTCGAAGCCGCACAGAGGCTCAGATGTGGCTGGAAGCTGTACAGTGGCTCTAACGTGACTCAAAACCTCACAGAAGCTAGAATGTGACTCGAACCCGCAAAGAGGCTGCGACATAACTCAAAGCCGCACACAGGCTCAGATGTGACTCAAAGCAGCACAGAGCCTCAGATGTGACTAAAAGCCGCACAGAGGCTCAGATGTGGCTGGAAGCTGTACAGTGGCTCAGACGTGACTCAAAGCGACACAGAGGCTCAGATAAAACTCAAAGCCGCACAGCGACTTAGACATGATTCAAAGCCGCACAGAGGCTCAGACGTGACTCGAAGCCGCACAGCGACTTAGACGTGACTCGAAGCTGCACAGCAGCTCTAACGTGACTCAAAACCTCACAGATGCTAGAATGTGACTCGAACCCGCAAAGAGGCTGCGACATAACTCAAAGCCGCACACAGGCTCAGATGTGACTCAAAGCAGCACAGAGCATCAGATGTGACTCAAAGCCGCACAGAGGCTCAGATAAAACTCAAAGCCGCACAGCGACTTAGACGTGACTCAAAGCCGCACAGAGGCTCAGACGTGACTCAAAGCCGCACAGCGACTTAGACGTGACTCGAAGCTGCACAGCAGCTCTAACGTGACTCAAAACCCCACAGAAGCTAGAATGTGACTCGAACCCGCAAAGAGGCTGCGACATAACTCAAAGCCGCACACAGGCTCAGATGTGACTCAAAGCAGCACAGAGCATCAGATGTGACTCAAAGCCGCACAGAGGCTCAGATGTGACTCGAAGCCGCACAGAGGCTCAGATGTGACTCAAAGCCGCACAGAGGCTCAGATGTGACTCGAAGCCGCACAGAGACTCAGATGTGGCTGGAAGCTGCACAGCAGCTCAGACGTGACTCAAAGCCACACAGAGGCTCAGATGTGACTCGAAGCCACACAGAGCCTCAGATGTGACTCAAAGCCGCACAGAAACTCAGATAAGACTCGAAGCCGCACAGTGACTTAGACGTGACTCAAAGCTGCAGAGAGGCTCAGACCCCGCCTCGAAGCCGCACAGTGACTTAGACGTGACTCAAAGCTGCACAGAGGCTCAGATGTAGCTGGAAGCTGCATAGCGGCTCAGACGTGACTCAAAGCCACACAGAGGTTCAGACGTGACTCAAAGCCGCACAGAGGCTCAGATGTGGCTGGAAGCTGCACAGTGGCTCAGACGTGACTCAAAGCCACACAGAGGCTCAGATAAGACTCAAAGCCGCACAGCGACTTAGACGTGACTCAAAGCCGCACAGAGGCTCAGATGTGGCTGGAAGCTGCACAGTGGCTCAGACGTGACTCAAAGCCACACAGAGGCTCAGATAAGACTCAAAGCCGCACAGCAACTTAGACATGATTCAAAGCCGCACAGAGGCTCAGACGTGACACGAAGCCGCAGGGCGACTTAGACGTGACTCAAAGCCGCACAGAGGCTCAGACGTGACTCGAAGCCGCACAGCGACTTAGACGTGACTCGAAGCTGCACAGCAGCTCTAACGTGACTCAAAACCTCACAGAACCTAGAATGTGACTCGAACCCGCAAAGAGGCTGCAACATAACTCAAAGCCGCACACAGGCTCAGATGTGACTCAAAGCAGCACAGAGCCTCAGATGTGACTCAAAGCCGCACAGAGGCTCAGATGTGACTCGAAGCCGCACAGAGGCTCAGATGTGACTCAAAGCCGGACAGAGGCTCAGATATTACTCAAAGCCGCACAGAGGCTCAGATAAGACTCGAAGCCGCACAGCGACTTAGACGTGACTTAAAGCCGCAAAGAGGCTCAGACGTGACTCAAAGCCGCACAGAGCCTCAGATGTGACGCAAAGCCGCACAGAGGCTCAGATGTGACTCAAAGCCGGACAGAGGCTCAGATGTGACTCGAAGCCGCACAGAGGCTCAGATGTGACTCAAAGCCGGACAGAGGCTCAGATAAGACTCGAAGCCGCACAGCGACTTAGACGTAACTCAAAGCCGCACAGAGGCTCAGACGTGACTCGACGCTGCACAGCGACTTAGACGTGACTCAAAGCCGCACAGAGGCTCAGACCCCGCCTCGAAGCCGCACAGGGACTTAGACGTAACTCAAAGCTGCACAGAGGCTCAGATGTAGCTGGAAGCGGCATAGTGGCTCAGATGTGACTCGAAGCCACACAGAGGTTCAGACATGACTCAAAGCCGCACAGAGGCTCAGATGTGGCTGGAAGCTGCACAGTGGCTCAGATGTGACTCAAAGCCACACAGAGGCTCAGATAAAACTCAAAGCCGCACAGCGACTTAGACATGATTCAAAGCCGCACAGAGGCTCAGACGTGACTCGAAGCCGCAGGGCGACTTAGACGTGACTCAAAGCCGCACAGAGGCTCAGACGTGACTCGAAGCCGCACAGCGACTTAGACGTGACTCGAAGCCGCACAGCAGCTCTAACGTGACTCAAAACCTCACAGAAGCTAGAATGTGACTCGAACCCGCAAAGAGGCTGCGACATAACTCAAAGCCGCACACAGGCTCAGATGTGACTCAAAGCAGCACAGAGCCTCAGATGTGACTCAAAGCCGCACAGAGGCTCAGATGTGACTCGAAGCCGCACAGAGGCTCAGATGTGACTCAAAGCCGGACAGAGGCTCAGATGTGACTCGAAGCCGCACAGAGGCTCAGATGTGACTCAAAGCCGGACAGAGGCTCAGATGTGACTCAAAGCCGGACAGAGGCTCAGATGTGACTCGAAGCCGCACAGAGGCTCAGATGTGACTCAAAGCCGGACAGAGGCTCAGATAGGACTCGAAGCCGCACAGAGGCTCAGATGTTACTCAAAGCCGCACAGAGGCTCAGATAAGACTCGAAGCCGCACAGCGACTTAGACGTGACTCAAAGCCACTGAGAGGGTCAGACCCCGCCTCGAAGCCGCACAGGGACTTAGACGTAACTCAAAGCTGCACAGAGGCTCAGATGTAGCTGGAAGCTGCATAGCGGCTCAGATGTGACTCAAAGCCAAACAGAGGTTCAGACGTGACTCAAAGCCGCACAGAGGCTCAGATGTGGCTGGAAGCTGCACAGTGGCTCAGACGTGACTCAAAGCCACACAGAGGCTCAGATAAGACTCAAAGCTGCACAGCGACTTAGACATGATTCAAAGCCGCACAGAGGCTCAGACGTGACTCGAAGCCGCAGGGCGACTTAGATGTGACTCAAAGCCGCACAGAGGCTCAGACGTGACTCGAAGCCGCACAGCGACTTAGACGTGACTTGAAGCTGCACAGCAGCTCTAACGTGACTCAAAACCTCACAGAAGCTAGAATGTGACTCGAACCCGCAAAGACATAACTCAAAGCCGCACACAGGCTCAGATGTGACTCAAAGCAGCACAGAGCCTCAGATGTGACTCAAAGCCGCACAGAGGCTCAGATGTGACTCGAAGCCGCACAGAGGCTCAGATGTGACTCAAAGCCGGACAGAGGCTCAGATAAGACTCGAAGCCGCACAGAGGCTCAGACGTGACTCGAAGCCGCACAGCGACTTAGACGTGACTCGAAGCTGCACAGCAGCTCTAACGTGACTCAAAAGCGACTCAAGCGCACAGGCTCAGATATACGCAGCGCTAGAGTGACCAGCAGAGCAAGTGATCAAAGCACAGGCTAACTGAACTGCACAGTAATGACTCCAAGCTAGATGATCAACCGCAAGCTGAATATCAACGCACAGGCTCAGATGACTCAGCGCAGCAGATATCAAGCGCCAGAGCCAGGACTCGAAGCGCAGGAGAGTGACTCAGCGAAGAGTAGATAACCGAGCAATGTGCTGAACGCAAGACTCATTCAAGCACACAGTCAGATGTGACTCACACACAGAGCTCAGTGTATCAAAGCCGACAATAGATAATCGACGCACAGCTAAGGACTCAAACAAAGGCTCAGCTCAGCCGACAGTGCAAGTGCAAGACAGGCTCAGATGTGCTGAAGGCAAGGCCATGCTCAAGCCACGAGTCAGAGACTCAACCGCAAGAGGCCAGATGTGCTAGCGACACTCAGTGACTCAAGCCACAGGCTCATAGACTCAAGCGCAGACTAGAGTGACTCAACCACGAGCTCAATTGATCCGGCTCAACAGCCAAGAGGTCAATACTCAGCCACAGCTAGACAAACCACAGGCTCAATGACCAACGCAGGCTACTACCAAGCGCACGGCTCAAGGCTGAAGCGCAAGGCTGAGTGATCAGCCACTCACGTGACTCAACCCAGACTAGATGTGCTGAACCAACTCACACTCAAGCCCACAAGCTCGATGACTCAAACCACAGGCTAGATGATCAAACCGCACAAGCTCAGATTGCTCGAAGCGCACAGAGGCTCAGATGTGACTCAAGCCACAAGGCCAATTTACTCAAACGCACAGAGCTCAATAGACCGAAGCCCAGCGACTTAACTGACTAAAGCCGCAAAGAGGCTCAGAGTGACTCAAAGCCCACAGAGCCTCAGATGTGACCAAAGCCGCACAGAGGCTCAGATGTGACTCAAAGCCGGACAGAGGCTCAGATGTGACTCGAAGCCGCACAGAGGCTCAGATGTGACTCAAAGCCGGACAGAGGCTCAGATAAGACTCGAAGCCGCACAGCGTCTTAGACGTAACTCAAAGCCGCACAGAGGCTCAGACGTGACTCGACGCTGCACAGCGACTTAGACGTGACTCAAAGCCCTACAGAGGCTCAGACCCCGCCTCGAAGCCGCACAGGGACTTAGACGTAACTCAAAGCTGCACAGAGGCTCAGATGTAGCTGGAAGCTGCATAGTGGCTCAGATGTGACTCAAAGCCACACAGAGGTTCAGACGTGACTCAAAGCCGCACAGAGGCTCAGATGTGGCTGGAAGCTGCACAGTGGCTCAGATGTGACTCAAAGCCACACAGAGGCTCAGATAAAACTCAAAGCCGCACAGCGACTTAGACATGATTCAAAGCCGCACAGAGGCTCAGACGTGACTCGAAGCCGCAGGGCGACTTAGACGTGACTCAAAGCCGCACAGAGGCTCAGACGTGACTCGAAGCCGCACAGCGACTTAGACGTGACTCGAAGCTGCACAGCAGCTCTAACGTGACTCAAAACCTCACAGAAGCTAGAATGTGACTCGAACCCGCAAAGAGGCTGCGACATAACTCAAAGCCGCACACAGGCTCAGATGTGACTCAAAGCAGCACAGAGCCTCAGATGTGACTAAAAGCCGCACAGTGGTTCAGACGTGACTCAAAGCCGCACAGAGGCTCAGATGTGGCTGTACGCTGCACAGTGGCTCAGACGTGACTCAAAGCAACACAGAGGCTCAGATAAAACTCAAAGCCGCACAGCGACTTAGACATGATTCAAAGCCGCACAGAGGCTCAGACGTGACTTGAATCCGCAGGGCGACTTAGACGTGACTCAAAGCCGCACAGAGGCTCAGACGTGACTCGAAGCCGCACAGCGACTTAGACGTGACTCGAAGCTGCACAGCAGCTCTAACGTGACTAAAAACCTCACAGAAGCTAGAATGTGACTCGAACCCGCAAAGAGGCTGCGACATAACTCAAAGCCGCACACAGGCTCAGATGTGACTCAAAGCAGCACAGAGCCTCAGATGTGACTCAAAGCCGCACAGAGGCTCAGATGTGACTCAAAGCCGCACAGAGGCTCAGATGTGACTCAAAGCCGGACAGAGGCTCAGATAAAACTCGAAGCCGCACAGAGGCTCAGATGTGACTGAAAGCCACACAGAGGCTCAGATGTGACTCGAAGCCGCACAGAGGCTCAGATGTGACTCAAAGCCGGACAGAGGCTCAGATGTGACTCGAAGCCGCACAGAGGCTCAGATGTGACTCAAAGCCGGACAGAGGCTCAGATAGGACTCGAAGCCGCACAGAGGCTCAGATGTGACTCAAAGCCACACAGAGGCTCAGATGTTACTCAAAGCCGCACAGAGGCTCAGATAAGACTCGAAGCCGCACAGCGACTTAGACGTGACTCAAAGCTGCACAGAGGCTCAGACCCCGCCTCGAAGCCGCACATGGACTTAGACGTAACTCAAAGCTGCACAGAGGCTCAGATGTAGCTGGAAGCTGCATAGCGGCTCAGATGTGACTCAAAGCCAAACAGAGGTTCAGACGTGACTCAAAGCTGCACAGAGGCCCAGATGTGGCTGGAAGCTGCACAGTGGCTCAGACGTGACTCAAAGCCACACAGAGGCTCAGATAAGACTCAAAGCTGCACAGCGACTTAGACATGATTCAAAGCCGCACAGAGGCTCAGACGTGACTCGAAGCCGCAGGGCGACTTAGATGTGACTCAAAGCCGCACAGAGGCTCAGACGTGACTCGAAGCCGCACAGCGACTTAGACGTGACTTGAAGCTGCACAGCAGCTCTAACGTGACTCAAAACCTCACAGAAGCTAGAATGTGACTCGAACCCGCAAAGACATAACTCAAAGCCGCACACAGGCTCAGTTGTGACTCAAAGCAGCACAGAGCCTCAGATGTGACTCGAAGCCACACAGCGACTTAGACGTGACTTGAAGCTGCACAGCAGCTCTAACGTGACTCAAAACCTCACAGAAGCTAGAATGTGACTCGAACCCGCAAAGACATAACTCAAAGCCGCACACAGGCTCAGATGTGACTCGAAGCCGCACAGAGGCTCAGATGTGACTCAAAGCCGGACAGAGGCTCAGATAAGACTCGAAGCGGCACAGAGGCTCAGATGTGACTCAAAGCCACACAGAGGTTCAGATGTGACTCAAAGCCGCACAGAGGCTCAGATAAGACTCGAAGCCGCACAGCGACTTAGACGTAACTCAAAGCTGCACAGAGACTCAGACGTGACTCGAAGCTGCACAGCGACTTAGACGTGACTCAAAGCCGCACAGAGGGTCAGACGTGACTCAAAGCCGCACAGAGCCTCAGATGTGACTCAAAGCCGCACAGAAACTCAGATAAGACTCGAAGCCGCACAGTGACTTAGACGTGACTAAAAGCTGCATAGAGGCTCAGACCCCGCCTCGAAGCCGCACAGTGACTTAGACGTGACTCAAAGCCGCACAGAGGCTCAGACGTGACTCAAAGCCGCACAGAGGCTCAGATGTGACTCAAAGCCGCACAGAAACTCAGATAAGACTCGAAGCCGCACAGTGACTTAGACGTGCCTAAAAGCTGCATAGAGGCTCAGACCCCGCCTCCAAGCCGCACAGTGACTTAGACGTGACTCAAAGCTGCACAGTGGCTCAGACGTGACTCAAAGCCACACAGAGGCTCAGATAAGACTCAAAGCCGCACAGAGGCTCAGACGTGACTCAAAGCCGCACAGAGGCTCAGACGTGACTCAAAGCCGCACAGAGGCTCAGATGTGGCTGGAAGCTGCACAGCAGCTGAGACGTGACTCAAAGCCGCACAGAGCCTCAGATGTGACTCAAAGCCGCACAGAAACTCAGATAAGACTCGAAGCCGCACAGTGACTTAGACGTGACTAAAAGCTGCATAGAGGCTCCGACCCCGCCTCGAAGCCGCACAGCGACTTAGACGTAACTCAAAGCTGCACAGAGGCTCAGATGTAGCTGGAAGCTGGATAGCGGCTCAGACGTGACTCAAAGCCACACAGAGGTTCAGACGTGACTCAAAGCCGCACAGAGGCTCAGATGTGGCTGGAAGCTGCACAGTGGCTCAGACGTGACTCAAAGCCACACAGAGGCTCAGATAAGACTCAAAGCCGCACAGCGACTTAGATGTGACTCAAAGCCGCACAGAGGCTCAGATGTGGCTGGAAGCTGCACAGTGGCTCAGACGTGACTCAAAGCCACAAAGAGGCTCAGATAAGACTCAAAGCCGCACAGCGACTTAGACGTGACTCAAAGCCGCACAGAGGCTCAGATGTGGCTGGAAGCTGCACAGAGGCTCAGACATGACTTGAAGCCGCACACAGGTTCTGAAATGGCTTGAAACTGCACATGGCTTCATAGATAGTTTGTAATTTTTTCAGAAGTAGCTTGAAGTCGCACAGCAGTTTAGATGTGGATTAAAGATGCACAGAGGCTCAGACTTTACTTGAAACCGCAAATGGGTTCATACGTGTCTTGAAGCCGCACAGCAGTTGAAACGTGGCTTAAAGGTGCACAGTGGTTCAGTTGTGGCCAAAAGCATCAGCATTCACAGAGGGGCAGAACGACAAGAACAGCTAGAGCAACAATTTACGGGGATAAAACTCATGCAGGCAGAGATACTAGAAGAGACGTCCTGGCAGCGAGTGGAGACTGAGGCAGGTAAATAAAGTCAGGGAACCAAGTGGAATGACTTGGAGGTAATTGGTGGCAGCAGCTGGAGCTAATTCTGGCGGCTGGGAGCTGCAGAAAATGCAGCATGAAGTGGGAATCAGTTAGTTCATAATTAAGCAAAACTAAATTTTAACATTTTATTGTGATGAGGGCATTATTATCTATTATTTCTCATTTGTACCAGAGTGAGAGGTCAAAAAACACACTGAATAAATTACAAGAGTATACTGAACTTCCCCCCTGTCCGATAATTAATCCAGTATGGCTAAAATGAACCAAATGAAAGTAAAGAAAGTGATGTTAATGCACCTTAGAATATATTTCCATTTCCAGCAGACAGAATTTTATTAAGTATCTGTGCTTTTTTGTAGTGGTGTGAACATGAAGGTCTTTATTAAGTCATCAGGACCTTCCGAAATCAACATTCTACCAAAGCTAAAAGGTAAAGATTACTATATTGCTAACAATGTAATATAAGAAATAACGTTTTGATGCTTAACTTCACGTCTAATAGCATTTCAGAGTTTGCATAACTGATTAGATTTCATTTTAAGTGCAATAAACTCAGTGAAATTTACTGTGAATTAGTGTTTGCAAAACACATTCTACTGTATGCATCTAGTGACAAGAACTTTCTACTCAAGTGATTGATTAATACCAATCTGGTATGACAGGTAATTTCTGTAGTGCAGCTGTTTTTTCAATGAACCTCTTCCATCATGAACAACCACAAAATTTATTTTTTATTTCTTTCAGATCTCAATGAAACAGACCATGTTAACACATCAGGTAAAGTTGCTATTGATATAATTGTGTGAAAAATTAATTTTCATAACAGTGTTTCCAAAATTTAGCTTAAAATCTCTTCTTTTCTAAGGGCCCTGTCACACCTTGCCAATTTAGACCGCATAGGCCTGACGTCCCAGAATCTCCTACGCTGTACTTTTGTTGTATTTTTTACATTCTGGGCATATACATAGCGTATTCCTAACAATTCCAGAACTTGTATCCAACGACAGCCTAACTTATGCATAACACACAGCAGCATAATGCCCAATAAATGTCACAAGCCAGTATCCTGAGGAGGGCAGCAATGCGCAAGGAGGGCCCGGTCTGCATAAAAAAAATTATTTAATCGCAGTATTAACCCAGCTGCTGTTTACCGTCTGCCCAAAGAAAGAATAAATAAAAAGAAAAAAGATAAAGAAAGAAAGAAGGGTTGCTGTTGCAGCAGATTCAGGGTTATGTCTACTAGGAAGATTGTTGGTTGTGGCCGTTAGTGCAGGAATGATCCATCAAACTCACCTTCTTGCTCACCCTATGATGGGGATGAAGTCTGGAGGAGAACTGATAGTTTCCTCCTGTAAACCCCTTTTATACCAAAACACTGCCAATACGCCATTATACTGTAGGCCAGGCTTTTTGCCACATTTATCGTACGTAAGGCCTACGCCTCTAAATCGTCAAGGTGTGACAGGGCCTTGAGAATATACTTTTCTTCTTGTTTTAATTTCACCTTTGATACTGTAGGGGAAGGTATGATGGCCAAACCTGCTGGTTATTACTACAATGGTGAATGGCAGGCACTAGATGGCACCACAGTTCATCGCTTTAACAATGCCAGTGCAATGAGCCAGTGTTTAAAAGGGAAGGTGGTCCACATGTATGGAGACTCCACCATCAGGCAGTGGTTTGAATATTTAATTGCTAAAGTACCAGGTAGAAGCCAAGAAGAGGAATATGTCAAAGATTTGCATTTAGTCAATCTCTTTTCTGATCACTGTGTTGTTTTCTGCTGTATTTTCAGATCTTAAGAAGTTTGACCTAAAAACCCCCCCACAAACAGGACCTTTGATGGCCTTGGATTATAAAAACAACATCTTAGTGACATGCCGCTCCCATGGTCCTCCCCTTCGTGCTCTAATATTGCCCGTCAGTCAGTTTCATTTAGTTGCCAATGAACTGGACACTGTGGTTGGAGGCACCAACACTGTTGTGGTTATTGGCGTCTGGGCTCACTTCGGCGTTTACCCTGTTGAAGTCTACATCCGACGGCTGCTTAGCATAAGGAGGGCAGTGTTGCGGCTGCTGACCAGAGCTCCAGATACGCTGGTTATTATCAGGACTGGTAATCCAAAAAGGCAGTCACTCCATGATTCACTGACTACCAACGATTACTTCGCGATGCAACGTGATAAGATTCTCAGGGCAATATTCAGAGAAGTGAATGTCCGACTGCTGGATGCCTGGGAGATGACACAGGCCCACTACCTTCCACATGACCTCCATCCACCATCACCTGTGATTAAGAATATGATTGATGTTGTTCTGTCCCACATATGCTTTCCTCAACCAAAGAATTTTAAAAAAGCATAAAAGGAATAGAAAACTTTTGACATGGGTAGTCGGGTAACAATTTGTGATTGATCACTTAGCTACAGCTTAATGTCAAATACAAAATCTCAACTTTCTGTCCATCTTCAAACAATAGTGTGCTTAAGTGAATCGCTATAAGTGTATTTGTGCCTTCAGAGGGACAGTTATGCAATCATAGGTGCTCAAAGGTGCTGTTTCATAAAATTAAAATATCATGTAAAAATTTATAAATTTCAGTAATTGCATTCCAAAAGTGAAACTTCTATATTATATTGATTTATGACACACAGACCAATATATTTTTTTGCTTTTTGTTTTATGTATCTGTGTGTCTCTGTGTTGCCCTGCGAAATACTGCCGACCTGCCCAGGGTGTACCCCGCCTCTCGCCCATAGACTGCCAAAGATAGGCACCCGTTCCACCACAACCCTGAAAGAAAGAGGGGGAGGACATAGATGGATAATAACTGACTAACTAATGAAAACCCCCCAAAAAATCAGTTTCTCTGAAAATTTGAATAATATTTAAGACCAATACAAAAATAAAGATGATAAAGAATTAACCTGAAAACTATGAGCATGTACAGCACTCTGTACTTAGATGTTCTTGATCCTTTTGCATGGATTACTGCAGTAGTGCAGAGTAGCATAGAGTCTTGCAGTAAGGGCACAGGTTGCTCTAAAAGGGCCTTCAGCTCTTCTGCATTGTTAGGTCTGGCTTATTGCATCTTCCTCTTCACAATAAAGGCTGATTTAAACTCAGAAACCTGGACGTCTGCGTGTGTGTCGCAGTGAATGTAAATGTCCTCCCGCCCCTGTGACAGACACTCTGGTGCACCTCTCTAAATTTGTAGGTGACCCCAGACAGTGCTGCAGACAGGAGGCCTCTGATTGGTCAAATCTACATCTGGTCTACACTATGTGTATTTCCTGTTCTGTACCTTACCGGCTTGTTTGGTTTGTTTTTAACGCCATTATGGAAAACGACTGGGGAAGATGGACCAGTTAGAAGAGCGAGGTGCGCGAGAACGCTGGGACCTTTTCCACCTGGATCCCCGCTCTTTTTCGCCCTCATGTCCCTCCCTTGTCGCACAAACTTGCCCCCACTTCCTCACCGCCTTGGCCGTATCTAGACCCACAGCTAGTTTGTTATTGTCCCTCTTGCGTTGTGGCATGGAATAACATAGCACAGACCATGCTCCAATATTGGGCATAAATAAAAAATATCTGCAACAAGCTCACTACAATACTCTGCTGCGGGAGAATAACCAGTCTTTAAGCCATAGATTGTTTATAAGGGTTAAGGTTTGCTGGTTAATTAAGAACAGGGATACCATGGTCCTCACACCAAGCATTGGCAGCTTAGGCCCTGTGTGCAGGTTCCATGGCCTGTTAAAAAATTAAATGAGCATCTCCATAAAGTTGTCCAGGTGCAGGAAGCATGAAGTGTCTAAAACTTCCTGGTAGATGGCTTTATTGACCCCAGACTCTCCTCTCTTTCTGCCTAGCTCTCCTTGTGCAAGGTGTCAGTGGTGGTCTTTTGGATAAGTGTCAAGTCAGCAGTCTTCCCAATGATTATTTAGCCTACAGAATTAAACTAAGAGACTACTTAAAGGCATTTGCAGATATTCTGCTTTGATTACTTTATTAGAGTGTGGCACCAGGAGTCAACAATATTAGATCTTTTTACAATATTCTATTTTTCTGTAATAATTGATTTTGGGCTTTAAGAGTTCAGCAACTTTGACTGGAATTACTAAAATAAATTAGCTATTTTTTTTTTATATTTTCCTCTTATGAACAGCACCTTTAGATTGTGTAATTTGTGCTGCACGGTATTGATAAGTTATAGATTCAGGTTAAGCACATTGTGTGGAGAACTGGTGGTTTTTTTAAGCAAAGGCTAAAAGGGTTTTTAAAAGGTTGTGGATTTATAGCTTCACAGTAGGGTAAAGTAGCGTAAAGAAAAAATGGGCTAAAACCTATGGACTTAAAGGGAATCATAATAACAATCATATTAAAAACATCTTTTTTTTAAAAGTCATTTTTATGTGTTTATCTTAAGACAAACTTAAAGTGCTGCAGGTTTTGATTCAGATCTAATCCCTAAAAGATGACTGGCAGTTAAATCAGATTTCTGCTATCTACAAATTTTGTAATAGTATAGTTACATGGTTATTATCAATTATTTCACTTTATAAAAATCTATAATATCTATAATTGTAACTTTAAATTAAGTTTTCTGGGATGTGTTAAGTTACGTGTTTCATATTTTGGCTTGTTTTTCTTCTATTTTATTGTACTAATTGTTTCTGTAGGTTTCCTCTGCGTTTATTTAAATGTATTTTACCTTCTTATAAAACACTTTAGCAAATACTGCTGTTTTTAAATGTGCTATATAAATAAAATGGATACTTCTGGCATGCAAGGCAATGATTTGGTCTTACCTCTGTTTACTGCTCATTTGCAATTATCCTGCTTGGTGGCTGCTAAAACCAAACTATGACAAAGGAAATCAAGACTAATTTAATGACCGCATGGTTGACATGGACCAGTAGCCCCATTGATGCCCCAATCTCCCACAGCTCTGACAGAAAAATATCCTCCACTGGTCCTTTTTGATAATCAGAGGTCTTGATCTTCAACTTCAAGCCTCCGAAGACAATCGTGATATGGAGAGGAATGATCAAGGATATCTCTTCTCCTATGTTGTCCTCTCTACACTACTTACCCTGTTCAGCTCCTCCCAGCAAGAGAGGCATCTCTGGTCGATTGCATCTTAATCACCTTCTCATTATGTCACAGAGCTCCACACAGATCTGATAATAACCCACTTAGTTGATCCTGCTGCAGAAAAACATCTTAAAGTTGCAGGATTTTGGACAATAAAGACTGAAGTAAAGAAAAACAAGGCATCCCAGAGATCACATTCCACTGGGGCATCACTGCTGAAATTCTGTCTATGAATTAACATTTCTTACCAACACCTGTTATGTTTTATCTTTAATCGCCTCCTCAATGTATGTCAATGTAATGAAGAGGCTTGTTTACCCCTTTAAACTGGGGGATATGTTTGCCGGTTCTTCTGCTCCTGGGTGGGTACCACATTCAAAATATGACTTGTTTATGGGTTGGATTGACCTCATGACACGCACTATTGCAAATATGCAAAAACAAATTACCATGTGCATTCCCTGATGTCCAGTTTTTTCCCATTCATTGTGGACCTAGGAACCTTTTTGCAAGCCCAAAAGCAACCTGGATCTGATCTTTTCATAACAGTCTGAACAACACAGATCCAATTTTTTCCAATCCAACCCAGGCCACTTGGCTATGTGGTCCAAAATCCGATACGAATCAGATCTTTTCAAATGCGACCTGTGTCTGAACAGCCAGGTCGCATTCATCAGACCTGAATGTCGTTATTACCCAACAAAGGTCACCAT
Organism: Cyprinodon tularosa; assembly: GCF_016077235.1. Lineage (NCBI taxonomy): Eukaryota > Metazoa > Chordata > Actinopteri > Cyprinodontiformes > Cyprinodontidae > Cyprinodon > Cyprinodon tularosa. Next base: position 1,861,310 of record NW_024038589.1, on the reverse strand, counting down.
TGTGCGTCTTGCTACGCAGAAGTGGCAAGAAAAAACAACAACAATGGTGGACAATAATGCAGAGAACATTTAACCATCTTGAAAAGATTGAGTTTTTAAGGTTGGCAAAGATCGCTAGATGTTCTCCAGCACTACCATCCATGTTTACTTCCATAAACACAGAGCACGCTGGCTTGTGATGTCATTGCATCTTCTACTGCGCATTCGGGACACTTGTGTTGTATGACTGCAGTTCACACAGGAGATCACATTCAAGTCGCATACATTTGGATATATGAACGGCAACGCAAAAAATTCAGATTTTGCACACAAAAAAATCGGAATTGAGCATTAAGGCCTGGAGTGTGAACGTAGCCAAAGAGTAACAAGGGGTGAGAAGAACTAATATGATTTAAAAAAAGGAAAAAGAAATGAATGATTAAGAAACACAGAATGACCAAAAGGGAAAAGTAGGTTGGGGAGAGGACTGGAGAAATGTATATAACTACGGTAATCTACAATGGAGAAACATACTCTAAAGATAATGGAAAACCATAAATATGAAGCACTGCTGCACAGATTAAATTAATAACAGGAAGGTTGAAAATAGATAACTAAACTAAACACCAAGGACAAGTAAAGTCTGAAAAATTATTTTAAAAATTAACTGCAACACAGGGTAACCAAAATCAAAGCAAAACTGAAAATCAAAAATAAAAACTTGAACAGAACGAAAAAGTCCAGAGAAGAAGATATGAAACGATACCCTAAACATCCGATAAGCATTCATGTTTACAGAGCTTTGAATTAAAAGAAAAACAATGCAGATAGAAGATTTAAGAAGGTCAAACTAATCACTAAACATTATGTGTATCTGACTGAGATCTTATCTTATGATTAAAAAAGTTATTTATTTTAAACAAACTTAAAATCTTTCAGAATAAAAAAGATTATGCCCGCCAGAAAAGGTTTGATTGGGATGTAAAGAACTTATGTTATCTCAACAGCTGGGCGGTTGCAGCAATACATGACATTTTGAAGGTATTTCATCTTTTAACATGCTGTAACTTTTTAACTCACTCGCCTTATCTTTGTATAAGAGTGGCAAAGATGCAAAACAAAAGGAATCTCTAACAGTGAGCAATACGTCTTATGCAGCTGCTATCTCACAGTAAGGGTGTTACATGTCTTGTTAACATTAAAGTAGCACAAATTACTTGTTTGTTTTTTAAAGTCCAAAATTACTCATAAAACAGGGGAATTTAAAATAGATTTTTGGGGGGTTTTCAAGGTTTGGAGTTGTTCAAGGGAAACCATGACTTAATAATAATGTGTGAAGAGAACCAACGTTTAGGGGGATGGGTGAGAGGTCTTCCAATTTCAGACACTTGGAGCTTTGATGATTTGAAGATAATGGTTCATAAAGCTGCTCAGGAATTACAAAATACATAAAAGGATATAACAACATACATATTTCAGAACTCTCATCTTTAGCAATATCACTGTCTCACTTTCTTTCAGAAACAGACATATTGGTTAAATACATCAGCTACATGTCTAGATCTGTATGGGGTAAGAAAACATTTGGGCTCAATTTGCCACCAGCCACCATTTGTAAACAAGTCTGAACTTGCCCCCATCAGCAGCTTATGTTCATCAGTAATGATTTAGAGAATAAAATGGGAACACAAGCAGCTCCACTTTGGAGAATCGTCGACTGAACATCTGTGATGCTATACTGTCAGATATAAAACAATTAAATATGTTCATATGTTTGTGTTTAAACTTCTTTATTACTTTTGGTGGTAAAGTATTACTTGTGAGATATAACTGTGATATTACAAGGTCTGCAGAGTTATTTCCTCTGATGCAATAAGTATAAAATGTCTATGCTGGTATCAGAAAGGTATTAACTCATAAATGACAAATCTTAATGTCTGATAAAACTTTCTGAAAACCATGTTTCCCCTTGTTTTGTTTTGCATTGGCTCCAATTTGCATGGCGTTTGGCGGCAAATAATGTGTATTGAGTTTTATTATACAAGCCTCAGGGGTTCGCCTTCAGACAACGAGTTTGCATTTAGGGCGGGATCTGTGTTTGCTAGAAACCGTGATCTCTCTCTCTCTCTGCAACTTTTCGCGCTACAGTCCAGGTACTGGTAGCGCCACTGTAGTAACCCCCACCCACCCCCAAACCCCCCACCTGGCTCCAGTGACTCCCATCTGCCTTTGAGATTCAGATCTAATCAGAGACAAAGGCCTTGATAAGTGAAAGCTGTTATCGGTGGGTTTTGTACACTAAAGGTCTCTGTGGGAGTTGGAAAGAAGCAGCGGTGCACCCTGAAACTTTTCACCGGTGGTCAAAGATCGTTGGTTTGAGACGATGACTGACCCTTTTTTTTAACGCTGTCCTCTTTTTTTGTGTGTGTTTTAAAAATACAGCTATGTTATGTCTTCAAACTTGTAAAACAAAGTCCGGTACATATTTTTTTTGTGTGTGTGTCAGATAAATCCACCTTCCATGGCTTAGATTAATAAAGATAATAACCACATAAAAAAATTAGTTGCACTATCTATCTATCTATCTATCTATCTATCTATCTATCTATCTATCTATCTATCTATCTATCTATCTATCTATCTATCTATCTATCTATCTATCATAACTGAATTAGTTCCATGTGCTGCAACAGAAACCATAATAGATTAGTTTCTGGGAGCAATTCAATTCTCTACCTTTATAGTTTCATTCTTTATCTTGAGATAAAGGACCTTGAGTGCCAAAGACCTTGAGTGTCCAGAAAGGCGTCTTTGAAATAAAATGTATTATTATTATTATTTTTACTTAAACTTATAATTCAATGTTTCACTTTTAACTTTACCTTCTTGGAGATATAATTACAGTGGTAAGTATATCTATTACAGGGGTCTGCAACCTAGTTAGTAGCCTAATTTGAAATTTATAATCTCTACAATCACAATATTAATGTACTAAAATATATAATAATAAAGGCATCGAATAGCCTTGTTATTAATCCAGTCTTGCGAAAAAAAATGTTCGGAGTGAGACCTCAGTATTTCTGATACCTATCTTGAAATCAGCGCGCCGGCTGCCCCGCCACTTCGAGCGGAGGCGTGGCTTTCCGCTCTCTCATTCCCAAGGAAACTGAAGACGCTACGCTGTTGATTGGCTGGAGCTCCGTGACGAACGTCTCCAACTCGCGTTCCAATTGGCTGGAATGATCCAGCTGCCTCAGAGCGCCAGAAAGCAAGCTTTAGCGGGTGTTGGTGAACTGAAGTTTCCCCAGGACAGTACATGGTGTCCGCCCGCTGGATGACACGCATAGGACGTACTTTAGCGGTCCAGAGTTGCCCGCTATTTTTATAGAGGGAAAAGAAGCGGCTATGTTCGGCTGGAGACGCTAAACCGATGACAGGACCGTGAACCACATCGGAATATTTCATTCATTTCAACGGTCACTCATAGAAGGTGAATAATTTTGCTTTTCTTCCAATTGTTTTTTAAGATCTGTGTAACGCTATGCTGTTCCACTGACCTGTCCCCTCAGACAAGTAGCGGATTAAGAATATAATAAATGTTAAATGATCGATGTGTCATAATATAATGCATTTTATGGTTAATTAAGAGCTGATGCAGCTTTAGGCAAATCGAACTGACCTTTCAGCCTGTTAAGGTTATAGATAAAATATACGTTTCAACTTGGATAAAACTTTGATTTATTACAGGGTTATAAAGCATACCTTTTCCATCTTGCAGCACAGGTTATAACCCAGAAGGTTAAATGTAAAATATGTTAGTAAAGGAGCGAATTAGCTCGTGGTTAGCCTGCTAGTTACCAGATGTTTGCGCCAAATTCCTCTGAATGGTCTAAAACTTTAAAAGATACTCTTCCGCGTTTGTTTCTTTTTTCACCAAACCACTGTGCCCTGATTAGGAAATACTATAAAATAAATTCGGCTTGTAGTTTGTGTAAGTTTGTAAAATACAAAGTTTTAAAAAGTCGTACTTCTGGTTTCAGTGCAGTTGTGTTGATGACATCACACGACAATGCTCTCTTTGCTTAGATTTTATTTATTTTTCTCAGCTGAAATGAATGGATTCTAGTTTACAAAAGAGAAAACAGTTGGATGTGCAAGATGTGGGACTGACAGGCAAATTTGGGATTTATTGCATATTAAATCTGCTACTATCCAATGCAACTAACATGCATATGAAATGAGGTTAGAGTTGCAGCATGTTGCAACATACCTTTTTAAGGTTTGACGTTCATTGATGCTTTCATTGTGAAAAGTAAAGATCCAAATCGTATCAAATCTGCTTTTTTATTTGTTATATTTAGTTGATTGTACGAGGTATGCTTTAGATAAATTCTTATGTCCAGTAAGTTTTTATTACAAAAGTATAGAAAGAAAAACCAACAAACATACTATAGCATGTTGTGTATGTAATAAGCTATATTTAAATTGAGTTTTAGTTCATCTGCTGAGATTTTGGTGATTAAACGTTACTTTTTTGCAGGTTTCCCTAATGGAGGTGGAATGCCTGGCATTGAAAGACCTCACAAGTCTGGAGAAAAGTTTCTCAAAGGAGCCGGAAGAAGACGGAGCTCACAGCGAACAAAAGGTGGAGTTGCATAGGATTTTTTTTATAGCATAAATTGACAATCTTGCATCCAAAAATGTGTTTGATTAGACATTTTATTTCCATTTTAACTACTTTATAGTCTGAATCAGCATTTTTCTTTGTCTATCACAGGAAAATGTCTGCCTGGAAAGGAGGAAACCAACAGACTCCAGCGTTCCAGTTTTCCTTGTGAACAGGAGGAGCTCCGCCTCCGATTTTGCCCACGTCACTCCCATCAAGTCAGCGCTCCTGGCCGAGCCGTGGTCGCCCACAGCCAACCTGAAGGTGCTCATCAGCGCGGCCAGCCCAGACATCAGAGACAGGGAGATGAAGAAAGTGCTGTTCAGACCTATAGAGAACGACAAAGACAAGGCGGAGGGCTCACAAGCTCCGCAGGAGGATGTAGAAACAGAGGACTCTGCTCAGGTAAAACTTCCCGCTTCAAGGCTTTATAAACGTGTTATATAAGTTGTTGTGACAATCTTCTTAAACTTGCTTTCCCCTGTTTAGTGTGACGCGGCTTTTGAAGAGGAAGATACGGATAAGAAGCCGAGCAGGAAGGAGAAGAGCCTGGGTTTACTTTGCCAGAAGTTCCTGGCCCTTTACCCTGATTACCCACCAGCTCACAGCACCATTTGGATCTCACTGGACGAGGTCGCAACTAATCTGGGTAAACACAAAAAAAAAGTATCAGAAGAGCAGCTTTAGCTTTTTAAACCAGACTCAGTTTAATTTATTTGTTTTGCCTGTCAGGAGTGGAGCGTCGGCGTATCTACGACATCGTCAACGTGCTGGAGTCTCTGAGCATCGTTGGCCGGAACGCCAAGAATAGCTACACCTGGTACGGCCGCCAGCGGCTGGATGCCACGCTGCAGGAGCTGCAGCGGAGGGGCCGGGAGCAGGGTTACCACCTGCAGATGGATCTGCAGGCTGAGGCCAGGAGGACCGAGCACAGCCGGGAGGAAGACGGAGGGGAGGGAGACTCAGGGAACGGTAAAAAAAATTAATAAAAATTCTACCTTTTTCTGATAACCAAGCAGTTCTGGTACTTAATTACTTAAATATGCTCGTTTTGCAGCTGGGGGAAACAGGAAGGATAAATCTCTGCGCATCATGAGCCAGAAGTTCGTCATGCTTTTCCTGGTGTCCAAAACTCAAACCGTAACTTTGGACGCGGCAGCGAAGGTCCTCATCGAGGAGTGCCGGGACTCCTCGAGCCACAGCAAATACAAAAGTAAGAGCCAGCAGATTTACAGACAGAAGCTGCTGCAGCTCCAGGTTTATGGGGGGAATTTTATTCCATTATCTGGAAAAGAACGGGTTTTGTTAAAGGAAACATGAGAAAAATGGAATTCAGAAATGAAAATTTGCGGTAATTTGAGTCTTTTCTCAAAATCTTTTAGATTTATTTTTCATATTTTGCATTATTTTTATTATATTTTTTGTTTAAAATTTCAGTTTTTAAGATTAAGTTTTAGGAAACCTGTTCTCTTCAAGTTGCGTTTTGCAGATCAGATTCTCTTGTGGGTGGGCTTTACTCTGGAGGGAGGGGTGAGGACTCATTCCTATTGGTCTGCTGGACATTAGCGACATTTTCATTGGTCAAGAGGGAGTGTTAAAACACGATTTGAAAAAAATTAGATTTATAAAAATCAGACTTGAAATTATAATAAAAAGAAAAGATAAACAAAAAAAAGCATTTGAAAAAATATGGAAAACAATTGCAAAGTTTCATATCTGTTATTTTTCATTGTTATATTTGTTCGTTGCTTGCCACAATAATTGAACAATATTCCCTCTTTTCAATTTCTATATTATGCAGCTTTTTATTTTTTGGTTTTTTAACCCATTTATTGGTCTGTTTAGCAAAGGTACGCCGCCTGTATGACATCGCCAACGTGCTGACCAGCCTGGAGCTCATCAGGAAGGTTCATGTGAAAGAAGAGAGAGCCAGGAAGCCGGCCTTCAAGTGGCTGGGCCCTGTGAAATTCAGCAGCCCTGGAAGTTTAGGTAAGAACGGAAGAGCAGCTCAGAAAAAAAGCTGGGAAAAAAAGGTTTAAGTCGCTTATTTTAAACTTGATAAGTCAAAAGATCTACAACTGCTACTGCTATACTGACACTTTCCTTAAAAGCTTTAAATCGATGTTTGAAGAAGTCTGCGGTTCCTTCAGGTTTTGAGAGAGAGCAAGGTTAAACAGAGCTAACAGGAAGGCTCAATAAAAAATACAGCAGTCTCTCTCCCTTTTTTAACCTTCAACCTCTGTCTGTCCTGGAGCATGATGGATATAGATCTAACATGGCTCAACATTTCAAAGGAAACGCAAACAAAACGACATGTTTCAGTGACGCTAACTGCGCTAAACACTAACATGTTTGCAGCAACTCTTACATTTTGTGATTCAAATATTCTTCCAATTAAAGCTTAATCAAATAAAGTGCATCTCAAAAACTCTGCCTCATTAAAAAAAATTTGCAGGAAGTGCTTCAGATGGCGTTAGAATTGACGGCGCGGTGAACGAGGACTTCAGGAAAGCAAAGATGGCGAGTCATTCCTCCTTTAGAGTCACACCTACGACGGTTAGCGTGCAGCGGCAGGTTAGCTCTGCACCCAGCAGCCCGCGACACCACCTACCAGGTAGGAATCTGGAGTTGATGTTGGCTTTTAGTGCTGTTGATAGTTCAGTCCAGCCGATAAAACGTCCTATTTCGCACACAGCAGGCATCCAGAATCAGCCTTTGGATTACACAAGAAAGACCGTGAGCGACGGCCCGGTGTGTGGAAGCAGCATGGAGTGAGTTTGCAATGTTTTTCATTGAACCAGCTGAAAACAGCAAATCAAAGAGAAAATCCTAACCTTGTATTGTTTCCCTTCAGCAGATGTCTCAGCGTGCCGCTGTACACCCATCTCCCTCCGAGCAGCAGCGGCCCCCTGCCCCACCTCACCCCCTCCCCGCACTGCCTGGCCTACCTGCCCAGCCTCTCCCAGCCGTCCGTCGTCATGCTCTACAAGGCGCCAGCGCAGCAGGAATATTCACCTGGAGGTCAGAGGTCAGCCAGATTGGCTTCAGAGGAAGAGGCGAAACAGAAAAGGGAGGAAAGTGAATGGGAAGAGGAGGCGATGGTGCTAAAGAAAAGGAAATCCGGTGCAGAGGAGTCTGAAAAGGTGAATTTACGTTTATATCAAGGCTTCTGCTTTTTGTCGGCTTTTAAATCTAAAAAAAACGTCAGAGTTTTAGGCTAAAAATCCCGGTTTTTGTTCCCGTTCCAGATTGGAGCTCAGTCAGAAAGAGAAGCAGCAGACTTTGCTGCATCATTATGCCACGCTGTCCAGCAGGGGGCCATAGAGAGCCACTCCCAGCCGTCACACTACCTCTATGTCCCCAACAGTGCAGGTTTGTGCTTTAAGCATGAAAACGAACAGAAAAAAAAATCAAAGAAGATATAAACAACTTTCCTCTTGTTTCCTCTTAAGGTTTGAACAACTTTAACTTCCTCATCCCGGCCGGACAGCCACCAGCCGGGATGTCCCTCCCCCCCGGCGGCGTCCCAACCATGGCCCTGCCCTACGTCCTGTTGCCATCAGTCTCCCACTACCCCCTAATCGCCGGCAGCGTACAGCAGCAGCAGCAAACCTCCGACAATCTGAGCTTCACCATGTCCACTATGATGTCACCAGCTGCCTTTATGGTGGGGGCGGCGCCTCGCGGAGTAACAGAGGCATCAGAAACACACCTCCTATCACCAGTCGCCCCCGACCAGGGCAGGCCCCTCCTGTCAGCAGGGACACCTCGTTCTCCTTCAGGACCAAGAGAGAACGTCAGCGTTTACACACCAGAACCCTCAGTAAGGACCCACTGCCTCTCTTTCTTTCTATATTGACTTACCCCATATAATGAGGCTGCCACCGCCGTGCTTCACTGTTAGAATAGTGCATTTCTAGGGTTAATCGTCTTTTTTTTCTGCTCTTTCTTCACAGACGCCACATACTCCTAAGGAAACCACATCTTCCTCTTCCAAAGCCTTCTTCCAGACGCCGGGGACTCTGGGAAGTGTAGTTAGGACGGCGCCAGCTGCTCGCAAAAGAGGCTCCGCCCAGAGGAGACTGGACATCGGCCACGCTGCTGCTCCCTGATGAGAAGCAGAGTTAAAATAAGGAGATGATCCTTATTTTAAAAGAAAAATGTTTGTTTTTATTTTACCACCCTGAAGACGTTTCTGTTAGCAGATCGAATGTGCCTTGTTAATCTCCACGACCATTTCACCATAAATTCGTCAACCAGTGTTGCCAATTTACCAGTGCCCTCTTGTGGTGAGAGCCGGTAGCTGCCATATATATATTTTTTTTTTCTTTTTTATTGAAATTTTAGCCTTAATTCTCCCTCCCAGATGTGATCGAGCTACCTAATTCCTGTTATTTTATGTATTAAAGCTCAATTACTATTTATATTTTAGCTAATATATGTCAATTACAGGAAATGTGGTGGGACATTTAGCTTTCTTGTAGCACTAAAACATCATTGTACAAAAAAAGTGATCTTTCTGGTGCTCTTACTTGTTTTGTTACGTCATGAAAGTGTGATAGGATAGTAGGAGAGAGGGTTAAAAAAATCACTAAAGCCTTAAAATGTTTACAACCCTTCAAGTATCTGAACAGTCGGTTTTCCTCTTCAGGAGGAAGATGTTACTTATTTTATGTCCAAGGCTGCAGGGTAAAACCACAGCACTGATACTGAGGCGTCAAATGATGACGCTTTAAGGTACTTGAATACTAGAATGGAATTAAATCTATTTATATCAGAGTACTGTAAAAGTTATTTTTTTTTTTTTTCCCTGTGCTGGATGGAATCAGCTGAGATGAGGATGTCTTCTTTGCTCAGGTTGATCTGGAGAACATCCCGCTCTCAGAAATCTGCTTTTTCCTGCCGGCTTACTGACCAGTAGCTTCATGCATAGTTTTTTTTTTTCAGTTTACAGGTTTACGTCACATTCTAGAAATCCTCGGTTGCCATTTAAAAGTGTTCCTGTGTCTTGCTTCTCTCTGTAGACCCGCTCTTTCGTTCATGAATTTCATTTGAATAAAATTCTTTTTTTTAATGTGTGTTTGTTTTTTTGGGAGGGGATTCTAATACCCTGCCAACACATCTCTGGAGCCATTTATAAAATATAGAGTAAAAAACTGGACCATTCTGGGAGAAAACCTGGAGTCTGCAAAAGACCAGAGACTGGGATGGAGATTTATCTTCCAACAAGAAAATGACCAAAAAAACAAAGCAAAATCTACAATAGAACAGTTCACAGATTAACATATCCAGGTGTTAGAATGAGAATGGCCCAGTCCAAGTCCAGACCTGAATTTAAACAAGAATCGGATCGAACTGAAATCTGCTTTTCACAAACGCTCTCCATCCATCCTCACTGAGTTCCAGCTGTTTGCAGGAAGAATGGGCAAAAATTATAGTCGATGTGCAAAACTGATAGAAACATGCCCCAGATGGCTTGTTTTCACAGTTAAAGGTAACACTGCAACGCATTAACTCAAGGTAGTTGAATACATTTCTTCACCCAATTTTTCAGTTAATTATTTGTTTAAAAAAGTTTCAAATATGCCATAAATTTTCATTCTACTCCATGATTGTGTTCCACTTGTTGATTCTTCATAAAGAATTACAATTTTATATCTTGTAGTTTGAATCCAGAGCAGTGGGTAGCACTGCTGCCTTTCAGCAGGATGGTTCTGGGCTTGATTCCCGGCCTGGGGTCCCTCTGCATGGAGTTTGCATGTTCTTCCTGTGAATGCGTGGGTTCTCCCAGGGTACTTCGGCTTCCTCACACAGTCCAAAACCATGACTGTTAGGTTAATTGGCTCCTCTAAATTATCCGTAGGTGTGAATGGTTGTTTGTCTCCGTGTTGCCATGTGATAGACTGGCAACCCTTCACCTATCCTGCCCCTTGCCCATAGACAGCTGAAGAGAGGCACCAGCAACCCTCGTGACCCTGGAAGGCACGAGCGTGTCAGTAAATGGATGCCTGGATGAAAAAATGATTTCAACTCCAGCAATCCATTTCAAGAAATGAAAGAAATTTCTAAATGTTAAGAATCTATATCAAATCAATTCTGGGTATAGTGAAGCACATAAATAGCTCCTCAAGTCATTCAAAATTCACAAATATAAAACAAAAGTGATTCTAGGCCTGACATGAAAGGGAGTATTAATGTACTTAGGAATGTTAATATATTGCTAGTATCAACATGTTACATAGGGAAAAAAGTTAGCACTGTTGCCTTACAGCAAGAAGGTTCCAGGTTTGAATCCCCTATAGAAGGGATAAAATCACCACCCAGTTGTAGTACCTCAATAGACCCACTAGGGGTCACAACTCCACCGTCGAAGACCACTATTTTAGACAAGAAAAACTTACTCGAAAAATCGTTACATTTAAAGTATATTTATAATTTGGGGATTTTATTCTCTATAAGTATTATTTGCAAACGATATAATGTTAAAACCATAAATATAGATATACAATGTGCATTAACGTATTTCAACAAGCTATATTAAAAAAAATATGATAAAAAGAAAAAGCAGGAAGGTTAAAAAAAACAATGAAGTTATTTCACAATATCAAATAAGGTGCAGATCCTTTCTAATAGGGATGCTCACGTTCAGTCTTCAAGGGCTACTATCCTGCAACTTTTTGAAGCTCACCATATTTAACACACCTGAATCAAATGAGGCCTGTTACCATGCCTACCATGCTGAGATACATAAGGGGATTGGGCCTTCAGATCCAGGTGTGATATTATAATAGATAATAAGAGTAAAGTTGAAATATTAGTTAAAGGTTTTGCTAAGATACATAGTACAGAAAATGTAAATAATAAAGAAAAAAGAGGGCGTGAAATGACATTAAAGAGAAATATTGCATTGGTCAATGATGAAGAAGATTGTGAGGATTCTATTAACATGAAGTTTTCCTTGTTAGAATTAAATAAAGAATTGAAGAATTCTAGTAAATCTACTCCTGGGAAAGATCAAATTAGTTATAGTATGTTAAATAATCTTAGTGATGTGAGTAAAGAAATATTAGAATTATATAATAAGGTGTGGGAGGAAGGGATATTACCTGATATATGGAAAGAAGCCATCATTATACCAATTTGCAAACCTGGTAAAGATCCTAATTTAGCTGAAAGTTACAGGCCAATAGCTCTAACATCATGTATGGGTAAAGTCATGGAAAAAAATGGTAAATAACAGATTAATTTATTTTTTAGAATCTAAAGAAAAGATTAAATCTTATCAATTTGGATTTAGAAAAGGCAGAAGTACAATAGATCCTGCATTATGTCTGGAACATGAAATTAGACGGGCTCAGGTAAATAAGGAGAGTGTGTTAGCAGTATTTGTTGATGTGGAAAAGGCTTATGATATGTTATGGAAAGAAGGGCTATTGATTAAAATAAAACGAATAGGTATAAGAGGTAAAATATATAGATGGATAAAAAAATGTTTTAACTGAAAGAAGTATTAGAGTAAAAATAGGTGGGGTAATAAGTTCAAAATATCAAGTTGAAAATGGCACTCCCCAAGGTAGTATAGTAAGTCCTATTCTGTTTAGTATAATGATTAATGATATTTTTAGTAGTATAGATAAATCCTTTGGTGTCTCATTGTTTGCAGATGATGGTATTATTTGGAAGAGGGGGAAAAATATAGAGTTTGTAAATAGAAAACTACAAGAAGCATTGCAGAATGTAGAAGCTTGGGCTTTAGATTGGGGTTTTAGATTCTCAACATCTAAGTCTAAATGTGTTGCTTTTACAAATAGGAAGTTAAACAATAATGTAAATCTCAAATTATATGGGGATGTTATAGAAAGGATAGATCAAATTAAGTATTTGGGCATCTGGTTTGATAAAAAACTTACATGGAAGATACATATTGATAAAATAGTTGAAAAAAGTAAAAGAATTTTAAATATAATGAGATGTCTGAGAGGAAAAGATTGGGGAGCAGATAGAAAAGCATTAAAAACAGTATATAATGGACTAATTAGATCAATTTTAGATTATGGTTGTATAGTATACAATTCAGCTTCAAGTACTTTATTAAAGAAAATAGATAGAATACAATACCAGGCATTAAGACTTTGTTGTGGAGCAATGAAAACTACCCCGGTTTCCGCTCTACAAGTGGAGATGGGTGAGATGCCACTGGAGCTCAGGAGAGAACAACTAGCCATAAAGTACTGGGTAAGTATTAAAGGATCTAAAGAAAATCATCCTCCGTATGTTACACTGCAACCATGTCAAGAAAAAGAAAAGAAAAAAATTAATAGTTTTGGATGGACAATTATGAATAAAGTAAAAAATGTAGGAATAGATAACTTTGTAATCAGTCATGTGGTTGTTATTCCTGCTATTCCATCATGGATCTTTGGACAGGCTGATGTTGATTTAAATTTATTGAGAAAAGGGAGACAGTTAGATTAAAAAGACGTGGAAAATTATATTAAAAAAGAATATTCAGAGTATATACAAATTTATACAGATGCTTCTAAAACATTAAATGAAAGAGTAGGTATAGCATTTGTAATCCCAGATTTAAATATTATGAGGAATAAAAGAATAAAAGATAAATTGGCAGTGTATACAGGTGAATTAATGGCTATCTTAATGGCTTTAGAATGGATTGAGGAAACAAAAGACAGGGAGGTTTTAATTTGTTCAGATTGAAGTAGTGCATTAATAAGTATTCTAGAATTTAATTCAGAGTCGAGACAAGATATTATATTGGATATTCTTCACTCAATTTTTAGGATTAAAAATGGTGGTTCTGTTGTTAAATTTGTCTGGATTCCTGCTCATATTTGTGTTATCGGTAATGAGTTAGCTGACAGTTTTGCTAAGAGTGCTGTAAAAAAGGATATTGATTTAAACATTAACATTAGTAAAAATGAGTTAAAGAATATTATAAAAATGTATTTCAAGAAGAAATGGCAAGAACAGTGGGATAAAGGAGGGAATGCTAGATTTTATTATAGTATTAAAAAAAAGGTTGGAGAATTAAGAAAATGTAATAGAATTAAAAAAGAAGATGTTATATCTAGAATAAGGTTTGGACATACAGGATTAAATAGTACTCTTAAAATAATGAATAAGCATAATACAGGGTGTTGTATTTGTGGGAAATTAGAAACTGTCCAACACATATTTTTAGAATGTAATAAATATACTCAGGAAAGAGAAATGTTGTGTAGAGAGTTAGACAGGAATAAAAGTAAACTAGATATAAGGGAATTGTTTCAAAGGTCATCTGGGGATGTAGTTTTTGGTAGTATTTTTAATTTTCTAAGAAGAACGGGTATTTTAGGGAGAATATAATAGTTTGTCTGATCCATACTCCATTCTGGAAGGTGGCGGTAATGCACCTATAAGTTGTTTGCCAACCGCCATAAAAAAAAAAGAAGAAGAAGAAGAAGAAGAAGAAGAAGAAGAAGATCCAGGTGTGCTGGGTGAGACAGATGGAGAGGGGCGTGGCCCGAGAAGGAGAGCCAATGGAGAGATGGTGTTTGAGTCGTTCATAAAAAACATTTCGATTTTTATTATTTATTTTATAATAACATAAATGAGCCTCGTTTTGATTATCAGAGAATAAAATATTAAATTGGACTATTAGTGAAGGAGTTGAGAGAAGGAAACTTGTTAGTAATTTGCAATAATGAGGAACAAAAAACATTTTGGATGTTGAGGACCTAGGAAAAAGAGAGGTCATTGATATAAAAGTCATAGGAGAGAATAAAACTGTGAAAAGAGTAATGAAAGGAATACCAATAAATGAGGATTTGGTTCCGGTAAATTGTATGAAAACATACAAGGGGAAGGGGTGGCAAGCATGTCACTTCTGATAGAGTTTTAGAGTCAGTTCTACCAGAAAGGGTCAACATATATTTCATGAGTTTCCCAGTTAGGTCGTTCATTCCACCTCCACTCAGGTGCTACAGGTGTCAGAGCTATGGACACATGGCAGCAGTTTGTAGAGGAAAGCAGAGATGATCAAAATGGGGAGAAGAACACAGAACCGAGGAATGTAGGGATGAAACTGAAGAAAGGTGCTGCAACTGTAGAGGCCAGCACAGAGTTATCTATGGGTGATGCGAGGTGAGAAAGAAAGCAGTGGAAATAAAACAACAAAAAATATAAGCTATGCAGAAAGAGTGAAGAGAGTTTAAGGACATAGGACTGGAGAAATGAGAAATAAAAATTAAAGCAAAATAAAGAAGAAAGTGAAGATAATTTCACTTCAATGGTAGAGAAACTAATTCTATTCATAGCGTATCTCATTAACTGCACAGATCAAGCCAAGCATAAGATCAGCGCCAGAGAAGCTGAAAGTTTTTAAGACTCAAAAAAGTTATTTGGAAAAACAAAGTTACGAGGTTGGAGATGTAGGAAAGAACAGGAGCATGCGGAACACAAAAGTTTAAGATATCATTAATAATAAACAGTTATTAGATTAGATAAAGATAGATGATATGGGGTTTAGATGTAAAGTAAAATACCGTAAATTCTCTAATATTGTCCTGTATTCCAATAGCGGCCGGGACTCTAACATTGGCCGGTCTCGCTGTCAGAGGAGGTAAATAATGGCCGGTCTCTAATACAGGCCGGGGCTATAAACGTTTTTTTCTGGGCATACCTCAACATTATACTTGTGGTAGTAAGTAACATACAAGTACCACAGCCCTGCGCTGCTGGACGACAGGCCCTGACTGCTGCCCGTCTGCGCGAGGAAGAGAACAGACACGCAGCAGAACAGGAGGAGCGCGAGTGATGAGGAAATTAAAGGGAGAGATGAAGAGGAGGAGGAAAACTGAGGAGGAGAATTAAACAGAATTGGAGGATTTTTTATTTTTTTTTTACTTCAAACCAAGCGAGACATGGTAACTGTACTTTTTCAATAAATGAACCTAGTGTTTTATAGGTTCAAATAGACACAAAATCTCATTTTTATTCATTCCACTGGTAGTCTGTTTTGCTCAAATAGCAATAGAGGCCTGTCTCTAATTCTGGCCTCTATCCAATAAAGGCCTGGACCGCGATGCACTTGAGTGAAATAAAGGCCCGGGCCTATATTAGAGAATTTACGGTAAATTCATTGGTTAATATCCTGTCAGTTTGTTCCACAATCCATGCCACTAGGTGGCGGTAATGCACTTTCAAATTGTCTGCCAACCGCAGTTAAACTTCACAAAAAAGAGAATACTCAGGCGTTATAGATTAAATGTACCAAAGATTATCAACAGTGAAACAAAATAAAGAACATAATTTGAAAATCAGTTAGATATAAGGTATACTAATGTATTAAAAAAAGCAACCTGGATATTAGTATCAAGTTTAGCAGAAATAAAACCTTATATGTCTGAGTATGTAAAAAGTGAAAAATGATTTTAAAAAGACATAAATAATTTTTTGTTTAATTGGCAAAAGGCAAATTAATCATCAATGTTTATCTTAAATCTTTTGAGTATTTCTTTAACAGGAAATATTGTATTGCTCTGGTAAATATTCCTTTATTTTATTTTTTTAATGTTTTTTTGATCCTCCATTTTTTTCAATCCAAAACTTTATTTAAACGTTGCAGATTACAAAACATTGACAAAAAAGATCACAAGATATAGAACAGTATCTCCAAAATAAGTGTTCAATGATGGAGTACAATTGTGATTAAGATATAATATAATTTAACTTAAATAGATAGAGAATTAAACAAAAAACAAAAACAGGAAAGATATATTACATTTCTCCAAATATTTCCTGAATTACGTTAACAGTGTGTATAAATTTTTTATTGTTGATTCTTTGCATACAATTGAAGATTTTTTTTTTTAAATCATTTTCAAACACAGGGAAAAGGGTCGACCTCTGGAAAATTTGGTTTTGTGTATGTGGAATTTTGCAATTAGAATAATCAAGTTAACCAAGAGTTGCATTTTCCTATCATTATTATATAGTGTAAGATGATATCTATGGCTTGTAATTTAATTGGTGTGTTGGAGTGCGATATGAAGTAAACCTCAACTTCTTTCCAGAATACCTGTGAAAATTTACATTACAAAAATAGGTGCTTAATTGTTAATATTCCTTTATTTTGTGTTTACTGTCTGCACACGATTTCACGTTTCCGCTTTCTACGTCAGATCTGACGTCTTCGTCTCTTAGGCTCCTCCTCCCGGTGAAACTGCAGATATGTGGAATATGTGGCATTTAGTCTGGAAGCGTCTGGATTGAAGGTTACGGCAGATTTCAGCACAAGGACTGCTCCTCTATCGGTCCGTAAGTTTGTTACTTTAATTTGACTTTACTAACATCTGGAAATACAAACTTATTCTTGTGAAAATAAGACAATGTTTTAAAATAAAAACAGCATTTAAAACAAGGAGCTTAATGTGATGCTTTTAAACGTTTCCTCTCTTAAAGTTATAGATAATAATGTTTCAACAAGAAGTTTCCAACCTTTTTCCAGTCATGTTGACCAGCCCGTTTTATTTAAATAAAAAACTTTATTTATATTGGTTTCAATTAAAGGTACACCTTCTTGTTAAGGGAAAAAGGGGTTTTAAATAACTTTTTTTTTATTCATGTATAAATCAAAACATACTTTACAAAATATTGCAGAGTTACAAAAACTTTGAAATAACTTCTTAAAACCCACCTTATTTAAAGTAACCCTGGCCTGTTTTGCATACCCAAATGGAAAAGCAAATAACTGATTAACTGTAAGCCCAAACTACATGTGTGATACATCATTTAAAAGCTTTAAAACACCTTCTAAGTTTCTGAAATATGAAAATAGTGTGACTAAAACTCCAAGTTGTTTTTATTCTTCTAAAAAATAATAGATCTTTTTGGGACAGCAGTAACAAAGGCATGCTTAAGAATAAATGCCCTGTGTCATTTTATTACATTTATTCTGCATCATCTCAACCACAACTGAGAACAAGCTAAAAAAAAAAAGCGTTCCATTGACAAGGACAATAGTACCACACTTCAGAACATCCAAAATAAAGTTTAGACATGTTGACAATATTTCTTCTTGCAAATTTAAGCAGACTCAGTGAGGATTAATACACTTTGAAACTATTCAACAAATTATCAAAACAAAGGAGAGAGTTTTTACAGCCTGCAAATAAAAATATTTACCTTGTCAGATATTTGATTACTGTCAACATGCCGCACAATGTGATTAATGAAAACAGTGGAATATTTTTCATTTTCAGAGATTAAAAGTCTTTAAAGTCGCTGCAAAATTTACTTAAGAAAGGAGATTAAAAATTAGGTTTTAATGGGGATTCAAATGGAAAATGACAGCCTAGGGGGAAAAACAAACAAACATGGGATTAGATTAGAGTTATATGTTCAGGGTCAACTAAATAATCACTACTATTTTTATTTTTGCAGGAGAAAATCCAACCATCGCTATCCATTTTTTAAAATAAAGTAACAATAATTTCTCTTTATTTTAAAATTAAATAGTCATTCATATATTTTTCTGTTTTTCCTTTCTTTTCATAAACAGACTTCTCTGACTCAAACGGGTGTAGATAAAATGAGAAATAACCTGGAAAATGTTCTCCTTTCAGGCATAAAAGTAACAAAATATATTGTCTGGTCTGATATTTTTTCAAAAAATATATGAATAATTTTCAAATCTGGATATATGTGCAAACCAATACTGTGATTTTGGGTTTCTAATTTAAAAACAAGCTGACTTGGGGATGTAATCTGAAACTTTTCACTTTAAATTTGGGAGTTTTTTTCTGAATAATAGGAAGCAGCCTTGTAATCTTTATCTCCTTTCTAATAAAAAAGGGTTTTACTTTGAAATCTAAAGTAATGAAACCTTAGCATTCTGGTATCAGACCTGTAGATGTTTAAAAGCATTGGCTACCTTCTTGGCCTCCCTTTCTAACCTGCTGCTGTTCCTGCACTGATCCCGGCGCTGCAGCCTCAGGCATGGCGCCCTGCAAACATTCCTCCGGGTATTAGTCTGCCCTCCTGTTTGGGTCGAGCTTGTTTGCACAGCTTTGTTTTTGTTTTCTCTCTGTGTGGCAGATGTGGCTATGATTAACGGTTTGTGCTTCAGCCCCGTGGATTGTTGGTGTTGTAACTGCACGCTTTATGAGGGGAGGGGGAGAAAAGAAAAGTATCAGGTTGTAAACATTTCAGTGTCTGAATGCAGAGTCCTTTTTGTTGCAGGGCATTCATAGACAGAGAAACAATGCCAAACTGGGGAGGAGGAAACAAGTGCTCAGCGTGCAGCGGGACGGTGTACCATGCAGAGGAGGTGCAGTGTGACGGGAAGAGTTTCCACAAATGCTGTTTCCTCTGCAGTAAGTACAGATTACATCCTGGAAGGGAACTCTATGCTCCATTGATCACAAAGCTGCACTAAGAGGCTTATCTGCCCAAAAACCTGTGAAAAAAACGTTTTTTTTCTTTATTTAGTTCTTTTATTGAGTCACAGGTAAATTCAAGCATAAATGTTGAACTGAAGGACGTCTCGGTGGATGGTAGAGTTGGATCAGGAGGCGGTCGTCGTTATGGAAATCCATTAACTGCTTACATTTGTTTATCTGGGTTATGGGAGGTGATGCATCTGACTGGTTCCAGCTTCACGGCCATGAAAGGTCATGGGAGCTGATCTCGCTTTCACCTCTTCATCAAAGAGGGGAATTTTTATTCACCACGCTCAGGTTACAGACTTCCTGGTGCCTTTTGTTGAACGGCTCTCATCACATTTATCTGTAGGGACGCATAAAAACCCAAAACCTCCTCAATAAGTTTTCATTTCTAAGCTTATCTTAGAATAGTTTTTTTTTTTTTTTTTTCTGAACTTATGTGTTTATGTGAGGTCAGTAAGAGGTCTATGGAGGTCTTTGTTCCTTAGTTGGAGATTGCTTCATGAATGACATCGTTATTTGTCCAGATAAAGCTCACTGTGGATGAGGGGCCCTCATATGACTCTCTGTTCTCATTCGTTCTCTGGTTGTTTATAGCCCAAAGTCCTGAACATAAAACTGATGATATAACTGCACTGGACGGAAAGAGCAAAATGTATTGATTTTTATGTTAGTAGGAGATCTGAAGGGGATTTATTTACTGCCTTTCATTTAGAGGTATACGGTCCTAAAAACTTCAATTAAACAAAATGTTTTTACAAAAACCCCTTTGAAATCATAATGCAGCCCTTTCTGTTGGTCTTTGTATGGAAGACCATTTTTACCGTTTCCTCCACACACAAAAAATGGCACATTATGTCATTATTTTGACTCATAATTAGGAAATATAAAGTCATTATAGTGAGATACAAAGTAGGGTTTGGAGATTAACTGTAAATAATCGGTTTGTTAGATTTTCATTGTTTCTTGGGCCTGAATTTTGTTGCCCTTTATATTAAGATTACCTCACAGAGGGGATGATGAAATCAAAGCTAGATTTTGAAAACGATATTTCTCATGTATTGTTTTTATTATAAAATTTAAGTTGATTTTATAGGGAAAAAGTTGGAGTTTCCTTTCTTTCTAAGCCATATTTCCCAGCCCTAATACAAAGTGATAATTATATCTAAAGTTATGTTTATAAGATATGAATTATCTCATAAGTGTGACTTTGAAAGGTCAAATTATAACTTTTTCTATCTCAAAATTATGAGTTTAAATCTTACATTTCTGACTTTAAATATTATAAGAATGTTTTAAAGTTTCATAATTATGACTTTGAAAGTTGAAATTATGGCTTGGTATTTAATAATTAGGCCTTTCAGTCTTATAATTATGACATTACATGTGCCAACTTTTTTTTTTTTGCTATCAAGTGGCAGAAATGGGCCTCTGTATGTCACCTCTTAAAACACAATAAAATGCGGCATTACTGGTTTAAGATGACAAAATTAGAATAGATTCATGATTAGGAAAACTTTTGAATGTTCATCGCAGAGCTTCAAATATAAATGCTAATACCATAAGCTTCATTGTTTCTGCTGAGCCGTTTGTCTTGCTAACACTCTGCTAATGTCTGTGTGAGCATAGTGGTCTGCAGGAAGGGTTTAGACAGCACCACAGTGGCCATCCACGACCAGGAGATCTACTGCAAGTCATGCTACGGGAAGAAATACGGACCTAAAGGCTATGGCTACGGGCAGGGAGCGGGGACGCTAAACATGGACCGCGGCGAGCGGCTGGGAATCAAACCAGAGGAGTAAGTTGGCAGTTCCTTTATTTTGGTCTTAGGGTTTCTTCATGAGGTTAAAAACTTAAACATTTTTTATTATTAAATGCATCAAAAAGCAAAACCTCATAGTATCAACATTCTATAAATACAGCATTATCGTCGACGTATTTGGATACTTCTTTTTAATTTAATTGAATTCCGGCACCGTTTTCTTACGTGTTTCATTCTTTAGAATAAAACTCCAAATCATAAAAAAAAGAGCAGTTAATTTTCCTTCTGAAACGCTTTTTTTTGCATTTTTCAACTGCAGCAGCAACTTTTCCACTCCGATTTCCTCCAGTTTTGTGTTCTGCACAACATAGGAAACATTTCCATAAATGTCGGCTCGCGGGACATAATTGGACCATCGCTGCTGTGAGGTCCCCATGCTCTGCGGCTCATCATGTGTAACGATGCTGATTAGATGTGGCTGCTGACAGAGAGCTCACGCCACTGGGTCTAAAGTTCTGCTCTGAAGCAGTTATTATGGCTGAATAAACTATTTCCAACCCTCTTACTGCTCGATGATGGGATATAGAAACGAGTTTGAGTGAATCGGTTCTGCTAAGGTAGCTGAAGGAGACACTTTTGCTCCTTCTCTTCAAAATTACAGCCTGTCAGCTGAAAGGGAGGCTGGAAAAATGAGTTTACTTTATTTTTTTACGTAAAGCATAAACCCACTCACCCAGCGGGTCACCCCATCCCAGCTATCAGGTGATTCATTGTATAATCCTGCTGCTCCTTGGAGTTCCTTAGAGAGGTTCTGCTTCAATATGTTTTAATAACATGTTTAAACCCCCCCGTTCCTTTAAGGACTCACACCCACAGACCTACAACCAACCCAAACCCGTCCAAATTCGCCCAGAAGTTTGGAGGCTCCGACAAGTGTGCGAGATGCGGAGACTCCGTCTACGCGGCGGAGAAGATCATGGGAGCAGGCAAGGTGAGGAACATGTTCCTCCTGATGAAGCTTTTATTTTGGAGGATCTAAGGTGAGGATGATCCTGGAGTTTTTTCTGGAAGGTCGGGTCTTTTCATTTTATAATCACAACAGCAGCCTGCGTAAAGCTTGTGACGTCCTCGTGAGGCTCTGCCGATTCAGAGGAGGTCACAGGGAGGACATTACTCACTTTCAGCAGTACAGGAAGTGGACGAACGTTTGATAACACGCTCAAATGATAATTGTGAGGAAAGGTTTTTCTTAATTTATTTATTTTTTTATTTAAACAGAGGAAAATGCTAAAAGCTCAGATTTATCCCCCATGGTGTGATCAGAAGCAGAGCTGTTCATGGTTTTCCAGCCTTCCAGTCGGTGGTGAAATCCTAACCTGTAATTTCCACAGTAAATGAAGACGTAGAGAAGAGCCCCGGGCTGCTGGGAGATTTCCTTTCATGGCTTTTAATGAAGGAGTTTAGAGTGTTTGACCGACATCTGGAGTTTATTCAAATAACTTACAAATCTCCCTTTTTCTAACATGGAAAAAAAACCTCAATGCATTCATTGTTTTATTTTTCAGGTGATTTTTAAGATGGAAAAAAAGTTGTGATTGTGAAATGGAAAGATGTGTTTTTTCTTAAATCTGAGAAGTGCGGCATGCCTGCATGTTCAAAACCGCAGAACAAGGCTTGGATTTCTTTGTCAGTGAGTGAGAACCATGGTGACTTCAGCAGGAAGTCATGGATGGTTCTTGGTTTCCTCCATAACATCCTAATAGACTGAAGTTTGGTTGTGATCTGACAAAATAAAAAAGCCTTCTAGTGGTATAAATGCTGTTTCTGTACACTCTTACAGTTAGTTTGTTATTTTGCTGATTTGAATGACGCATAACTAAATCAGACTGCTTTGTCTCACAGCCGTGGCACAAGAACTGTTTCCGCTGCGCAAAATGTGGTAAAAGCCTGGAGTCGACGACTCAGACGGAGAAGGACGGCGAAATTTACTGCAAAGGTACGATGGAACTGTAAACACAAGATTCTTTTTAGAAGAAAATTTCATGTGTTCACAGTAACACAGTTTAGTAAAGAAACTGATTTCCGACTCAGAACGTGTTTCTTTTAAACAGCCGTCAGGATGCGTCTCCATCGTAACGCCTTAAGGCTTCTCAGAACATTCTTATCTAACAAAACTGATTATAATCCAGTTTGCTAAGAAGAAAAACATGTTCCACTATCTGTAGACTCCGCCCACTAAAGCGCTCTGACTCAGGTACAAACCTCAGAGATGGCAGCTGTTGCTCTTTGTCATGTCAGACAAGGATTCTTTCTTTTTCCCTGGATTACATCAGATCTGTGCTGTATAGAAACCTCTGCCATTCCACCTCCACAATGGTTCCCCTCTCTCAGCTCCCCACAATGACTCATAATGCTTAAGTTAAACACACAGGAATCTCTCTGCTGCTTTACGTCAGATTGCCTGCCGTCCTCTTAGATATATCTGTCGTCTCCTTGTTCTAACGTAGAATAGTTTAAAACATGAGCATTACACAAAGCTCTCTGTTCACTCCATCCATGTTAACATTCTTTATTCTTCTCTGCAGCTTGTTACGCCAAGAACTTTGGGCCTAAAGGCTTCGGTTACGGCCAGGGAGCCGGCGCTCTGGTCCACGCTCAGTGATGATCCATCTCCTGCTGGAAGATTTCTGCCTGCGTCTCCGTTCAGAAAGCGGGCTTAACTTATTTGTAATACAGGTTTCAGAACAGCTGATAAATCGCACAATTGCAGAGAGTTCATTTCATTTGTCCCTTTACTTGTGACAGTTTAAAGACAATAAAAGCTGAGAAAAAAATCTAAATATATTAAACTAGAAAGTAGAAAGATTTACTAATTTCATAGTATCTGCATTATGTGTGTAGGTGTGACTCAGCATGTTCAAAAAGGACACAGCAAATGTAGTTGAAATGTGAAAAGCAGGTTAGTTATGCAGGTTAGATATGTTTTACCTTTACTAAATTAATTACAGAGCATTTACTGGCTTTGTAAAACAAATGCAACGACATGAAAGGGAGACATTTTTCTGTCTCTAAAGATCTTAAAACTGCTTTACAAGCTGATTTATGGGGGAAATGTTGTTCCATTATTGTTGCAGAGAATGTTTTGTAAAATAAACTGCAGTATAGAAATTAAACCTTTAGTTGTTTACTCTGTTTTTTTTATTTACAGCTTTAATATAAAAAAAATTGGTTTTAGGAACTGCTTTCCTTTAAAATGACATTTTCCTGATCGTTCTCTTCACTTAAGGGGGCGGGGTTTCCTCTGGAATGAGGGGAAACATTTCTATTGGTCTGCTGAGCATTAGCAACCTTTTTATTGGTCAGGACCAAGCATTTGGATTATGTGCGATCTGTACAGTGCAATTGGAATAGAAATGTTTACAAAACATTTTTGAAAATGTGATCTATAAAATTATTTTTTTTAAATCAAAATATGAAAAAGAATTTGAAAAAAAACAAAAAAAAAAAACAAATCCAAAATATTTTAATATATTCAAGGTTTTATTTCTGGATTGCATTTATTTATTTTTATTTTTTTTAATGGAATAAAAGTTACTCCATAAAATTTTTTGAAAACTGAAAAAAAGAAGTTTAATCTAAAAGATTTGAAATCCAGTCACTGGACCATAATGGAGGCAAGATGGATTTTTTTTCTTTTTGTTGTTAGAACAAAATATTGACAGTTTTCAATAAAACAAAAAAACAATGAAAGGACTATTATATTTAGTGCGGGATATGACTGATAATCCAGGATTTAAACAAATATGCTGCAGGTAGAAATATGAACTCACTACAGCTAAGCCTGATTATATTTCTGCCTGATAAATGACTGCAGCTACAACCGTCCCACTAAACACTGTCCAAATAAAAATAATCCACCTCTGTATAAAAAAGTGTGCTGATGTCATCACTATGCAGGCTGAAATGGAGCGCTGCTTTGAAAATGGAAAACCAGTGAGTCCTCCTACAGATCAGGGTAAATTAACCCAATTTGTTTCTAGCTTCCTGAAACCAAAAACCCAGGACATTTAGCCGTTTTCTCCCATTTCCTGCTTTCTGAAACATCTCCTTTAGGTTCTTCAAATCTGAGTTGTGTCATAAATAAAAACATTAACCAAACGCTGACGTTTGACTGTATTTTATTAATAAAGCCATTAAAACTGAACCATGCCCGTATGTTTACATCTGAAGCGGAGTTACAGTGGGATCTGAAGGTGGGCAGAGAGGCACTGGAGATGATTATGTGCTTTATCATTTGATTTTTTTTTCTCTATTATCCCACATGGTGAGGCGATGGAGGGGGTGGAGAGTAGACGTCTGCAGCCGCTGGAACTAGTGAAGTGAGATGGGTTTTTGAAAAGTGGTGACCTCTGCCAGCATTCACTGATGCCCACTCAGTTAAAAAAAGAAAAAAAAAGGCGTTGTAAGATACGAGTCCTGTGTGAACTGCTGCAGGGCGTTGATGGTTAGTACGTGGCGATGCAAACGTTCCGTAGAATATAACCTCTCACGATCCTTAAAACTATCGCATGAGCACATTTCCGCTTTTAGAAAAACAAAAGAAAAGGTTTTTCTGCTTTACAATTTTTACATCCAGTGGTATAACAAAACCCAGCAATGTAGGACGTTAAAAAAAAGAAAAAAAATTTGATTATGACACATTCAAATATATTACACAGCTGTTTGGGATGGAGAAACCTCACTAAACACTCAGGATCTGAAAGAAAAACTGGATGAACATGATGCAGAAACATTTGCAAATACTTAACATTCACTATTTACAGACATGTGGCTTTGCTGGGCTGTCACCATGGTGACCACTATGAAGTGGAGAGGGAGTGGTCGCTGTCCTAGGCGTCATACATGCAGTGGAGAGATTCCAGGTACTATAGACAGCAGCGTCGGACATCACTAAAAGCTACAGTCATACAACATGGATTATAGTAATCTGACTCTCCTTTATGTTTACGTCAACAAGAGCAAAAGAAATGTTAAAACTTAAACCCCCAGGAGCACCTTCAACTAACACTGACATGAAGAAGAAAACAGTTTATGTACAAATGCACATTCTTTACATCTGAGTCCGTCCTGGTGCTGCGGCGGCGGCGCGGGGTCCAGAGTTTTCTGAGGCGACAATGGAAGTGTCGCCGCGCAGCTGCTGGACCTCCTGTTCAGTTACGGCCAAATAAAATATATATTTATATATATATATATATATATTCATAGAACTAAACACGATCAGTGCAACGTTGTAGGCAGACGAGAGACAAAACGAATAAGACTTTACAGCTTTAAAAGAGCAATGTCTGGAATGAGGCTTTCCTGTAAACTTTTCTTTCCTTCTATTTTGCTTAATAAATACACTCACTGTACCTGTCTGTAGTTTTCTACATAGTTATCCACTTTTATTTCAACTAACTGTTTAAAATTCTCTCCTCCTTGATACGTAAAAAAAAAAAAAAAATTCTACAAAGCTAAAATGATGTGAAATGTATAAATGATGGCGCTAGAACATAGCTATTTTCTATAAATAATTTTAAAATAAATAGAGCTGTATCACATTGTCTGGAGGATATCTGCCGTGTTCAGCATGGTCACTGCTGAGGGAGTCCCAGTTCTGCTTCCAGCTTCTTTTAGAAGAGGGGTTGGAGAAAAGAGAGAGAAAATAAAAGTGGGATTCCTCCAACAGTTCTGCAAGTCCTCGTCGGCTCAATTCATAACAGCACGGTGCAAAAAAACAACAAAAACAAAAGACTTTAAAAGACATTCCCCTTTTTTCCACTCTAGAAGTCCCAAATTCACGATTTGCTTTCCTGAAATGCTTCCTTGCAAAAAAAAAAAAAAGTATCATCAGTTAAACCAAAAAAGAAAAACAAAAGGGTGAGCTTTCGTTTAAAATTTCTTTTCTGCTTGTCTCTCTCTCCTCCGCTTGTGTTTGGCAGCGACACACCGTCCAAAAGGCCAAGGAGGGAGGAGATGGGGCGGTAGTAGCAGTGAAAAAGGGCAGGGATGATGATGATGTCTCATAACTGCATGCTTCCCTTAATTCTTCCCCCCCTTAAAGTCTTTTCATCTGCAAAGGAGAGATGGTCCAGAGAAAAAAAAAAAAAAAAAAAAAACTAAGTTGCAGAGAACAGCATCGCGTAAGATACGAACACCATGGAGGGGGAGGGGAGGGGTTAATACTTCCAAAAGCTTTGTTTCCCACTCTTTGCTGCCCCTCCCTCTTTTTCCTCTTCATCCATCGCTTCCTATCTCTAAACCAGCTGGTAGCCTGAGCCGGACGTCTGGTCGTAGTCTATTGTGTACTGCGTGGTCCAGTCCACAGTCACAGGCCTGATCAGGCCACAGCAGCGGATCTCAAAGAAATCTATGAGATTTCTGATGCAGCCGTGGCTAAATGGGGGAAAACAGAACAATTAAATGTCCTTGTTAGCTTTAGAAGATTGGATCACCCAACATCTAACAAAAACTGAATTAGCATCAATAATGAGATTAAAATAAAAGTGGGCCAACAGCAAAACCTTGTGGCACACCTTTTTTAAAGTGTATCTAATTCAGGGGATGAATGAAAACAGAATAAAGCTCACTTGAAGGGGCTTTCGATGGACGTGGCCGTCACTTTAAAGTGCTTGTATCTGCGAGCGTTCATCCGCTCATTTGTGGTGATTCCAAGAGCTGCGATCTGCAAGCCGGGAACAAAAGTAAACCCGCCATTAGAGACACTTCAGAGACAACGGCCTGCTTTCATCTACACTGAAGCTGTACCTGGTAGAGCTGACACATGATGAGCACGGCCACCCACATGAAGTGGAAGATGCTGTTGACGAACATCCAGAAGATCCAGGGGGAGCATGAGGCAATCTGGGTCAGGTAGAGCCAGAAACCATCCTTGGCATAACTGGTGGCGCAGTGCACCCTCCAGTCTGGTGGAGAGGACCAGACAGACAGCAGTTAAGGGCTCTAATAACATCAGGGATGTGGAATATTGGGAAAGACAAAAATTGTAAAAACTTACAGGAGATGCAGCCATAAATCATCCAGCAGATCATACAGAGCAGAAAGAAGAGATAGCCCATGAAGTAGCGGTGATTCCCGCTTCCTGTAAAGTAGAAAGGATTATTTAGATTAATTAAAATACTGTTTAGATTTAGTACACCATAAAAAAGGATTGTTAAGAGAAATAAACTGTGGATAATAGGTGCAGGTAGGTGTTTTTACTGAGGTAATATTTGACAATGAAATACGGGAAGTTTATTTATTTGATCTGAAGCATCACTTTAAAACAGATAAAAGTTAAAAAACCACAAAGATCAAAGAAGCTGCAGTTTGTTCAGACAGTTTCCTCACTTTAAAAGCATCATCCTGACCACGTTATTTGAAAAACAACTTCTTCCTTCCACTGTGGTTTCCTGTCTCTTTTTTTTACAGACAATGAATCAGGTTTGCTTGTTTTTTTTCCCTCTATTCTCTCAAAAGCGCCCCTGCGGTGACATTTAGATAAACGTCTCCATTACTGTGGCCCAATTTTGACTGTTATTAAACCTGTGTGTTTAATAACAGGTGAATTCTGATGCTTACCCACACAGTTCCCCACCCAGGGACAGTGGTGGTCAAACTTAGCGATGCAGCGGTTGCACACGGCACAGTGTTTGGACCGGATGGGCTTCCGTATCTGTAAAAGGAAGAAAAAAAAAAAACAGACATGGAAGATCTCTGCTTTCTTTTCCTCTAAACTGCATAGATTTGAAGCGTTAAAAGGAGGAGTTTACCAAGCAGGTGCTGCAGAATATGCTTAAATCCAAGCTGCCTGTTTCGGCTAACTCCACAATCGTCTAAAAAAGAAAGAAAAACATAAAAAGACACATTAGGAAAAAAAGGGAACAGGGAACATTAGAAAGGTTAGGATTTCCTATCACTTTGGTTGACAATATCTTAGTTTATCTTATATTAGCAGTTAGCATTGTTAGCTTGTGGAAAAACAGCTGCCTCAGTGCGTGTTTCTATGAGAACGCAGAGATTCACTGGAAGCAGATCAGATTGCAGAAATTTTTTTTAACCCGGCATGTTTATCAGCAGATAGAAAACTTTTTTCAGACTTCCTGTTATCTGCTGAAAGAGTTGCTCTCTCTTACCAACGCATTAGCTACGTTGATATGGACACAAATAATCAGATTGAAGGCCTGATCAGATTGAAATTATTTATATAAACATTACAGACTAAAGATTCTACTCTAAATCGGAATGAAATTTCCTTCTGAAACAGAGAGTTGTTTTTTTTGCTAGAGGAATGCTAGCTCCCGTTAGCTTGTCTGCTTGCTGCAGTCAAGAGCTAATGAAAGACGCGGCTTCAGCTCTTTATTTCAGCTCTGCAGGAGTTGCACAGAGTCTTTTCATTGACTCAACAGCTTTATTGCTGTAAATACAGGTGCTGGTCATAAAATTAGAATATCACGAAAAAGTAGATTGATTTCAGTAATTCCATTTAAAAAGTGAAACTTGTATATTATATTCATACATTACATACAAACTCATATATTTCAGATGTTTATTTTGTTTAATTTTGATGATTACAAATGACAACAAATGAAAATCCCAAATTCATCATATCAGAAAATTAGAATATTACTGAAGACCAATAAAAACAAAGGATTTATAGAAATGTTGGCCAACTGAAAAGTATGAACATGAAAAGTATGAGCATGTACAGCACTCAGTATTTAGTTGGGCCTCCTTTGGCCTGTATTACTGCAGCAATGCGGCGTGGCATGGAGTCGATCAGTCTGTGGCACTGCTCAGGTGTTATGATAGCCCAGGTTGCTCTAATAGTGGCTTTTAGCTCTTCTGAATTGTTGGGTCTGGTGTATTGCATCTTCTTCTTCACAATACCCCATAGATTTTCTATGGGGTTAAGGTCAGGAGAGTTTGCTGGCCAATTAAGAACAGGGATACCATGGTCCTTCAACCAGGTACTGGTAGCTTTGGCACTGTGTGCAGGTGCCAAGTCCTGTTGGAAAATGAAATCTGCATCTCCAAAAAGTTGGTCAGCTGCAGGAAGCATGAAGTGCTCTAAAACTTCCTGGTATGTGGCTGCGTTGACCCTGGACCTCAGAAAACACAATGGACCAACACCAGCAGATGACATGGCACCCCAAACCATCACTGACTGTGGAAACTTTACACTGGACTTCAAGCAACGTGGATGAAGTGCCTCTCTTCTTTTCCTCCAGACTCTGGGACCTTGATTTCCAAAGGAAATGCAAAATTTACTTTCATCAGAGAACATGACTTTGGACCACTCACCAGCAGTCCAGTCCTGTTTCTCTTTAGCCCAGGCAAGACGCTTCTGACGCTGTCTGTGGTTCAAGAGTGGCTTGACACAAGGAATGCGACAGCAGAAACCCATGTCTTTCATACGTCTGTGTGTGGTGGTTCTTGAAGCACTCACTCCAGCTGCAGTCCACTCTTTGTGAATCTCCCCCACATTTTTGAATGGGTTTTGTTTCACAATCCTCTCCAGGGTGCGGTTATCTCTCTTGCTTGTACACTTTTTTCGACCACATCTTTTCCTTCCCTTCGCCTCTCTATTAATGTGCTTGGACACTGAGCTCCGTGAACAGCCAGCCTCTTTAGCGATGACCTTTTGTGTCTTGCCCTCCTTGTGCAAGGTGTCGATGGTCGTATTTTGGACAACTGTCAAGTCAGCAGTCTTCCCCATGATTGTGTAGCCTATAGAACTAGACTGAAAGACCATTTAAAGGCTTTTGCAGGTGGTTTGAGTTAATTAGCTGATTAGAGTGTGGCACCAGGGGCCATCAATTTTGAACCTTTTCACAATATTCTAATTTTCTGATATGATGAATTTGAGATTTTCATTTGTTGTCATTTGTAATCATCAAAATTAAACAAAATAGACTTCCGGGTCAGCGCTGCAACAAGATGGCCACGTAGGAACAGGCTCCTCCGTTTCGGTATTTAAATCTCCCCCCTTGCTTATTTCAGATAACTATCAAAACTTCAGTCTAAACCATTTAAAGGGGGAAGATGCCGAAAATTAACAAGACCGAAAAGAAGACGTCTAAAACACAAGATTTTGGTGAGCAGTCGGGAGATGGTAGTGAGGATGAGGCTAACGCTGCTACTAGCAAAGCTAGCGTTGGCTTACAACAGCACGCGTTGCTGGAGAGTATCAAGATGCTTTCTAAAGACTTAAAAGAGTTTAAAAACGAGATGAAGCAAGACATAGAAGAACTCAAAGAAGATGTAAAGGCAACAATGAAAGAAGATTTCAACAGATTCAGGGAGGAAATGATGCGCGAACTACAGAACCAGAAGGGCAGTATCAACGAGGCGCAGACCCGAATAGCTGATCTGGAGGCGGCGTGCTTGGAAATGAAAGATGCGCTGCTTGTGTCATTAGAAAGCAACAGAGCTATGAACGACAAACTTGTGGATTTGGAGAGCCGAAGCCGGAGAAATAATCTTCGCATCTATGGAGTTCCGGAAGGTAAAGAAGGTAGATCGGTTTCCGAGTTTGTCGCCAATCTGCTGATCAAACAGCTGAAGCTTCCGGAAGGAACTGAACCACAGATTCAGCGGGCACACCGAGCTCTGGCACCCAGACCGCCTCCCAATGCGGCCCCGAGGTCTATAATTGTGAATTTCTTGCAATCCAACACAAAAGAAATGATTCTGAGAAAAGCCTGGGAACAGAAAGTGGAGATGGAGGGCAAGCGCCTTTACTTTGATAACGATTATGCTTCGGACGTTATAGAAAAACGTAAAGCATATGGCCCATTAAAGGCAGCCTTGAAGCAGAAGGGCGTCAGATTCCAGACGCCGTTCACAAAGATGAGAATCTTCTGGGACTCTGGAGTGCGGACCTACCAGAACGCAGATGAAGCAGCGTCGGATATGATCAAGAGAGGCTTCGACTTGACCTGGGTACCAAGAGAGAACAAGTTGAAAGTGACCAAGGAGAGGCTCGACTCACTGTTACCATGGAAACGGATCAACAACACCGGTGCAGGACAACGCGCGAGGGAGATGCTCAGAGTTCAGACGTGAGGACCAGTAACTCTGAACATTGAATCATAACAGGTTTGCTCTACTATAAAAAAAAAAAAAAAAAAAAAAAAAAAATTAAAATAACATACGGGCGATTTAAGAGCTGAATGTCTTTACCAGCTGGTTTTAGTCCGGTTTTGGATATTATTCTCCCCTCTGTTACTGAAGTTATTGCTCATAGGTCTTTTGATAGATATTTAAACAAAGTGCCGAAAGGAGTGAATGTTGTATTGCTTACCAAATGTTGGACTTACCTAGTACAGGTAGATCTCCGTCTACTACTAGAGGGGGCCCCCACCCTAGTGTGGTACATTGCCCCCACCCCACCAGCAGGGACACTGAGGGATGTTTTCATACATCTCCACCTTTGGAAGTTTCTGTTCTATTTGTTCATCTGTGTTTTAATAGCCTGTTCAGCTATTTGTTGGGGGATCTTTTTCTAGAATCACACAGTGACCTTACAAAACTAAATAATGACTGATATTATCAAGATAGTTTCGTTGAATGTGAATGGTATGAATAACCCTATAAAACGTAAAAAAATTCTAACTAAAATGCGAAAAGAGAAAGCACAGGTAATCTATTTACAGGAGACGCATCTGTCTAAATCGGAACATAAAAAACTCAGGGGCTTTGGCTACTCAAAGGTAGTTTACAGCTCTTTCAGACATGGAAACAAAAGAGGAGTTTCAATTCTAATTCATGATTCAATAAAATTTGATTGTATCTATGATCTGTCAGATAAAGAGGGGAGGTATGTGATGGTGAAGGGGACTCTAGACAATGTAATGGTAACACTGGTCAACGTTTACAATCCTCCAAATAGTAATAAACAATTCCTTAATAGCCTCCTCAACAAAATAATTATGGAAACAGAGGGAATGTTGGTTTGGGGAGGGGATTTCAACATGGTATTAAACACAAAACTTGATACAACAAATAGTAAAAAACAACAAAATTCAACTACAAAAAAATTTAAATTGACACTTGAGGAATTTGGATTTGTTGATGTCTGGAGGGAATTAAACACCAATGTAAAGGACTATACCCATTACTCAGCGCCTAATAAGTTATTCTAGAATTGATTACTTTTTCATGAATAAATCTGATATATATAAGATAAAGGAATGTAAAATAGAAGAAACAAGTATATCTGATCATTCTTCGCTAATAATAAAACTAAATTTATCTTCTGAAAAACGCAAAACAGCATGGCGATTAAATGTAGGCTTGTTGAACTCCAAAACAATCAAAGCCGGAATTTCCCACGACATAAAAACTTACATAGATGAGAATGACGATGGACAGGTTAATCCGGTGATATTATGGGACGCACTTAAGGCAGTATTAAGAGGAAAATTGATCTCAAAAACAGCGGCCTTTAAGAAATCTAGAGTGGATGCCTATGAAAAAGAAAGAGCTCAACTAACAGATCTGGAAAGACAACACAAATTAACCCAAAATCCCAACCTGTTAATAAAAATAAAAGAACTAAGAAACAACATTGATAAAATGCTTACATATGAAATTGAAAAGAAATCAAAGTTTATTAAACAATCATATCATGAGGTGGGACCTAAAGGAACAAAACTGTTGGCAAAGAAATTGAAAAAGCAACAGTCAGATAGACATATCTATAAATTAAAGGATGATGAAACAAATCAAATGATACATGACCCAGCAACTATTGAGGACAGGTTTATGAAATACTACCAGAGATTATATAGTCAGCCTCCCTCTGCTAATGATGGACAGATAGAAACCTTCTTGGAGTCACTGGATCTGCCCTCAATTGGTGAAACCCAAAACAAACTTCTCACTTCCTATATAACTAGGATAGAAATACAAAAGGCAATTAATAGGTTAAAAAATGGTAAAACACCAGGAAGTGATGGACTGCCATCTGAGTGGTTCAAATCCTTCAGCGAAGATCTCCTACCACTACTAGAAAAATAATTTAATTATACACTGGAACATGCAGTGCTCCCGCCATCTTGGAGAGAAGCAATCATAACAGTCATTCCGAAAAAAAGGAAGAGTGAAACATGCTCTGATTACAGACCTATATCCATCCTAAACATGGACTATAAAATCTATACCTCGATTTTAGCGAAACGATTTGAGCAATTCATTGGAGATATCATAGATGAGGACCAGACAGGATTTATTAAGGGTCGCCAAACGCGAGATAACATCAGAAGGGCACTTCACATAATAGACCATATTCAAAATAAAAAATCATCAGCTATCTTAATCAGTCTCGATGCGGAGAAAGCTTTTGACAGCGTAGGCTGGAACTTCTTATATAAAGCACTTGGAAAATTTGGCTTTAATGAAAAAGCTGTACAGTGTGTGAGGACTTTGTATCAGTCACCTGTGGCCAGAATCAAGATTAATGGAAATCTAACTGACAATATAAAACTAGAGCGCTCTACCCGTCAGGGCTGCTGTTTGTCACCAACTTTATTTGCAATTTTTATTGAGCCACTGGCACAACACATAAGACAACATAAGGATCTTAAAGGTATAGATATTCATAATGAGTCCCATATAATAGGTTTGTTTGCAGACGATGTTATTTGTTATTTATCAGACCCTGAAAACTCGCTGCCTTGTCTGATCAACCAGTTAGAGATATTTGGCTTCTATTCAGGATACAAACTAAATTTGAAAAAGACACAGGTTTTGACATTCGCTTATACACCATCTGAATCAATACGTAGAAAATATAATTTAAATTGGAGCTCTACTATGATGACTTACCTAGGAATACGATTAACGAAAAACATAGGTGATCTGTACAAAGCTAACTTTACTAAAGTGGACCAAGAAATTAGGAGGGATATTAGAAAGTGGGATGTCCTAACACTAGACTTCAGCTACAGAATTGAAGCGATAAAAATGAACATGTTACCAAGGTTATTGTACCTCTTCTTGGCATTACCTATAGAAATCCCGGATAGACAGTTTAAAACATGGAACCAGATTATTTCTAGATTCATATGGAACGGTAAAAAACCCAGAATAAAATTTGAAACTTTACATATACCAAAGGAGAAAGGAGGTAGGGCCTTACCTGACCTTAGAAAATATCATTATGCTGCCCAAATAACTCCCATAATAAATATAAGTGACATAAATTATGAAGCGAAATGGAAAAATATTGAACAAAGAGTTAACGGAAGAGAACTGCGGAGTATCATTGGTGATATAGAGGCCACTAAGAATACATTAAAGAATGTTAATGCCATTACTAGTTTTTCTCTGGGTAAATGATTACATATAATCCGAATATGCAAATTAGAGAAACAGTTGGGTCTGATCCAGTGGCCAGCCTATAATAAATATTTTATCCAAGACACACGATTTAAACAATGGTCAGAAAGAGGCTTAACAGCGTTATGCGTAGTCCTTAACAATGGGCACTTTAAAAGTTTCCAGGAACTACAGCAAGAGTTTGCTCTAAGAACTCAAGATCACTTTAGATATCTACAATTAAGGGACTTCTATAACAAAGAAATAAAACAAAAAATAGACCCAAATTTAAATGGGATTATCAAAATGCTGATTGAGACCTATAAGGGTAAAAAACAAAGAACAGTGTCTTTACTCTATAAATATCTGTTAGAAAATAGAGGCACTAATACATTGAATATTAAAACAAAATGGGAAAGGGAATTTGATATTCTAATAACCGACGAAGGCTGGCTGAATATTTGGAAGACTCAAACTACAACATCCTCTTCCAGAATCTGGAGAGAACATTGTTGGAAGAATATAATCAGATTTTATATAACACCCAAAATTACTAGTAAATTCAAATCTAGAGCTCAGCCATGCTGGAGAGATTGTGGAGAATTTAATGTTAATCATGCGCATATTTTCTGGCTTTGTCCTAAAATTACTCAGTTCTGGAACGAAATACACAGTAAGATTGTAACAATACTGGGTTACCCAATACCCAAGTCCGGTCTGGTATTATACCTTGGTCTTTTGGACAATATCATATTTAATAATGATTGTTATTTGTTAAAAATTCTGTTGGTGGCAGCTAAAAAGGTGATAACCAGGAGGTGGTGCAAATCTGAACCTCCTACCACAAAGGAGTGGATTCAGACTGTGATTTCATTATTTGAGATGGAGCTTCTAACACATAGGCTGAGGACGCAGGAGCAGCAATGCTTAGACAAATGGGAAAAATGGACAAACTTCACATCAACGATACCGGACTAATTTTGGAAATGGATGGTCCCCACGTGTTTTGAGTTACTAAAATATGAGCCTCCCCCTGTTTTTTTTTTTTTGTTTGTTTTTTTTTTTTTGCTTCGATTGTTCTGTACTTTTTGTCTATTATAGTTTCTATGTATTGTTTGTTAATAATGATTAAAATAAAAATAAAGTTATAAAAAAAAAAAAAAAAAAAAAACATCTGAAATATATGAGTTTGTATGTAATGTATGAATATAATATACAAGTTTCACTTTTTAAATGGAATTACTGAAATCAATCTACTTTTTCATGATATTCTAATTTTATGACCAGCACCTGTAAATGACAAAATGTGTGAATTCCGAACATGTTCTCCACCGTGCCTGGTGCTAGCATGAATCAAATGAAAATCAGCCCCTTCTTTGATTTACACCCCCTGGTGGTTGGGAAAAAATCCACAGGAAAGCCATCACCTTCGTATAAGCCACATGGTTCAAAGCATGGGGAAAAAGTAGCAGCTTATAGTTTGGAAAATATAGTAAATTAATTAATCTGATGGAATACTTGGTACACGTATACACGTCATGATCGTATAATTTTATTTAGTGTCCATGTTAGCAGAGAATTTCTGATCAACCAAGCTTTAGATCAGAACAGGGATATTTTGGACAGGTAAATGTAGCTATTAAACTACCAAAATGCGAACCCCAAAAATGCGTTTCCTGTCACTGATTTAATTTTTAAACTTTATCCTACTTGGTAGCAATAAGGTGTGGTGTGTTCATCGTTTAAAAAAAAGCTTGGATTTCTTTTTTTCTAACCCTCCAGTCACCGTTAGTTTGCAGGACCATTCCTGGCTGAATTTAACAAAAATTGCTGGTTTTTTTTTGTTTTTTTTTAGCACGTCAGTGAAAAAGTCATCAATGGTGACGATTTCCCCATGGAATGTGAAAGAAAGCCTCGTTCACAGGGGCCCGTTAAGAGGGAGAAATCCTCCTCCTCTCCATTACACAGTGATAATGAGGAACAGAAAGGCCTGAAAGCAGCAGGGCAGAAAATGTGAAATGTTACATAACGCTGCATGAAACACACAGCCAAGGCTGTAATTCATCCTCCCCAAACCGTAGACTGTAAACACCCCGATAATTAAGTCTGGATACCTTTTTCTTCTGCTCCTCTGATGCCTTAATGATTCCTGGGTCGGATTTCCAGGATTTGCCAAAGTTGTAGAACAAAGCCAGCGTGTTGATCAGGAAGGGGACGTGAACCGTGGCAAAAGGGAGATGTGCAGAGGAGTCAAGGTAGATATTAAAAACAGAGAACAATCAGCTAGTTTATCACAGGATCAATTTATTCTGGGCTCTCATTCAAACTAAATCAGAGCTTCTTGGTTCTCTGAGGAACAGAAATACAGCAGAAGCTTGGATCTGCTTATCTGGATTGAAGTGTACTGTGCCTTTAAAACCAAAGTATTGCTACAAGTCTAAGTCCGACTGTTAGAGGTCTGATTGGTCGATGAAAATGTACTTTTTCATCTTAGAGCCTGCAGTAGAAGTCAGACCTTAAAGGAAACCATGGCCGTTTCTCAATTCACAAGAACGCGAGTATGGACTTGTGTTCTCGCCAAGTATCTTATTTAAAAACAACAAAGGAAAGTATGGACTTAGTGAGAACGGGAGCACGCAGCATAAATGTAGGTTACCATAATTGGAAGAAAGGCATACTCCTGACGTTGCCACACACTCGGCTCGTCTGGAGCTGCATTTCACCTCCTGTTATTAATAGTCTCTAGGTAATAAATGTTTCCTTTTTTCATTTAGTGGGGGAACTATAATTAACACAGTCAGATAAACACAAATTAAATGAATGTTTTGCCAAATAAAACTTTTAACTTAATACTCGTGGTGCATGCTGGGACTCCCAGCCACAAGTACAGAGCAACAAAATGAACTCTCTCCAGGGGATTTCTTGTAGGCTGCCTTTGTGCTGCGCCCCGGGGAGTAGGGACCCAGAGTGGCACTCTGTAGGAGTGGGGCTTTAACTCAGAACCTGTGGATTCCAAGGGCAATGCCCTAAACCACTAGGCCGCCACTCCACAAAGCAGGCATTAGTGTGAAGGGTCTTGCCTGAGGACCCACACTGGCAGCTCATTCCCTCCAGCTGGGATGCAAACCAAGGTTTCCTGTTTGCTAGCCGCTGACAGCTGTCAATCTCAAGAACAAACAAGTCTGCTCTGATGCATGCTGGGTAAAGAGGGAGGGGCGAGAGCAATATCCGGGGACTTTGTCCATTCTCCTTCTTGTGTTCTTGTGAATTGGAACAGTACTAGGACTGAGGCTTATGTTTCACGAGTACACGAGCACATGAGAACGCACAAGTACACATACCGAGAAATGGCTTGTTAATCAGTATTGATCTGTAAAAAGAAAATAAAGTAAAAGTTTGGCATCTAGACTTGCCTTTTTTACTAAAACAGAAGAGGAAAGTATCTTCAAGAAACTTCAGAGTCTGAGTTTTGATCATTACTCAGACACTCAAGGCAGCTGTCTTTCAAAACACCCACTTCAACTGGAGACACAGCTTTATGTCGTAACACCTTATCCCCGCCTCCTTCCAACAATAGATTCATAAACCACAAACCATTACTCTTCTCGCTCAGGGGAAGA
Source organism: Cyprinodon tularosa (assembly GCF_016077235.1). NCBI lineage: Eukaryota > Metazoa > Chordata > Actinopteri > Cyprinodontiformes > Cyprinodontidae > Cyprinodon > Cyprinodon tularosa. Next base: position 1,822,478 of record NW_024038589.1, on the reverse strand, counting down.
AACGTATCCAGCTTTGTCTACTGCTTTATTAAAACAATTCCTGGAACTAACAGCAGACAATCACTGACGTAATAAACAGCTTTCCTTCTATGAGTTAAAGGCAACATGACCTCAAACTGCAGCAGGATTAGTTAAATACATTCTGAAGAAACGCTCGATCATCCACTGAGGGGAACACAGGGATGTTTCAATCCAATTACAAACAATGATGTTTAGAGGAATCAAGATGAGACTTTCAACCCTTTCAACCTATTATTAAAGCATGGTGGTGGGAGCACCATGTCGGGAGCAATGCTATTAGAATTAGTTCCTATTTAGGTACTCTGAGAGAATAATGATTCCAACATTAAGGAGGAGAAAAGGAGAAAATATTTTATAATCTTAAACAAAAAAACGATTTTCAGAGTAACTTTGCCGTTTTGTCAGATTTAGTTTATATATATATATATATATATATATATATATATATATATATATATATATATATAAATAATAATAAAAAAATACACAGAAATTTGATTTATGAAAAAAAAAAAAAAAAATTCCATCAAACTTCTCTTTTTATAATTGCGTTTTCCAGATCACATTCTCTTCACTTCTGGGGGCGGGCTTTCCTCTGGAGTGAGGAGAGAAGACGCATTTCTATTGGTCTGCTAGACATTAATAACAACATAGCTATTGGTCAAGAGTGAGCGTTTTTATTGGGCTTAAAGTGATGATAATTTGATCTGTAAAATGAAACTGGAAAAGAATGTAATTTGTGAAAAAAAACTAACAAAACAGAAAAAATGAAAATATTAAATCAGTAAAAAAATGTAAACATAAGTTTGAAAAACAAACCCGAGAAAACAGCTAAGGGACTCTCAAAACCTTATTTTGAATCAGTAGGTTTTTAAAGTTTAAATTCTGGATTCCTTTTTGTTTTGTTTTTTTTGGGGTTTTTTTTTTTCTTCAAATTTCTATTCACAGTACTGTGTTTTTGCTTGCACAAAATGGAACAAAATTCATTCCATATATAAGCAGCTTCACAGTTATTCATTTTGAAGCTTCAGACCCTATGAAACCATCTCAAAAATAGCCAGCAAAATAAAAAAAATAAAAGATAAAAGACCTGGCCAGTGAAATCGCAATTTGACTACTTAACATGTTAGTAGAATTTCAATTCTTCTTCAAACACCTAACCCAGATTACACTCTCTCTAGGTCTAAAAACAAACAGCACCGACGCTAACGAGGACATTTTCCAATGGGCACATTTTACTTTTTCTTTTTTGAAACTGTGAATTTTGGTTTAACCACCACTTTACTTCAGAGATACCATCAAGAAGACAATGTTTAAAATGACTTAACTGGTTAAAAGAAAAAAAAAAACAGGCAAATCTGCAGATTACCCACAAAGCAGTGGAAAGACGAAATGTGATGAGGTGTTAAAGGCTGATAATTAGAATCCAGGTCGTCTGCAGGTGTGTCGCAGTGAAGCAATACAATCAGTTAAACGTTTTAATAATCATAGCAATTTTGAAAGTTCCGTTTAAAATCCTCTAAAGGTAGTGAAACACGTAGCCAGAATCACAGCAGTAGCTAACGATAGCTAAGCTGACATCTTAAAATCCACTTTTCCAGTGAAGCTCATGTGGTTACATCCAAGTAAGTTCCTTCCAGTCCTCATCTAGCTCTCGTTGAATGCATCAGCTCAGCTGTGTACATTTTTAAAGAACAACCAAACTAATCTCTGCAAGTAGCTACAAGCTAAAACTGAGGCTGACGGGAAGGAGCACAAACAGTTTTAAAAAAACACATGTCAACATGACTAATTATCCTTTTAGCATCACTTTATCGCTCTCTCTATTCACGGAGGAATTGACGTGTGCAAACATGTCTGCTCAGCAGCGTAAAAGCAACTTTGATGAACCGCTACAGACATCATGTTGACACAACAAGTTATCTGCACTTTTTCTGCTCGATAAGCTCAGCTCAAATGCTGCTGCATTCAGAAAAGGATATCGTTCCAAAACCAGTAGAACCAGGTGCAGTACATCCAAAACTTGGTTGCAAGGTAGATTCCCAGAGGCAGAGCGCTGTGCATGGAGTGGTCGAAAAAAGCCCTTAGAGGAAAAGAAAAAAAGGTCATTTGTGTAGCTCTGAAGCTATTTGAGTTTATGACACTATGGTCTCTATGTACTTAAAAAGAACCTGTCTGAAAAATAATCTGATTTCTGTGCACAAAATAAAGATGATGAAACTGCAAACTGTATAAGAAGCACGGTAAAAAGTTGTTTAGTTGGGACGTACTTGGAGAGGAACTGCACAGCGATCCAGACACCAGCGTACATGATGCCCTTGATGAGCCAAGAGTCCACGTCCAGGTCGGCGATGAAACCCACCAGCCAGATGACGACGAAAGGCGTCCCCAGCATCACTTTCTGCCTGAACTCCTTCATCGTCAATACAGACGGGGAAAAAAGGAAGCAGATAATTCAAAAACAAATATGCACATGGATTAAAATATTTTCTGTGGGGAGAATTTTTTTTTCTTTCCTACAATTGGATACAATTCATTTTAATTTAAGCATGCACTAAATATTTAAAACTAAAAAGCTCTGCAAGGACCAACCAAGACAATCTGGTTTTATTTTGAAGGGAATTAAAGGATTTATGGAGCAGGTCAAAGGTTATTAATGTCTACATTTACTGCTCTCTAGAACAGGGGTTCCCAATGAGTTTTTTCTTTTTAAATAATGTTAATGTAACCCATGAGGGATATGGAAAACATAAAATAAAACATAGAACAAATATCTAGTTAAATAAAGACAATATTAACCATACTATTAAAATGCAAAATGTGCAATTAAACAGAGATGGGTAGAGTATCCCAAATTGTATTGAAATAAGAATAGTATTATTATTACAATGTGTTTTTACTCAAGTAAAAGTAAAGAGCAGCTGTTTAAGAAATGAGGAAATTAATGAGAAGTATTTGGTAAAAAAGCTGCTCAAGTAATATTTTAAAAATGCTCTGCAATAAAATAATTACAAATATATCTAAAATGATGAACCCCATAATATTTAAAAGAAATGCATTTAATATTTTAAATGTATAAATAAATATAGAGGGAACTAATTCTATGTATTTTAGGGGGTCTTCAGTCTGAATAGTTTGGGAACCCCTGATCTAAAGCAGGATATCTGATATCCAGAGGAAGCAATCTAAAATGACTCATCCTATCTTCAAAGCAGATTTACCTTCAGGAGCTAATATTCCAACAGGTGAGCGGGAAGACCAAACAGTTTCAGCAGAATTAAGAAGAATAACAGTGGAAACTGTGAATCAGAGGGCATGTTTTGGCTGGTTCAGCCACTCTTTGGGTAAGTTTACGGTTGGCATCAAATATAGGCATGTTTTAACTCCTTTATAAGCCTCTAAGGGGTCAAACAAAGAAAAGAGGAAGGAACTCTCCCAGCTGCCTGGTTGTGGCTGAAATCCCTGAACAGCCTCATTTTAACAACTTCCTGCTTCTCTAACCCAAACTTCCTGTGAACCAGCTACATTAGCTGTTTGTACCTTATCCATCTTCAGTCTCTTCAGATAGGACGGGCTGTCGTAACCTTTGGCCTGCCGCGCTTCCTGTAAGTGATTGATCATCCACACATTCTTCCTCTGCTTGGCCAGGTCCAGAGGTGTTTCACCCTAAAGATGGAAGAGAGAACAGTCAAGAAAAATCAACCTGGCAGCAAAAAAAATGTAGCTCTGTTTAAGACAGTAATAGTTAATCCCAATAAAAAGCTGTTTTTTTATAAAATATTTAGTCACGTACATAAGGGGAGACATTTCAGGGATATTTTTATTTTAGGTGAAGGTTTAGGTGCTGGTTTCAACCGCATTTTTTTCCTTCCACTAAACTTTCCTTTAAAAATGTCTGGATCCCAGCTTCTTGTGGTTTTGTAGATAGTAACACCATTCTGCTTGTTTCTTTAAATAACTCATCTTTAATGAGGTTATTATTTCCTGAACCACTGAATTTAGGATTTAGGTTTTTTTTAGAATTAGCTGTAAGAAATAATTCAAAACATAGAAATGAACCCATGAACTTGAACTTCACTAATAAAATAAACTGACATCTTGATCATAATATCTGCCTTTTGTCTGTTTGAGCACGGCGGGAAGCATCACCTTGATGTTCTGGGCGTCGACGTTAGCGTTGGCGTCCAGCAGAAGGCTGATGACGGTGCTGTTACCGGCCAGGACGGCCCAGTGCAGCGCCGTGTTTTTGTGATACTTGTCGCCCAGGTTGACAGAGACGTTAAAAGTCAGCAGCAGCCGGGTGGGGTCCACGCTGCGGCAGGGGGGAGAATCAAACATTTAGAGTGATTGTTAGCCTGATGTCTTAATTAAACAAAACCACATGTGATGATTTTACGCTGTTCAGCTTTTTTATATATAGAATAAAATAAAATAAAACACAGTAGAATCATTCATATGTTGGAAATGAGCTCTGATAAAACTGCAGTAATTTCTCTTATGACTGTTTCTTGTGTAAAAACAGGCAAATGTCCAAACAAACACACCTGTGTGTCCTGTAGGCTGCCCACATAAGAGGAGTCATGCCGTTCTGATCCATCATATCCACATCCTGCAACAGAAAAAAAATAAACCATAACATCACCGAGGAATCAGCAAGGGTGTTCAGAGAGAGAAAACAGGCTCCCCCTGGTGGACAATACTAGAAAAGACTGAATCCTAAGAAAAATGATGACAGTTGTAAGAAACCAAATATTGATTTTTTTTTTTGTTGTTGTTTATTAATCTTACTAATTAGCTCATTCTGATAATAACTAGTTAAAATTAATCGGTAATAACTCCCAGTTAATTATTTGTGCTCTGCTTTCCGGACTCATTTATAATGAATGTTTTTAAAAAATAAGCTTCATTTCAAATGACTTTACGACACGAGGTAATTATAATTTCTCTGAGTATGTCTGATAAAAAATCAGTAATGGAGAGAATGTCTAACATCTAATTCTCTCAGAAAAAAAGATTAAATGATTTTTATAAGATTTAATTTAGCATTTTTATTTATAAAAAAAAGTAGTTTGAGTGTCGTAATTACATTATTTATGGCGACCTGGACCAATATCTGTGCAACAGAGGTTATACTGTAGAGGTCTGGCTTTTTTAAAGGAAGGGAGACATGATTACAGGGCTAAAATTGCATGTTAAGGTCTTGTTAGCCATTAGCATTATTAGTAGCCATATTAGTGTATTTTTGAGAAAATAATAGATTTCTTAAAGGATTCTATTTAAGAATCTTCACTTTTTAGGGAATACTTTTTTTTAAATAGTAAAAAAAAAAAAATGTGTAAGAAGCTAATCCAGGCTTCATTGATTTCCTAGCTAGTTCAGACTCAGATCGCTTATCAGTTGGTACCAGATGGCGTTGTTTCCTTCCTCCTACCTGTCCTTTGGCGATGAGGTATGCCACGATGGAGGTGTGGCCAAACTGGGCGGCCAGGTGGACACAGCTGCAACCTTCCCCATCGATCAGAGACGGGTCTGCGCCATATTTCATGAGCTGCACCACCATGGATAGATGGCCTTGTCTAAAATAACAACCAAAAAGAAAAACTCTCACTGCTAGAAAGCAAGGTTTTCGAAAAATGTTCTCAGTGGTTATAAGCTCCTAAAAGGTCACTGTCAGCTGGTGATAGGAGGGGGGAGGGGTGGGGGTGAAACAGGACCCCTCTGCTCCAGACGATGAGGGGTCTGATGTTCCATCAATAATTCAGGAGATAACGCAACACCCCCCCACTTTGTGCTTGGTGTGGTGGTGATCTCATGTGACTTTCCAAATGGTCAAAAATCAGTGGACATCACAGAAAAGTCACATAGGGCCTGATTTAATGGCTTCTTCAATAAAACAGTGAAAAAAGCAAAAATGCAGAATACCTGCAGTTAGTTTACGGGATGAACGGTTTGGATGAAACCTCTTCAAAAAAAGGCATGTTTAGTTATATAGATGAGAGTTTGAAAAGCTAACCAGCTGAGCACTGCTGGTTAGCTTCTACCTGTAAATAGCTTCAATTATGACTACTGTTTTTTATTGCCTCTGTGTATTTTTTCACCCTGCTGCTGTAACATTTGTATTTCCCCACTGTGGGATCAATTAAGTATTCTGATTCATAAAATCCAAAAGCTAACTGCTGACCACAGAACTTGACCTATGGTTATAAAGTACTTCCTGTTTACAGCCTCTGCTCTAAACTTTAAATCTATTAATTCCTGAATAAATGGAGCTTTGCTCTGCATCTGCAGACACGTTTTCCCTGCACCACTTAACAGGAAATGCAGAGTTACCTAAGTGATTGTTTATTTTCCCATAAAAACTAATCAGGCGCAGGATATGAACACAAGTATTTTTCTGTCCTGCTAAGTGTGAACACACAAACCTGCTGGTGAGAAGTGATTTAATGCAGGCAGCTTATCAGAGTGTTTACCTTGTGGCCCAGTGCAAAGGTGTGGAGTTGAGGTCTCCTCCCAGCTGGTCAACTATGGCCCCCTTTGATATATAGTACCTGCAAACAAACACAGTGTACTGAAGAGAAACATGACACTTTGTCTAACAGGGACTCCATCTTATCAGGGTTCAGCCTCCATAAACCGCTGCAAACAGGAAATTACATTTATGGGAAAAATAATGAACTGAGGAGCTAAATGAAAAGACTGCAGAGGAGCTTAAAGAAGTGAAATCTGATAGCAGCTGCTTCAAGATCAGCTTCAGACATTTCTCTAAATTTTTAAATAAATTGGTATAAAAATACCAAGAAAAAAAGCATGCAGACCTACAGCACTACCGGCAGCACAGACTGAAAACTACAGAAAACAAACAAAACAGGAGAAAACATAAACTAGACAGTGTCCGCATAAAGGTCTTTACAAAGAACTGAATATTATGTAATATGCAGATTATGTCATTTTTTCCAAACTCCAAGTTTGACATTGAAGTCTCAAAAATCATCAGCAATCCCATGTACCGATGAGGGGATTTAAAAAAAAAATCAGCCTTTTACTAAACTCTCCTAAAAAAAGGTCTGCATTTTATTTTCTAAAGTCCATCTACTAAGTATTTTTCTACATTTCTTGTTGAAAAAAGGAGGAGTTCCAGTTTGCACATTTAATTATACTGGACTCTACTTTATCAGGGGGGTAAAAAGTATATCCAGAATTGTTAATTTTAATATTCATGAATTCAGATAAATCAGGTCATCATTGGCAAAAAATGCTGATAAAATGTTTCTTATTTGTACTACTTATTTTACCACATTTTCAAAACTGTATTACTAACTGCTCGTTGACAAACTTGACAACCTTGAAAACGAGCTTTAAAAGCATCCGATAGAAAACCTGTTCTTTCATCAATGCCTCACTCTCCAAAAACACAGTATTCTTAGTTTTGAAAATTTCAGAAAATTTGAAATTGCCTGCTCAATGTTAGTTTTAGTGGATTCTCTCCATCACCTCTAGGAGTTTATTAAGCTTATATCCAGTCTTAATGGAAAGATAACATTAGTGTTTACCAGAGGTTACTGTGTAATACCTCACAGATGCACATCTAGTCAACAGATTTATCCGTTAGGGGAAGAGAAATTTAGTGCTGCTATAACTCTACAACATTCAGTTTGTTGAAAAGCAAATATAAAAAATGGCTTAAAGGGAACCAGATCTGGATCACTGATGTCAGATTATCCTGTTAAGTATTGTTGATGTTCCAGTGTTTTTATTTTATTGTCCACTCTTATTTTACTTTATTTATTCCTGTAAATATGATTCAATGTTTAACTGATTAATTGATTGACAGATGTCCTCAGTGTAGTGTTTGATGGTTTGGTATTTTCTAGATTTTTTCTGATTGACTTGTGAGGGACTATAGATGTTAAGTAGCTTTCAGGCTAAATCTGGGATTTTTACAATTAAATGTTCATGTATTTGCTTTGTCCCTTTAAATAAATAAAGATAAACATAAAAATCTACTCATTTACAGATCATATTTTTTGTGCATACAATCTTTTTTTGGTTAACCCTTTGGCAAACTTAAGCCTCATTCTAAGCTAGTGGCAATTTGCCCTTTCTCCACTAGGCGATCCATGCTGACTTACTTGACCAAGTCTATCCTGTTGTTGATGGCGGCCCAGTGGAGGAGTGTGACGTTTTCTTTGTCCGGCTGCCGAACGTCAAAGCCGGCCTCCACCAGCTCCCTGCAGCGCTCGAAGATGCCGTACCTGCAGCACAGGGCGGAACGCCGTCAGCCTCTTAAAAGGCATCAACTTTTTTTAAAAAGGATAAATCCAAATGAATAAGAAGAAATCTGCTCAAAAATCTTCAGATTCACTATGCTTGGAGGTGAATAAAATCTCCTAATTGATTTTTTACAAATTGTTGTCAGCAGTAATGAGAGAATATAACCGTGCTCAGCACTCACTGTGTGGCTTTGACGATGTCCCAGGTGCTGTAGTCGTCCACATGGTTTTTCCGGCTGACGTTCTCGCTGTAGCCATGGTTGTAATGACTCTGGGGTTTGATTTCCTAAAGGAGATCAGAGGAAATTAACTTACTTATGAATCTGCTTCGAAATGCCAAAAAGATCAATTTTTGTTTCAATGTTTCAACCATAACAATTAGTCCAATGTCATAAAATGTTTTTTAAAACGCTTCAGTGGGTCTAATACGTCAAGAAGGGTTCAGCAATGATAAATTCATAAATTTAAGATAATCAATGACCGCCTCCCCCGAAACACACACACACACTTACTCCACTCCGTTATTCTGCTTAAACTAACAGTGTGTGCTTTGAGAATACAAAGCTGAAATAAATACAAATGACTTGCCAACTTTTAGTATCTGCATTGCAAATGTGTTGAAAAGCTTTCCCTCCCTCTGACTAATGTTGTTTTTCTCCTTATGCATACAAAAAACAAGAATATATTTTTTAAAATGTTCAGCCCCATACAGCTAAGGAGAAAATTCAGTCAAGACAGATGTTTCGCCGTTTGTTTCTTGGCTCTACCTTTCTCATACCTGATCCAAAATAGTTACGTTATCCTGACTTATTTTTCTATATTTATGCTGCTATGTGTTTAGGCTGCAGGAGGACATAGGGACCCCTTTACCTTATATCTTTATTCTCCTAATCTGCAATATTTGCTAAGTTCCACCCATAAACTTATGAGCTCCCTGTTTTTCCCCATCATGGAAGTTTCATCTGGTCTGTTCCTGTTGGTTGGGACTCCATCCTGGAATTACATATCAGCTAAACTGCTGCAATCAAAACCTTAGTTTAGAGATATCGGAATTGTGCCTGTTTTTCTTTTTTTTGTTAACCAACTCTAATAATAGGACAGGCCTAATAGTAGAGTTGGTTAACAGTTACCTTTTGTGTATCTACATTAATGTATGTCTGCTTCTGTCTCCTTGAACCCTAGTCAGCCTCAGCAGATGGCCGCTCACACTGAGCCTGGTTCTGCTGCAGGTTTATTATTGTTAAAAGTGATTTTTTTCTCTCCACCGTTGCTGCATGCATGCTCAGTGTGATGCATTGCTAAAGAGTCAACAAAAAAAATGCATATCGTTACCTCAAGTTCATCCAGGAGGAGCATTCCCTGCAAGTCAATCACTGAATGCAATCAACTTGACAGAAACTTGTAAAACAATCTGACTGTATTGTCTCTGTAAAGTGCCTTGAAATGGCATATGCTCTGAATTGACCTATATGAATAAACTGAATTGAATAATGTTTAACATTTTTTTCTCTCACAAATTTCAGGAAAGGTGAACCTTACATAGATCCATCAAGGATATAGTGAGTTATTCCCAGCCTTAAGAGATACAAGAATCTTTGAAGTTAGTTACCTGAGCAAAACCATCTCTTTTCTCACATTTTAAGTTTTTATTCTATCTGAGCCTTTAAGATAAAAAAATTACAAGATATAAAAGCCTTGAAATATTTCACTCCACTTGGAATGTCCTTATGCACTTCAGTTTTAGACTGATGCAACCATAAACCTTTCCCAGGGCTGGAGCTGGCTCAGGTTGGTACATTATACTCTGAAGGGTTGTCACCTATGGAGCAGCTTAGCCAAGTATACTGCTGCTTTTCCCCAGGAGGTCCAAGTCACACATTTATGAGTAAATATGCCTATAAGGATCACACTTAACAGCCTTGCTTTCTCAGAAAGAAAGAATTTCTTGGACTCTGGTTGCAATGACTGCTTTTTCTGCAGCTATACTGCCCCTTTGTTTAGTTCCTGCCAGCTGTAGCCATGGCTGACAATCCAATTCAGTCTCAAATTAGAGTCATTTCAGGAGGCTGATTCAATGGTTAAAGAGACATTACAACGCTGGGATCAGGGAGAGAGCGAGAGAATGCATCTTCTTATTAGAGGGGGAATGAGGATGCCTCTGACAAGAATCTAGTTAACGAGCAGAGGCCGGCCCTTTTCTGATCTTCATAACACAACTATTAGCAAACAATAAAGATTTAGGTTAAACTGAGACAAACCTGCTGAGGTGGATGGATGGAATAAGAGATTTTTCTAGACTTCTTTCAACAGAATGACCCAGATTCTATCAGCCGATGATAAAAGGTTGATGTGCAGCAAAAATAAAACACACTATCAAAGCTAATCTACATGAATCTAACACAGCAAAACTGTTTATCTGGAGTCAGTGGCATTTATTTACTACAGAAAAGATAACGCTGAACTCCTGGGGAGGACAATCAGCTGTTGTGTTCCATAAATACATCTCAACTGCCGGCATCAGTGACTCACTTCTTCTGTTGTTCTCTAGCTGTATGATGACAAGAACCAGCTTCCAGACTGATGTATATCAGTTTGAGTTTTTCTTCACAAATAAACAGGAGGGAATCCCAAACAATGAGCAACAACAAGAGGAAAGGGGATGTTTAGCCTGATGCACAAAAGAATGGGCAGCTTTCACTCTGAAGGTTAAGGCTTCACCACATGTCCAAATAACCATGGAAATGGTGGTCAGTGAGGTAAAAAATACAGATAAATAGCAGGCTACCAGTACCTACACTTTTATCTACCAAAGCAGAGTTAGTTACACCTGATTTTCTGCCTTCGGTCTAACAGATGATGCATTGGTAGTAAAATTTAAAATACATTTTACTGATATGACCAAAAACAGTTATAACAATATTCATTTTATTCATACACATTACCCTAACTTAACCCAACAGCATTAAAAAAATTGACACTGCTAATATTGCTGCTTTGCTTCAGTTAAAACAGGAAAGAAATCGACTCTCGAAATCAGTTCAGCTTTATTCATGGAACTGCTGTGAGCAAAACGATTCAAGTCGGCTAACACTGAAGCTAACTGACTGAACGCGCATCTCTGACTCTAATGCCACCAACGTTGGTCTGATGAGTAAAACCAGGGTGATATTAAACCTTTATGTCCAGCGGAGGCACCAGTGCTCCCGTTTGCAGATCTATTTTTTAGACGCCTGTAGAATTGCTTTTAAATAAGCCAGAGCAATTTTTTGTTCTTCTGCAAATTAAACCACAGAGATCAGATTAAACTTTCTACTCTCATCGAGTCCCAAAGCACTTTTTTTCCTCCAGGCAAATTTCGTTTTGATTTTGCATAAATTAAATAAAAACGCAAAAAACAAGCAAACATTACAATCCAGATGGCTGTGTACTTTCTACACAGCAAAGACGTAATGTAATTGGTGGATGAACCTAAGGCTGAAACGATTAATCTGATTAGTCATGATTAATTAATTATTGAAATAATTGTCAACTCATTTATTAATCATTAACTGGAGTGTACAGGCTGTAAACCATGCCTTTAGTTGACAGAGCAACCCACTTAAAGTAGTAATTATACCAAGATTGTAAAAAAATATGTAAATATTTTGCTTTTAATATGAAAAAAAACTCCTCAAGTGGGAGTGGTGGTGTAGTGGTTAGGGCATTGCACTTGGGCCCCAGAGGTTCTGAGTTCAACCCCACTCCCACATACTGCCACTCTGGGCCTCTGAGCAAGACCCTTAACCCCAAACTGCTCCCAGGGTGCCACACAATGGCAGATCACTGCTTCCCAAAGGGATGGGTTACTTGTGGGTACTTGTGACAGTGTATTCACAATAAAGTTGAATTCTAAGTCGAAAAGTTTTAGTTTCACTTGGTTTAATTTCGTAAAAAGTCTACTTTAAGGATCCTTTTGCTGTCAGATTATTAAGCGATTAATCAAAAAGGTCATCGACAGTAGGGATGGAACGGTTTTTGAAAACCGTCCGAACCGTTCGGTTTGACTGTCTCGGTTCGCGTGTGTTTCGTTCGGTTCATGCGCTGCTCCATTTTCTCATAGGCGAAGCGTGTACACTCCAGAGCAGAAGGTGGCGGTACTGCGACCAAAGCCAACCACCAGCAGTAAACAAGAAGAAGAAGCGAAGCAGCGTAGCCGGGTGTAGCAGAAAAAAAAAAAGCAGTTGTTGTGGAGAATTATGTGGGTATGGCGAGTGGGAAAGAACAGGAGTTGGAAGACGCGTCAGCAGCACTTTATAGATCTGCTGTATGGAACCACTTTGCATTTAGAGTGACCTACGATGACGGCGGAAAGAAAGTTGTGTGCAAGCATTGTGCAACACGTTTTGTTTATGCTAACAGCAACACGACCAACATGTCAGGCTAACAATCAACATATACCGAACCGAACCAAAAACCGTGACCACGAAAGCGTAAACCGAACCGAAGATTTTGTGAACCGTTCCACACCTAATCGACAGATTAATCGATTTGCAAAATAATTGTTAGTTGCAGCCCTAGATGAACCGTCACATAGAGAGAAACACCCGGAAGTCATTATTTTTTCCTAGTAGTTGTAGATTTTGACCAGTTGATTGGACATTTTTCCTCAGGTCAAAGAGCAGGAGGTTGTTTCTGAGAGTGCTGCATCCCTCTGTGACTGGGGTGATATTGCTGTAATTAATGGCAACTACCTGTTACACAAGGAGCTGTGTGGCAGACTGGATCAGCAGCTGTTGTCCACAGTCCACAACAAGCACCAAAGGGCTGTGAGCACATCCCTGTGGCCTTTGCTAAGGAAACATCAAGAAAGCCACACAGGGATGCATGAAGTGCAGTGTGTGGGAAATGCACTCGCTTCATGTGTAAAATCCCTTCGTCTGTGATAGTGGGCAGGAGCTGTCAAAAGATCTATAACTGCTCATCTAATCTTTACTCTGCATCTGTGGTTCCAGTATTGTTAATAACTTATTATAGATACGGTTACGGTGTCCCATTTGTGTTTGAGCATTTTTTTTTCATCTTGATAAAGAATATCAAGTGAATTTGACTTTATCTGTTATAAAGTTTCAACAAAGTAAAACATAATAATAATAAATTGTTGTTCATAACACTTTATTGTTAGAAGATTTTCTCTTGAACCTTTAAGTGTGTTCATATGTATCTGGTAAAACTTGTAAAAGTGCACTACTGTAAACACTTAATTTTTAATTACATATAATATTTTTCTCAAATGTGTCTCAGTGTACATATTTTTCAATTTTTGTGTCAGTTTACAAAAGTTGGACACACTGCGGACACACTCCAGATAAATTTGATCTCGTCTGAAAGTATTTTGTCCAACCTTTTTTACATGAAAATTTTTGATGGATAGAGCTGGGATTTTTTCTCATTTTCTGTTGGTAAATTTGGACTTTTTAGTATTTTATTTAGTTAAAATACTTATTTCAAACAAATTATTCAACTTTGAAATATAAGGGATGTAATGATTTCTTACATTTTGAAATGCTACAAAAAATGGCTCTACAGCATGTAACAGCAAATTTGTTCTATGGTAGGCCATAAAGGGTTAATCAACATTCATTTCTATGTAACTGCTGCTTTTTTCCCCAGGAAACTGGTAAGATATCAGTCATGTTTTGTTTGTTTGGTCATGTCTAAATAATTATGTAGTTGTTAAATATTAATATCAGATATCGATGTTGGCTGAGATTTTCATATCAATGCATTCCTAATAGATATAGATGTACATGAAAATATTGTACACAAAGCTCTCTAAAATTAATATTGACAGTTGCTTTTTGTATCTCTGCTTGTTTTTCTATGTCTGCTTCTGTCTCCTTGAACCCTAGTCGGCTGCTGGAGGTTTCTTCCTGTTAAAAGGGCGTTTTTCCTTTCCACTGTCGCTACAAGCATGCTTAGTGTGAGTGATTGCCTTCGAGTCAATGAGTCGATACAATCACCTGGTTTTCATAGATAGAAAACTTTGAATGAATCTGACTGTACGATCTTATTTAATTGTCTCTGTAAAGTGCCTTGAGATGACATATAGTGAATTGGGTAAATAAAAATAAACTGAATTGAATTAAAATTAATTAACTAATTGAAATTTCATCAGTAAATGAAAGGCATCCCAACTGATCCAAACTAGAGCTGCTTTCCCACTAAACCTTTGGAAACTTTCAGAATCTGGTTCCTGCAACAATCCAGGACTTTGGTACAGCTTAAAAAAGTGCAGACTTGGTTTATCTGGACATTAGAGCCTTATGTTTGCACTAAGGATGTGCGTCTGTCCAAGCATTTTTAAAAGAAGTTGGCAGGATGTGACGCAGGAGAAGTTCATTCAAGAGGAAAAAGAAGAGAAGGGAAAATTAAATTAAAAGGTCTAATATGAAAACAAACTGGTTTGAAAATGTGTAGTGGGGCTAGATGGAAGTATTGAAGACCTACATTCAGACACTAAATTAACAAAGGAACTCCATTGGATGGACTCTCTTCTTCTTGATTAGCACAATACTGGAGTTAAAGTGTCACAATCTGCCACCAAAGTCTTTGAAAAGCACTGATTCCATCACTCATTTTAAACAAAGTCATTCATGTCCTGAGTGAGTGTGGTCCGTGTACATTCAGGCAATTAGTTTTTTTTCCTTAAAAAAAAATAAAAAAGGAAATTATTTGGTTTTTCAGTTCCAAATTGAAAACAGAGCCGATTTGTCTTGCACAAGCAATTGTACAAAATCCATCAACTTCAGCTGCAAAATGGATTTTGTCTTTCAAAGGTGCTAAATAGCGCATCTTATCCAGATTGTACATCTGCTGCAATGAATATGCAATACGGGGCGTTTGCACACAACTCTGCACATATTCGGAGAAGAGAATGTAAATACATTACTTTAACAATGGCAAAGTGATTTGTCAACAGTAGACAGATTTGCTTCTATATAATAGGGCTGAAACAATTAATCATTAATTAAAGCTACAGTGTGTAATTTTCAGCGACATCTAACGTTCAGACTGCAGACCGCAGCAACATGAACATCTCCCCCCCACCGCTTCTCCCCCCCAACAGTACGGCGAGCGTTACGGGACAAAATGTCTTCTACGACGTCCGCATCCCCTACCTTCTCAAGTGATGAGGTTTGTTTACATAGATAATTTTAATACTGCCATCTACTGTTCAGTACCGTCTCAGTTCATCTCTCTCAACTTGCCGTAGTTACTTTCGAGCGTAATGGGCGATCTCGCAATCGCTAGTTTGTTGGCTCTGCGCTGCCGTAGCGCAAAGATGTCTGCCTCCATGGCTGCGAGACCCGCTCCTATCTAATTATAAATAACGAATTCTAAGGCAACGCAAATATTAAGGTTAAGAGGCTGAGCTCGTAGATGATGATAAATAACATAGTTATGTATAATATATTAAATTTCTGACTATACATCCCTGTAATTATTACACACTGTAGCTTTAATCATTAATTGAAATAATCGATTACTAAAGTGTCCAGCAGATGAGGAAAGCATTCCATCTTTTCAAAAACAGAATCATAGAAGTTAGTCCATGCAGCATCTTCAGACCAGAACTTAGTTTCATTTGGAAGAAGATTCTCCATGATCAATAAGGAATTTGGGTGATAGCAGCACTGTACTGAGTTTAATCATGTTCAATTAAAAATAAATCAAATTCTCCATGGAGGAGAGAGGGAGCAAGGAACCTCTCCTTGTGGAAACTCCTCTGGATGCTGTGACTAGACGCCTTTCAAAATGGGGAACATTTGAACTTTTGTCAATTTGCATCTTCTCTTATCAGTGTTAACTTTCATGTTTTACTGCTTTCCCTGGACACAGCTGACCTATATTTCAGGTTCTCCGTCCCTGTGGGTGACAGCTCTATGCTTCAGTAACTTTTTCTTCAGGCTTGCATTATGTTACGCTTTTATTTTGCTTTAGTATTTATCCACACTTCCAGACCTTCTGTGAATCCATGTTCATCTTTCAACTTTAAAAAAAACTAAATGCCAAAATTACTTGGAATTTTCTCTTTTTCTGAGTTTTTCGTTTCTCAGCTCTGGGGACAGGAAAGAGAACTTGGTTGTATTCTTTTTTTTGTGTTTTGGACTCTGAAATAAAAAAAAATCCTTTTTTGGTTATCAAGGAAAAACAATGAATTGCTTGAACGTACACGGACCAAAAATCTCCTGCTCTAGGGCTGACGAACTGCTTAAATGATAAAATAATAAAACAGTAATTTACCAAATAACTCCAGCCCTGTGTGATATTCAGATGACGGTAAATTTTCAATATCTTGTGCAGCAATAATCCGGACAAAAATAGTGTTGTAGGAAAGACAAAGATTTAGCCTCATTTCACCTCAAGATGCACAAAATAGCATTTCAGAGAGTCTAGATTTTCTGGGGGAGGATACCCTCTGACCGCCCTACACCATGCAAAGCCTTAAGATGTGATACACCAAGCTGTACACCCTATGAAAAAGTCCTAGCTAAAAGCTTGATCCAGATCAACACTATCTTTTAAGGATGTAAATCACCAGCTTTTGAAGATCAAAGTCTGACCTGATACAGTTTGAGTTTAATTCAATGTTTAAGTCTGCATCAAAAAGTGAACATGAAAGCATATTGATTAGATAAGGAAGACGTCCATGGAAAAAAATTGTCCTGAATACATGTTTACCGAGTACATCAACCCATTCTCCAGCTTTGGATCATTGCTGCTGCACACGGCTGGATCTAAACTGGACCACTGCGCCTGCTGGCCATAAGCCGAGTGGCGAAACAGGACTGCTGCTAGAAAAGCATGCCAACCATCGCTGAAGCAAACCACAAACAGACACCCTGCGATGGGAACTCCTGCCAAGTGAAAAAATAAACAGTTTTTGGACAAAGTGCTAAAACAACCTCTTAACAATCAAATTATGTTTAATATATTTATAGCCAACTAAAGCAATGAGCTAGAAAATACACATAGAAAATAGAATAGAGAACAAAATTATTTACTTATATGATATTCGATGCCATGCAGTAATCAATCACTTGGAAATGAAATAGAGATCCTGCCTTCATTATGGACAGATTATTACTTAAACAATATTTTTTTAATGCTCAACATAAGCAAGTTAAATACTACACAAGAAAAGATCCTGAAACAACTAAAGATAAGGGATTTATTTGAACATACTGCTGATCCTTATTACTAAACTGGTGTTATGTTAAATAATACTGTTTGCAGAAAAAATAAAATTATGTTTTTATGCTAAACATGGACAGGTTTCTTTTTATTTAAAAAATAAAGATAAACAAACTCGTTCAACAAGGGCAGTAACAATTAATTGGATTATTTAAGGATTAAAATAACTGTCAACCTTAAGTAATGGTATACAGACTCTAAAAACTAAAAATATTAAATCTGATGAAAGGAAAACCTATTCAAAGCACTAATTAAGAGAAATATAAATGATAAGCAAACGCTACATTTACCTGGACACAAATAATCAAATTGAAGGACTGATCAGATCAAAAATATTTCACGTAAACAGGCCAGATAGTCCAATAGGAAAGAAACCTAATTCCAAAAGGCGTTTTTTTTTTTTTTTTTATCTCATTGCCATTCCAGATGGTCTCCATGTACACACCCATTCTCTCTGGAGTAAAATAATCTACAATGCGCATGTGTGCAACATTAGCCTGACGTTTTTCTCTTTACTCCTGACCAGTGGCAGCTGGTGGAGTTTTAAACCTATACATTTTAAACAGACATATTCCAAAAACAATTCAAACATATGCTAAGTTATCACACCAGTATATTTCTAGGAATGCCAACAACAAAAAACATTATAAAAACCAAACAATTTTATGTACAGCTTTATTTTTTCTACATAAATCTTGCCCTTTTGAGGCTTTGTGAAAGTAAATCTGTGTTTTGCATGGTCCAATATTGTGTCACAAACCGAAAAGTTTAATATCGGTGAAGCTATCAGTCAGCTTTATTATATAAGAACTATTTATTTTCTAAGAATGTGTTTATTTAAGAACAACTATGCAAATTAACAAACATCTCGAAAAGGTACACTGTATTATATTATGTTTCATGTGAATCCCAGATTGTCATTCTTTTTGCCTTTACTAAAAAGTGATTTAAATCAGTCCTACCTGACGTTTTAAAAAGGAGTCAAGCAGTCAAGGCTGCAGAATAAAGCGTTAGCCTCGATGCATGCAGTTAGCCAAGCCTTGTAGCTAGACCAGCTTCTGGAAAAACACTGAGTGTACCGTCTTCATCTGTCGTTTGGTCTGCTGATTAATTTTGATGTTCAGCTGATCAGGTCCAAATGGTTTCACCTCCAGCTTCTCTTGATAAGTTTGCTTCCCTCCCACGACTCGGCCCGTCAATCACCCCGCAAACAGCTGTGACAACAGTTCCTGTCACCTCCAGGCACACCAGAGCTGCGCCCAGAGCTCTCCCATGCTTCTGTATTGCAGAGGAGCTACTGCGCATTTACAACTTTTAACGAGAGTCAATAGGACACATTTTTGCACCCAATCCGACTAAAATGAAATGACGCTTTACTCGTCATTAAAGATTATATATTCATCTTGCACATTTAAAATATATATATCAGTATACTTTGAAATATTTGAATTTTATTAATCAATTTTAATGTGTTTTTTTATGTCTTAAATGAAGACTCTTAAACAAGGGCATTGGGCTGGTGGGGTGGCACCCTAGTGCCCTCTATTGGCCATCCGCCACTGCTTCTGACCTTCAATCTTCAATGTAGCGTTTGGATGAACATCCCATCCTGCCTTCTATCCCTGTAGAAAAGGAGCGTTAGCATAAGGTACCGCTGAGCCTTTCACTAACTAAATGATCACTAACAACTAAAGTATGGATTCAAGATGCGACAATGGTCTATAATGGAAAAAACTACATCAACAGACATGAATAAAGAACTGGAGAAGAAGAAATGTGAGGGGCAGGCACAAAGAGGAGGTAAAGTTAAGAATGATCTACTACTAAAGAGTTTTTCTCATGCTCAAAAGATTTAATCTGATTGAAAGCTTGATACGTTTATACTCATGTAATAACTGGATCATTTTATTTAGTTTCCATGTGAACGGAGACTTACGATGCACCAAGGTGAATATCAGAGCAGGGAAATACTGCACATGTAAGCATAGCTAGTTATAAATATAAAATATAAACATTTTCCCCATATGTGGTATCTGCACGACATTTTTCATGATTTGGCATTTGCAATTATTTTAAGGGCATAATAGAGTGTTTTCCTTTTTTTTATTCCAAATGTTTATTTAAAATTGTTATTGACTAAATGTATGTGTTTTTAGATTAATTGAAGTGTGATAGACTAATCAACTACTAAATTAACTGATAGGTTCAGCTTTAAATTCATCCTCATTCTGTCACTTTAAACATGATATGCATTTAGGCAAATTTACTGGGAGTTTTCTGTTATTTCCCAGAATGCTTAGTGGCATGTTTTTATATCCTATATGGCACCATGAGTGAGATGGAAGTTACTTAAGTAAAATACAGAAAAATTTACAAGTACATGTTGATTAATATTAACACAATGATGTCAACTAGTACAAGAAAAAAATGATAGTTGAACCATATTATGAGTGGTAATTCCATCAATGATACCTTATAAATTAATGCACCATATAATATTAAATTAACTGATCTTATTGAATTAATTGATCTAACTTCACAGCATTAAGTTCTACAAACTCAAGTCTACAATGGTGATTTTAATGTCTTCAATCACTGTTAAAAGTAAACATAGAAAACTTTGCATTTAATGAATACTGTCTAGTACTAACTAGTTGGCATAACTCTGTAAAGAAATCTCAAATTATTTCAGAATGATGTGTCTAATTTAAATGAGTCAACTGTCAAAATTATTTCTAAAATACCTAAATCAGTGGGAAATCAGTATGCAGGCTTTATAATAGAGGGAGTAAATTTAAATCTATCTAAAAATGTCTGATTTACAACAACAATTTAAACAGTAGCTTATGCCAATAACTCTTTTGATTTTTGCTTTCTTTTGAAAACAACAGTGTCAATGTGCATGCTATTTGCTTTTAGGGCAGAAACAAGTAGTTTTTAGTTTTGATGCACTTCAAAAACAGGGAGAGAAAACTGTGCACCTCAGATCTCCTGTAAATGAACTGCTACTTCCAATCAGTGCTTTCTATGCAAAGACGAAATGGAAAACAATGCTAGTCATCAAAACAATATTTACACAAACAGAACTTGAGACACAATAGGGAAAAAAAGGTTGCTCAGTGAGCTTATTTTAGCCACGTAGTAAAAACAGGTTTGAAAAACAAACTAGATATAAGAGTAACAATTCAATTACAAAAATAACCTTTTTGAAAAGAGTTCAACTCAATGAGATACACCTGTAAGAATTGTTCCCTAACACCCAACTCATTGCATCCAGTCACTGGGTCCGCAGGGCCAGCAGTCACTTTCTTCCAATGTTATTGATTCTGCATCTTTCATACTAAGCATGCATGTAGCGACAGTGGAGAGGGAAAACCCCTTAAACAGGCAGAAAACTGAGCATCCATGGCATGAGCTACAAACAAGTATGATAAATGGAAGCCAGGCCTTATAATCAAACTGGATAAAATAGATGCTACTAAAATCTTCCAAACACCACAGCCTTAATGGGTTGGGGTTGCAAACCAAATATTCAGCCTGATCTGTCATTGTGCAGGTCTCAAAATCACACATTAAATATTTGTGAGTAAATATGCTATACATATATTATTAAACGCCTATAAATATTGTGTGTGTGTTTATAGATAGATAATTTTAACATGCAATAGAATTACAGACGTATTGACAACAATGTTATCAAGAACAAGTGCTAGCTTTAGAAAATAGCCAACGGTACAGCTTTCCCTTTAACAGCATGTTTATTTGGACGTGTTTTGACCAACTATGCCATGTCGCTTTGTAGAGAAATGTAGACTATTGTGTCGTTGACTAATTTCCATATTTCAGGCATCGTTACGAGCAGCAGCAGGGCTGTCAGTTTAGCCACAAAGCTAACCTCCAGTGACAGGAAGGATTAACCCTTGATAAATTTCGTCACTCCCTTTATTTCTCAGATTGAATCGGGACGCACGCCCAGTTCCTCCATTAGAAACATCAACAACAGCATTTCATAGAGCTAAAACCCGCAGCAACATCAGCCCAGCGGTTCCTGACTGTGCAGCAGGAGGAGGGGGCTAGCGTTAGCGGTTAGCATCGCTAGGCTAGCTGGCTGACACCCCCCTCCTCCTCCTCCATCGGTGGTTATGCAGGGGGCATCGGAGCTCCAAACGAAAGGCAACAGGAACAACCCGCCGCACCGGTCCAAACTGGTAGAACCAGTTGTTTTGTTGTCGCTCATATCGGCGTGAAAAGGCGGGAGGCTCCCAGAGCTTACCTCAGGATGGATAATAGGGACGCAGCCAGCTTCTTTCTCATATTCCTCCATAGCGTCGGCCATCTTGGTGGTGACAGTCGCTGAGCATTGTGGGAAACACCAAGCGGCGTAGGGGGGGAAGCAGGCAGTGGGCTTATCAGAATCAGATTAGATCACATTAGATCAGTGCGTTCTAAAAGGATTATTGGGGTTCTTAACAGAATAATGATGCACTGCCTCCCATCCTACCTTAAGTTAAAGGGAAAGCCTCGATTTTATTTTTTATTTTTAATGTTATGATTACATTTAATTAGTAGTTGGTCCTTACCATTGTTAGACAGATCTTATGGAAACTGGGGTTTTCCCATTTCCCGTTGTCTCAATAGACAACCCGATCCACTTATTATTATGTCTATGGTAGGTAAACCGCTATATACGGGAGATGATTAGGGCCACTGAAAAAATTTAAAAAGTTAACTGATTTTTAAATATTATTTCAGTTTAATATGGGGAAAAAAAATCAGAATTCTGAGATTAAAGTCGGAATTCCGACTTTAATCTCAGAATTTTGGCTTTTTTCTATGAATTCTGGCTTTTCTCTCTTAATTCTGACAGCTAACAAACATGTTAGCACCAAGCTGCAGCAATGTCTGTTTTAAAGAATAGCTCTCTTGTTTTAATCACCTTCTGGCTTTCCATTAATGAAATAGCACCACCGGGGACACGTAAAAAGTTGGCTTATTTTCTCATTTTTCCCCAATGTGTTACTGGCCCTCTCATACAAGTCACATCTTTTTCAGTGAATCTAAGTGCTCCCACATCTCTTCTTTCGTGGTGCCCATCTACATTACGATCCAAATTTCTGAGATTAAAGTCAAACTTCTGAGAAAAAGTCAGAATTCTGAGATTAAAGTCAGAATTCTGATTTTTTTATTCTTATATTATACTCAAATAAAATTTAAAAATCAGTTAACTTTTTAGTTTTTTTAGTGGCCCTATTCCTCTTCCGTACGTATATACTCCTGTGTATCAACTGTTTCCGCTGTGATGTATCCTGTTTGTTGCGGTGTAAAAAACCCATCTTCAGAATCAAAGGGGCGGGGGGGGGTGCTCTGGGCCTTGTTGATAAGGCTGGTAGCGGATGAGAAGAAACTGTTCTTGTAGATTCTGTAGAGATAGAAGATTGTTGCTAATCACATGCTCTGCAGACCAGATGACACGCTGCAGTTTGCCCTTGTCCATGGTGGTGACACCAGCGCACCAAATGGTGATGGAGGAGGTGAAGATGGACTCAATGATGGAGGAGTAGAACAGCACCATTATTGTCCTTGGCAGGTTGAACCTTAAGGGCCAACAGTTCAGGATCCCTTTCTAGTCTATAGTTCCTTATTATGATAGTCCATAATATTTGTGTTTTTGCTGATGTCATAATATGTTGTGATGTTTGTCTCCCAGAGTTTCCTAATGTTGATAACAGCTTAAACTCCTTCTGTTTTCCATCTATATGATAAGCTGGAGAGCTTCAGTATGATATCCATCTCAGCAGCATTAAAGTGTTCTGTATAGCTTGGCCCTACATAATTTTTAACAACAATTTTTTATTTTATTATTATTATTTTTTTTTTTTGCTTGACTTCAGGCTTTTTAATAAACCAGATAAACCAAATTTCTTTTGACTGAAGCCTGAATAATTGTGGACCCTCCTTCATGCCTATCCATATGCTGAAGAAAGTAGTGTAGTTTATTACATTAACAGACTAATCAAAATTAAATAATCATAATTCTAGGATAATTTATAGATCTTCAATTTTATTTGCCTCTCTCTCGTGTGATTGTTCTGTGTCAATATCGATTCTTTTTCTTTTATTGATGTTAATGTAATCTGATTTCTGTCTCAAGCTGGGCAACTCTGTCCGATTTTGGAAAAAGATAGCTCTGTTAATTGTTTGTTTACATAACAATATCAAATAGTTCTATCTGGTGTTGTTCCTAGGCTCTGGTTGCTCCCGTCAGTTCATTGTTTTGTTATATTTCCTCAACCAAGGGGTCAGTAAACAAAGAGAAAAACGGGGGTGAAGTGCTTCCTTTCAGTCTTCTTCTCTGGGGTCAAGAGGGCCAAATAAATAACTTGGGGTCAGATTAATTTAGTGTAAACATTAAATCTGCATTTTGGAATTAAAATACAATCATATCCAAATATGAATTTTTTAAATACTTAATATTTTCCTTAATAAAAAATAATAATTTCTGTAACTTGGTTCATTATTGAAAGTTATCAAATAGATTAAAACACACAGATTTATGTTTCTTAAGCATTTACTTTTCTTAATGGTTCTTAATGCTTAATGATAATTAAAAACATTTAAGGTAATGTCTGTCAGTCTATGTGTTTTTGTCTTCTTCGATGAGATGCCCCGAAACTCAATTTCCCACTGGGATTTTCCTCTGGGATTAATAAAGTATTATTTTTTAACAGTCTCCTGTCTGGCAATGTGGACAATAATAATAATTGTCATGATGCCAAAAAGAGCCCAACAGATTTTACTTTCACAAGTGGAGCAGTACGGCTATCGCCATAGTGTTCCGCTTGCTTTATGCATATAAATAACTTTATTATAATTATGCAGGGAGTATTACAGATTATATGGACACTGCAATGTAAGTAGAACAGTAGAACAGTCTATATATTTAGGTATATATTCCATATATATCTAAATATATACACATTCTTATATACTTCTCTGTCATGAAAACATGGAAAATGATAACAGTCATGCATACCCCTGCTGGGGTTGCGAGGGGTGCTGGTGTCTATCTCCGGCTGTCAATGGGCGAGAGGCGGGGTCCACCCTGGACAGGTCGCCAGTCTGTCACAGGGCAACACAGAGACACACAGGACAAAAAAAGGACAAAAAAAAAAAAATTTAATTCCATGCACACACTCACATCTAAGGACAATTTAGAGAAGCCAATTAACTCAACAGTCATGTTTTGGGATTTTTGGAGGAAGCCGGAGTACCCGGAGAGAACCCACGCATGCATAGGGTGAACATGCAGACTCCATGCAGAAATACCCTGGGAATCAAACCTGGAACCTTGTTGCTGCAAGGCAGCAGTGCTACCCAGTGCTGCCATGTGCAGCCCTATGATAATAATCATATCAATTATAATTATATCATCACTGATGTCAACAAATACTCTTCATTTTAGTAACCTTAACCATATTATAATTTAAAATGAAAAATAACAACTGCACCAACCAAGTACCAACCAAAACAATAAGACTCAATAATAATAAAAAAAATGATAACGAAAAATAAAAAATATTACTTTTAGTGACTACATGAAATAGTTAACATAAGATAATTCATCTGTGTATCCCTAGGACTGGGGATACACAGATGAACACATACAGGTGCTGGTCATAAAATTAGAATATCATGAAAAAGTAGATTGATTTCAGTAATTCCATTTAAAAAGTGAAACTTGTATATTATATTCATACATTACATACAAACTCATATATTTCAGATGTTTATTTTGTTTAATTTTGATGATTACAAATGACAACAAATGAAAATCTCAAATTCATCATATCAGAAAATTAGAATATTACTGAAGACCAATAAAAACAAAGGATTTATAGAAATGTTGGCCAACTGAAAAGTATGAACATGAAAAGTATGAGCATATACAGCACTCAGTATTTAGTTGGGCCTCCTTTGGCCTGTATTACTGCAGCAATGCGGCGTGGCATGGAGTCGATCAGTCTGTGGCACTGCTCAGGTGTTATGATAGCCCAGGTTGCTCTAATAGTGGCTTTTAGCTCTTCTGAATTGTTGGGTCTGGTGTATTGCATCTTCTTCTTCACAATACCCCATAGATTTTCTATGGGGTTAAGGTCAGGAGAGTTTGCTGGCCAATTAAGAACAGGGATACCATGGTCCTTCAACCAGGTACTGGTAGCTTTGGCACTGTGTGCAGGTGCCAAGTCCTGTTGGAAAATGAAATCTGCATCTCCAAAAAGTTGGTCAGCTGCAGGAAGCATGAAGTGCTCTAAAACTTCCTGGTATGTGGCTGCGTTGACCCTGGACCTCAGAAAACACAATGGACCAACACCAGCAGATGACATGGCACCCCAAACCATCACTGACTGTGGAAACTTTACACTGGACTTCAAGCAACGTGGATGAAGTGCCTCTCTTCTTTTCCTCCAGACTCTGGGACCTTGATTTCCAAAGGAAATGCAAAATTTACTTTCATCAGAGAACATGACTTTGGACCACTCACCAGCAGTCCAGTCCTGTTTCTCTTTAGCCCAGGCAAGACGCTTCTGACGCTGTCTGTGGTTCAAGAGTGGCTTGACACAAGGAATGCGACAGCAGAAACCCATGTCTTTCATACGTCTGTGTGTGGTGGTTCTTGAAGCACTCACTCCAGCTGCAGTCCACTCTTTGTGAATCTCCCCCACATTTTTGAAGGGGTTTTGTTTCACAATCCTCTCCAGGGTGCGGTTATCTCTCTTGCTTGTACACTTTTTTCGACCACATCTTTTCCTTCCCTTCGCCTCTCTATTAATGTGCTTGGACACTGAGCTCTGTGAACAGCCAGCCTCTTTAGCGATGACCTTTTGTGTCTTGCCCTCCTTGTGCAAGGTGTCGATGGTCGTCTTTTGGACAACTGTCAAGTCAGCAGTCTTCCCCATGATTGTGTAGCCTATAGAACTAGACTGAAAGACCATTTAAAGGCTTTTGCAGGTGGTTTGAGTTAATTAGCTGATTAGAGTGTGGCACCAGGGGCCATCAATTTTGAACCTTTTCACAATATTCTAATTTTCTGATATGATGAATTTGAGATTTTCATTTGTTGTCATTTGTAATCATCAAAATTAAACAAAATAAACATCTGAAATATATGAGTTTGTATGTAATGTATGAATATAATATACAAGTTTCACTTTTTAAATGGAATTACTGAAATCAATCTACTTTTTCATGATATTCTAATTTTATGACCAGCACCTGTATTTTAAATTGCACCATTGGAGCTGCAATTGCACATCTGTCCCTCTAGATGGCCAACATGTACTGTCTACCTGCTACTACCAGAAGATATTGTCTACAAAATTATTAAAAATACCTTTCTTTGTGAAGCAAACAAACAAAATTAGATGTTTTATTTTTTTTACAAGCCAA
Organism: Cyprinodon tularosa; assembly: GCF_016077235.1. NCBI lineage: Eukaryota > Metazoa > Chordata > Actinopteri > Cyprinodontiformes > Cyprinodontidae > Cyprinodon > Cyprinodon tularosa. Next base: position 1,795,506 of record NW_024038589.1, on the reverse strand, counting down.
TATAAAAATCATAAATACCAAGAGTAAACCTTTATAGTTATTTTTTGAATATTATAAAATTGTTATGTAATCGTTCATCATTTCTACAACACATGTACACTACATCCAGACATGACTGTGGCAGTGTTATTTGCCACTTTCTGGATGGATTTTTTTTTAGGTAATGTGAAAAAAAACACTAAGATTTACTGAGCAAAAATCTGTCCCAATCCAGTAGGTAAAAAACAACAACAATCCAACAGAAAAAAATAAAATGTAAAAAATGTAAATTAAACTGGGGCATATCACATGACCTTGTCATGTCCAGCCAGGAAATGCAGAGGATCGCTGAGCAGGGGAAAATGGCCTTGCTCTGCTATTGGAAAAAATAAGACATATGGGCTGGTATTCATCATTCAAGTCATTCAAACTTACTATCACAAAAATAGTATAGTAATAGTAATAGTAAAAAAGTATTTACTCTCTTGAAACAAAGAAGAATGATGCATCTTATCACGTGCTTGATTTTAAGTGTTCACTTACTTCCATAGCAGCATAAAATCCCTCAAACGCTCAGAAAACGCTCTAGAAAACTCTAGAAAAGTGCATTCCTTAACAATAAGACCATCTTTTAAATTTCCCCACTACTAAACATTCCACAGTGGAAAACGTGGAAGCACATGATAGATATTAGATCTGGAATTAGAATCATATGAGCTATAATTGTTTTTTTTTTATGTTAGTCCAAACAGATCCATCTGTAAATGTACTTGATATTAAAATTAACTACAAAATTTAGAGTTATTGTTTTCCCATGCCCAGAGGTGTAGCCAGAAAATGTTTATTAGTCTGGCCAGGCAATAACCAATGTACCATGAGGGCTGGCACCAGAACCTCAGGAATAATCTACACTCTTCCAACAGGAAAATTAAAGAGCAAAACATCCATATTTTCTAAATAAAGACAAACTATACTTTCCTACAACCTTTGCTAACAAATAGACACATATATTTCAACATTCGTGCTTTCTAGATAAAAGGTATAGTGGATAAAATCCTTTCAGGTTTGAGTTCTGGGGCGAACATCTTTTCCATTGTTTTTACTTGCCTACTTTTATCAACAATCATTCTGGATAAAATTGACATTTACAAATACTAATGTTTACATAAATTGATTATTTAATAAGTTTTTATTTAAATAGTTATGTATCTATGATTTCACTGAAGACTCCTAGATGACTTGCAGACACATCATTTTCCCCATGAAACTCAAAATCTAGTTATGGAAAGAGCATGAATTATGTACTTATCATCTTTAATGTTAGTATTTTAATTTGTATAGTTAACCACTGTGTTTTTGTTGTCAAGTAATTGTTAATGTATGAAAATGTTAAATGTTTTGAATATTCCACTTGAGAGTATTACTGCAGCCACTGTCTGTATTAGAGTGAAAAAAAATGGTAGGGTGGCCATAGGGGTGGCCAATGATTGGCTAAGGGTGGCCATGGCCACCCCTGGCCCCCCATCTAGCTCCAGCCCTGCCCATGCCTGTATATATGTATAAGAATATCCATATTTAGAAAAAAAATGAATAATTACACTGAAAAATATGTTAAGCTATTAAGCTAAAACTAAATCAAATGCCTAGTTTGTGTTCTTTACTATGTTATTAAGGTAAGAGTACATTTTTTTATTTATGTTTTATTTATAACAGTGGTTATCAAAATAACAATTTGTGATGCAACTGCAATAATACGTATTGTATGTTAAAATATGATGTATATAGCTTCATAAAAATAATATTAATTAGATATTTGGAACTTCTCTAGTCCAATCATTCATTAGAATAGGAACATGCCACTCACAACATGGCCGACACGCTGTCGTATCGTTTCTTCTTCTTTCGACAAATGTGACATTTTAACCGGTCCTGTGGTGGTCACGTGACTGTCTTAAAACGACACGCGCACAGACACAACTTTTTGGGCATGTGGATGGTCGTTTGGTGCATGGCGCGTGTTTTGAAGCTGCTTATGGAGAAATGTCTTGGGCCGTGAGTAGTGAGGAAACAGGAAGCGATTCTTGTGGGATGGAAGAGGGAAATAGTGACAATGAAGGTTGGAAGATAGCAACATCAAAAAATGAGAAAAAGCGGAAAAAACAGAGATCAGTTCAAGGGGAATCTAGTTCAGAACAATCCAGTGATGATCATTCCATACATTCCACAGCACAACAAAATGAATTCAAAGTCATATTCAAAGTCGTTAATCAGGCAGACTCTTTTACAAATTGGAATCCGGTTCACTTAACAAAAACCATCAATAAACTTGTCGGAGAAGTCAGAGGTGCCAGAATTCTGTACAGTGGAGACCTGCTAATTAACTGCAGAGACAGCGCCCAGCAAGGCAAAGCAATACGGATCAACAAAATTGACGGGATAAGAGTTCAGTGCAGCCTAATGGAGAACAAAAAGATCAGCAGGGGAGTCATTGGAGGAGTTCCTCTAAAAATTTCTGAAAAAGAGATTCTGGAAAACATAAGCGGTGCAAAAGTAAAAGAAGTAAAACGGTTAAAAACAACAAGAAACGGAGAAAGATCTGACAGTTTATCAGTGCTAATTAAATTTGAGGAAGAGCAATTACCAAGCAAAGTATTCATCGGTTACATAAGCTATAATGTCAAAATCTACAATCCTCCACCATTGAGATGTTTCAAATGCCAAAAATTCGGTCACATTGCAGCAGTTTGTAAAGGGAAACAGAGGTGTGGAAGGTGTGCAGGAGAACATGAGTACGGAAAATGTGGAAAAGAAGCTAAAATAAAATGCTGTAATTGTGGTGGAGAACATACTGCTGCCTATCGCGGCTGTGAAGCAAGCAAAAGGTCTGAGGAAATTAAAAAAATGAAATTTGAGCTCGGAATAACCTACGCTGAAGCTGCAAAAAGGATCCCATCTCAGTCAGAAAAACCCAAACCTACAGTTCAACACACGGCAAATTCCAAACCTCTAGAGAATCAAAAAATTGATGAAGACTCACTTATTGTTAAAAAGACAAATTTTGTTCTTTTCATGGTAGAAGTAATTAATTGTACTGCACAGACAACAAAAAAAACGGAAAAAATCAAAATAATAGTGAAGGCTGCAGAAAAATATCTGGACATTAAAGATTTGAACTGGGAGATGGTTGGAAGTATGATGGGAGGACCGATGGGACCATCAGAAACTGGCAGAGTTAAGATGACCTAGAGTAAATTAAAAATTATATGGGCAAATGTGATTTAGTATTATGTTGGTTTAAGTTACACAGGTTTTTTTTTTTTTTTTTTTTTTTTTTTTTTTTTTTTTTTTTTTTTTTTTTTTTTTTGGGGGGGGGGGGGGTGAATCGTTTTCTGTTTTCTTGCTTTACTCCATATCAGTTGGTGGCGGTAATGCACAATTCACAAGTCTGCCAACCGCCATAAAACCCCATAAGAAGAAGAAGAAGAAGACATTTTAACCGGAAAGGTGCGTGTCCTTCGACAGCCCTTACGTGTACCTCGTCGAGCTGCTGGCAGAGGAGTGCAGACGCGTTGGTTGTTCGCATCTACATCACATTTATTTTTGAGAAACGGAGAACAGAGAACGAAACAAAATTCGAGGCTTTCAATTTTAACTTTGTCTTCTTTCAAACTGTAATATTTCAACGAAGCGACGTCGCCGGGCTGGCGGACAGCGCGTATCATCATCAGCCTCGCGCCAAACACTTCATACCACGGGACATTAATAAACATTAAGCGCCGTAAGCTAACAGTTAGCAGGCAGAAGCACGAGCCACAAGGCTGCGTTACTGTTTACCTCCGCCTAGCCTGCCACACAGCTAGCAATAAGACCCCGAAGACTGTAGCAGAGGTAAGTGCTATGTACACAAATGGTCATTAAAGCAAATGCAACATTTTTTTAATCTACTTGTGATAAAATGCGGCTCTCCTAATTGCTGAGTGGCAGAAACACGCTGCAGCCAAGTAATGTTTATTATATTGGAACAAACCAGGTTTAACATACAGCAGCAGGCTTCAGCTTGTCTCAGTCTAATTTCAGAGGTGATGCTAAACTGGCTAACCAAAAGATGCTGCTAAGGAAGTTTGGATTTCCTTTTGCTTTTGGCAAATCTTGATTGACAACCTAATTTCTCTGCTATGTTATCTACATCCTTCTGCAGCCTCCTCAGTCTCCCTGCTCTAATATCACTTTCACCTGTCACCTGTTTTCAAGCAGAAACTTGACACTGACTTCCTGTTTATATCAGGCTACTGTCTTGATATCTGATATTAACCTGTGTTAAAACAAAACCCAGCTTTGATTACTTAAAGCTTTCTATCCTCTGTAGTCCAGCTGGTGTATATTATCACTCACACTAAATTCAAGTTTGTTGCCTTACATTAGAATAATGTATGTTTGATTATGGTATGTAAGGGGAAGGGCTATCCTTGAAAACTGATTGGTGAGCTAGTTTTTCTTTTGTTGTTATGCTTTGATTTTTTGCTTATTGTTGAAGTATACATTTTTGAAAAGAGAAGTCTGGGTAACATGCAGTTAAATCAATGACTTTTACATCAATAATCTATGTGCAACCACCTGATTTCCGTAGTTGCGCATCATCCTGATGCTTAAACGTGGAGGCAGTATGGTGTTTAAGGATGAAATGCAAAGAAACTAGAGTGTATATGAAAGAGGATTAGGGCCACTGGAAAAAAAAAAAAAAAAAAGTTTAACTGATTTTTAAATTTTATTTCAGTTGAGTATGGGAAAAAAAGTCAAAATTCTGAGATTAAAGTCAGAATTCTGACTTTTTTCCCCATATTAAACTGACATAAAATTGAAAAATCAGTTAACTTTTTAAAAAAAATTCAGTGGCCTTAAAGGAATAGTACACCCAAAACATGATTAGCCTTCATTTTCTACTCACCTCCATGCTGAACAACACTCTGGAGTACTTTTTTGATATCTCAAATGCATCTGGAGATGTGGGAGACTTCTTGCTGTCTGCTGACATTCAAATAATGGAGGTCTATGGCGCCCGAGACAGAAAGGTCCACAAAAGTCCACAAAAACTTGTCAATATTCCTCCATACTGCTCGTCCAATGTAATCCAAGTGTCCTGAGTGGGTAGCATCCAGAATTTACTCGAAACGAAGTCATTTAGAACGTTTTAGAGCCTAAACAGTAGTGTATAGGATTTCCTAATAGCGCCCCCATGCGCGCTCACAATTCTACGGAAGCCGGCAGACCAAACCAGCGCATTCAGCTCGGCAAAGAACTCATGCTCTTCCTCAACACTGAAGTCCTCAGACATTTTTCTTTCGTTGTTTCTTTCTTTGCACAGGTAAACAGCACATTTCTTCTTCTACGCTTGCATTATCGGCAGACCAGACGCTGAATGCGCACTTCCTTCCGGTTTGGTCTGCCGGCTTCCGTAGAATCGTGAGCGCGCATGGGGGCGCTATTAGGAAATCCTATACACTACTGTTTAGGCTCTAAAACGTTCTAAATGACTTCGTTTCGAGTAAATTCTGGATGCTACCCACTCAGGACACTTGGATTACATTGGACGAGCAGTATGGAGGAATATTGACACGTTTTTGTGGACCTTTATGGACCTTTCTGTCTCGGGCGCCATGGACCTCCATTATTTGAATGTCAGCAGACAGCAAGAAGCCTCCCAGATCTCCAGATGCATTTGAGATATCAAAAAAGTACTCCAGAGTGTTGTTCAGCATGGAGGTGAGTAGAAAATGAAGGCTAATCATGTTTTGGGTGTACTATTCCTTTAATCCTCTTCCGTAAGTGTAAGAGGGCTGCAGGAGATTGGATAATGTTTTGAAGTTTTAGCTTGGAGCATTTTCATGTGCTGTAACGGTCCAGTTAAAGCCCAGACCTAAAGGAAAGTAAAAGAAAGGCATCATCAATTTGAGTTAGGTCAACCTTCCCAAAATGAACAAAATCCATTTGTGTAAACATTTATCTCATGAAATTATTGTTTTTTGGCTAAATTGGTCCTTTGAAATCATTTTAGAGTTCCATATTTCCACTCAGTGTTTTTTACACATTTAAAAACAGAAAAGGTAATCAAAGACAGGCAACTTCCTCTGTTGATAGAGAGCAACAGAAGGGCACAGGAGCTACCAGCTCATTTACAAGTGAAATGGAGTTTCCGTTCAGCCTTTGTCCAACCACAGCGCCCTGATGCTGCCCTGCTACACACTTGGTTTTAGATTTGAATAGAGTCAGCATGTAGAGCAGCAGAGAAGTGATATAATAGAAAACATTTTCTCTGTGGTTTGTTACAGATCCTACTCTGTTTTTAGAACAGGTTCAGAAATATGTAGATCAGATAAGTTGAGGTTAGGAAGTTAAAAGGTTAAAAAACTTCCAATTTGATTTAAAACTAGACCTGTGATGGATCTGTTACTTTAGCAAGAGCTGATTAATTATGCCAAGTGCATGCCTTGCTGTATGGAGGAGGGCTAAAAAAAGTGCACGCTTGCAGAAGTTTCACATAAATGATTTATTTAATTGGGTGGATGTGCATAAATTAGATTTTTATTAGATGCTTATTTGCTGTGTTGGAATATGCAGGAGAAATTCATTAACAAGTTCTTTTAATTCATCCAAAAGTGAGAATCTCAGTGCATTTTGGACCCTTTAACTAGACCAGCTGGTTTGAATCAGCTCTTTGCATTTCATAATTAATTAATTGCATTGTATCTTTTTTTTTATTTAATCTGGTATCTTCTTTAGAAGGCCTGTCTATACGATTTGGGTAGATTTTGGATTTCAATCCTTTTTCATTCATCTGTTTACACACATAAATGTTCAGATTAGGCCTGAAACAATTAATCTGATTTACCATTTATTAGAATAATCAAATAATTTAGTAATTAATTAATTGTTTTCTTGAGTATACCATTAGCTGAAACAGTAAGCCACGCAGAGAACTAATTATGTTGAAACTGTTAAAACAAATGTATCACCATTTTATATTTTAGATGAAAAACTCTTTAAGTGGCTTGTTTTTAGCTTTACCTGGTTTAAATTCTGAATAAAACCTCCTTTAAAGCACCGTTTGCAAGCTTATTATAAAAAAAAAATAAACAACCGATTAATCAAGTATCAAAATATCCATTAGTTGCAGCCCTAGTTCCGATGGTATCTTGGTTAAGAGCTTACAATAAATGAAATACAGTCGTCGTGTGAAACAGCCTTTCCTGATCGCCATAGCCTGAAGGTCACGTCCAGAGTTAGCAATAATTGAATTAGGCCAAGAGGACAAACCGGATCCTGGTGGCATAATGTGGAGGTGGGAATTTGTGGAAAAGGATGAAGCAAAATCAATTCGTTCTGCTTTATTATTACATTATAAGCTTTTTTTTTATTTTTATTTTTTATAGAAGGTAAATGGTTAGAGTTCTCTAGTGGGAAGAGTTATAGATCACAGCTGAATAATAAAAACAGAGACATTTTCTTATTGGTAGAATACAGAAGCCTCTGGATGAGTTTTTCCTGTTGGACTTCACGGCTTTGTTCAAACCTTCCATGTTGCCCAGATTCAGCATTTGGTGGGCTGATTTTCAGAGTTAGATGGACAGCATTTACGCATTAGTGATGCTTTGACACATAGTCAGAAGGATGGAAAGAGGACAGTAAGAAAAATTAGTCTATCATCCTACCTTTACATGCCACCGTTTGTTTTTCCTAGCTAACAGGTTTTTGAATAAATTATGAAAATAGTTTTTTTTCTGACACTGAATTAATTTTGAATAGTTTTCTATCTCCATTATGGTTCTGAATCCCAATTGTACCAGTTGACTCTTACCACGAATGAGACATAATGGCTCCTGGTTAAACCACAATCAGTGTTTAGTGTTAACATGCTGGTAGGAGATATAAAGCCCCTTTGGATGCTGCAGACTTTGATACTGTCCCAGATTACTTAAAGCAACCAAATCCAATCTAGTAGATCACTTTAGATGTTTGTCTAAAACATATTAGTGTTTCAATTTTTATTTGCAAGACTCGCCTTCTATGTAATCTTATCCTGTTGTAGTAGATTAGTAGTAAATAATCCAATCTGGTAGATTAAAGACTCCTGCAGAGTACAGGTGAAGCATGCTAGATTTGTACAAAGACAAACATTAGAGGTTTATATTTAAGGATTTAAAAATGACACAGATCATAATGATTATCGTTGCTTGCTTTGCACATTTAACTGCAGTAAATTGAACTGAGTGTTGTTCATGTTTATTAAAGCTCTTCCTGAGGGTTGTTTTTGTTTTGCTGCGGTGATATCTGCAATCTTCTGTATCATAAGAAGCTCTAAACTTGAGATTATTAGGCTGCTGTTTAGAGTCATGAGGCTAAGCTATGAAATAATATCCACATTGTTTGTTTTACCAGCTCACCTTTGTCCCTGCTGTTGATTTCCCCCCTGGTTTTAAAGGTTGATCGTTATTGAATGTAATCTGAGGAACATCAGGGAAACTGGCTGTTCTTCAACCATATTTATGTTAGAAATGTCTCCTTCATAGAGAAGAAAACACACTTTAAAGCCACAATGTGCAATTTTTCAGCAAACCCACTCCTATTCAATTATAAATATCTATTTCTAAGGCAAGGCACACATAAAGATTGAGAGTTTCCGTTCATAGGTGATAATAAATAACATGCATATAGAAAATGTATCACATTTATGTCTCCCTGTAGTTATTAAACACTGTAACTTTAAGTTTGTGATCTTATTTTAGCACCAAGGCAGATGTGCTCACATTGTTGGCTGTGGTTTGGCTAATTGGATTGATTTGTTCTGGCACATGCCAGATGTGTTCAGAGCTGATCATTTACCTGACAAAGACTAAACTTTAGCCTCCCTAGTGAATGCTTTAGCTGCCTTCATCAGAGCCTCTGCTGAAGGTCAGCTGAGGCTTCCTGATTTAAACAGCTGTTTAAATTCCAGTAAAACCAGCCTGCTTCATGTAGCTTTTATCCCAGCGTCTCTTTGCTTTCATTAGCTCTCAGATGCCCAACAGCACTGAGCAAACAGACTTCAATCAGGCCTCTGTTAAAAGGCCAACTCATCTTTCTCACAGAGGAAAGTTGAGGTCATCATTAAACATTTCTGTGGCCAAATTTAAACCAATAAGTTTGTTCAGCTGGACTTCTCTTCCTGTAATAATTGGTTTTGTTTAAATCAAACTGTATTTTTATATTCCTTCATTATCTTTGCTTTTCCATGTTTTTTTTTGTATCATATCAGTTAATTTTAACATTATTTTTTGTTTTATTTTTGTCTGCATTTTTGTCGTATTTAAATCCAACAGACATAAGCAAATGTTCAAAAATCATTACTAAATATGCACACAAAAAACCATATAAACAGCCCGCCTTTAATCAGAGTTCATTTACCCAGCATCACATGTTCTCCGCCGTACTTCACTGTGATGAGAGGTTCTATTATTACCCCCCCTGATCAGCCTATAATGGGGAGTGCTGGCCTGGTGGTTAAGAGAAGTGCGCTTGTGCACTGAGAAGGTTGCAAGTATCCGGTTTGATCCCCACAGCACCGCTCAGTGTCAGCCCACTGCTCCAAAACAGGATGGGTTAAGATGCAGACCTTTAAAGAATTTATAGGGTGCCGTAATTTGGGGTTCTTATATCCTGCAGGTATATTTTTTAAGGGCAGAGAACACCATATATGGGACAACCGGGAAACACAGAGAGGTGTCTTCAGTGTGGACCCTCTCCCTGAGTGAATGAGACTCTGAAATGGATAATTCAGCCTCACAGAGGAGTGAGAGGCAGTCAAGAGATGTCAGGGCAGGCCATACAGCCAGGCCTTCAACAAATAACAGGAAGACTAAAAGTTTTTTTTTTTATCTTTGATGGTTTTGGAAAGTTAGTTTGATTATCTAGTATTTTATTATTGATTTTTAATCTTAATAAGCACGCTGAACTGAAGCAAATACAGGTTCTGTCCAAATGCCTCGTCAGTGTCAGAATGTCTATAGGATGGAAAAGTAGTGTGCTCCAAATTTCCCACAATGCACTTTAAAAAGGAGTGTGCATGCATGGGTTTCTCAGGATGTGTACTGGTGCGTTCTCATTTGCTCCTGAAATGTCATCAGCCTCAGCACTACTACTGTTCCTGTTCACAAGAAGACAGAGAACGGACAAAGTCCCCGGGTGTTGTTCTTGCCCCTCCCTCTTTACCCAGCATGCATCAGAGAGGACTTGTGCATTCTTCAGACTGACAGCTGTCCCAGCATGCACTGCGTTGCACAGCAGCAGCTTCCAGATGAGCGCTCACAGAGCTCAAAATTTTAAGTTAACTTTTCTGTTGCTGTGGTTCTACGTTTTAAGATCATTTGAAGCGAAACATTATACTTTCAAGCTTCACTATATGGTCCATTTACTAATTTAATGCGTAATTTAAAAGATGTTGAGAAGACTGTGGCAACCAGCGGCGCTCCAAAGCTAACGTATTGTGTTTGATTTTATTTGGGTAAATAAAATCAAAGGGAAGAAATAAAAATCATTCAGGGCTGAGACCTGATAGATTAAATGTTTTAGAAGCCTTCAAAGTCTGGTATGTGAAACCTGTGGCTCCACTGGGTGCTCTCGTTAGTTGATTGGTCAAAAAGATGAATCTCTGCCTCTAAGAAGGATCCAGAGCTGCCTTTGGAGAATCCAGGGCAGATAAACGAACCAGAGCAATCATTTCTTCTGCTTGAATTGGTAAAACAGTGAGTCAGAGCCCAGCCTCACCTATCACTTAAATCCTGTTAAGCAACATAATTGTGGCACCGGCTGCCAGAGTGCTGCAAAGCGTTTTTTGCAGTCTAAAAATGTCTAAAATCATGGAATTATATTTAATGATCCAACAAAGCAGATTCCACATAAGATGCTTAGAAAGGAAGTGTTATAGTTGAAAAACAGAAAAGTTTGTTTTGGGACAATTTCACATTTGATTGTTGTTATAAGTGGATTTTTGGATTTAAATTATGGCCCAGAAAAAAAAAATGACCTGCCCAGTTAAAGTCTATGGAAAACATAAAAGGGTGCGCCGAGCTTGCATTGATCACACCCCACCTCCATTCAGGAGATGTAGACATTGCATTAGGCTGTTTCCAAAAGGCAGAAAAAACAACAATGCAGATTAAAGGCTGGACAGGTGGTGCAGTTTAAACCCTGGGAGGAGTTGGAGATAAATCATAGCAGAAGACAGATCAAAAATCAGGGACATTATCTTTGGTTCATTAAACCTACTGAAAACAAAGGCTTTCGTGTCTGATCAGTGGTTTGTTTTATTATTTATTAGCATCTTTGGTGTTTAAGCACTTCTGCCAACAAACAAACTGAAATAGGAGCTTTTGTTTAGAAAATTAGACTTCAGACTCAAAGTCTCTGAAAAGTATGTTCCTTTAACTTGTTTTCACAGTGAAACCTAAACATTTAAAAAAAAAGTTGTACATAATAAGAGGAAGGAAAAATGGCTTGTTGTTTTATCAAAAACTAAAAATAATTTCCATTTACCCCAAGGAATAAATACCTTTCAATCCCCATCACAGTTCTTTACTGTCCTTACCACCTTTGGACATCAATAGACTGAGATCTATGCCCATTTTACTTTGCATAACAGTTCTGGAAAGTATCTGTGTACAGCTTTCCATAGTAACAGTAAGGACATCTGGACATTTGCAAATTTCAAACCTGCATGTGCTTTTACCTAAGATATTTTATCTAATGTCTGGCTGCGTGTCTAAGGCTGTTATTGCAAACTTCTTGGCAGGTTTTCTTCAAGAATTGTTTCCATATTTGGCCATACAGATTAAGAATAAATTAAAGGTATAGAGGACTAGGGTTGGGAATTGATAAGATTTTCACGATTCTGATTCCCTCATCGATTCTGTGAAACGATTCGATTCCTTATCGATTCTCTTAACGATTCTGTTAACAATGAACTTGGTAAGTGCACGGTGACATTTGTCTACCTTCGCCTGGGATATTCTATTTCTGCTGCCTCAGCGAAAGCAGAAGGCAGTGAATGGGAGCTGCCAGCCTCTGAGCCAGACAGGCTACCCGTCTCGTCACAGTCATCTAAATCTAACGGAGAAGGCATCCGTTTAATGAAAAAGCATTACTGTACAATTTCGGGAAATAAACTCATCTCCCCCTGATTTAAATAAACGAGCTTCACTTTTCTCTCGCTCCCTGAACTGCGGATCAACTTCGTAGCATGTTTAATAACCCCAAAGAGAGGTCGGAAATTGGGTTTATTTCCAGAAATGGCATATGATTTACTAGGAACCACATTAAGCACAGTCAGTGATATAAAACTAGCTACTTACCACCAGAGCTGCCTTCCATGCTGGTCGTAACTTTAGCTTCTGTCCAGAAGCATCAAAAACACTGCATTTGTTAAAATGTATGCCATGTTGTGTGCGCAGGTGTTTCTGCGTGTTGGATGTATTTCCTCCCACGGATGTAATTGCCACTTTGCAATGATTGCAAAGCGCCCTTGTTGCCATTTTTCTCTTCCTTAAAATGATCGAACCCTTTTGTTTTGCTCTTCTAGACTTACTCCTGGTTACGTCGTACTTGCTTACTGAATGCCGTGTGTGTAACTTGCGTAAAAAACATGACGTAAGTCGTGCTGCCCAGCACTAGGCTCTGGTGCTGCCTGGAATCATTAAGAGAACTGTTAAGCAAGCTGCCAAACGGTGCCATGGAATTGGAAAACACGGAACTGGTTCTGAATAGGAACCAGTTTTTCATTCCCATCCCTATAGAGGACTATCTTTTTTCCGGGTGGATCATCTAAATAAGTGGTCCTCCTAATCATTCTGGTGAAATGTTTATGTAAGGCCTGCAGACAGTCATTAAAGCTCACCTTTCTCACCGCCGTTCTTTGAAAATGGCCAAGGATCATAAGGGAACAAGTGTCTACAGCGTGTATGAGAAGAAAAAGGCCCTTTAAAACCTAAATTTGTTTATAAAACCCTATCTTTATGTTAGCGCTGTTAGCATCTTATGTTTTTTCTCAGATTCTTCCAAACTATATCAACCAAAATGCCTATTCGGATTATTGAACGGCTTCAGCTTATCTTTATAAAAGCGATAGAGACCCAAAGCTGAAAGAAACCCAAATAGGTTAAATTAAGTCGAAGCCGAAATCTCATCATCTAAGAAAGATTTCACGAACAAAAATGTCACGGACGTTTTCTATAGCTCACAGATCTATCCTAACCTGTTTAACAGGTCGTGTTTAAGCTAGTTGATAAGAGAAGGCTTCCTGTGGAATATTAGATTTTATGTTGAGCAAAAAGAGCATTTTGCTATTTGAGGATTAGTAAACCAGAGACCCGTTTTCCCTGATTTCTGCATCCCTCACACAAAGTATAAAATAAAAACAACTTTATGTCTTTTTTCTTGTTGGTTTTGCATCACATGGGTTCTGATGCAGTTTAAGTTCTCTGTTTATTCATTGTTTTTTTTTTGTTTTTTTTTACCCACAGGAGCTACAAGCTCTGTTCATGTGCTACTGTGTAGTTTTCCAGTGCTCTCATTCAAACACCAGAGCCTTGTGCACAGCAGCAGCTCTTTGAGGATTGCACAGTGTGCTTCTTTGGAGGAGTTTTTATGCTGTGGAGTTGAATATTATTATTTTGCCAAAACATGTTCTGGATTTTTTTTTGCCTTGCATAAATTTTCCATCTGACTTCTCAGTTTTAGTAATCTTTTTAATGCTTATTCACATTTATGGTGTTTTTAAGTCCTTTAATTTCCACTGGATCAACATTTATTGACCTGGATAATTTAACAGAAGTTAAAAATATCTCTTAACAATCACCCTGCTCAGTTATTTAATGATTTACTCATCTCGGTATTTCCTGTTCACCAAGCTCTACTGAAAACGGATAGCAGGAAATATACTGGCCATGATGAGATGAAGCCATTTACTGTTTACCACAATCGCTGATCTTATTGCTCGGCCCATGGCTTCTATTTTTAACTGTGGTTTATACTCTAGAGGAAATTAAAAACCCAGATCATCTCTTGTTCTTTTGCTGTTAAAAGTCTGAATCATTCAGAGATAAATTACGATTTAAATACTATCTGACTGCCAGTGCTGGCTAACTGATTTAAGTCATTTAATAATACCCAATACCGTTCATTATGACTGTTGAGCAGAGCTGAATAAAAAGTGTCTCTCGCTTTATAGGACAGTTAATTGCTCTGTGTGGAATTGTTTGTTTATTCTGGTATTAAAAAAACCTTCATTTGAAAAAAGACTGAGCTAGATAAAGTGTTAAAATTCTAGAATATAAGTAAATAAAAATTATACAATTAAAACGCAAACTCGTAACAAATGGCATGATCTTGCTATAACAAACACACATAAAAAGGAAGTAAAAGAAAATACATTTAAAGTATGAAAATAAATTAGATTAATGGAAGGTCTTGATTGGAACCCTGACGTGAGCAGTAATCTTTAAAGGAAAAATCGTTTTTTGTGAATCTCAGTCTTTCAGGTTGTTGCTTCCAGAGTATACCGTCTTCAGCTCTCTAGAGGTGGCCTAAATGTTTCCTCCCCTTTAGTTATGAGTAGTTGAGCACTGATTATCTGAAGGATCTACATGTTTAACACCTGACATGCAACCTCAAAATTCATTAGAACCATATATACCATTGATAAGAATATCAAAGCTAGCCTTTCGAAAAATTTCAACCAATTTTTTTTCCTAGTATTCTACTAGTTTTTGATGCCAAGGTTTAAACAGCACCGGATTCATTCTTTAGAGTATTTGATATAAAAATGAAAACAAAAATGTTTTTAGAGGTTGCACCAACAATATACTTTAGATTTTAAAAAGTTTATTCTTAAAGCTAAAAGTAAAACCAAGACACCATTTCAATAAGCACACCTGTTAGGGTGTAAACAAATAATCAACTTACGATTAATTGTTAAATATTGACTTTTTTTTAGGTCAAAATGTGTTCCACTGATAGCTATTTTCAGTGCTGTATTGTTGCCGCCATCCACTGGAGAATGTTCATTGTTTTAATTAGAGTTTCACTGGAATTTTCAGAAGAGGTATTGAGCAGAGAAATAATCCAGATTATTTGCTCTGTTTAATTGCGACGGACATGCAGAATGAACTTATGTGATTCAGTTTCTAAACATAAACAGTCGAAAAAAATCCTTCAGTTAGCGCTTAAATTGAGCCTATTAGGTGTGATGAATTCAAATTCAATTCGAATTCAACAATTGTTGATAATCCCAAAGGGAAATTAAATGTCAAAGTATCTCAGAAGTTATTTTTTAAACTCATGTATGGAGAAGGAGCATGTGTAGTAGTGTGATGATAGAAAAGTGGATGGCAGTACGTACAATATTTCACAAGAAAGAAATAACATGCTAACAATAAGCTAGCAGGGTAGTCCTGAAAGCTCTTATGTGTTAATGTACTTCACTGAGCCAAACTGTAAAGTTCTGTGAGTAACAAAATCACCACCAGTTTAAAGGCACTGCTAACGGCACACTCTCCCCCAGCTCTGAATGTTGGTTTATGCTAAAAACAGAGAACTAAATCAAAGTTTGCATCAACTTCATTTAAACAAAGCTAAAGATGCAAAACTTTGCTAATTGTGGATTTAGTAGACACACATTGCAAATAACTTAATTCTGATGTTGAAATTTGGTGTGAGCATGTTCTGTTGCAATAAGGCCATTTCTCAATATGTTTATTTGTGTGTTCTCATTTGCTCGTGTGTAGGGATGGGGATCGAAACCCGGTTCTATCAAGGACCCGGTTCCACTTTTTTCAAAACCCGAAAATCAATAACGTTTGGGCTTATCGATACCGCTATCGAGTCTGGTCGTGTTTTTTTTTTTTTTCTCTCTCCCGGAGGTCCTGTAACATAATTGTGTGTCCCTCGAGTCGCGTCACAGCATTTAAATCTAATCAATCCAATCACTGCAGCATGTCCACCAATGTTTGTAAACAAAAAGATATTAAAAGTAAAACTAGTGAAGTCTGGCAGTTAACCCACTCGCGACTCGAGGATGGCTGAGCGGACAAAAAGGTCTAAAGTTTGGCTTCATTTTACCAAGCTCAAAGACAAAGACGAAGCGAAATGCAACTTATGTTGCAAAATCATATCTTGCAAAGGGGGGAACACAACCTCAATGGCCAAGCACATTAATATTGTGCATCAAATAAAGGCCAAATGCAGTACCTTTGACTGTCTCCGAGCTGAAAAGACTCCTCCTCCTCCTCCTCCTCCTCCTCCTCCTGCTGCCGCCGCACCACAGTCTTCATCATCCACTGGTAAGCGCGCACACAGACTTTGTAGCTTGTCCGGTCAGTTAAAAATAGTAATTGTGAAATCCGTGTTGTAATCGGCAGCATACAAGCTAGTTAGCTTGAAAAGTAAATAAAGTTTCAGACGTGCTGCGTGATGATGTGTTCAGATTGGCTCAGTAAAATGGCAATTAGGTTATCATGATGCGTTCAAGTGTAACGTAAAGAAAAGGGAAATTGAGTTTTTGGCGAGAAACGTGAGTAATACAGTTGTATATTGCTCTAATTATTTTAGAATATATAATTAAACTACTGATGCCAACATTTATTAAAAATTACATTTAATTTAAAATACAATTGTTTATTTGCTAAATATTTTCCTAATCACTAAAAACATGATGAAAAGTGACAGTAGACAATACATTAACCAACAATTGTGAAAATTTATATATTTTTTTAAACCAAAAGAAGAGATTTCTTCAAAATATAGGACATTTCTTCAAATAATTTTTCCCCCCACTTCCTTTCTGTCTGAGAAAAACATTTGGAGGACCTTGTAATGATTTGTTTTTAATTATAAGTGAAAATATATCTACCATTTCCTTTTCCCATTAATTTAGATGGTGTTCAGCTCAAGCTCACCTCAACTCCCGCCCCCATTGGCCTACTCCAAACTCCCTTCACCTTGGCTGCCAGGAAGATGCCTTCTAATCAAGTGGAGCAGTGTCACAGGGCTGTCACAAAATTTGTGGTGAAAGGCTTGCACCCTTTTGCAACAGTTGAATCACCGTGGTTTAGGGAAATGACAAATGCCCTCAATCCACGTTACACCCCTCCAAGCAGGACTGTTCTATCAAACACCCTCATCCCTGCATGGTATGAAGTGGAAAAGCAGAATGTCATTACAGAGCTGGCAAATGTTAGTAAGGTAGCCATTACAAGTGATGGGTGGACTAGCTTAGCGCAAGACCACTACATTACTGTGACCGCCCATTACAGCAGCCAAGGCAAGCTTCAGCAAAAAGTCCTCCGGACCAAAGCTGTCTACAGAGCGCAGACCGGGGAAACAGTGGCAGTGGAGATTGGGGAGGTGTTGGAAGAGTTTGGCATTACTCAAAAGGTGGTTGTCATGACTGTAGACAACGCGTCCAACATGGATGTTGCTGCAAAGAAGCTGGACATCCTCAAACTGGGTTGCTTTGCCCACACCCTTAACTTGGCTGCGCAAAAAGTTTACAGCATTGCTGCGATGACCCGGTGGGCAGCAAAACTAAGAGCAGTCATCGTGTGGATGAAACGATCTTCAATGGCGAAGGTAGTGCTAAAAGAAAAGCAGCTCCTTCTCAAACTTCCTCAGCACACCATGATACTGGATGTGAAAACCAGGTGGAACTCCCTGTTTCTGATGGTTGAGAGGTTCCTTGAGCAGTATCCGGCTCTCCAAGCTGCAGTGTTGGATCCACGTATAAGAAAGCCCATGGAGAGGGACCGACTGGATAGGATCACAGATGAGGACTTTACCAAAGCAGAGGAGTTCATAAAGGTCATGAAGGTCCTGTACACTTCTACACTGTGTGTATCTAGTGAGAAAACCCCCACCTGTGGACAGATCCTTCCGATTCTCATGAAACTGAAGACCCACTTCACAGTTCAGGAAGGAGACTCTTCATTTGTATCCGACATTAAACGGAAGGTTTTAACTGACCTATCCGGACGTTACCAGGAGGAAAAAATCCAACAGTTCCTCGAAGAGGCGACAGCGATGGACCCAAGGTTTAAAGCCAAAAGTGTCAGGCACACCACCTGGGAACGTTTGCAGGAGGCAGCTGTAGCAACAAATGCTACAGAAGCTGATGTCCCAATCCCTGAGTCCCATGAGGACAGCGACACAACCGAGGAGGCTATGTATGAGAATCCTCGGGTTGAAGTCAGTCCACCACCACAACCTAAGAAGAGTGCCTTGGAGGAGCTATTTGCCGAGGAGGAACAAGAGCGACGGACCATCCATATGAACAACTCCAACATCAGCATTCAGCAGAGAGTATGTGAGGAAATCCAGCTCTACAGAAGCCTGCCTATGATTTCTATAGCAGAGGACCCAGTTCTCTGGTGGTGGACAAAGAGAGACACCCTGCCCCTGCTAGCGGATCTCTCTCACGGCTACCTTACTGTCCAAGCGTCTTCGAGCCCTTCAGAGAGGGTGTTTTCCACTGCTGGGGACACCATCAGCCAGGAGCGTTCGAGGATCATGCCTGACAAGGCAGACATGTTAATTTTTCTGCAAAAAAATACCTGTTAATTTATGAGCTGATATTTTATTTCCTTTTGTGTGACGCAGCATATTATTTAATTTACATACATTATGACATTTTTTTTCATTTGGTGCTGCTGATATATTCTACTTAGTTAGCCATGTTTATGAAGGCTAGAAATGTTTTTTTTTATGCTCACTTGTCAAACAATAAAAGCAATACCAGTTCTGTTAAAAACATATTGTCGCATCGTCTTTCCACCAAATAACAGAAAAGTATCGATAGTGGTATCGATAAAGACTCGGATCGATAAGGAGTATCGATAAAGGTATCGATATCAATAAATATTAACGATCCCCATCCCTACTCGTGTGCTTGTGAAACGTCACCAGCCTCAGTCCTAGTACTGTTCCAATACACAAGAACACAAGACCGAGAATGGACAAAGTCCCCAGATATTGCATCAGAGCAGACTTGTCCGTTCTTGAGATTGACTCAAGTTACTGAGTCACTGAGTTAAAAGTTTTATTTTCTGTTGCTGTTGCTCTATAAAAGTAAGTTTTAAGACTATTTCAGGAGAGAAAATTATACTTTTAAGTGTCACTTTATGACCCATTTACTGAGTTTGTGCGTAATTAAAGAAAAGTTTAGATGAAAGGACCGTGAAAACCAGCGGATCTTCAAGGCCGTTAAAGCAGTCCTCTCTCAGCATAGCCGTGTGGGGAAATACCACTGGCTCTGATGGAGGTTTGTTCGTTTTAATTTGGCAAAATGATCCATTTGATTTGTGTTTTCTGACTGTGTTAATTATTATTCCCACACTAAATGAAAAAAGTAAGATTAAAATTGTGTTATTATCTAGAGACTTTTAATAACAGGAGGTGAAATTCAGCTCCAGACGAGCCAAGCGTGTGGTGACGTCACGAGTACGCTTCTGTTCCACTTGACCCATATTTATGCTGAGTGCTCCCGTTCTCCCCAAGTCCATACTTTCCTGTGTTGTTGTCAAGTCCGTACTCGTGAGAACACGAGTCCGTACTCGCGTTCTTGTGAATTGAGAAACGGCCTTAGATTCTTGTCGATTACTAATAAATTTAGATCAATCTCTCTAAACTCAGATTGATTTTAAAATCAGCCCTGCCACTAACAACTACTTGGCTAAGCGATGAATCGCTCAATTCTTTTTTTGTTTTTCTTCAATTAATTAATTCATTAAATTAAATAATCCTCAAAAAAGATTTGATACGGAATTTAACCAAGTGAAACTGAAACTGCGCCCTTCTGGATGTTTCCGCATACAGTACATCAATGGAAAAAAATGCTTTTCATCTTGAATGCAAAATGCTAATATGTTTTACAAAATTCCTTTAAGTGGGTCTCTCTTTCAGGTAAGGAATGTTTTAGTCTCTTTACTCAAGTTAACAATCGATTACTAAATTAGTCGAATGAACACAATTGAATTTCTCTTTAATAAATTGGATGAAATTGTAATTTGGCAGCTGCTCAGTGGCACCTGGCGACCTGTCCAGAGTGTACCCCGCCTCTCGCCCGTAGACAGCTGGAGATAGGCACCAGCACCCCTCGTGACCCCACTTGGGATAAGGCGTGTCAGAAAATGGATGGATGGATGTAATTTAGCCTCTAACAGTGATTATTTTGGAACATGAGTTGTAACACATAAATATATAGTAGGGGTGTCATAAAGCAGCTTTTTCATTTCCGATTCCATACAGAAGCAGCTTTGAGAATTGGCCAATACTGATATTGACCGGATATAATATTAACAGGAATCATACCAGCTATTACTTATTCTATACTGTAGAAAATTAGAAAAAGCTTTATCAAGTAATATCACTAAAACAAGGAACAAAAATTCAACAACAAAATGTATGAAAACCACTGGCCCATGCAAAATTAACCAGTGGGTTACAGAAGCTTTTAACAGATGCAGAGAGTTTCTATTGACATGAAAATATCGGATATTTTTGATGCCGGCCGATAAAATTCGGTATTAATTTTTTGGCTAATATCGGACCGATATTATCAGATCATGACATGCCCAATATATAGTAGTGTGTCATCGGCATACAAGTGGTGAAATTGTGCAGCATTCCATAATCTAACCTAGGGACATCATATGCTGTAGGTAGTGAAAAATGTGGCTCGAGAAAAGAGCCTTGTGGAGCTCCGTGTTCAATTTTTGCTTATATTTACAATCGGCAAATAAGGCAAATTAGTCCTGGGCTGTAAAGTACTACAACCTTTGTAGTTGAGTAATGCCACACTGTCTTCTTATGCATCACCATGATGCATTAGAACTTAAACTGATGCTTGTTGCTCTAATACATGCATCTGACTCCTCGGTGCTGAGCAGCTCTGAGCAGTTTACAATGGGACAGATTGAGCACTGGATATCACTGCTCCTCCGCTGACATCGGCAGCTTTGCAGCGATAGCCTACATATCAACAGAGGAGGGTGAAATATGGTGATGTCATCTCGAGGTTCTCTCTCTCTCCGTCGGTCTATCCTTGTTCTTTTCGACTGTGGGACATGATGGTGTTTTCTGCGGTCAGAGCTAAATAAGGTAGGTCTCCCGTCCCCTCCGCTGCTGTTCTCTGACACACGTGCCAGCTGCGCTGAACCGGCTCTGTTTTTATGTGCTCTGGTTTTAAATTCTAATTTCCTGCGTCTCACTGGCATTGGCTCTTAGGTAGGTGATATCACAATGTGTCTGTCGTGCTCTTATAAGATAAGAGGGGAAGTCTCAGACCTCCACAGTGTGCCGACATGTCCTGATGTGGGATAGATGCTTTATTATGTTTCTGCTGCTATTCTGAGATGAAATACGAATTGTGTTTATCTAGTTGTTTGTGTGGAGATGTCAGAGGGGCCATCATAGAGCTCTCCTTAAAGGTCATCCTCAGGTTACAGAAATATCATCGGAGACCTTTGTATCCTCTTAACTTACCATGACATCCTCAAATCAATCAAAGGTTTTCTTAATACTGACGGTTGTTCTCAAGGTGCTGCTATTTTTTCCCCTCATATTTTGTTTTGCTGTCGGTATCTAAACACAAACACACCGAAGCTGCATGCGTCATCCACATTTTCATTTCGCAGTGCTGTGGTTGAAGCCGTCGCCTTGATTGCTCTGTGATGTCCCTGTTTCTCTGAGGCACGGACGGCGTGTTATCAGCCCACAGTTGTTTCAGATCTGAAGGACAGCCGTTCCTTCCTTTATCACTGGATTGAACGCTGCGAGGTGTCCTTGACATCTGTGAGCCGAGTCCCCCTCAAATAGCGCTGCACCTGATCAGCATGCACATCCACCAGTGTGTCTGAATCATATGAAGGGATGTTATGGAGCAAAAGGAGCCGTTCTAAAGCACTCCTGATTTGCATACGCTCTGTCTGCTTATCTATACTTCATGTAGAAAATGCATCTTGGTAATAAACCTATTTTTGGTTAAGCTTCTTTTATTCCCTCTAAGGTTTGCTGTATTTGTAATAATTTGTGCATTTGTGGGTTAAGCTGTGGGCCGGAATCCTTCCTGACAATACTAAACTTTTTAGATAGCTTTTGACTCTTTGATTTCATTTATAAGCTTGGTTTATTAAAGTTTAAAAATGTATTCATTGAACACAAGCTTCCATGGGGCCCTGAGCAACATATAATCTTGGGGCCCTCAATTCCTTCCAGTAATATCTATCGCTGTGATCAACAGTCCAATGTTAAGATCACACACCTGCTATAAACTCAATGTTTATAGTCTCCCTATTTGGATCCTTGCATCGACTAGTGTTACGAGAAGTGATAAAATAAATTAGTATTCAGATTATTGACGGTAAATGTGTCATCTTTTTTTATACTCTTTGGTCCCAGCTGCAACAACAATGTGCAAAAATACCCTATAGTGGGAGAACGTCCACAAACAAATAGAACAGCTTTGATAAATGGAAATGTTTATTTAAATTATACAAAAGTGGATATAATGAAATTAAATTAATAATAAGCTATGAACTGTTTTTATTTTGAAAAGATAAGTTTGTGTCTGAGAAGTTTATAATGGACCGTCAACCCGACTGAAGACCAATAATTTTGCTGTTTTAATGTTTTAGAAATGATTCCTCCATGGTCAAAGTTCTATTTAAATTTAGCTCTAAAATGAATTCAATCTTTCATTGTTTTGTTTTGCATATTTTAATGACTGCAGTGTCAGATTTTCTTCTTTTAAAACCTCACTTGGGGATAAAAAGCAAATCTTCTTCTGCTGGACGTTTAGCATCCTCTTTGCTCTTGAATGGCAGTGGTCTGTCTCTCGGTTGATTAATATTCCACTCTGCCTGACCTACATGGTTTAATTTTTCTTTAAAGATGTCTTTCCCCTGAGTACACTGCCAATCTGGGACACCCAGAAGATTACATTGGACCCTTTCTCCTTCCTGTAATCTTTGTCTTTTATTATTGGACATTCATGAAAAACGTTCTTCAGTCCTGACAAAATGAAATTAAACATAAAGCTGCATATTTGTACTAATAAACTGAAGCCTATTTGACTCATTAAACACTTAATGTCTGTTCTTGTTTTGGCTTCTATATTTTTATATGGATGTGTTTAGGTTTTGTTAGCATGTAGCATTAAAGTGTGAGAGGTTGTGTATATCTTGTGGTTTATCATTTCCATTATTTGATAAAGTTTCCTCAGGAGAATTTTGTTCAATAGTTGATTTAACAGGCTTGTCACTTTAAGATAAGCCATGCTTAACTTTAAAACTAGAATATGACAAGAAAAGTATGATTTTTTTTTCCTTTTCCCCAGGGCTTGGAAATTACATTTGCAATAAAATCAAAATTTAAAAAAATGCAACGTTAAAATGGCAAATGTATTCTTGTTTGGAAACATTACATTTGACTTTCTGCAGCCTGACAAGCTGAAGAGAGAGTTGCAGCTAGCATGCAGATCTATGCGTGCTAGAAGTTAGCACAGTGGACAATGCAAGCCATGGAACCAGTGCTGGAGCTAAATGTGTTTGCGATGATGGGGATTCGATAGAAAAAAATCCAAACAGAAAAATAGCATTTTATTGGGGGACAAATGGAGTGCTACAGAAAAAACATTACTGTTAGTTTCTTAGCTTCACCAGTTAAAAAAAAAAAACTGCTTCACTGTAGGTGCAGCTGTAAGACTTTATCATCGCTTCACCAAACACACTGAACAGTTGTTTACGTATTGTTTTTTGCAGAGTTATGTATATTCTTGTGATTTGTAATATTCTTGTATAGGTAAATTTAGTTGCACGTTTAATTTTGTTCCATATCCTGTTCTTTAAAGGGGTCATAGAATGATTCCATATGGTATTTGGTGCTGGTCCTTAAGGTCTCAGAATAGGGTGTGTAACATTGGTTGGGCTGAAAATGGCATATTTGCTGTTCTACGAGCCCTAATGCCAGCCTGGTTAAAACCCTCAGAATGAAACGACAGGTTTTCTTCCTTTTATGGTATGCTCATGAATATTTAGATGAGCTGTGAGCTGATTGGTGGGTTTACAACGCTTCATAGCAGCAAGCACTCACTCACTGAAACATCGAATTGTTGATATGGTAGGGTGACCAGACATGTCCTCTTTTTTCCTGGAAATGTCCAGGGGGAATTTCAAAATCGTCCTTGTTTTTGGTCGACTGTAGTGCAGGACGTAGTTGAAACAGTAGCCTGGACACCGGTGGCCCCCTGCTTCCCCCTGCCTGCCTTACCGGCCCCCAGCGCCCCTCTTTCGGCTGAGAACGGGCGGCTCATGGCTCTCTGCTGAGGTCCGGTTCAGTCAGCGGCTCTCGTTTCAGTAAAAGAAGTTTAGCAAATCCCACTTTCAACTGTCCAAGATTTTGAAAGCTGTCTTTGGTAAAATGCTTAGAGCAAAAAAAAAAAACAGTTGAGCATCAAACTTTGCAGGGATCTTCTTATAGACAAAAATAATCCATGCCTGGTTTAACTTCAATAGAGAAACTGCCTGCTTTGTAATTCTTGTTGAAGTAAACCCAACTGTAGGTTAAACAGATAAACTGGTGTCTTACATCTACCTCTATTCATGTTCTTGGGCCAGTGAACCAGTGGGCTGGTCTGTATGTCAATTTCGGGGCGTGACAAAAGTACAGCCAGATCCAAATAAGGCAACATCCCGGAGTTTACGTCAACTCGGGGCTTCGTTTGAATTCACCTGTTTTATGGTGTAAGTTTAAAATTGAAAGATTTGCAGAGAAAGAAGGTGTCGATGGGGTTTGAACTTCTCTGTGTGTCCATTTCACCCACTGAACTATTGTTATTCATCTATGACAATGTAAACTCTGTTTTGCATTCTATGACCCCTTTAAAACTGTACATCTTTTTTCATAGGTTTTACATTTTCTCCTTACTCAGGGTTCGTACGGGTGCTGGAAATCCTTGAAAATGCTTGAATTTTGACGTTGTGTTTTCAAGGTTTGAAAAGTGCTTATATTTTGGATGAAATGCTTGAAAATGCTTGAAATTGTAACTATTTATTTCGCAACAAATACCTTTCTAACTGAATCGTGTGTTTATTAAATGGAGAAATAAAAATGTTGGAGAGCCCGAAAATGAAACCTGCTCGCTTATGTGTGACTGCGATCTGCCAATCTATTTCCCTGTGTGACTCCGCCCCCATGAAACCACTACTGCACCATGCCGGTAGGTTGTCGTTTCAATGAACGCTGGCTGGAAGATGAAAAATACAAATTATGAGTTAAACGGGGACAAACCCCACGAGTTGCCTCTTGTAAAGTCTGCAAAAAAGATGTGCAGCTTTTCACAATGGGCGAGTCTGCGCTCTCGAGTTTTAACACAAACATTTATTTTTCATATTGCACCAGTACAGTTAATGAGCAACCTGTACTTGTGTGCTTGTTTGTTCTGTCTAAAATTTTTATTTTGCAATAAAGAGGTTAATATAAAAAATATTTTTTGTCCGATTAATCGAAAAAATAATCGGCCGATTCATCGATTTTTTTTTTAAAATAATCGTTAGTTGCAGCCCTAGTTTCTTTCGGAAGAAACTTGGAAGGTCAAATTTACTGGAAAGTTTTGTTTCTTATGGTGAATATTTTTCCTCAAGCAGGCCCAAATCAAGTAATAACCTTGAGGTGGGGTACAATACTTATAAACCAGGTTGCTGTGGGGAAATGAATAGCTTAAATACACTATATTGCCAAAAGTATTTGCTCACCTGCCTTGACTCACATATGAGCTTAAGTGACATCCCGTTCCTAATCCATAGGGTTCAATATGACGTCGGTCCACCCTTTGCAGCTAGAACAGCTTCAACTCTTCTGGGAAGGCTGTCCACAAGGTTTAGGAGTGTGTTTATGGGAATTTTTGACCATTCTTCCAGAAGCGCATTTGTGAGGTCGCACACTGATGTTGGACGAGAAGGCCTGGCTCTCAGTCTCCGCTCTAATTCATCCCAAAGGTGTTCTATCGGGTTGAGGTCAGGACTCTGTGCAGGCCAGTCAAGTTCATCCACACCAGACTCTGTCATCCATGTCTTTATGGACCTTGCTTTGTGCACTGGTGCACAGTCATGTTGGAAGAGGAAGGGGCCAGCTCCAAACTGTTCCCACAAAGTTGGGAGCATGGAATTGTCCAAAATGTCTTGGTATGCTGAAGCATTCAGAGTTCCTTTCACTGGAACTAAGGGGCCAAGCCCAGCTCCTGAAAAACAACCCCACACCATAATCCCCCCTCCACCAAACTTTACACTTGGCACAATGCAGTCAGACAAGTACCGTTCTCCTGGCAACCGCCAAACCCAGACCCGTCCATCAGATTGCCAGATGGAGAAGCGCGATTCGTCACTCCAGAGAACGCGTCTCCACTGCTCTAGAGTCCAGTGGCGGCGTGCTTTACACCACCGCATCCGACGCTTTGCATTGCACTTGGTGATGTATGGCTTGGATGCAGCTGCTCGCCCATGGAAACCCATTCCATGAAGCTCTCTGCGCACTGTTCTTGAGCTACATGAAGTTTGGAGGTCTGTAGTGATTGACTCTGCAGAAAGTTGGCGACCTCTTCGCACTATGCGCGTCAGCATCCGCTGACCCCGCTCCGTCAGTTTACGTGGCCTACCACTTCGTGGCTGAGTTGCTGTTGTTCCCAAACATTTCCATTTTCTTATAATACAGCTGACAGTTGACTGTGGAATATTTAGGAGCGAGGAAATTTCACGACTGGATTTATTGCACAGGTGGCATCCTATCACAGTTCCACGCTGGAATTCACTGAGCTCCTGAGAGCGACCCATTCTTTCACAAATGTTTGTAAAAACAGTCTGCATGCCTAGGTGCTTGAATTTATACACCTGTGGCCATTGAAGTGATTGGAACACCTGATTCCAATAATTTGGATGGGTGAGCAAATACTTTTGGCAATATAGTGTAGATAAAGAAAAAGAAAGCCAGTGTTGTATGAGTATAGAAGAAAACATGTCCCTACCATTTAAAGGCTATTATTAAATTATCGGCTCTATTAAATATGTAATTCCCTGATGGGTTTTTTCTGGTGGATTTTCCCCAAGGGTGCTTCTCTTATTATATAAAATCCCTTATTATATGAATTCTTAAATTGTCTCACTGTGTGTATTTTCATAAACATTTCTCTTTATGTTCCCTGGTGGATATAGTTAGTTGACTTTTCAATGAAACTATCCCAGTTCTCCAAAATATGACTTATTACCAGGACTTTCTTCCACTTGTCTGTAAGAAAAGGGTTTCTTCAAGAAGAAACGCAACCCTGGAAACTTGTGAGACCATAAAGTTACATTTTCCCTCTTTTGTATATTAATAAAGCAGTCAAAATGTAAACTATACTTTTATCTTAAATAAGGCATTTCAGATTTTCCACTTATGGTCATATTTGCAGTTTAAAATTACAGTTGCATGTTTAAAATTTGACAGCCAAGAATTGCTGTTGGTAGAACCCTAATTAGAGAAGCTTATTTCTTTAATCGGACAATGATTATGGTTGTAATTAGTGTAATTACTCCTGTTCAGAAATGGTTGAGATGAAAATTGAGTGTCTTCCAATGTTTTTGGACGCAGCGCTTCAACAGCTGCCTCAAAGAAGGAAGCAATCAGCCAATATTTCCACGACTTTAGGATCCCCCCTCATCATTTTGTCTCGGTCCAACAATGACTGAATGACTGAACTCTGTGGGACGTTTTAAACACGCTGAGCCGTGCCAGCTAGCATGCAGTAACAGAGTGAAGTTTTTAGATGGAGTCTGAGCAGCAGATGTAAAGAGGATTAATGGCTTTCACAGGGATGTAAATTAATACCAATATTAAGATCAAGAAAATGTTTGATATGGAATAATAGTGATTTGAGCATCGGATAACCCAGGAGTTCATCTTCGATATTAAGTATAGCACAAACTTCCCTGTAAGAGGAACGGAAATCAAATGTCCAGCATCGTTCTCCAACACCAATATGTAAAGGAACATATTTTGGAAACATAATCAAGGTTTTCGAATTAACTTTGCATTTTCCACATTGAAATATTGGCTATGATAAAAATAAATGCAAGAATGTGCTTTCCTTCCAGCTAGAACATTAATTACAAAAAAAGGGAATTTTTGCAAATGCTAATGTTAGATAAAACATTTTAAAGTTTACTTTGAAGCCAAAATCAGTGCAGAGAGTTAAATCCTTCCACTTTGGATTGGTTGTAATATCCTAAACTCTCCCTCTATATGCTCAGTATTTAAATACACCCCTTCTATAAATTATAAGGTAATGATGAGGTGGATTCCCAGGCTTGTAAATCTGTCTGTCAAAGAGCTGCTGCAGAGCATCAATGCTGATTGGACAGGCCAGAGTATCTGCTTTCAGAGCTGGGTCTCAATGTCTTGCTATGATGTACGATCATTGTGATTTGACCTGCAATGTTTGGAGACGGATATATCCCCGGGTTGGCGTCTGACAGTCGGGACATCAGGGTTAATTGGCCAATGCATCAACTTAATGTGAACATTTAACCTTTTTAGTGCTGACCTTTTCTTGTTTATATCATCTGTAATTCACTCTGCCATACTGGATATCAAGTTCTGGATCCAAATCTTGACTGATGTTGGTTTCTTCTCGTCTCTTTAGCGGTTTGAGTCGACTAAAGTCCCAGCAGCTCTGACATTCTGATCTTAAGGCCGCCCTGGTACGTCAGTTACTTTGTGACGCATGGTGGAAAACAAACAGATTAGTAAATGTGCCTGGAGGATGCTCTTGTAGGATGTTTTGACCCCACTCCTTAAAAATATCAGCAATGTTAAAGCAGTCCTACCGTTTGGATTTGACAATGTAAATCTCTCCAAAAGCATTGTGTGGTTAACAGATCCTTTTGGGGGAAGTTAATCAGCATTGAAGCCACTAAATAAGGTATGAGCAGCACTTTATTTTTATTGTTGCAAAGTTAAACCTTTATCAAAAAAGCATGGACTGAATAACTGGGAAAAAAGATAGATTTTCATGAGCTGCAAGGTTTTTTCTCTGTATGTGGCTGATAATGTTAATGAGGTCCGATCGGAGAGAGTTGATGATAGTTTAAACTGTGGCAGTTCTGCCTGAAAATGTTGCAAACTGCTGCAAATCTAGATGGATTCTGTCTCTTTTCTGCGCTGCTGCTATCAGATGGTTATGATCATAGGAGTTTAATCTTATCCCAGGAAGTACTGAGTTGAGGAGGTAAAGATATTACAAAGTACCATAATTTTAAGTCAACCATGAGAGGCTAATTTATGTATTATGAACAATAAATGTACAATAGTCTGTCCTCAACGTAACTTGAACGCTAATGTTGGAACTCATTATTAATTTAATACCAAACATGTTATTACCAGAAAAGCTGCCAAGCCTCAACTTGGACATTTTTAAGTTGGACACTGTTAATTTCTTTGCTATCTAGAGTATCTTTGCTTCATTTGTTTTGATAATTTGAAAAAAACATTGTTTTAGCACATTTTTAGCTGAGAAAGTCCAACTCAAAATGGAATTTGTGCATTCAGTTTATCAGGATTATGATTCTACTTAAATATTCTGTTGTTGTTCAGAGGGATAGACCTCCATGCATACTGTAGTCCCCATTGAAAGCTCGAAGCCAGCCAGGCTGTCTGGGATTTCCCTGCTGCCTATTATAGCAACAGAAAAATTAAAAAAGCTTTTTTTTCTAGATTAGTGGTAAAAACTGGAAGTACCAGAATATAAAATTTTATATACTTCGCTGTCAGGCTTTGATTTTTTTCTTATCCATGTAGGTATTTATAAATTTTTTACACTGCGCCAGTCGCTTCTGATCTAACAAGCCAAAGCAGCTCTGTTTACATTCAATAAACATGGAGCAGCACAGGTGAGAGATTCAGAGAGACAAAAGAACAAAACAATAAAGCAAAGGGACCACACACTGGTGACATCTTCAATGCTAACCCAGCATGATGATATCATCAGACAAGCAGCAGTGGGGGAGCGGAGGACATTAAGCTTTCCAACATGGGGATAGACACAGCTTTTTTTGCAAATGGAGGCAAATGCCAAATTGTTAGCAGGTCGACCTGCATTTAAAAAAAATAGCTAATTTGAGTGGGAAAGAGGATATAGTCTGAATGTAAACTAAACATTTGAAGTCCTGGTGCTCAAAACATTCTTGTTAGTCTGACCAGGAGCTTTTATTACTTAGTTTTATCCATTTTATTACTGCTTTTATCATTTATTACTTGTTATTAATTATTTTATTGCTTTTATTACTTGCTTTCAAGTTTCTAAATATATACTAAAAATGAAGACATCAGATATAAAAAATATATTTCTCTTGATTCATTTTTCAGTCTGCGTTGTTTTAAAAAAAATTTTTATTATACATTCTTTTCAACATGTTTGATTTTAGCAGCTAAAATGCCAAAAAGTATTGCATTCATTGACTGAATAAAGGTTGAACGCTGTTGTGTTCTTCTTCTTCTAATGAAAGGACATTTTTTAGGACATATTTAGAAGAAGATGGTTGGAATCCTCCTACACATGTGGTAGACACAGGTCCTTTCATTAAAGAGCAGAAGTTTTTGCTGAAACGTATAAAAAGAGCACAAAATATAAAAGCTACAACCTTGGCTTTACTGCTACCCAGCTGACGTTACTCTAGTTGTATTGTAATAAAAGACATGCCTGCTTCTCTCCACAGAGATGCAGTCATCAGAGCAGCACAGGCAGGCTTGACTCTGGCGTCAGACAACCATGGAGTCCTCGTCTGAGTCCCAGCTGGAGCCTGAGACAACTTTGGTAAGTAGCCATGATTGGAAACTCTGTAAGAAATCAGCTTCATACAAAACTTGCATCGAGAATCCATAGATTAAATAAATAAGTAGAGGGACATAAGTTGAGTGGGAGTGGCGTGGTTAGGGCATAAAGCTTGGAATCCTGAGGTTCTGAGTTCGAGTCCCACTCCCACAAACTGCCACTCTGGGTCTCTGAGCAAAGACTCTTAACCCCTTTACTGTTCTTTATTATTTTATAAAGGAATGGTGCGTTGGGTTAGCCATCAGATATGATATGTAGTTTGTCTAGACCGGCGGTTTTCAAAGTGTGAGGTGCGCCTCCCCTGGGGGGCGCCAGAGCACCTTAAGGGAGGCGCGATGAGAGGGAAAAAATAAATATATATTTAGGACCAAGTTGGAACTGTGGGGTGCGCGTGTGGAGCGGGCATAGTGCTCCCTGGAGGGGGGCTCACCCTTTCATACTTTGAAAACCCCTGGTCTAGACTATTTCTTTTAGGAAATATAAGAAAAGAGTTGAAAGGTCCAATCGTGGTGATCAGATTATTTCTGATTTTAAGGGAGTTGTTAGATTGTGATGACTGTGCGCAGTAAGGGTTTGCTTTAAAAAGTGTTCCGAAAATCTTAATCTACTTTATGCCTGTTGAACAAAATCTGTTGCAAAGATTAGCAGATGGAACTTTTAGAGTTTGGCTTTAATTTGTCTGGACAAATGCTAAGGACTTGGAAATCATCCAGTTGTTTGATCTAATTTCTTAATCCTAAATGTCGCTGGGGTCATTAGTAGACGAAAGCTCATCCAATTCAGATACTCCAACTCTATTTTTTGTTTTCTCCTTAGCTTCAGCTAATGAAATGCTAACGCCACAGTAGGAATCAGCTTTCTCTTTTGGCCCATATTTACTGCCTGAGTGTAACTTTTTTCTGTTTTGCTGAACAGCACAGGCCTTTTGGGGGTGGGGGGTGGGGGTGGCTGGCTGCAGATGATGAAAGGTCAGACATGTTTATTCAACATCCTGTTTCCTAAGAACAGAAATGGTGAATAAGCTGGTCACTCAGAATAGCCCTCTGCCCGTTTTTGTTTGCTCTGGATAGACACCAGTTTGCTGTAGAACAGGTTGATGAGGATCTTCTTCCTGAATTCTTATGATTTATAATTTCACTCTCATATGATCTTCTTAAATGTCCATTTTTTTTGGTTTTTGCATGCTGTTAATTAATGCTTATTCTCTGTGAGATTGTCTTAAACATCTTTTGCACCTTCAGTTGGTCCAGTTTGCTTTCACACAAGCCGTGTTAATTTTAAGGGTGAACTTTTAAAAGTTTGAAAAAGAGGAAATGCGAATTTGTGGCGTTTCCATTTGATTTAAAGAAATTTCACCAAGCATGGTAAAGCATAATGTTGCCATACGTTGCTTTCACATTACATGGTCATGCATGGCTGCAATAAACGGGACATAGAGTCTGTAATCTACAACGGCCCACAGATCTGTAATGAACGTGTTGCTATTGAGCTAGTTGTTCTTACATTAACGTGAGCTGGTTATGGCGTATTGCTTCCAACCATGTTTTTGCCGTTTCATGTTTCCAACCGTTTCTGCTGTGAAGACGCTGAAAGCAGAAACGGTTGATCAGTCATGGCAAACTATGCTTTGTCTGAGCTGATTCATATAAAGTATTTCCATCTCCCGTTTTGCACATGAACTGTTTTCCACCAACAAATACCTAAATATATGGACAGCATTTTTGACAGAAAACCAGAGCAGGTATTTAATACGATCAGGGCTAGATTGGAACGTCTGCGACGTGAGCTCTAAGACATCTAAAGTTGGGCCCCTTCATGGCTCTGTTAACGGAAATCTTTGGATCTGAGCTCTCAATTTATTTTTTCTACAGTTCTTCTACAAAATGAAGTTTTTTGTTTTTGTTTTAGTGGCTCGTTTCTTTCTTTTTTTGGACAGTAGGCTGACAGGTAGGGGTATGAGAGAGGGGGAAGGACATGTGACAAAGGACCATTAAGGCCTCTGTATATGGGTAGTGTGCGCTAACCACTGCGCCTGTTCAGGGTTCTTGATTTGCTTTTAACAGAAATTTGAATTTAGGCTAAAACTTTCCAAAAGTTTGGTGTTAAAGCAGCTTTAATGTATAAATTAAATCAACTGGACTTCATTCTGATCCTAAAGTCTCCTTCAGTTTGAACATGGGTTAGAGATATTGCGCTTGTACAGAACAAGAACACTACTGAGGATTTAACCGTTATTAAAGAGCCCGCACTGATAGTCACTGGCCATAACCTCCATTCACTTTATCTTCAGGGTCGCTTCTCTGAACGATCCAAAATATAACCTAACCATGCTGTCATCTTAAATGTTTTCGTCTTGGTTCATGGTGGAAATTTCTGCAGAGTTGAGTCAAGGCTGCGCTTTAGGTGTTAAAAAGATTATGTTCTCCCTTTTCTAGTGAAACTTTCTTCTTATAAATAAACTGTGCACACTGACCTCTTCATCAATATCCCTTGCTTTCGAGATAACAAGCCTTAACCTGGCTGATTGACCCTGGCTCCTCAGAAACTGGGAAGCTGGGGGGAGAAATTGAAATTGTAAGCCTGCTTTTCAACCTTTGTGACTTAGCTTGAGATGTTTTTCGGAAAAAAGGTGCACATACTCAGCATCTTGCTATTTAATTATCGTAGATGCATGCACTAAAAGACCTTTAGCTGTAACTGGAGCCAAAATCTCTCTAATCTTTCTTTCGTTGTGATTTGAATTAGATATAATAAACCATAAACTCTTTCCTTTCTAATTCAAAAGTCTTGAGTTTCTCTATCAAGTACGATCATAGTAAGATATGAAAAAGAAACCATGGCACAAAAAATACCAGTTTTGCTTCTCTCAACTATAAAATATCTCCTTTTTTAAAATTCCAGTATATTGGAATCATCATACCAAGGCAAAGTCTTAATGGGAATAATGGAGACTTATGGTGACAGATAAATTAGGTGATAATAGTGCTGGCTACATCTCCCACAGTCTTTTCTGTACAATCAAGCACAGTGACACAGAGTGGGAGCAGAGCCAAGAGCTTTTCCTCTTCAACACTGGCTGAAAGTGGGTGTGAGTTATTATAACGCTCATTCTGTGTCAAAATTGCAAGCTCATTTTCCTCCGCCTACATCCTCTCCTGATTTAGTCACTCACTGGATAATTAATCTGCTGATGGTGGTTGAATGAAACTGCTTTGAAAGCTATGTGGATAGATTTACTTTTGAAACCACTTTTTTAATAGAATTTTATTAACGGGATCTTTGTGTTTGGATTTTGTGGAATTCCATCACTTCAAAGTAACGCTGGGAAACTACCACCCATACTTTTAAACTTTTAAACTTGTTTATAGTGTTTCTATACAGTTTAAACCCATTAGATTTCCCATTTATGCATCAAAATATTTTTTCCATAACTTGTATATGTTGTTTATCAAACTCAAAAAGGTGCATCACAGTAAAAGCAAGTTTATTTATAGACCTTGAAAGTAGCACTGCTGTGTTTTTTTTTTTTTTTTTTTTTTTTTTTTATTAAATATATTTGGCATTGTTATTTGTGGTAATGCAGGTTCCAGTAAATGTTGAAAGCATTGGGATGACAAAAAGAGGGAGTAGAAATTTCTGCTTTGTGTTTTGCTTTGTCGCACAGCCTTATTTTGGAAGATTTTTGGTCTAACCGTAGAAAACAAGTCCATAGGGAACTCCAGGTGCTTATTCAAGGTCCAAACCAACTATGATGATAGGTAAGAATATGAGAAAAATTTTTAGACTGATATTTGCGTTTTTTCCCTCTTCTATTAGCATTGTTCGATATGTGCATTTTTCTGCCAATTCATTAGTGCGTTCAGACCGTATGCATAGAATTTTTGATGTTAACAAAGCTTTGTTTCTGTTTGAATTGAGATATGTGTAACATTAGTTTAAGAAAGAGGAAATTAATTGGTATTGGTCTTAAAGGCTACGTTCACACTGCAGCCTGAAGTGACCCAAATCCGATTTTTTTTTTGGCCCAAATGCAACCTGGATCTAATTTTTTCATGACAGTCTGAACAACACAGATCCGATCTTTTCCAATCCGACCCAGGCCACTTGGCTTTGTGGTCCTGAATCCGATACGAATCTGATCTTTTCAAATGTGACCTGTGTCTGAACGGCCAGGTCGCATTCAACCGACCTGAACGCCATTAATACCCGACCAAGATCACTATTATGCGTCTTGCTACACAGAAGCAGCAAGAAAAACAACAACCATGGTGGATGATGATGCGGAGAGCAGTATTTATGTTTAAACATTTTGAAAAGATTGTGTTTTTATGGTTGGAAAAGACCGCTAAATTCGCACCAGAACTATCAACCATGTTTACTTCCGTAAACACAGAGCATGCTGGCCTGTGACGTCATTGCGTCCTCTACTGTGCATGCGGGACACTTGCGTTGTATGACTGCAGTTCACACAGGAGATCACATACAAGTCGCATATATTTGGAAGTATGAATGGCAACGCAAAAAAAAAATTGGATTTGACAAAAAAAATCGGAATTGAGCATCAAGGCCTGCAGTGTGAACGTAGCCAAAAAACCTCCAACATCGGTCGATTTCTAGTAACAAAAAAATGTAAAATGCCCTCAATGGGGAAGCAAACATTTAGATGGTCAAATTGGAGAAAACTTCGATGGAAAATACAGGATTTCAGTCTTTGCCATTTAGGTATAACTGGAGTCAAATCAAAGAGACTATTGTAGCCAGATGTAAAAATTTACTTCAGGCTTCGGTTACACAGTGAGACACCAGGGCAGAGTCAGCCTTTGTACTCCAGGGGATGGGATGGAGCTGATCTGACAAGCTGAGACTTCAGAGACATCTTGTCTCCGCCTTAGTAAATAGGTCTAACTCAAAAGGATGAAAAGACTGAATCTCCTGCATTAGTTCTGGAAAATTTACTATAGTTTAAAAAGTACGCAGTGGCTTAATAAATAGCTGACAGACTAAGTTTGGCTTAATATCTTAAGATTCAGAATATAATGGAGAGGAGAGGGTTGCCTGTGAGAAATATGAAATTCCCTCAATCAATCGGTTATTTGGATCAGGTAGCAGAGAAAGCAATGTGGATGAATCAACTCTGGGGAAAAATGTTCTGCAGAAGCGTGGCAACACTTACTCATCGTTACGCTCTGTTAACACGTCTATGCTTGTTGCACTGTGGGTCTGCACATATAAAAGACTATTGTTTAAGCTAACCAGATTGGAGAGAAACTTCTGGAGAAGGAAAGAATGCTTCCTTAATCTGCAAGTTACAGTAAGATTGATTAATAAAATTTCAATTTGGAATTACTTTTCTAGTTGTCATATCATATGTATTCAGACAAGGAAGCAAACTACTACAGGATACAGTAAGTCTCTCTTGAAGGTCACTCATGATTCTCATTGAAGCTTTTTTATAGTAATGTCAAATTTTTTGATTTATGAAAACAGAAATAAAAAATTTTCTCCTTTCTTTGCTTCTGGGTAAAACTCAGTGGCTTTTCTACAAACCAAGAAGACCCTTTTGGTTCTCATTTTACTGTGATGAATATATCTGCCAGTTTGAGATTCACCATATATAGGCAGTTACATCAGTATCGGATAACGGATCAGAAGAACTAGGCTGGTAATAACAACCGATGTTTATTTCTGTCTGGTTACGGTTTTTATCTCAGTAGGTGGAGTGGAGCGGATTGGAAATGTGTTTGTTAGTGACAGTGAGTAGTGTTGCTGCAAAGGATTATGGGTGTTTATCTGAAGCAGAGAGGGAACGTCAGCGCTGTGGTTGGTTTTTCATGGTGGTAGTAGGAATAGGGATGTATATGGGATACAATATTGGCCGTAACTGCAAGATTATCGGATATTAATATCAGGGTTTCCGCGGGTCATTAAAAATATTAAAAGTCAGTAAATTATAATTTTCTTAATTAAGGCCTTAAAAGGCTTTATAATTCATTAAATGCGATTATTGTGGCATTTAAAATGCTTAATTAAAAACAACAATTTCGTCAGATATAACTGGTTCTGTGTGTTTGCGTGGAACTGCTTCCGGTCAATCGTAAAGCCGTGTGTTCGGAAAAGAAGCTTGAGATGGAGAACAAGCTAGAGAATAGGAAAATGCAAATTTTGAAAATAGTGTTTGTTTTAAAAAGCATTAAATTAGAGTTACTCATCCCTGTATAAACCCTGAATATTTTTTATATCTGCTCGTCTCTGCTGCCAACACCTTCTACAGAAAGTGGAGTCTCAATACCTTAGAAATAAATATAAAAATAATTGTAGACTTCTAATGTGGAGGTGTTTGACTCAACTTTTTTTTTTTATCGGTACCCTATAGCAGGAGAAGGTATGACTCATAAATCTATTGTGAGTTGCATTTCATAGTTTTTAGTTGCATTTAAAATGGTTTAATTTGCATATTTGTCTGTTTTTACAACACACTTTAAATAGAAATCCCCTTCTATTAATTGAGAGGTTTTGTAGTTTTGTGTTAAAAGTATTATTCGATTTGAGAAAAATCAAATGTTCCTGGTTGTCTAATTATAAATAGATTTAGAACTATAAGGTTTCACAATGGCACCACCAAGAACAATGACCTGAGCAATTTATTCGAAAGACACTAGCAGGGCCACGTATCTATTGGCATTGGAAAATAGAGGCTGTCGATTTTTCTTTTTTGTGGAGCTAAAGTGTTGTGTATACATTGTGAGCAGCAGTGGGCCGAACACACAACCCTGAGAGACTCCAGTACTCAGCATGCAGAGGTGGAGAGGTAGATTTTATTAGAGGCGACGGTGATTCTCAGACTGCTTGTAATCAAAGAGAACAATTGGATTTTTTGTAACAAAAAGTAGATCTTAATTTTGGTTTTCGGAAGCTAAACATAAAGCTGAGCTACAGATTGTGGGAATGGTTTAAGATGGGCATAAAGACACTTATCCAATGTGTCAATGCTTTAACAGGATTTTTTTTTAAGTTTGTTTGCCAGACTTCATGCTACCCACATGTAAATGTAACAGTGCTATTGTTAGTACTTAAATCCATTAGTGTTTGGAAAATAAACATGGCCTGTTTAGCTTTAACCTTCCATGTTTTTGAAGATGGGTGTTATCATGTTAATTTTACTATGAAATGAATGCAAGGAAATGGAATACTGCTGATCTCTGTACAATACAAGGATAAAAGGTACGCTTTTGTAATATTATAACCATAAACAATGTATTTTATTAAGCTTTGCAGCGGTTGCTCTACCATAAAATTTAAACAAACACAGGTCACACAGGCTTTGGAGAATGGATGAAAGCAGAGTATTCAGTGGCAGTGATGTAACAAGCACTCAGAAAGTAGGCAAGTAAATTACTGAAGCCTTCATGGTGGGGAAATGGAGAGGAAGAGGAAGAAAGGAAAGAGAGAGAGAGGGAGGCTCAAATGTCTGGTCTCTTCCTTTCTTTTTGAGCTCAGTGGTATTTCACACCACTTTATTCTGAGCAGGCAAACCGTAGCAGCGACAGAATCCCCTCTGGAATGACTGCGGCTCCTTCGTGCTGTAAGTTTACCTTCAACTGTTAGTTCGATGGCAGAAGGCAGAGCTGGGAGCGTAGATTGAGAAGTTGCTGCTGCTGTGTGCATTCACTCTACATGTTGCTCTATAATGTACCAAAAAAAATTAAAATTTAATTAATTTAATTCAAAACAACTTTTTTTTATTGCTTACCACTTACATTTTATTTTTGCTCATGGGTTTTTATTAATTACAGGATTAAAAATGTTTTAAAACAATTTTCTTCTTCTGTTATTGTAGAACCGCCTTCTTCTTCTTTTGTTTTAAAACAGTCTTCTGATATAAAACAAAAAAACAACAATCATTCTTCTTCTCTTCTTTATTTAGACTGTGCATTGTTCTACTCAGGTTGTAACTTGTTACCCAACTTAGTAATTGGTTACCTTAGTAACCATGATTTTGTTTGCAACCCATTATTACTCCTGTACTGCATATCATAATATATTATGATAAGGTGTTACTTTTGACAGAATAATGCAGCTACATGCAGACATTAGACGAACATCAGAGAAACAGAACAGCTATTTCATCCTAATTCCTTTCGAAGAATCCTGTATTCCTAATCTCATTTCAGCCTGTATCAGTAAATTATGCTTTTCTTGGATGAGAGAAATGAAAGTCTGTTTCTAGGGTTCTGTTATGTAACTGTCTCTGAATTCCAGGAATTTTTGTGTTTTTGCTTTTTTTTTTGTTTGTTTGTGTACAACAGATCCTCTGCAGGATAGTTGGCTGTAATCCAGCTGGTGCCGGCAGGGCAGACAGGCTGGTGCTGAGAGTAATCAGTCTGACAGTACTAGCTAGGGTTTGTGCATGTTCATCTGAGCAGCTCCTGTCTAACTTCACTATGCTTCCTCCAACACAACAAATATAGAGATTCATGCACCAGGACTTGTAAACTTATTGACAGTATCAGTTTTTTTTAAACTTTGGTCTGTAAATGCAACATTTTATTTTAAAACAATCATTTCTATTAGTCTTTATTGTGTCAGGCTTTTGTTTAACTCTTGTTATTGGGTGCAGAGGGGATGTCACACTGTGTGAGTTAGCCACCGTTCTTTATGAGTTTGTTAGCATTATTCATAACAAAGACAGCAGGATTACTAACTCTACATTCGAAGCCTCTTACTATATGTTGCTGATTAGCAAGGTTAGCATTATTAAAAGTAAACGGCAGGCATTTACTGATTGGAGAATGTAAATTTTTAACAGAAGTCTGATATTTCTAAATCAAGAGCAAATGGGATAGATGCTCAAAAATGGTAAACATTCTTCAGATATCCTGTTTTCTGCTGTATTTGGACTGGATTAGATAATCTGGTGTAATTTATTGACCTGATCAGGATCCACATCCATGATGGACAACCAACATTCCGCTCTACAGCATTTGCTGTTTAACTCATTTTTTTTTTCAAATCTCATAAAGAAAATCTGGACTTTTGTCCTAATATCTATTAAAGTAATAACAAAGAAAATCCTCACTTTCAGTTTTTCTCCCTGAGTAACTTGGACCTGCCAGTTACCAGTCAGGGAAAGGTTTTTAATCTTTGTTTCTACTTGAATTGTGTGGGTTTGATTTTGAACTATTTGTCCTGTAAAATGCTTCAACATCCTTTCATCTCATGCTCTACAGACGAACTAGATTGAAGGAACCGTACACGTCTCTATCAGTATATTTAAAACACTTTTTCTCTTTTTAGCTTTTGCCAGTTTCTTTTGTTGTATGTAAAATCAATTTTGACTTTCAGATAGCAGTTCGGACAAATTCTACTTTCTATTAAAGAAATATCATCAACAGAATTTACAGACATTTTTTTTTCAGCCTTAAATTGATTTAAAATCCAAAAATGTTTCACTTCGTTATCCAGAATTTTTTCCCAGCCTGAATAATAAAATAAATAAATAAAACAACCTTGTACTCAACATGCCAAATGATGCACTTTTAGCAAATCTAATAGAAACCTCATGCAGACTATTTATCCAGATCATGCTATCATTCTTTTAGTCCTCTGTCACTTTCCGGTCCAGAATGCAACCCTGCTGATTCTCTTTCAAGCTGAAATTTGACCAAATGGACCTCTGGAGCTTTAAACGCAGAGGTCCTCTGCACCTTGAGTGCTTAAACACCCTCACCTACCCACGTCAATGTTCTTCCTGAGCCCCAAGTCCCCTGCTGGGATGAAACTGAGACGTCGCTTTACCCCCCCAGCCTACCTCCACCTGATCTGAGTGGATAACTGAAACGCTGTCTAATGAGATGATGCCCCCAGCAACATCCTATGAAACACTTAAAAACTATCAACCTTCCTTTATGACAAACTGGTCCCTTCTTAGCTGAATAGATTGGCTTTGATATTAAGAAGGAAAGAAGAGAGAAAGCCTTCATATTTGGTCAGAATGATCTCTGTTCGGATTTTCTTCCTGTCTTAATATTTGTTTCTTATGTAATGTTGGTTACAATTGAGAAAAGATTCAAATAAGGCATTTAATCACATTTGCATTATATTGGCAGTTTAACAAAACACAATTTTCAAATCAAAGAAGCTCTCAATTTTCTAATCCTAACCCCTAAATGAAATGACCCCTGCTCAATTACTGGTTATATAAAGAATTGATTAATCATGATTAATCCTATTAATCGTTTAAATGTTCCCTGTTTCAAAGCCAGAGGTTTGGATCTTTAGGTTACTTTTTTACTTTAGTATCTTGGAAATTTAAGTTCACACAAAGAAAGTGAACCAAAAATGTTTAAGATACTTTTCTGTTTGTAATCTTCACAATTATTTCGTAAATTGTAGAGTTGGAATTATAGGAAAATTTCAAAACATTTTTATGCAGCAAGTATCAGATGGAACTGCTATTAAGCATCTGTCATAATATAAACAGGTGAAAAGTTAGCTGCTCCTTTAGCTCATCCCAGATCCTCAGCTGCATTGCAATATAGACATTACTTCATTAACTTTGTATTTCCACCCTCATCGATTCAATTAGTAGTAGTAGTTTCATTTTGCACAATTCCTTCAGTATTATCTTAGGTGTTTCTTTAGGCCCTTCCTGCTACACTTTAATAATCCATATGATCCAGCAGTGTTATTTATGGTTTCTGTTCCAGTTTCCTCCGGCCGTTTGGACTGCAGCCAGGATTTTCATCTTACTGTAGCACCCGGCCTGCCTGGTCTCAGGGTACTGCCATGAACCCATATCTTTGCTGACAGGCACGTCAGTTCTTTTAAGGATTCAGCCGTTCTGGCGTAAAACACCGGCTGAAATGATCTGTGTGATTTGACACCATGACGGTGCTGCAGTGGGGTATAGACACAGAGGATAATTGGATAGTTGGAGTTTTTTGACTGATGTGTTTGTAAATTGGCACCAGTAAGGTTTCTTAGAAACTGAATGGAAACTGCCACTTTATGTTAGAAACAAGGCTATACAACAGAGTGCATTTAAACAGAAGAAAATAAGCATTTTGGACTCTTTAGATTTGTGTACTTTTGTGAATTTTTAGGTTAAAATGGATAGCCTCTCATCTCTACTGCAGAAAAACAGCAATTTAATTTACTATAAATGAAAAACTTGATACTAGAGAATAGAGACATGTTGGATGTCTCTTTGTTTTAATACTCGTTAGTATATTAGATCAGTAATATCCTTCTAACAAGTTTACATTTCCACCTGCCCTTTAGATATAGTCCAAAAAAATAACCCGTTGTTTTCTTTTTTCCTCTCTGTTACTAAAAAAGAAACTGGGTCAGAAATGCGCTGCAAGTGATGTTCAAATGTTACGTAATATGCCACAGAGCTTTATCCTGCGTAAGCAGAACACATCTTATCATAGGAAGAAAGAGCAGGCTGTGTGTAAGGCTGTCCTTTCCGTGGATGGATAGATGAAATAGGATTTAAGGCAAGGCAGGTTTTTTGTATAGCACAGCTCAGTACAAGGAGAATTCAAAGTGCTTTACATGAATTCGACAATAAAGTAGAAGCAAAATAAAAGTATGCAAATAAAGATAAAACCATGATAAAAGCAGGTACTAAAAGGAATTAAACAGCTGGACCACAATCGTAAACTAATGACACCTCAGCTAACAGTTTAACTTCAACAATCAAAGGCAGCTTTAAATAAAAATAAACGGGTTTTTGACTTTGACTTAAAAGAATTTAAGCATTTAACACTTTTCCAGTCTTCTGGGAGTTTGTTCCAGATAAGTGGAGCATAGGAACTAAATGCTCCACTAAATGCAATTGATTTTTTAGGACATTATTGCATCTTCATTAGGTGGGCTAGTTGACACTGAATTTGATATTTGAGCTGAATAATTGAGCTTCACAGCTGGATAGAATATATTTGGCTTAAAAAAATAAAATACAGATAAGGCAGGTTTATTTAGATCATACCATTCATGCATTGGCAATCCAAAGAACGGGACTTCTGTGGAAAGGCAAAAAAAAAAGGAAAATTACAGTTTAATTTTGCATACAAATTAAAGTCTAATCTTCGGTCTCACACTTTAAACACAGTTCTGATTTTTTTAAGCAGCTGTAAAAGAATTTTTTTTTATACCTGGTTTTAAAGATTCAAAAAGTAGTTTTAACTTTTAAAGTTTGTAGTGGAGCTGACGACTATAGAAACTAAATGTTTGTTTAGTAAAGGACATGGAAACAAAGACTGTTAAGGCCTGTTTTAAGTAGGGAAACTACTGATGACATGTTGCTGTTCCTAACCTACTGCAAATGAAGCCATGCACCTTGTTTTGACAGGAAACTCTATTCTGGTAGTGTCAAGATGTTTTAAAGCTCATTTATAAACATATTTTATGGAAATAATACAGGTGCTGGTCATAAAATTAGAATATCATGAAAAAGTAGATTGATTTCAGTAATTCCATTTAAAAAGTGAAACTTGTATATTATATTCATACATTACATACAAACTCATATATTTCAGATGTTTATTTTGTTTAATTTTGATGATTACAAATGACAACAAATGAAAATCTCAAATTCATCATATCAGAAAATTAGAATATTGTGAAAAGGTTCAAAATTGATGGCCCCTGGTGCCACACTCTAATCAGCTAATTAACTCAAACCACCTGCAAAAGCCTTTAAATGGTCTTTCAGTCTAGTTCTATAGGCTACACAATCATGGGGAAGACTGCTGACTTGACAGTTGTCCAAAAGACGACCATCGACACCTTGCACAAGGAGGGCAAGACACAAAAGGTCATCGCTAAAGAGGCTGGCTGTTCACA
This sequence comes from Cyprinodon tularosa, assembly GCF_016077235.1. Lineage (NCBI taxonomy): Eukaryota > Metazoa > Chordata > Actinopteri > Cyprinodontiformes > Cyprinodontidae > Cyprinodon > Cyprinodon tularosa. Next base: position 1,751,744 of record NW_024038589.1, on the reverse strand, counting down.
GAGCTCAGTGTCCAAGCACATTAATAGAGAGGCGAAGGGAAGGAAAAGATGTGGTCGAAAAAAGTGTACAAGCAAGAGAGATAACCGCACCCTGGAGAGGATTGTGAAACAAAACCCATTCAAAAATGTGGGGGAGATTCACAAAGAGTGGACTGCAGCTGGAGTGAGTGCTTCAAGAACCACCACACACAGACGTATGAAAGACATGGGTTTCTGCTGTCGCATTCCTTGTGTCAAGCCACTCTTGAACCACAGACAGCGTCAGAAGCGTCTTGCCTGGGCTAAAGAGAAACAGGACTGGACTGCTGGTGAGTGGTCCAAAGTCATGTTCTCTGATGAAAGTAAATTTTGCATTTCCTTTGGAAATCAAGGTCCCAGAGTCTGGAGGAAAAGAAGAGAGGCACTTCATCCACGTTGCTTGAAGTCCAGTGTAAAGTTTCCACAGTCAGTGATGGTTTGGGGTGCCATGTCATCTGCTGGTGTTGGTCCATTGTGTTTTCTGAGGTCCAGGGTCAACGCAGCCACATACCAGGAAGTTTTAGAGCACTTCATGCTTCCTGCAGCTGACCAACTTTTTGGAGATGCAGATTTCATTTTCCAACAGGACTTGGCACCTGCACACAGTGCCAAAGCTACCAGTACCTGGTTGAAGGACCATGGTATCCCTGTTCTTAATTGGCCAGCAAACTCTCCTGACCTTAACCCCATAGAAAATCTATGGGGTATTGTGAAGAAGAAGATGCAATACACCATACCCAACAATTCAGAAGAGCTAAAAGCCACTATTAGAGCAACCTGGGCTATCATAACACCTGAGCAGTGCCACAGACTGATCGACTCCATGCCACGCCGCATTGCTGCAGTAATACAGGCCAAAGGAGGCCCAACTAAATACTGAGTGCTGTACATGCTCATACTTTTCATGTTCATACTTTTCAGTTGGCCAACATTTCTATAAATCCTTTGTTTTTATTGGTCTTCAGTAATATTCTAATTTTCTGATATGATGAATTTGGGATTTTCATTTGTTGTCATTTGTAATCATCAAAATTAAACAAAATAAACATCTGAAATATATGAGTTTGTATGTAATGTATGAATATAATATACAAGTTTCACTTTTTAAATGGAATTACTGAAATCAATCTACTTTTTCATGATATTCTAATTTTATGACCAGCACCTGTATGTAGGTTTAAGTCCAAAACAGCACCAAGGTTTCTAGCATAATCTGTGTTCGTTAACCTACTTGAGTCTAGCTTATCTTTATAAATCCATTTCTGTCTTATCTGCATTAAGCTGAAGGAAGGTCTGACACATCCAGTTATTTATAAAACAGATACACTGAATCACGTAGTGGACTTTAGCTTTATGTTAAAGGACATAAACCTGTGTATCATCAGCATAGAGGGAGTGCGAGTATGAAGCTGTATTCCAGCATCTGAGCTAGGGGGATTTTATAGATAGTTGAATGAAAAGAGGACATTCTTAATCGAAATAATACCGATAATCAGGCTCTTTAAGTATCAAAGAGTTTAAATACTCAGTTTGGTGTCTAGTACAAATGATCCTGATTAGGATGAACTTTAATGCTGACTATTCATTTTAAACTATTAAACACTTTTGCTATTTGACAAATAATTCAAAGGAACCCCTCACCTCTCTGCCTGAAAAAGAACAACAGCTTTAAGCGGATTGTCATTTCCTTTTTTTCTGTTCAGCTAGATGAGAAAATTATTTAATGTTGGGTTAAGTAGTCAAACTCGCCACAGTGCCAAAAAAAACAATTCTCACAGTAAAATATCAACTTTTATTTTCACAGCGTCCCTTATGCAAGACAGTACATTGTAGAATTGCATTTTTTCACAAGCTTTACATTTTTTAAAATAAATGTAGTTTGCTAGCTTCAAATGTTATATCTTTTGTTTTAACACCAGAATAGTTTTCCTTAAAGTTTAAATGCACCAGTTTGTATCTGTGGTTACTCTCTGCACTGATAAAACACGCTATGCTGTATTCTAGAAATGCCTCTATGTTTTGACTGTTTTCACTTCATAAAATCTTTAGTTTTACATAAAAAATGTTTGTTTTGTCAACAAAGATCCTGCTGACTTTAAATGCTTTACGCAAACATGATCTTAGCTCTATTTTGTAAGCTGTAACAAAAAAACTGCGAACAGATGGAGAGTAAAACAGTTGCCTTGAGAATTCTAACAAAAACAAAGGTTTTACTCATTTTATGCAAATGGTAGGTCAGATTTAAAATAGCCACTCATTGTTTGGCTGCTTAATTACAAACTGCTTGTAAAATATTAAAATCAGCATTGGATAAACATAGAATGTACATGTTTATCCCAGCTGGGAACGATTCTCTTTACTTTAGAGATGTTTGATTTAGTAAGAAAAACCTGGAAGATTTTAATAATAAGCTTACATGCATAACATACGGAAGATGATTAGGGCCACTGAAAAAATAAAAAAAGTTAACTGATTTTGAATTTTATTTCAGTATTATATGAGAACAAAGACAGAATTCTGACTTTAATCTCATAATTCTGAGATTAAAGTCAGAATTCTGAGATTTTCTCATATTGTACTGAAATAATATTTCATTTAACTTTTTTTTTCAGTGGTCCTAATCCTCTTTGGTTCATTTAGGACATAAAACCCCCCAGCTCATATGCAGTTATTATTGATCTCAGGTTGAGCTATAATCTCTTTTCACACGAATGGAGTTAATATCAAAATCTACAAAATCTCTGTTAAGCAGGGGGAAAGGCCTATAAACCCCGTCAGATAGCATTGCCCCCCTGATGTCATTTACGTTGAGTTGCAATAAATGCAAAACTCTCTGCATGTTCTTGTCTTTGTCGTCCGCTCTATTCAGCTGGCTTTTGAAACGCATGGCGAGAAGGTAGGGGCCGGGTGGTGAGGGTTATGGGAGCGAGAAACGCAAAAAGTAACGCAATAGTTACTTTTATTGTGGAATAACTCAGTTAGTAACTCAGTTACTTTTTGGGAGAAGTAACTAGTAACTATAACTAATTACTTTTTCAACGTAATGTGCCTAACACTGATCACTGTGTTGTGAGATTTGATTATTCAATCTTCCAAAGTATTACTAAATCAATTAAGTGACCTTTTAAGAACCTCTGCAGAGCTGAATGCTGTTGAGGGCATTCGGGAATTTGCTTAAGACATGTTTGAGAAAGGAAGCCTTTAAAAGTTTCAGAATAGTAGCTGTTAAGACTGTTTTTTTGCAACTAGAATTATTTCCTAAACCACAACTTTGGGAGAACAGTAGATGAAGTGTGATCCTTTCCCTCAGCTAGTTGGCTGGAGGTGTGCAGCAGCAAGTCTGGGAGGGGCAACATGCCAGCTGGAGAATACTGCATTAATATATACTTTAATTTCTAAAATTTAAAATTATCACAGCTGAACACAAATGTCTTTGTTTGCTTTTATAGGAATGGGGGGCTGGGGTATGCCAATAATGGGTAGGGAGGGTGTGATCTGCAAAAAACAATTTGAACAGAATGCATTTCTTAAACATGTTTAAACATGTCAATTCCCCCCCCCCCCTTTTTTTTTAAGTTTAGCCTACACCTACAAAAATGTATTGTTGTTTTTCCACCAGATTTACATTTATAAATGTATATTATAAAAGTATTTATTTATAAAGGTATTTTAATTTCCATTTTTAAAACTTTATCTTTGCTTGAAACAATAGTTGAACTAAATTCACTCCACAGACTCATTAAGCACCTAAGGAACAATAAAATATAAAACCATCAAAAACTTGTAAATTTAATATATATCTTTTTTTTTTTTTTTTAGCTCTAAAACGCTTTAAATTGTAGATTCACCCCTGGATGCCACCCATTGCTTATCCGTTTTTAATTCTAGTAGCTTTCAAAGCCTTAATATAATCTTGCCTTCCAATCCTGACACTTAGTGCATGTTTACTCCTGTAACTGTGCGTCTAGAGAGATCTTCACTCTTCAGCCTCGACTATTAGTCATCTGTCAGTCAGTCAAGTAAGGCCACTGTGGTTATTTTAAGTTCACCTCTTATTGAACCAGTTCAGAGAAATTGACTGTAAGAATAGTTTTTTTATTGGATTAAACTCTCTCTGTGGCCAAGGAAAGCCACTAAGGCAGCACTAAATGAAGACTTTGGCTTCAGATCTTCCAACTATTTAGGCAGAATTCTCCAGGAATGTTCCTGTCTCTCCGGCTCAAAGCCAACTAATCGTAGCGTCTTTTACGGCATCCAGGTATAACCGTACTTTCCAATCTAATGACGATCACCTTGAGCTGAGATTAAGGTTTGTTAATCGACCTCTGACGTTCAGTGACTGTTTACTAATCCCTTCCTCTTATTGTTGCAAGCAGCTCTTAGTGTCGTCTGTTCCTTTTCTCAATGAAACCTGACAGGATTCCAACTGAACAGCTTTTTGCTGTTTTGTTTTCCATTTCTTGGAATGAACGGTGGCGGTTTCTCGCTCCCAGGGCTTTCTGTATTAGCCTTTTTCTTCACAAATGGGACTGAAATTTCTCAGCAATGACCCAGAAATAGGAAACACTGAGTTATAACTGTACCTCAGTGGGGTAGTTTCACCCATAGTGTAAAGCATGCTATTTATTCATTCATAATATAATTTTTTTAATCTCCTGTCTTTTCTTCTTTACAGTTGTAATTTTAAATAATAACAAAAGTGATTATTTCGTTTAACTTAAATTTAGGGCTACACAGTAACTTTACCCTTTCCTGAAACCTTGTGTGAACTACTGATTTTATTTTTGATTATGGTGGGAAACTTTTTGAACAGGCACATCATCTATATTATTTAGATCTATATCATCTGTGGACATAAAACTGCTCATATTTTTATTTGACTGCCCGACACTTGAAATGTAAACACCTCTTTCTATATGTTACATCCAAACAATTCTTTGCATCTGTGATATTTTCGATTAAAAGATTGTTCCATATATCATTTAGCAGTGAAACATAAGAAGGATGCTAATTTTGACTTTACCAGCAGCAGTTATTAACCCGGAGGCTTATTTTTCTCCCGCATATTAAGCAGACAGGGGGCGCTACATTTGTTTAACAACAGACTTATTTAGGTTTTAGCCCTGTGAGGTTATAGTTAGTGGATAGCAGAGTAGTCAGGTAAATATGTAACAGCGCCCCCTGGAGTTATGATGTTTGGTGGTCAGATTGTTGGAGTAATAACTCTGTACTGTACTTGTCAGCGTGTTCCTAAGTGTATCTTTGCTTGCTGCTTATCCTGCCTCGTTAATGCAGGCTAATCAATAAAGATGGATACATCAGCAGGCCCATATGTTTGGAAAATATTAGCGTTTGTTGTTTTTCTTTTTTCATTGCATCGGCTGATATGTGCATATTGGTTGATTCATTGGTGGATCCGTCAGCCATGACTTGAGATCAGATGAAGTGCAGGTATTGCTGCTCCCTCTATACTAATCTATGGAGAAAATTTTTCTCCATTATTGTTGAAAGCAAAGATTATGTTTTGTAAATGGGAATTTAGAAAATGTAATCCCAAAAAGGAAATTTTTAAAAGCTTCTAGGTGCGGGCTTTCCTCTGGAACGACGGATTTCTATTAGTCTACTCATACATGTTAGGAAAATTTTTTTTATTAGCCTTGAAATGTAGAGAACCCGATTTGTAAAACACACACAAAAATTTTTTTTTTTTAAATTGCAATTCATGAACCTCAATTTGAAAAAACTTTATTGGAAGGATCAAATTTCAAAATACGTATAAAGAAAACAACCAGCAAAGTTTCTTATTAAAAAGCCTTTTTTGATTAGGAAATTGGTCCTAGTTTGTAAAACTACATTTGATTTAAAAAAAAAAATATAATAATAATAAAAAAAATAATAATAACTTTCACTAAAAGTGAAGAGAAATTATGAAATTGTAAAAAGTAATAAATATAAAGAAATAATAGAAATTATCTGCAAACAGCAAACTTTTGATCTGGAAATTTGTCACATTGATTTCTTGACTTCAGTCTTTTCAAACTTCCACAAAAAAAGTGTATTCTTTCTTTTCAGCAATAATTGTAACTTAATTCCCTACAAATTATTCATTTTTAATGTTTATTTTTTTGTTTGTTTTTTTTTTTTTTTTTTAAACTTTAACATTTATCCTAGTGTCATGTTTATTGACGTTATCTGCCGACCTCTAAACTGGTCTAAGCTGGAAGAAGTTGCCCCAGTTTTAAAGTAAAATAACTTCAATGCATGACCTTTTAAAGAGACAAATCTTATTGTTATCATCAATTAAATAAAAACATCCTGCTCAGTTTTGTTTTATTAGCAAGCAGATTAGGAAATGAAAATCCTATATTTAATTTTAAACCAATATAGTTTGTCTTTTTGTGTAATGTGAATGAATCCATTTTTATTTTATCTTTTAACATGTTATACCCTCCAAAGCCATTACTTTTTATGTTCTGATACACTTTGTTTTATGTTCTCTCATGAACATTTTAGTTAAACTAATGTTTTCTTTTGTTTTGTCTCTTGTCTTCCTTTTTTGGGGGGATTAATGTCACTTGTTGTCGTCGCATGCGGCTGCATCCTCACTTGCCGCTGCTGTTGCTGATGCTGCCAACCCCTGCTGCACGCAAACCCGGCAACATCTGGCCAACAACGCATGGTGGACACCCATCTTTTTCCTCTTCCCCTCCTTTTATTCTGCATCCAAAAACCTTCACTCATTTTTTTTTCAATCCCTGCAACCTTTTCCCTGCTCTCTCTGTTTTCTTCTTTTTCTTTTCCTGTTCTGTCTCCACTCGTTTTCCCCTGCAAGCACCATGCAGAGTTGAGAGAACATCATGCCGCCTCTGGTAAGCCAGCGACCTTTCAGGGGGGGAGGGGACTCTGGGCAGTTTATACAGTCAGCATTGGGTCCAGGGCTGGGATCTGGAGCCAAACTGAGCCATGGGAAGTGTTTAACTTTAAAGAAGCCAAGATAAATTAATAAAAAAATAAAAATAAGTCCAACAATATCTAAGTTTATGTTTCTTTTGCTTTTCATTATCCCCTTGTTGCTAGCTGGCGGAAATGTTAGCTTGTATGTGTAAGAACAAATCATTTTTTCTGTTGGTTAATCCCTTTGTGCTTTTTTCCTTAATTGAAAATTGTTGAGTCATCACTGCTTATTTTTGAAAATATTTAGTTTTAGGCCGTTTTGTAGCTAAATTTGGATTATTAATCATCAATGTGAAATGATTCAGTAAAAAAATAAAAAGGTTTTCATTTTTAACATTATTTTTACACAAAAATTTTAAATACAATACAAGGAATTCATATTAGCTAGTTAATTAGTGATGGAACACCCAGCCTGCACTCTGCTGCTTAACAGTCAGGCCCTTCTTAGCTTGCCAGCTGTACTTTATGGATATATTCACTAAAGCTGTTAATCAGACTAGAGCGTTTCCACAGATTATCCACTTCGTCTGAGGAGGTGTGAAAGTTCATCTGAAAGAGGTCAACTCTGTTCCACAATCAGTAGCTTCATTTCCAGGAACCATCGAATTGCACAAACTGAAATTAGGAAAATAAATGAGCTAAATGGAAACACGGCTGTTTAAAAAAACAAAAACAAAAAAAGGATAAAAAGTTTTTATCCTTCGATGAGGTGTTTTTTCAGTCGTATTGAAATATTCTATTTCACAAAATTGCAAAAGAAAACTTTTTTTTTTGCATCACGTGAGTCCCGTTACCTGCAGCTGTACCTTACTGATGTAAAAAGATAGAGAAGAAGTAGTTGGAGGATGATGGCGCCCACTAGAGCCGTGGCTGTAATATGGATGTATCTCATGTTTACATCCCTGCTGCCATGTTGTTATGAAAGTCATCCCTTGAACAAATGTGTTCACTTCTGCTGTATTTTTTATTTAATGAAATACTGCTATTGTAAATCTTTGCTATTTTAGAAATAAGCACAATATCAATAGAGTTTTGTGCACATTTGTAACAGAAACGGAGCTAATACCTCCTCCCCCAGCCTGCAGGTTAACCTCTATGGATTGAGGACGCAAACAGCATGTCAAATCAACCAGAAAGGAAATGATGCCTCCTTTGCGATGGTTATAGACAATCGTATCTGAGAATACGGCATCATGTTTTTATCTACTGCTCCCTTTAGCTCATATTTTCACTGAACCAATGCCTGAGCTTTAAAGAGTGTTTTGTCGTTAATATAAGTGAAGTTAAAGTTTCACAGCATTTTTTTTTTTTTTTTTTAAGTTAACTGACCAGCAGAGCGTTTGGGATTAATCGGCCCCGTTGGATATCTGCAAGATGATTGACAGGATTATGCTTCCTGCGTTTAAAAATAAGAACATTAAACCTCACAACAGAAATCCTTATAGAACATCTGTTACATAAATGTAGAAAATCGGTTCATGTTTAAAAGCTTTTCAGTTTCTTGTGTAAGATCTAGCGGATGTATATCTAGCTTCCTGTTGACTCCCACCTCTGATGGACAGTCAGTCTGTATTTCTAATTTATCTTCATGGTCTTTATAGTAAAGCTGCCACACACTTTAAGCTGGATGGTAAACGCTTTAGCGTGTAAACATGTCACCATGGGTGCTCATCTGAAACGCTCTCCCTTCCTAAGCAATAACATCCTGGCTAGCGTCATTATCCACTGGAACATAAAGTACAGTGATAAGGGACAGAGCCATGTGCTCATGAGCTCCTAACAAACATCATATTTCCACCCATAAGATGTAGATGAAAACAAATGTTATGTAAGTTATCAAGTATGGGTTATGAAATGGGGGAATCATCAAATTGGTGCTCCACTAGAGGGCTCTGTGTAGAAATTGTCTGTTTGAAGTGGCCTAATGTCTTCTGTTTCTTTATCTAAAGCTGCCGTAACGTCCAGCGATGACAGCATCCTTCTGACCCCAGGCAGGATGAGCCAACGGCAGGCCAAGGAGCAGGACAAGGAGAAGGAGAAGGAGGCAGGCCTCCAAACACCCAACAGGGAGCACATTGCCACGCCCTCTAACCTCAGCCCAGGGGTCAGCTACAGCCAGGGTAAGACTGGTGATCTCCTACTTTCCTCCGAATTATGAGGGAGCAGATTTGGGGGGAATAATGATCAGATCAGTTTTCTTTCTATCAATTTGTGGTTTAGCTGGACTTCTTTGTTTGATAGATTACAGTTTAAGACTGAAAGAGAACGAGATGATAGAAGAGGGGTTTAGATAATGCCTCAGCTTGTCCCTGTGGCATCTTGTCATAATCTGTGGAGGGATCTTCAGACTGTGGTTTCCACTCTAATTTGGTTCGAACTCTTAAATACATAACCCTGTTCGCTGTATGTTGCCTTTATAGGAGTCATCACCTGGAAATCATGTCTATTGGTGTTGGGCCTCATTTGAAAACGGAAAATCTGGAGTGAAAGAGGATTATTTTTAATTTTTTGTGTGCTGGTTTGTTGTACAAACAAGAAATACCTGCAAGTACGCACCCTGAACAGAGCGCAATTTTACTCTCTCTTGATTTACTTCATTAGTGGAAGGATGCTAACATTAGCCTTCGTCGCTATCTCCACTCTGGTCTCTATTCCCCCAATCAGGGACTCACCTGCTAGCAGTCAGTAAATGTTGCTGCTTTTGTCACTTTTATCTGTGATGTTAAGAGACCAGAAAATGATGGTTAAAAAAATTATCAATTACGGCTAACCGCTAATGTTGCTATTGCTACATCTACATGAATATGCAAACATTCAAAATACATAAATGGCATAATTGTTGCTCATGGTTCTTGCAGTGGAAAATAAAGATAAAATTGCTTTTGTATTTTTACTTAAAAATGAAATGCAAGTTTGAGTGTTTTTAAAATTGCAAATTCCCAGTTTGCTAACAGGTTTCACAGTGATACCAGGTACCTGGGATTCAGTGTTGGTATTTAACAGGGCGTATGTTATGTACTGTTAAAATAAAAAACATAAATTCAAAAGCAGACTCAAGGCTGATTTATACTTCCAAACCAGGTCGTCTGCACGTCTTCCAGTGAACGCAGAGATGTCCCCGCACCTTCTGCAGACACTGCTGCACCTCTCCCACATTGTAGGTGACCGCAGACAGTGCCGCAGACAGGAGGCCTCTGATTGGTCAAATCTACATTTGTTTTACACTATGCGTATTTCCTGTTTGGTACCTTACTGCCTTGTTTTTTCTGTATGACCGCCATTGTGGAAAACGACTCAAGAAGTTGGACCAGCTAGAAGAGTGAGTTGTGCAAGAACGCTGGGACCTTTTTCCCACCTGGATCCCTGCTCTTTTTCGCCCTTATGTCCCTCCGTTGTCACACAAACTTGCCCCCACTTCCTCACCGCCTTGGCCGTATCTAGACCCACAGCTAGTTCGTGATTGTCGTTTCGTTTTGGCGTTGAATAACATAGCGCAGACCACGCCTCAATATTGGGCATAAATCAAAAATGTCTGCGACAAGCTCACTGCGACACACTGCTGCGGGAGAATAACCAGCCCTTAAGATGACGACGCTGCTGCCTCATGATGCTGGGTAATGGATGCTAATGGTGACAAATGCAGGAGTTGTAACCTCTGATCTGAGGCTGTTAAAACTTGTGCAAACTTTATGCCTTGTAAAAACAGTATTCCCGCTGCTTGTGTTTTACTTTGCTTCACAAATATTGCAGGGATCGTAATCTGCATTGCATTTGGGAAAGAGGTGCCTTCCTCTAAAGTGCTTCCTATTAGCCATGCTCACTTTGTTTGCTGTAGCAACATTCTCTGTAACACTGCGTTTATTTCTAGTATGGAAAATCAACAACTCCTCCACTCACTTTTTGTCACAGTGATGCATTTAGGTACCAAGACATGGTAGCGTGTGATTTGACAAATCTTGGCACTTAATACTACTGATGGAATTTGGTCGGTACCAAGAAAAGTACCAAATTCAGTACCTTCAGATTGGGGATGGAAAAATATTTAAAAAATGGTTATAAAACATGTCAGATTACAGACTAAAATACATAGTTTTGCTCAATTGTTAATGTAGCCTGCATGCAAAACATAATGGGAATGGGTATGAATACTTTTTAAACACAATAAATGTTATGTTTTTTATAAAAAGGAAGAATCTGCATGAAACGGCAGTTCAGTTACTGCTGAACTGTTTTCTTTTTGTTTACAGCTTCTGTAGAAACTCTGTTATCTTCATGATCATCTGAAATCTTTCAGTTTAAAGCTTAAAATTTTTCATGGAATAAAAAACCTCATTCAGGGAATTTCAGGTTTACAAGCATGCAGGTACAGTTAAAATTCAAGTTAGAAAAAAGAGAAAAGTGAGAGTTTGTCAGTAAAGGAAACATTTTAAGAATAAAATAAAAATGCTCCTTTTATAGAATATCTGATTGGATCCGACCCATATTACTCAATAATGTCATGTATAATCTGTATAGGATGTAAAACTACTGCAGTTGCAGCAGTAAACCAGGGTAAAAAAGACCCAGGTTCTGCAGCGTTTTCCCTGATTACAGCCGTAGACATTGATCAATTACAGAATAATCAGATTAGCTGTTCCACACTGGACTGACAAGCAGCTCACTGCTGTGTCTGAGCTACTGAGTTTACGACATGATAAAACTCCTCACTGTTTAATGTTTACTCAGAGCCTATCGATCGCTCTCGCCTTGCCTTTTAGACCTTTGTTATTTTATTGTCAGAAGTGGATTGCAACATGTAGAATGTGAATTTCATAGCCTGTATTATCAGTGTCTATATCAGCTCTAATCGTTAATTCTTTATCTACCTTCACCGAACCTGTGATCTACATAAACCCTCATATCGACATCTCTCTCTTCATGATCATATTTCATTCTCTTATCTCTCACGCTGGTAAAAAAACAAAAAAAAAAAACAAAAACAAAAAACACATCACTGAACCAGAAACAGCAAGTATTTCACAAGGATCTTACATAACCACCAATGCTTCTTATTGTGGTGCCACAGCGCCCTCTGCTGGGTCTATAAGGAATGTTGGACTGTATCCACCTTGTGTTACAGATGGATGCAGGTCTGGTTCAAATCTAGCCTGGTAAGCAGTGGCGGCCGGCCCATAGGGGGCGCTGGGGCACCGCCCTCCCTGATAAGAAGAGAGAAACGTAAAATATATTTTTAGAAATTAAATCATAAATGTCAGTTTTACTCTCTAGACTGTGTACCTATAAGCAAAACAAATTATATAAACTACATTTCCCTACCTACTGTCATTCATTTGTGGATTTCCACAGACAGACTCCTACCGTCTCTGTTCTGGGGGCGCTGATCAGACTGACCCATATTTGCAGAGAATCTGTCAATCATGTACTTTTGCTAGGTGAATTTAATGGCCAATCAGCGTCTCGAAACTTTATGGTCTTGGGGCGCTGAAAATACTGCACTTTTACAGGCTTCTGAACCCAAGCGCAGGTGCAGACAATGAGAGGGACGATGGCGAATGTAACGAGCGAGATGCAGCTTCCAGCAAATTCGGTGAGATCCTTATTTATCTACCCGTTTGCCAGAAGAATATCCCTGTTGTAGGATATGAACATTTCATGTCATGGTTATTGTGACTCTGACGAATCCACCTCGTCGCTTAAAACAACCTCTCTAACTTTGCGCGCCACACACACATTCCTGTTATACTGTGTTTGTGAGGACCAATACATTCGCGCTGAGACCAGTAGCTCCATGAACTTAAAACACACAAGCTGTTCCTGGTTACCTGCTGGCGTATTGAGGGTGCACACTTAGTATTTCAGTGGGGTTAGCCGTGTGTGTGTGTGGGTGTGTGGGGTGTGTGTGTGTGTGTGTGTATGTGTGTGTATGTGTGGTGGGTGTGTGTGTGTAGCCTACGTGTTTATGCTATGGGGACTTGTCATCTTCAGTCTGGCTGCATCTTTGCTGGGTTCAAATCCAGTTTGGTGTAATTGAATAAGTCAATGAATCTGTGTAAAAGAATTAAGTTGTAAAAATTATTTGTTTTTGTAAATCAATTGTTTGTGGAGGTAATATATGGACAAAACTGATTAATGAGAAGAAATCAGAAATAAGAGAGCCTGAGGTGAGGGGCTTAAACTATTTAATGAGGGCTGTGGGAAGAAAAGCGGCAATTTTTGTTTTCTGTTTCTTTGTTACATTGCTGGTAACTGGAGGGAGGCTGAGGCCCAGAGTATCTGGTATATGTTTAGTTTCTTTTGCACCCTATTTTGAGTTTTTGAGCTCAATAAATCACCAACACCGGTAACCCGACTGAGCCTGGATTCTTGGAGGCCAAAGAACCCCGTCACAGTGACCAAAATCATCACTGTTACTGTTATTATATAGTAAATTAAATCATTACTGTTAAATTGTATGTATTGTCCAATTGTTTAATCGAATTCTTATTCCGGATTAGTTGGAGACATACACTAGGCTATATCAGCCCCACCAAAAATATTTTTCACCAGCCGCCACTGCTGGTAAGAGTGGAGATCTGATAAACACAGACACGATTGTTTATTTAAAATGGATGGTTGCTTGGTTACCTTAAATTTAAAGTTTTGCAGGACTGGATAATTTTTATTTAACTGGGGCAAAATGCAAAGTGTGACAGTAAAGAAGTTGTTTCTTTGATTTAAGACTGACCGTACCACTAGAGGGAACCAGTATCTGCAGAGTGAAAGCTTTCAGGGACAGAAATGTTTTGTACATTTGTAGAGGCGTTAAAGTCGGGGTTTAAAACACTATTACACTTTGAGCATCACAGGAGCAAGGCACCGCAGCCAAGCTTTAAAGAATTGGCTTAAATTAAAAGGGTGAGAAAACCTTATATTGGATTTTATTCTATAGAACCAATGGGACATACATTTAGAGGTCATGATTGCAACTTTTTATTAAAACAGTTACTTTTAAAAAAAATAATACATCCAGAAAAGTAATAATTTGCCAAGAAAACGTAGTATGGAAATATTCTTTTGTAAATCCTTGCGGATCCAAAATAAATAAACACTTACCCTTGGATACATTGAAGTCATGGGGAAAAAGGAGCTCAGGCATTGCTAGATTCTGGTAACAACTAGATTAGTTAGAGCTGAGAAATTACCTTTTCTGAGTTACATGTTGCAGATTCAGCTCCCCATCCTCCCCAAAAAAAGAAGCAAAACGAGGATAAACATTGATTACATTTTCAGCTAAAGGAAGCAAAGGAGTCCAGTGCCATTCAGAAGTTACTGCTTTTCTTTGTACCTGATAAGTTCGCTGGGAAATGGTACGGAACTAGAGTAGATGAGGGTGAGTGCGCCCCCTACTGACCAGGAGGTGTTAAACTTCTAGATATCGCCTTTGAATTTGTGTTTTATAAGGTGTGTAAAAACAAAACAAAAAAATCTTCAACTTTTTAATTTCCACTATCAGGACTAGAAATGTAAAAAAAAATTACTAGCTGTCAGCAAATCATATCAAACCAGAATTTAACTTTTGTTTGCACATGCAAAAGGCTGAAAAACACCACATGCATATATTTCTGTGTACTGATTTGAAACATGGTCCAGGTGATTGTCATCTGTGACTATTTACACCCAACAAGACGGGATGGAAGCTTTAGCAGACCTTCGACTCTTTCAGTTCCTAAATAAGTATCCATGGCAACAGATTTTTTTTTTCTTCCATTGAACCATACGGATGTCGGAGCCAGTAGAAACTGGTCTTGATCCGTCAGAGGAAAGTCGAAGCCCACGCTGTCTCGACGACAGCTTGAGCTCTTTGTCGTCGAGACAGCGTGTTAGCATCTAAGCTTTCTCCCATAATTCCTTTGGCTCAGACCCGCACACATCACAGTGACACAAGATTACTCAAATCCAGAAGATTGCAGTTGGAGCCGTGAGGGAAAATTCACAGCCAAGGTGTGAAGATGAGTGGTTGTTTAGCAGTGTCACAGTTCTATCAGATCACAAGCATCCAGACACAAGAATTCTTCTCCAGCAGATGAAACGCTTTGGGTTTATATCTGAGCGCTTTCTGGTCATTTTCATATGAAGAAACCTCATATTGGGTTAAATAAGGCTACCGTACTAAGTCCTGGTATCCTCATGCATCACTGTCGGCCTTATTTCAGCCTTTAAATAATTAAAGATTTCCCTGCTTTCATCATGTGTCGGCTTGGTTTGGCTGATTCTTATAGAAGTCTGTTAGAATATCCCACATGAAGAGAAACCTTTGCTTGATGACTCACTGACAGCAAAAAGGAACCAAGAAGCTCTTTTGACAACATGTCTTCAACAAGCTTTGAAGTCCCTCTTGTTGATTCATCCTCTGTGAGCATCTTTGAATGTGCCTAACTATAATATACAGAATGGATATGATTTTCATCCAAACCTATTAGTGCTCCATCGATGTCCAATATTTCATCACATTTTAATTAGAATTTATAGTGTACTTTAATGGGATTTAATTCAATAGACCAACTCAGAGCCCTGCATTGTTGGGGTGACAACAATCTGAAAAGTGTGATGTGTGTTTGTTTTCAGCACTATAAGAGCCACAAAAAAAAATGAAAATAAAATAGCTGTGGATCAAGTTTAACAGATTTTCTTCAAGTATCTTCCTTTTATTCATCTCAATCCATTAACAGCTTCTTTATCTCTGCTGAACAAAAGCCTAAAACACCTTATTTACTGTAACCAGCACCTCTTCGCATTTTTGCAGTGTGGCAAATACCGAGCTTGATTCCCGTGGATCTTTATCAGCAATGGATTTTTTTTTTTTGCAGACCAGATTTGTCTACTTAAAACTTTTTCTTGACTGGCATTTCCTAGCTAACATGTGAGACCTTCACAGAACATTCAACTCCTTTTAATTCACATCTGGAGACAATAGGCCTCATGCTAGAAGTATTCGTACAAACAAATTTGTAAATACCACATTCACCCATTTTTCTTATGTTTCTAATCTTTTCTCAGGTACAAACTTATGAGTCTGGAGGACTCGACGTAGAAGTTATGTTTCCAAACCTAGTTTTTCACTGAATGACTACATTTGTTGTTACTTAAAAGCAATTGTCCACTTTATTAGGCCACATCTGCAGAAAGTTGGTAGCCTCGTGAGACCATCCTGATCTCGCCAGCTTTCAAGGTTTCACTCGCTAATCAGTCTGGAGATTCTCCGTTAAAGAAAATTTGGAGCCGTTCACCAAACGAACGTCCAATCAGCGTTGGCTTTGAGGCGGGTTGAGGTGTGACGCAACGAGAAGCGCGACAGTTCAGTCTAAAGAACATGGCGGCTTCAGCCGATAAAACTAGCGTTAGCGTGGCTATCGAGCAAGTTTTATCGGATTCACAGAGTATTTCTTCACTGAAAGAAGAGCAAAACACTGCTCTGGAGGCTTTTCTCAGAGGAAAAGATGTTTTTGCTCTTCTCCCGACTGGTTTCGGCAAGAGTAGCCTGGCTTGTGGTTGTGTTTCGTCATCGCTCTGTTACGTCATATGCTTCGTTGATCTGATTGGTTTATTTGGCCCGTCTATCACCAACATAGGCCAATCAGCTAACCAGTATTTTCGCCCCTTCCCAAAATTACTTCAACGGAAGGTTTCCAGATGGATTTGCTTCGCATATCCATCTGGCGGAGTCAGGTTAGAAAGTTGGTATGTCTGTATAGAATGGATACTGGTTTCATCTGTCAAAAGAAAGAACAGTCGGTGAACTCTGTGAGATCAAGCTATTACTGAAATAACATCTGGAACAGAAAATGGATAGAAAGATCAGAAAAAAGGTTCAGCTGCTTGAACTTCTTTTAACAGTAAGACACTCATTCAGTTCATTTCATGGTGCCGCCGTAGCTTTGTCGTTACACTAAATGTGGAATGTTTGAGTTTCGCCTTTTAAAGTTTTTATATTTGTAGGTCTGTATTGGAGAGATGGAGAGTATGGTGAAGGGATGACAGGCATGGATGTATTTTACAGGTGTAGGTATGTATTAAAGAGATTTAGCAGAATGACCTGTTATGGCGGGTGATGGTGAACTCATGTTAATTGATTGATTTTATTGATCTCATAGTAGAGAGATTTATTCGTAACATTGGGTCAATTGTCAAAAAAGAAGGAGGAGGAAAAGCTGCACAGCGTATATGAAGTATATAAAGTGCGTCCACAATAATAGGGTTATTGCACAGGGTTTTAACATAGGTATCAGTATTTAGATCAAATGTTGCACCTCTTGCCTCCACCTGTAGTTTTATTGACTTGCTTTTACTAGACATGTTTTTGATATCATTTTCGGATGTGACGCTGCTCAGCTCTCGGTCAGCACAACCTGGATCTCCAAACTGGTTAAGTCTCTCTTCCTTCGATGCCATTTCTGTGAATGAAAACAGTCTGACAGGGCTGGATTACATCACATTTCTTAGGATCATTTACAATCGTTCGCTAAAGTTAAGAACATTTGTTAAATGTGATTATGGTTCACTCAGGGAGCCCACAGTAGGAGAAAGTAAAATAAATTAATGACAGGAATTCAAAAATTTTGCATGGGTATTAAGTTAAGAGTGAATGAACTAAAATGAGCAGTAGAGGGAGATGAAAAGCAAGGGAGCAGGTGGGATCAGCATGGATTTAGGATCAGCTGCAGGGATTAGGCCCCGTCAGACAGGGCTAACTCCTCGGAGGAGGCCGTCCTGATCTACAACCATCCCTTCCTTCATGCTGTGCTCTCATCCAGTGAGTAAACCCTGAGCACTGGCTCGACCAGAGCAATGCACCATGTACGGGGAAGAGACAAAGCCAAATGAGAGGACACCATTGAGGTCCCTGCTCCCGGGGCTGGAGGATTTCAGAGTGATTTTTAGCATGACATGAGAGATTAAGCTGCTTTGGATGCTTTTTTTTGATAACCATCAGAAAACTAAGGTACGGTAGAGTAGAACAGTTTTTGATTGCTGAATGAATGCAAATATACTTTCCTTAAATGGCTTCTTTGGGGACAGAAGAGAAATCCTAAGAACATAACAGCCCTGAAATAAGGTTTTTGGGGTGTGTAGCATTGTTGTAGTGACTTTAAAAAGGAACACCTACCTTAGAAGGTATCAATAGGCCTATGATTTTAAATAGACTCTTTTTTTCCAAAGGTAATCCCAGGCTTACCAGGTCTGCTTGTTAGTTGCGTTAGTAGTTTTTGCTGTGTGTGACTGAGTCTCTCCGGCCGTCTCTGGTGTAGCCATCATTACAGCTGTGATGTAATGTTTTATTATTTCCTTCAGTCAGATATGGACCCAGTTCATTTTTATTTCCATGGCAAGGATGTGAAGAATTGACCCAAATGTCATGAGTAATTTTAGATAATTTTTTTTTTAAGTGCTTCATGTGTGCCAGTGGCACGGCAGGAGCGGACGTTTCCTCTGCACCCAGGTTAATTAGCAGAGGGAAATGATTCACTCATTCCAAGCATCCTATTACCTGTTTTAATTAAAGCGCGTTCGAGTCAGACAGCGAGGGCGGCACATTTTACAGCAGCAGAAGGTTCGGTAACCACGGCTACGGTAGTTTTAGAAAGGATTAGGCTGTTAGTCCATAGAGACTGTTCACGTGAGACTCTGGTATAGTTTGTGCAGAGACCTGATTAAAGGCTAGCACGGCGCTCTGAGATTTTGATGTCAAGACATCATCTTGTCATCTTTTCCAATGCCTGTCATCTTTCAACTCACATATTTACCTCTTTTCTGGTAAACCATCATGGATGAATTGCAGTGAAAACAGCTAAACAGTTCTGAGGCATCTACTTTAAGGTCTTCTCTACATTTTGCTGCTTTGCAACCACAAAACGTAATGTGTTTAGTGAGTTTAGCAGAAGACAGGAGTGTGTTTTTGTAAAGCAGAACAATAATTAGGGGAGTTTTGGCCTAGTGGGTTAAAGCTGGAGGCAGTAGTAGCAGCTCAACAACAACTGCTGCTTACCTTATCAAGGCTGCACTTTAAGAAATTAAACTGTCTAAAGAGCTGTTCTAAACTAAATTTCTTTTTGTATACACTGGTGTATACAAAATTACAAAATAAATCTGTCTAAGTCTAAGACTAAAGTCTAAGTCTAATATATTTCTGAACAGGGCAGCACCCCTAAGCAGGGGTGCTGCCCTGTTCAGACCTCAGAGGTTTGTTGGGAAACAAACATGATCAGGTAGACCAAAGAACACAGCAGGTCAGTTTTGTAGAAGTTGAGACCAAAAGTTGGTGTTCCATCCGCCAAAACATCATATGATGCTCATATTTGTGGATTGGGCTAACAGTTTTGACCGTGAGATCATGAGTCGGACAGGGAATAATACAGTGGTGAAGTGAAACATCCATTTGGTTGAAAATATCACCTAAAACGGTCACTTTACTAAGTAAACATATCAGTAAAGCAGCATTTTTGTGCAAATGTTTATCACAAAGGCTCATTCTCAGCAAATACAGCGATTAGATCGTCTTGTGTAGTCTAGTGTAAGCAAACACTAACGCATTTAAATACATTCTCATCCGTAATACGAGCTTAGATATACAGAAATTAATTTAAAAAGCAAAACACTGCTGCAATCAATGTTTTAATTTACTCCAGAAATGGCGGGTTTTGTGACAGAACCTCTCAGTCTAGCTGTGTATTTTCGTCCATAGAGTAAAAAATGATGTTAAATCACTCCTGAATGCCAATAAGACATTAATGTGTTTGGTTTTATGCAACAATATGTTTTTTGATCCTCCTAAAAGAAGCTTTCTTGGCACCAATAGAGGCACATGTACAGGTGGCTGTCTGTTGTTTTAAATGATGCCAGGTTTGCAGAAAGGGCGCACGGTTGATCTGCAACATTAAAACACCAGGAATCTGATTATCCACGATGCAACACACTTCCTTCTGTCCTCAATAGAGCTTTTGTTTTTGTGCTTGTTTGTGTCCGTTTAAGTGCTGCCTTATGACCTCGTATCCTCACAGCAGTTACAGGCTTTTAGGATTACAGAGATGCATCCCTCATAAGGGACATTTCACAGCTATTTATCGGGAGATAAGAAAGAAAAAAAAAACTCTTTAGCAAACGAGGAAAGGATGGGCGTTTGGAGGTGCAGAAGGCTGCCACATGCTAGGTGCACTGTCGCTACAAGTTACCGCTATCACACTGAAAGCATCTTCGAAAAGTCCAGTAAAGCTTCTATAACTGCAAAAGTAAATAGTAAACCTGAAAGATAGTATAAGCTAACTCTGTTTAACTAAAAGCTTTGCAGAAAATTGCAGCAGGAGAATGGTAGCGAGTAACTGACTGAGACTGTACTGCACACGAAGTAACGCACCCCTCCCG
Source organism: Cyprinodon tularosa (assembly GCF_016077235.1). Lineage (NCBI taxonomy): Eukaryota > Metazoa > Chordata > Actinopteri > Cyprinodontiformes > Cyprinodontidae > Cyprinodon > Cyprinodon tularosa. Next base: position 1,731,377 of record NW_024038589.1, on the reverse strand, counting down.
TTACTACTCCAACAGAAAGCCATGGGCTGCCCTAGGCTGCTGCTGAATGCATTTAGATAGAATAGATCTTTGTTCATATTGTTAAAAAAGAAAAAATCTGCTCTAAATACCCAACTTTTTAGCTCATGAAGCCAAATTTAATAGTGCCACAGACTGCCGACCCCAGCCTTTTAATAGGTATCTTTATTTAATTGTGCTTTTTATAGTTTAATGGTGTACCATATATTAGGTACACATATGCTATTTAAATCTTCTAAACCACTTTGGGAGCCTTAGCTCTAGATCCGTGTTCATTTCTGTTTTTATTTTAATGTAAGATTTTCTTTTAATTGTAATTAGTAAAATGGATTTGTATCAACTAAAAGCAGACAGGCAAATTGAATCCCACAGTGATAAATGAAAGATTAGCAATAACTGTAAATTTTAACCCAAAATAAATGTATAAATACATATATTCATTAAGGATGATCATTTTTAAACGTGTTTTAAGCAAGGAAGTTGAAATATTATCCTAAGGCAATTATTACTCAGGCCTTTGTTACAAGCACATATCAAATCCTGCAAAAAAATGGAAAGAAATTGTTTCTGAATGATTAAATTCATACACGGCAATTTATTTTTACTGTTTTTAGGGAGCAAAACTGATGCTAAAACACCAGAATACACCTATCGGGTTATATTTGGTTATTCTCACAGAATGTTATCAATTATTTAAATTATATAAATGCTGCTAGCTAGTCGTTCCTTTAAATTTTGTAGCCGCTATAAAATGGAATGTTTCGATATAAAAGGCCCAGCTGAGAAAAAAAAAAAAGCATGCCTGAAAATCTGTTATTTATTACCAGGAAAAAAAAAAACATCAATAAATTTAACTGAAAGATCCGGCTACAGGGAAGGAATCGGGAAATAATGGATCATTTTAGCTTTATATAATAATAATAATACATTCTATTTAACGGCGCCTTTCTGGACGCTCAAGGTCACTTTACAGAGAATAAAAATGAAAATACAATCCGTAGATATATGCAGTCCTATATGCAGCTTGCTAAAACTGAGCTCAAATCTGACAGTTTGAGGACTGAAAATGTGTTGGAGGGCGTGTGGTAACCGCAAGAGTGTTGAGATTTTGATTCAGTCTCACGCTGGTAATTATTCACCACAGCTTCTAAACATGATTAGAAAAAGGAGACTGAACGTCATGGATTCAAGATAATAAGGATGAATAAAAAAAGTAAACCAAACAAGGCTGTAGAGATCTTTAGAAAGCATCAATCTGCCTCCTAGATGCTGGAGACGCCAATGATTCATGGACATGCAGGTGGAAGCTAAGTATCCCTTTGGATTCACACGGATAATAAGAAACTCCTGTGGGGAAATTCAGCAGCAGAGGAAGATGAGACATAACAGTGTTTTTTTATCAAAACAGGATGCAGCTCCCCTCCCATCCGGAGCAGAGGGAGTAGGCGGGGCTCGGCTTATTCCTTATTAAGTACTTACAGGCTCTCAGTCACATAGCAGGAAGAGAGAGTGTAAGGGAGACGGGCCGATTAGATGCTCTGATTCAGTGCATGCACCCTGAGCTCTACATCTGTTTTCTTTCCTCCAATTCACGCTAGAGTGAATCGGTTCCCCCGTCACCCTCCAACCTTCCAAACCCCCTCAAGCGTTCCCAGCTGCTCCACCCCCTTTCCTTCCCTCGCTGAGGGAGCTCCGGCCGGGCCCATGATGAAGGAGGAGGGCCTGCTGAACCGTCGACGTTTCTCCACGTGCGGCGGGACGGCATCGGTTCGGCCTCCACACCCGGACGGACGAAAGCTCATCCGCAACGCCTCTTTCGGAGGTTATAACGAGCTGTCGCCCATCTCACTACCAGGTGGGTGTGTGGCAGCGTGGATGCTCCCAATCAGGACTCAGTAGTAGTTTTAGCTCTTAGTTTCTGGGAGACTGCTTTAGAAATGTTTTGCTGTTCTGCTTGTATTGACTTTAGGATGGGGAGAGATGCCCTCTTTGTGTCAACACAAATTCAACAACACTCTGGTGTCATTCTGGAGGGATTTCGTCCAACCCCTCTCTAAAGTTTACTTGGCTTTACAGACAGTATCTTGCGTCCTGTCACAGTGTTCCAGTGAGTCTGGACCCTGGATCATCACAACGCCTCCATTGTTTGTCTTTTCAGGGTTCTTTTTCTAGATTTGCTGTTGTGTTTGGTGCCATTGTTCTCTTGGTTAGACATGGTGTCACATTTGAGTCTCAAAAAAAAAAGGAAAAACTCCAATCTAGACCCCTTCCAACACCTTGTTTAGCAGCTGTTTGTAGGTCATTGTCAGACATCTCTGCTGGGTCATTTCTGTTGTGGGAGAGACGTCTTGTTAACGTTGTCAACTGGTAGATGTCTCAATAGTCTTTAAGTTCCATCTTTCTTAGTTGGGACTTTCGCAACTATGCATTTTCATGTTTGCTTTTTTGATCATTACAGCTATTAAAAGTTGCAAACCTCGACCTTTTTAAAGTGTATCCAGTGGAAAATTAAGGATATTCATTATTATCAAAACAAAACGGTTGAATAAAATGGGACCTATTCATAGTTTATTCAATGCAAGATAAAAGCTCATGCAACCTGGTGATGGACAGCTCCTCTTGTTTTGGTTCAGCTTTGCTGCTTCCAGTCATTCCTCAATGAAAGTGCAGTTATAATCCTCGTTTGTTTGTTCTTTTAAAGTGCCTTTAATCCTACATTAACTGCAGGATTAAATCAGTCCATCGCTCATTTGTGAAATGGCTTTCTGAGATCTTTGCTTTGTTCATCCTAATGAAAAGAGCACAAACCTGGAGGCAGACAGCTGGCTACCGCTGGTGCTTTCAAACAGAACATGTCCCCTCATCCACCTTTCCTATCACTATTTTTAACTCCGGTGAAACCCAGTTAAACCTGACTGTGCGTAAACCTTGTTTTGCAACCACCAGTGGATGCACTATTTATGACTTCTGGTAACTGTCCTCTCTGTATTTCTTCATCTGAATCTCAGAGCTTAAGGCTGTATAAATGGCTGAGCGTAGAAAGTGTTTGCTATGACTGAAGATTTACGCCAACGACCTTTTGGCAACAAGCCGCTTCTTTCCTTCTCTAAAGTACCTCCTCCAGCTATACAAATCTCTGACTACAAGACAACATATGAGTCATAGTCTTTTCCCTCACAGCTGCGGCTCCATTAATCCTCATTTTTGACATTTAGCCAGAAGGTGAGAGCTCTAGGAGCCCCTCGAGGAGATGACTGCAGCGGGCAGGTTGTACTAACACAATTGTCCGTTTGTGGTTTTAGATTTATTTTCGAGAGCAATGTTTGTTTCATCGTTTTATATTTTACTTCCACATCTCCCCTTGTCTACAGTGTTTCATACTTAATAGTTAGAGACCTTTCCTTTCACCTTAAACTACCTGGTCAACCTCTAGCCTGCATTTTGCTGAGCAAATGATCAACTATGTGGTTGACCAGGCGGTTTAAGGGTTAACTATCCTCTCCAAGTTTTTTTTTAAACATATACGTAAGAGAAATTCATAAAAGATGGATGAATTTTAATGTTAGTGAACCTTTTCTATATGTCATAGTAAGTGTCCTCTTAAAATGCCTAATGATGATTAATTGTCATTTGCTTGGTAGAGTTTTAAAGGTTTTCAATAAAAATGCACTGATCAGAAAAGTGTATCTATTTACCAAACTCCAGTTCTTGCTAATATAGAACTTATGTTTATCTAACGTTATTCTTAAGGGGCCCGGTCTCATACTATGCCTACTAAAGAAAAACACTAATAATATATGTTCATTTTAAAATAGATTGCAGGCGTTTGTTCATATAGTCTTTACGTAGTCTTTTTTTTAGGCTAAAAAACGATTTTTGCACTGGGCTCAATCAGCAGACGCAAACCTTGTGGTGTACTGTCGCCATCTGCAGGCAGTGCTCACTCATGGCTCCATCAACTTGGCAGCTTGAGGCTTTGAACTGAATAAACTTCAAGATTCATATTGGTTTTTTAAAGTTCTACTTGTCACTTGCCTCTCCTAAGATCTGATACTTTTTTGCCCTTTTCACACTTGACCTTGAAATCTTCTCTTTTCATACAACTGCTTGAGAAATGCTAGCTTGCTTGGCAATTACTTCCTTTTGTACTTATTGTGTGCATGCTCAATACCATACCCCCAATCATCTGTTCTTCTGTTAAATACACAAAACGCTTGAGTTTTAAAGCATGGGGAGCAACGTTAAAGTGCTAAATAATGAAAAATATTGAAATAATACATTAATAGCAAATAGGACTCCAAACGTTTATATGGAATCCAACCAGAGTGAGCTACAGGTATAGAAACTCATCACATTGTGGTAGGTATTGCCCACTTTCAGAATTATAAATACCAGTGTTTAAAATGGCTTCCTGGTGTGAGGTTTAGATAATGGGTGCAGAGTGTGTTTGGGAGAGAAGCTGCTGCAGAACTGGATCAAAAATAGAAAACAGATATTTTATTTCTGATTAGCTGACTTTAGGTATGGTGCATCCACTGAATAGAAAAAAAATATCTAACATTTAATTATCAAACAGACTGCCAGAAAATCGTCCAGTTCCTCTCAACAGCTGATTTAATTCAGTTCAATTCAATTCAGTTTATTTATATAGTGCCAATTCACAACACATGTCATCTCAAGGCACTTTACAGTTCAAGCAGATCATACAGTCAAATTGATTCAAAGTTTTCTATCTAAGGAAAACCAGTTGATTGCATTGACTCAAATACAATCCCTCACACTAAGCATGCTTGTAGCGACAGTGGAGAGGAAAAACTCCCTTTTAACAGGAAGAAACCTCCAGCAGAACCAGGCTCAGTGTGAGCGGCCATCTGCCGAGGCCGACTGGGGTTCAAGGAGACAGAAGCAGAGATACAAAAAGCAGCTGTAAAAGGCGGCCCCGTCCAGGAAACACACAGCCAGGCAGACGAGCTCCAAGGCAGCTCCCATGTCAGAGGATGGAAAGAGCACATCCAGCCATACACGGTCAGAGAAACAGGACCACACCGGAAAACAGGCCGATCTATAAACAAGGGTGTTGATGGAAGCAGCACAGCTGATATTTCTCTCCAGGATGGCGTCACAGCCAAACAGGAACAGACGAGGCAAAGCCACTCTGGGGAAAAGCAGAGAGAGCAGAACGTTAGAGATAAAACTAACAGATTCTGCAGAGTGGGAGAATAGAGATAGAATGAAGCAGAATGATGAAATAGGGGTCCCTATGTCCTCCAAAAGTCTAAGCCTATAGCAGCATAACTATAGAGATAGCTCAGGATAACCTGAGCCACTCTAACTATAAGCTTTATTAAAAAGGAAAGTTTTAAGTCTAGCCTTAAAAGTAGACAGGGTGTCTGCCTCACGGACTAAAACTGGTAGTTAGTTCCACAGGAGAGGAGCCTGATAACTAAAAGATCTGCCTCCCATTCTATTTTTAGAAATTCTAGGAACCACTAGTAAACCTGCAGATTGAGAGCGAAGTGCTCTGTTAGGAACATAAGGAACAATCAGATCTCTGATATAAGATGGAGCTTGGCCATTTAAGGCTTTATATGTGAGAAGGAGGATTTTAAATTCTATTCTTGATTTAACAGGAAGCCAATGAAGAGAAGCCAGGATAGGAGAGATGTGATCTCTTTTTCATTTTCATCAGAACTCTGGCTGCAGCATTTTGGATCAGCTGAAGGCTTTTAACTACAGTTTGTGGACTTCCTGATAGTAAAGAATTACAATAGTCCAGCCTTGAAGTAACAAATGCATGGACTAGTTTCTCAGCATCACCCCTGGACAGGATATTTCTAATTTTTGCAATGTTCCTCAGATGAAAGAAGGAAATTCTAGAAACCTCTTTGATATGGGATTTAAATGACAGGTCCTGATCAAAAATAACACCAAGATTTTTTACGTTATTATCTGAAATTAGTTTAATCCCATCCAAATGAAGCGACTGGCTAATCAGCTTCTTTTTCAGAGACTCTGGTCCAAAGACTATAACTTCTGTTTTGTCTGCATTCAGAAGCAGAAAGTTAAGAGTCATCCAGGTTTTTATGTCTTCAAGACATGCCTGTAATCTATGTAATGGGTTAGCTTCATCTGGATTTATAGACAGATATAGCTGGGTATCATCAGCATAACAGTGGAAATTAATCCCATGCTGTCTAAGAATTTTACCGATTGGGAGCATGTATAAAGTAAAGAGAATTGGTCCTAGCACTGATCCCTGTGGTACTCCACAGGTAACCTTTGAGCGTGTTGAAGATCTGTCATTAACATGAACAAACTGAATTCGATCAGATAGATAAGATTTAAACCAGTCTAGTGCTGTACCTTTAATTCCAACACAATATTCAAGTTTTCCTAAAAGAATATTATGGTCAACTGTATCAAATGCAGCACTAAGATCCAACAGGACGAGCACAGATACAAGTCCATTATCTGAGGCCATGAGAATATCATTAGTGACTTTCAGCAGAGCTGTTTCAGTGCTATGATGAGCTCTAAAGCCAGACTGAAACTCTTCAAAAAGTTCATTATGGTGCAAGTGATCGCAAACTTGTTTGGCAACTACTTTCTCAAGAATTTTAGATAAGAAAGGAAGATTGGATATAGGTCGATAATTGACCAAGTCATCTGGGTCAAGAGACTGTTTCTTAAGCAGAGGTTTAATTACAGCAACCTTGAAAGCTTTAGGTACATATCCCTGTAACAGAGATAGATTAATCACATCTAAAACGGAGGAGGAGATCAAAGGGAATACCTCCTTAAATAACCTGGTTGGAACTGGATCTAACATACAAGTTTAAGGCTTAGATGAAGACAATAGTTTTGCTAACTCTAAACCCGGTTCAGATTCCATGACTACCTCAGATACAATCGCGGATAGAGGAGTGCTAATGATCTTATTTTTAATAAAAAAAACTAAACTAAAATTAGATTTTTAAAAACTGCAAACACTCGTAATTACCGTTTTGTATGGTGGTATTGTGTGAGGCACATTACGCTGCTCTGTTACAAGGCAGAAGATGGATGTGGAAAACATTCAGTCCAGCAGTATGCAGCTCCTCCTTGTTCTTTACTCCCCCACCTCTCCTGCATCTGATGTTTTCTGCAGAGACCCACGCTGCTCCTGCTCTTTAAGATATATACTTTACAGTCAGGATGCAGTGGTGTCTGACTCACCGACAGTAAGGTTGTTTGGCACCAAATGAAAAAACTGTTTGTTTTATTTTGCTTTATTATTGAGGCAAAAAAACTGAACTGGTTTGATTGCTTTATCATACATGTGAAAAGCTGAACATCATCTGAGTTATTCTGCAATAATCAAGCACCCTGCTTTGAAACACTTACTTGGAATAAAGTGGATTCTTTTTCCTCATGCTTGTTCACATACATATAGTATTTTTGCAGAAAAGGCTGCATGGGGCTATAGATCCCTGCTGCATTAACACCCACTGATTAATGAGTATGAAATGATTCTCTACCTATGATATGAATGTAAAACTGTTGAGGATGTCCTTTGATAGGACATAAAAGGCTCCATGGGCTGCGCATCAGATATCCAGCTTTTGATAGAAGGGGATGTTTACGCTGGAAATATTTGCTCAACTTTGGCAGCTAATCGTTATGTTGAAGGTCATACTCAGTTTCTTGTTGATATGGCAAGAAAAAAACAGACCAGCAGTGATTGATTTTCGGGGGTGGAGGGAGGTTTCCGCCCTTAAAGTGGGAGCCTGTGTCCTCAGTAAGTCCTTGCAGCATCTGTCAGCTCAGCTGTATAAATCGAAATCATTATCTTTAGTAGCACTTCCTCAGCCCTTGGTACTAAGCCATGATTATATTTTAAACACTAATTAAAATCCAAAAGATCAATAGAGTTGCTCTTTTTGGGGAAATCTACCCTAATGAAACTATCAAAGCTTTAGAGTCAATATTAGAATAAAAATAAAGTGATGAAACACCATAGTTGATTTGATCAAAATATAGAACGTGCAGAAGACCTGACCCAGTTTCTTTGTCTCATTTTACAATCAAAATGAATTAAAGTGGACCATCTTCATCTTCACTGCCCACCTTCCACTACAGCTGCTTATCTCCTCCCACTGTCTGATGCTGATGCTAGTGGTGTGTTGTCATGGTAACATTTGGTTAACAGTAGAGGTTGAACCTCTAAATGTCTCTAATTGAATTTGGTAAATTTGTACATTGATATTATTGATCATCAATTAAAAGAGAAATTGGTTAATTTGATTGGTTTTTCTTAACCTTTTACTGAAAAATTGTAGAGTTAAAACAATGACTCACCAATAATAAAAAAATAATAATAATATGTATATATTAAAAACCTTAATTGCAGGATTTGTAATAAATTAATCAAATTCTTAAAATTTTAATCCCATAGGCAACCTGCAAAGGCCAGTCTTGGAAAATGGTTCTCAAGGGCCGCAGTCCTTTAAGTTTCCCATATAACCCTTTTTCCACACAGCCCATGAAGTACTGCATGGTGACTTTTTGATTAGAATCAGGTGTGTTGATGCAGAAATCAGGTAACCTTGCAGGATGGGGGTCAAGGTTCCCCATAAATGTACTGAAGGTACCCAAAAAAAGAATTTGAATTCTAGGAAATTTTATAATTGTAGCGTAAGGGTGTGCAAAATAATCGTCATGACGATGCATCGCGATTCTAATTTTTGTGATCTACTGCATCGATTCTTGAAGGCAAGAATCGATTATAAAAAAATAAAAAAATAAACAAATAAAATACATTAATGGTTGGCGCAAATTAGCCAAATCAAGTGGAATACAACTTCCAGTCCAGTAGATGTCGCTGCGGATGTGTTGACGCCCGTTGCTTTGTGTCACAAGCATGTCTGGCCGCGGGATACTGAGACGAGTCATATGAAATAAAACATGGAGGACACTATGAAAATTCGCCCCGCGGTTCCATCACATTTCAAGTCAGATATTTGGATGCATTTTGGCTTTAAAAACAAAGAAGGTAAAAATGAAATACGCACGTCATTTGCAAAGGGGGAAATGTCATACATTTAAATGTTTTCGTTTCATTGGTTTAAAGGACCACTGAGGCCATGTAAACGGCACTGATTATCCTTATTTTATTTTAAGTTTTATGAATCCTAAGATCATTTTGTCAGTGTGTCCACACCAGTAAGAGTAATATTTCTGTCCAGTATTTGTTTTCATGGCAACACCTCCAAAAGTCATTTCAATAAATACAGCTGTGTATGAATTCAGTTGCTTTCAGTTATGTATCAATTGAAGTCACTATCCAGATCATACCCAGCCAGTCAGCCACTGGTAAGGGCTGTATCTTTTTCTTACAGCGATGCATCGCAATATTTCAAGTATCGTGATGCATAGTAATAGAATCGCATTGTGGCATGTGAATCGTGATTCGAATCGAATCACAACTTCTTTGCCAGTACCCACCCCTATTGTAGCGCATGGCTTATCAGTCTTCCTGTGGAGGCTTAGCTTGTTTGTTTACCACATTTGGCAAGCATGGGTTGGTAAAGTGTGCTAACAACATGTTTTTTTTTAACCTCTCAAAACCCACCGTTTTAGAGCGTTTACAAACAAAGCTCAGAATGAATGAAAATTACACTGGTAAAAAGTTTACCAACATAGACATGTTAGACATCGTTTGAAAGCTTAGATTCGCTTATGGCTTAATGAGAGCAGTGGGCTTTATGCTGTCCTGCAAGGCTTTAAACCTGGGTTTGAATGGAGACAAAGCCATTCTCAATCACATATCAAGGTGCTCATTTTGAGCCTGGATACATATTTATTTTTGATTCTGTTCATGGTGGAGAATCCTGCTTCACAGCAGCAGGTTGAGCCAAACATCCTCTAAATGTTCAGGCTCCGCTTCAGTCCAGTCAGGTCATGATCCGCTTTTGCAATCGCACCAAACAGGAAAAAGAACCGCAAGAAGATCCGGTTTGTCACTTTAAAATATAGTAACAACAAATTGGTAACTACGAATTAGAGCATAATTCTTATATATTTAAAAAAACTAACACAGTTTATTTTAAAGATTGTATGCAAACTATTGGTACTTCAACAGACCAGGAATCAGATTTCTCATCTCCATCAGAAATCGCACATATTCTGGATGCTGATGGGGATTTTTTAATATGTCATATTAAATTAACCGTTCATTTCTGCATGTTTTGCTTCTAGGGATTTAACGATAATATCGCGCATGCTCTCCTCGAGCTTTGAGGATAAGTGGGAGCACAGCAATACGGGAGGAAGAGTGGAGGCTTTAGGCTTTGCTTTGCGCAGGAGGTCTGGAGCGCTGCAGGGCAGAGCAGAGGATGTGGGATTTCGGGGTAACAGGAGGAGCGCTGCAAGCGACGTTTAGACACTGTTGTCAGACCACATGTGGTAATTCATAAATGTTTTAAATCAGGTTGGGTCCGTACTAGCCAGCAGGTGGGTCTGGATCCTGACCGCGGTCCGTTAATCCGTAACCTCTGCATTAAACCGAAGCCAAGAGTAACGAGTAAAGTTTTAAAAACGTAAGGAATAGAAAGTACAGATACTTCTGTGAAAATGTAGAGTAGAAGTCAGAAGTAGGAGGAATAATACGGAATGGAGTAAAGTATAGATACCTAAAAGGCGCAGTTAAGTACAGTAACAAAGTATTTTTACTTCGTTACTAGACACTTCTTGTCCAAATCATAGCTGTTTGACCATAGAGATTATTTTCAGCTGATATATTCTTGGATTTTTTTCTCTCCAAAAGACGAGGTTTCAGAACTTTCTGTAGACTACTTGGACACAAATTTACAAATCTATACTAAAGTGTTTTAAGAGAGAAAAAGTCACACATTTAACTTGCTAGTTGAAGCCGAGGAGCAGAGGATGTAGCTTTTGTTTCCAGTGTTTTTTTTTTAAGCCGGTCTGATTTGTGAATCTAACCACCTTACTGCTCCATATCACAGACATGCCATTTAAAAAAAAGATGCCACAGGCGGTCCTCTGCTCTCTCAGCAGAACGCCGGTGTCCTGGGGTTTGGGAAAAGAACGCATCAAATATTCACAGGCCCTCCTGTCCCTGTGGAACCAGCACTGTCTCTGACTCCTGTGCCCCCAGCAGGGGGTCTCTCGTTTGGTTTGGGGAATTGGTTTAAAAACACACTAATTGGAATAAGACTTTACTGAAGTGGAAGTCAAGCTCGTCTTTGGATAAGGTTCTCTTGACCTCAGCACTGATGACATATTTTTATCAGGCTTTAGCTTGATGCCTATTTTACCCTGAGATCAGGAAATTTAAACCTCTATAAACCTTTTTTCAATATTAAAACAGTCAACAAACCAAATAAATCGACATTTTTATTCTTGGTGGTCCTGCTTTTTCTTGAGCTGACCCCTTTCACCGGGACAGCTTTAGATCTCCTTATTCAAACAGCTAGCCTAACACTAAATAAAGCTAAACGTTTCTCTACATTTTTATTTCAGAAGAAAAAAAGGTCATATTGAGAATTGGAATAAAATATGTTGGTGTCTGAGTGAATTCAGAAGGAAGAGGACAAAATCAACGAGGCATTTTGACCAATAGGAGAAAACAGACCTGTTAGAAGTGAACCTCAACATATTCTGTTCTCTACATTTTATTCCAGGTTTCGAGAGAGTGAAGGAGGACCTGCTGCCTCTGCCTTTGAAGGAGGACTCTAATTCCATATCAAAGAGCAAGGTAACAAGAACAAACCTTGATAAAGGCTTAGAAAGCAAACAACTGTGTGTTTTATTGTAGTTGTCGTCATAAGAATAATTTAATCTGTTGGATTATGCCACGGTTTAACTTTCCCAGGCTTGCATTAAGAGAGTCGGCCCCCACCGGGATGATTTAGAAATTATTTAAAATATTAAGCAGCACCAGTTCTTGTTTCCACTCAGCTTTATGTCTAGTAGATGTGGATATCTGTCAGTAATCCTGGTAAAATCAACTGCCGTCCAGTTTGTAAAGAATCATTAATTGTTAGCAGTGAAAAGTATTTACCCCCTTTGAAGCAAACACGTGCTGTTTGTCTGTGTTGTTTCTTCATTCATTTTCCACAAGTGCTTAAGGATGTTTACCTGGTGGAATAAGCACTGATTCTTTAATTTATTACATTTTTTTCCTCCCTCTTCTGCGTTTTCAAGTCGGAAACCAAGCTTTACAATGGCTCAGATAAAGACGTGCCCACGTCTGGTGGAAAGCTCACCAAGAAGGAGTCCCTCAAGGTGAGAAAGCTCTAAATCAGCTTAAGTCCCACATATCCGGATTCTGATTCCCGGTAGAGGCGTCGCAAGCTGTAAAAATACACATTTATCCAGGTTGTGTGTTGTATAATCATGGATTTCTGTAGCATACTCTGAGTTTAGAGTATTTGTGTAGTGAGAAACTATTTCTCAGATTCAGCTGTTGTTTTAATGTAACAACAACAGCAAACCGTGACATGCAGCTTGTTCTTCCTGTGCAATCTGCAGGTACAGAAAAAGAACTACAGAGAAGAGAAGAAGAGGGCGACCAAGGAGCTGCTCAGCACCATCACAGATCCCTCTGTTATCGTCATGGCCGACTGGCTGAAGGTGGGCCGGCTCTCCTCTGTAACTTATTTTCACGGATGTTTTAGCGGAACGACGTAGAACTGTTGGAAGCAGAAGTAGATCAGATCAGTGGTCACCTACTGTTCTTCTGTCTTCAGATCCGAGGCACGCTTAAGAGCTGGACCAAGCTGTGGTGTGTGCTGAAACCAGGCGTCCTGCTCATATACAAGACTCACAAAAACGGCCAGTGGGTGGGAACGGTACTGCTAAATGCCTGCGAACTCATCGAGAGGCCTTCCAAGAAGGATGGCTTCTGCTTCAAGCTCTTCCATCCACTGGAGCAGTCCATCTGGGCTGTTAAGGTCAGAAAATACCAACTAAAGATCGATAATTAATTCTAAGCAGCTTCCGAAAGTAACGATTCCTTACCTGAAATTAAAAAAAAGCGTCAGATACATTTTTAAAGGAGCTTTTTTTTTTTTTTTTTTTTTTTTTTTTTTTTTTTTTTTTAACCCTACAGCATCATACATCCTCCACCATGCCTATCCATGGGCATTGTTTGCTAACCCGACGAGCAGGGGGGTTGAAATGCCTTTTTTTTTATATCCTTGCAATTTTCCTACTCTGAAGTAAGAGAAAATACAAACAGGGGATCTGTTTCATACCCAGATTTGGACATTAAGTTATAATTAGGAGAACATCCTGCTGTAATTTAGGACAAAGAAGATTATTCGCCCAGGAAGCCATTTTCATATTTGGCAGCCCACACGCTCCACTGTTCTCTGCTCTCAATTGGCCTCTTGAGCTGTAATTTGTTATTCATCACGGACCATGAAAGCTCTGAGACATTTGTGTTTGTTTTAAAGAGCTGTCCTACTCTGCTGCTTCACCAAAATTTAGCTCCTCACTCATTCAGCATCTGCCCTCTCTGTCTGCTCATATTTATGTATAAGTTCCTTTGCATAATGATTGATTCACTGTAGTTTACCATTATGGGATCTGTACTAATATTAAATGACATATATGTAAAAAAAAAAAACATGAAAAACAATGAGAAGCTGCCAAAGGTTTGACATCCTGGTCTTCAAACTTATTCAACATTTGATTTTAGACTTAATGATGTATTTATCTTTTCTTCCGATCTCTGTCTTTTTCTTTCATCAGGGACCTAAAGGAGAAGCAGTGGGCTCCATCACGCAACCGTTACCCAGCAGCCACCTCATCTTCCGAGCCGCGTCAGAATCTGACGGTAAGAGATGGGCTGTGGTCTCTAAACGATTAAACCACTAAGACTCAAACTAACACATTCACTTAGTACTTTCCTCAGCAAAATTATTCACACCTTATAACTTTTCACATTTTTTCTATTGTTAAAACCTTAAACTTAGATGTACTTTTAATAATAAATGAAATGAAAAATGCTTTCCCAATAGCTGAACTTTAAACTTTTATGCCTACCTCATTAGGGATTTAATCAAAGCAGGTTTTTAATGCCAATTTCAGCTTTAAGGAGTGGACAAGTGTGTTTTCTCTGTCCATGGTGCTGAAACATACCACAATGTTCCTTCCTGTTTCAAGGAGTCTCTATCCATGGTGCTGAAACATACAACAATGTTCCTTCCTGTTTCAAGGAGTCTCTATCCATGGTGCTGAAACATACAACAATATTCCTTCCTGTTTTAAGGAGGAATATTGTTGTATGTTCCTTCCTGTTTTAAGGAGTCTCTAAGGATGTGCTGAAACATGGAGCATGGGTCCCCTCTGGAGCAGGAAGGAACTGTGAATAATGAATGTTTTTTTTTTTCCTTTTGGTTAAAATGTTTAAAGTAAAACAAAACAACCTTTCCATCTTAAAGTTGTCAATTATGCGTAAGATCAATGCCAATCCAAAATATGACATAAACTATATAAATATGGATTAGATAAATAAATATACCCTGGAATTAGCAGATTTAGCATTTCTTTATTTATTTCTCTAATGCATAATTTAAAGTAAAAAAAAAAAGATAAATAAAGATGAGTTATATAATTAATTGGAACTTAAAAAAAGTCAATTTATAAATGAGTATAGAGTAGTGTAAATAAATTAATATTGAATCTAGTGCTGCAACTAATGATAATTTTTTCTAATCGATTAACCTGTTGATTATATATATTTATATATATTTATATATATTTTATTTATAATCTGCTACCAAAAGGTTCCTTAAAAAATATGTTTTGCAGTATAAAATCACATGAATTTAAAACTCCTATGGAGTTCAGGATAGAGCATATTGGCAGATGAAAATGTTCCCATCTTAAATGCTATATATATATATATATCACATTTTGGCATAATTACTGCTCTAAGAGGGTCACTCTGTCAGCCAAAGGCATGTTTTAGAGTCTCTGTACTTTAGTAAGCGATTAATCCCTTACTAAATTAGTTGACGATTCAAAATATGACAAAATTACATTATACATTAATATGGATTAAATAAATAAACATGTCTATAATCAATTAATCACAATTAATCCAATTAATTTTTTAAGCTATAGTTACATCTGCTTATTTGATGGCACAGGGATCACAGCACAGTGATTGTGAAAACTGTTCCCCACTTTGGAACCCCTCCATTAAAGTATATGTATTATTGCTGAGCTAATCCAGTGTTAGCTTGTTTAACTTTTTATTTGCTATATGGGTTACTGCCTTCTTGCTCCATCAGTTTTAGACATTTACTTTTGATGACATGATGACGAATGCCAGAATAGGGAGTGTAGTTTTGTTCCCTCTAGTGGATGTTGGAGCTGGTTTTGTAATTAGGATTGTTTCCTCAGGTCGATGCTGGATGGATGCGCTGGAGCTGGCCCTAAAGTGTTCCAGTCTGCTAAAGAGGACTATGATCCGGGAGGGGAAGGAGGACATGAGCGCTGTGTCAACGGCTGGAGAGCACTCCATTAATTTCTACAGCCTCCTCAGGGCGCACAACATCCACGGTTTCCAGTGAGTAGCACTATTCAGCATCCTCTGCAGCGACTGGCAGCCAATATCCAATTAAATTAGTTTCCCCTTTTTACCCATTTCATTCGGCTGCACGCTATTTAAAAAAGCTGTCACATAAACTAAAGCTGGACTTTATTCTCAATGAATGTTTTCTTGTTTGTCGCTTTGCTAAGGTTCAACGACAGCGACCATCTGAAAGACCCGGACCTGTACTCAGATAAATCAGACAGGGAGGGAGAACAGGACCACGAGGAGTCCGACCCAGAGGGCCTGGAAAAAAGTGAGGAGAGCGACAGCGACACATCAGAGCGGCAGGATGACTCCTACATCGACCTGGACCCCAATGAGCATCTGAGGGAAACCCCCTACATGGAGCAGTCGCACGAAGAGTTGGGGGAGGTAGAAAACCCGCCTTCCTCCAAATTGAATGATAAACTTTAAGGAGTTCAACTCTTTTTATTTTAAATACATAGATTTTTTTTAATCGTTGCACGCAGCTACAGCTAACAGGTTTCGTTGTACAGTGTGAGTTCACAGCTTATGATGTATGTTCTCACACTGTGTGGCCCGACGCTCTGATGCGATCTACCTGCTCACTTTGTACATCTAAAAACCAGGTCGGACTCAGCGTCGCAGTGAGATGGCGCTACTCGGACTCGTCTATCCAGAAGCCAAACGAGTAGAAGAGGTCTCCTGTTAAATATGAAACTCACTAGAGTGAAACGGACAGCCTTGGCAATTTCTGCCACTTTGTGTGCTGAAAGCCCTAAAAAGAAAAGGCGACGACGCATTTGGACAAAGACATGGCTGAGCAAAAATGGCTACTTTTTACAGAAAGAACTACATTTCACTTGCAGAAGAAGAAGAATCCTTGTGTGTGCATGCTCCCTGGGTGATCTGCCCATGCCCAACTGAATTTTAAACATGTTTGATTCTCTCCCAACCTTATGATTCCTGATCGGCTGGTGGTTGTGAGAGGCTGATTGCCCCTCTTAACCCCCTGTACAATACACGATGCATGATTAGAGTTGGCCCGATCAAAAACTTCTCGAACGACTGCCGAATCGCCCTAAAAGGGCAAAAAAATGGTACAGCGTGAGCCCGGCTTAAGGCGATGACAACCCCCCACAGTGGGGAGTATAACGTTGACAAATGGAAGGACTGCGGTTGGTTTTGTTGTTGATGGGAGCTGTTAGAGCTGCTAACATCTGGGACCCTTTCCTGTTTCAGGCCGGAGAGGCTGCTCAGACGGAGACTGTATCCGAGGAGAACAAATCTCTCATCTGGACTCTGCTGAAGCAAGTGCGACCAGGCATGGATCTGTCCAAGGTTGTCTTGCCCACGTTTATTCTGGAGCCCAGATCCTTCCTGGACAAGCTGTCCGACTACTACTACCACGCAGATTTCCTGTCAGAGTAAGACCTTCGTACACTTTATGTTAAATGAACAACCGCTGAGGTTCTTATGAAAACATTAAGGGTCCCATTATCTAAAATAAAATATCCATCACTAATTTATATGAGCATGCCGTGGGGTTTTGGTGCCCCCTGCTGTAAAGCTTAGGAACCATATCCATCATGCGGTAAATAGGGTGAAACTAATTGGTGAAGTCAGACCTTCTCTTTTCCCACATTTTAAGTTTCAAAAATACATAAAGCACCTTTTTTTTTTTTTCTTTAGGCAACAGAACCTTGTTAGATTTATGAGCACTGTGCTAACACACGTTGGTTTGTATTATGTTAGTGCTTCTATTTAATAGGGTGCTCTGTGCATGAACCTCATTAGAACAAGATGTGTAAATAAAACACATCAAGTTATAAGTTGGTGATTCTCCTTCTAGAGCTGCAGTTGAAGAGAATGCTTACAACCGGATGAAGAAGGTGGTGAAATGGTACATTTCTGGCTTTTACAAGAAGCCAAAGGTCAGTTTCAACCGCCTTATGTTGAGTTGTTTGTGTTTTGTTTTGATTTCCTCTAATAAATGTTTACAATTTGATTCAGGGGTTGAAGAAACCTTACAACCCTATTATTGGAGAGACGTATCGGTGCATGTGGCTGCATCAGAAGACCAACAGCAAAACGTTTTACATTGCAGAACAGGTATGAGAGCGGTGATCCCAGCCTTACATAAAGGCAGATGAATGTAATTTATTTCCATGTTTATAATGATTCCTTAAAAAAAAAAAATTATCTATCCAAATTGTCCAGACAGAGATGCCAAACCATTCAATAAATGTTTTTAAAATTTTGAGTTGTTGCTTAAAAAAATCACATGGCTTGAATGCAATTAAGATCCATTAAACTAAATGAATGAGCCTGTTAAACGACTAAATGTATTATTTAATACATCATTAAATAACTGAATGTAACATTATTACATGAAATAAAAAATTTAATAATTTTGCCTTTAAATACTTCAAGTTAGCTTTTAAATTATGATTTCAATAAAACAAGAGGTTTGCTGCAGATGCCATGAAATAGATTTAGAATGAAACATTTAAATATAAATGTATTTATCTTAGAAATATCACTTACTTTTCTTAATTAAAAAGTTTGTTTCCTTATTTAATGGTATTTTCTAATCTATTTTATCATCAATTTACACCTGTTTATTTCATTAACCCTTTATAGAACTACTACTAAAATAAATGTTATTGTTCAAAGTTACTCCATAGCTCTCACCCATGTCTGCTATTAAAAGCATTTTATTTCTGTGTTCCTTTAAACCCCCTTCAGGTCTCTCACCATCCCCCCGTGTCGGCCTTCTACGTCAGCAACAGGAAAGATGGCTTCTGCCTCAGTGGGAGCATCCTCGCCAAGTCCAAGTTCTACGGTACCATCAACCTCAACGTTCTCAGTTCTCCCTCGTTAGGTCGCTCCTACTAACGAGTTTCCACATGATTGTTCATCTTTAAGGGAACTCGCTGTCAGCCATATTAGACGGAGAGGCTCGGCTTACCTTCCTCAACCGAGGGGAGGACTACGTCATGAACATGCCGTACGCTCACTGTAAAGGTTAGAAACTGAAGCTTGAAGCTTTTTTTAGCTTTCTGATTTATTTGTACCGACTGAAACGTGTCTGTTTGCTCTTTTTGATATATAAAAGGTATTCTTTATGGAACTATGACCTTGGAGCTGGGTGGTCAGGTTACCATAGCGTGTGAGAAAACGGGCTACAGCGCTCAGCTAGAGTTCAAACTGAAGGTGAGTCTGAATTTTCCCACCTTAGATTTACGTTGATCATCAAATAGTAGGTCATCTAAATAGAAACACCCTTTGTGTTAAACTAGCGAGCAGAAATGTTTTTTATGTGATGTTTCTGATTGTCTGATGTCCACCATCCTTCCTCTTTGCCCTCCCCAATACAACACCCCATCACCCAACTGCAACTCCCATCATTACCTACTGCTTTATGCTACCATAAACTAGCGACAGGTATTTGAACTGTGGGTCATTATAATAGAAATAGACGCGGTTTGCTGCTTTTATGAAGAAGTAGTTCAGATTACCCTGACTTATTCTTATTAGACGTTTATAAACAGTGAGATTAACCAAAGGGCTTCTCCAGTTAGAAGCAAAAGTAATCAGTTCAGCAAAATAAAAACATGATGAACTAATCTGGTTAAAATTTATAGATTTGAATGATTTTTTTTACATTTGGTTTTAACATCACAAACAAAATAATTTTACGATAGTTTAAATGTATTTAATGTCAGATTAGGAGTGTTAAGAGTCTTTCCATGTGTTGTATGTAGTAGTTTAAAAAGCTTCGAATAAATTAAAAAAAATATATGTGTCGTGTTTTTTTAAATTTTTTTAATGGTAACTAAAATAAGTACGTTTATCATTTTTCTCAATCTATTACTCTTTGGTTTTACTGTCCTGTGGTTGTCCTCCATTCTGCTTCTTGTTCCCAACGCTCCCCCCCTCCCTCGTTTCCTCCTCTACCTCTCCTTCCTCCTGTCGCTTCTCTTTCTCCCTCAGCCGTTCCTGGGCAGCGGCGACTGTGTCAATCAGATCTCTGGGAAGATCAAATTGGGAAAGGAAGTGCTGGCTACTCTAGAGGGACACTGGGTACGATAAAACCACGTTTAGTTTTTCCGTCATCTTCCAACAATTACTGAAAACAGGAAATAGCTGCGTTTGTTTTTTCTCTAACAGGACAGCGAGATCTTCATCAATGACAAGAAGACGGGGATCATGGATACTTTCTGGGACCCCACACCAGAGCTGAGACAGAACCGGCTGATCCGCTACACCGTCCCACCGGAAGAGCAGGGAGAGTTTGAGTCAGAGAGGTGCACCTTGATTTAAACCTTAGCTTTGAAGCACTCCCTGCAGCTTTTGTTGATTACCAAAGCAGCTTTCCATGTTCGGCCCCCATCCAGGCTGTGGCAGCATGTGACCCGAGCCATCAACAGCAAGGACCAGACAGAGGCCACCAACGAGAAGTTCATCCTGGAGGAAGCTCAGAGGAAGGCAGCCCGCGAACGCAAAGTCAAATGCGAGGACTGGGTCCCGGCCTTATTCGAGCAGGACCCCATCAGCGGAGAATGGCATTACAGATATGCCGAGTGAGTGGCTCCTCTCTACACCACCCAGATTTTACAGCTGTGATGCATTTTGAATGTAGCTTTAAAAAAAAAAAGACAATTAAGGCAAGACACAATGAAATAAATAGAACAATTCACTACAAAGGCAATTACTTAAGTACTTTACATCAATTAAACAATTAAATAGATGAAAAACAAAAGCAGTTTAAAGGCAAATTGAATTAATACTTAAAACAAGACGTTGTTACTTAATGCAAGAATCTGTAAAGTTAATCCATTTGCATCTTTGTTCTTTATTGAGAGAGTGAGGTCGCCATCTCCTGGTGGGTGCTGTAACTGCAGTGTTTAATAAAAGTCTGCTGCTTGCTTCTACGGGTCATTAAAAATCTTTAAAAGTCATTACATTATAATTTTTATATTAAGGCCTTAATTGGCATTCAAATTCATAAAATTTGATTATTGTGGCATTTAAACTGCTTTATTTAAAAAAAAAAAAGTTTATAGAAACAATTTTATCAGATATATCTTGATATATTAGCTTCCGGTTGATCGTAAAGCCGTATGTTCGGAAGAGAAGTCCGATGCAGAGAAAAAGCTAGAGAATGGGGAAATGCATATTTCAACAAAAGTGGCTGAAAAACAAGGAATTTTAGGGCGTGACTGCAGCCTGTCGACGGTAATGATGACGAAGGATTTTGCGGTGTATATATGAGAGTCATGGGTACTTGTTGATGGCCTTAAAATTATTTTCTAAGAGAATTAAATAAGAGTTACTCATTCCTGTATAAACCATGTTTGAGATTAATATTAAAAAACATAATTTGATATTCATAGTTTTTATTTGCTTTGATTTGATTGGTATGCTGTTAATAGGTATCTGAAATAGATTTGTAATCTCAATGAGACATACCTGATTCAATAAAGGTTATATGCATATATGCAATGATTAATTAAAAAACCAACCATCCATCCATCAGCCAAATTTTTGTACAATGCCTCTCTCCCAAAGTCTGTCAAAACATTTAAATTTCGGGACTGTATCAGAAGTGTGGAAGTCATGTTTACTTGTAAACATGAAGGCAGCAGCAGCTTAACCGAGGTTTGATGTTCAGACATTAAATACCTCAGAAAAGAAGGAAAGCCTGGTGTCCTCTGCATAAATGAGAATATTAGCTGCAGAAATATTTACATTTTTTGATTAAATAAGAGAAATAGAAAGAAGCCTAAATCCGTCCTTGTGGTACTCCTATAGGAAACCCTAAATAACGTTTTTTTTTATATATATATATATATAACCTTTAGCAAAAGTCTATTAAACGGTTAATATAGACGATCCTGAAGCTTGAATCTAGAGCATAGAAGTTTCTTTTTTAATTTTTTCTTTCTAATCCTATGACCCAACTCTGTCCTGCTCGCTCTGTTCCTCAGCACCAGGCCATGGGATCCGCTCAACGACCTGATTCAGTTCGAGAAAGACGGCTGCATCCAGACCAAGGTCCGACACCGCACCCCTATGGTACGTTCTGGCAGTCTTATTAGTCTGAGTAACCAGGGGCCGCGGAGGGACAATTGCAAGTGTCAGGTAGGTTGTCCTGCTGAGAGAGCATGCCACCGCCTCATCCATCCTTGCCGGCGCACCTCCTCCATTGCCGCTTCATCTCTTTGTGCTGCCGCCATCGTTGCCTGGAGTTATTGTGTCTTTGTTTTTTAAATCTGTTATTTTAAACCGGCTGCTCTTTCATCATCGTTTCATGTCTGCATGACTCATCAAACACTAACCATTATATAGATAAACCATTAACCATTTCCCAGTCACCTCATTCAGTCATCTCTATATTCTCAGCGTTTTCAGACTGGTGCTTTTTTGTGTCTTTGGTAGAAAAATTGCTTGTTTTTCATTAGTTTTCAACTAAAACCTTTATTTTAAGCTAAATTAGCATTAACTTACTTTGGTTGTATTTTTTTTTTACACTGAACTGCCACCGCTTTTAACCCCCACCTGCACAATATTGCCCCCTTTTTTAGGATCAGTTTTCTATCTTTGACCTTTTTTATGTTATCTTTATCTGCTTTTTGCTGACGATGAGCCATGTCTAACCTCTACGCCATATTTGCTCGTGTGTCCATGTTTGAATGGTACATCAGGTGACGGTGCCAAAGAGGAAGCACAAGAGCGACAAGCCCAAGAGCCCAGAAAGTGGCTGCTCTTCACCAGAACCCGATCGCCACGACTCATCAGGCAGCGAGCGTGAGTCAGCCTCTGACTTCAAAACGAAATGGTAACCCCTAACCGCCATAATAACTATCCGTTATTTTTATTACAGGACACAAAAGCAAGCATAACAGTCGGATGAGGAAAAAGGGTGCAGACCTGAGTGAGCTGCAAAGCGCCATCGAGTCGATAAAGCAGACGCAGGAAGACATAAACAGGTGAGGAGGGCGTCGACCGGTCGAATATCACCGCATCCCAATGCCAGTATGGGGGAATTATTGTTGCAATATTATTTGCAAATGTGTTTGCAAATAATATTTGTTTGCAAAGGAGATTTGTACATTTGTACAAATGTGCAAATGTGTAACATAACTTGTGTGTAATCCAATTTATTGAAAATCCACAAATCTGTTTTCAGATCTACAAATGTGTAGCTCAGTCTGTAAACCTAAAGAGACACTTAACTCTGAAGTATTTTTGCTTCAACACCCAACATACAGACATATCATTGTATACAAGTCTTCCAGATGTGTGTAGTATCTGGAAGCTGTCCTGAGCGCAGGCTTGCAGGATCATAGGCTGCTTCTTCCCCCTATGGGTGCATTATTGTTCCAAAAATCGCTTACCCATGGGTTATTTGTAGCCTCAAACGTCCGATCCATCTTGCTGTTAGCAGTCATCTTTCCTTGACACATAACTCTTGTAGCATAAAAAAAAAGGATAGAAGACGCAGCCTGTGAGCCTGCGCTCAGGGCAGCATTCCATTATTACACATAGGAATCGTCTCCCACATTTGCAGATCTCACTCGGCAGAAAAGTTGCAAAAATTACGTATGTAAAGAGAGCCAAGGAGAAACCGCTTGAATTGTAACCAAGGATTTATCTGCATTTCTGGGTGTTGAAGCGAAAACACTTCAGACTTAAGTGTCTCTGTGTGTTTACACATCTACAGATTTGTTGATTGTTTTTACACATTTGCAAATCGGATTACACTCAAGTTATTTTACACATTTGCAGATTCTCGTATAGACGCACAAATCAATTCAGTTTATAATACCACAAAATTGAGATACAAATGACTCTCCATACACATTTTTTGCAAATAATATTGCAACAATAACGCCCTAATATGCCAGCCGTGTTAAAAAGCCGTGTTTCTGCAGGAGCGTCACTCTGCTGCGGAGCCGAACGGCGGGACAGACGGAGAGCAGCTCCTTCCTCCAGCAGCGGGACTACGTCATCATCGCATTCCTCATCCTACTTCAGGTTCTAATCAACTACATTTTCAAGTAGCAGCCATGAGGCCCACTGACTTTCACTCAGACGTGGACATCTAGACATGAAGATGGAGGTTTTTCGACAAGCGGACCTCCAGCCCCCTCCTCCTCTCTGTTTAATAAACCCATATATATATCTATATATATCTGTGTTCTGAAGAGCAGAAGGCTCCACTCAAACAGACGTTTTTTATGGCGTATTTATTCATAAACTTCACCACAGCGAATCTCTGCGAAGATGAGAGATTTCAAAGAGGAGAGGAGCAACGCTTTTTTTTTTTTTTGCCTTGATATTAAAGGCAAGGATGGCAGCCATCTTTTTAGCTGTTGAATTATTTTGGGGTCTTTATTTTCTACTGTTTCACATTTCACATTTTTCACTCAGAAAACGAGGACCACCGCTCAGATTGTAACACACATCCCTTTCATTTTTCATCTTTCCCTCTTTTTTTTCTCCACTATTTTCCTTTCATATTTCCCGTTTACCTGAAATCTGCCCGGAAACAAAAAAACAACAAACAGGATAAACAAAAAGGGAAGGAAAATGGTCCAAACTCTGCAACTGAAATTTTTCTATTATCAGCTCTTCTTGTATTAACTCTGGATTCCACATGTGGAAATAGACAATAAGGAAGGAATAGAAGCTATAGAACTCCTCTTTTGTGTATATTGTAAGTAGCATGTACAAACTGATGTGAGCTATAAAACTGTAGGAGACCGTTTTGTTTTTTTCTTTTTCCCAGGGCACAAACGCGCTGGAAATGCGAGACCTTTGCATTTCTCCGTCCATCATATCGCTTCAGCATGGGGCCAAACTGATGCTCTCGCTAACAAAACAGAAATACATCTTCTTAAAACATGTCAAAGATCACTGCCCTTTTACTGTGCTGTTTTTAACATCATTTATCAGTTGAACAAACCTCAACGACAGCTATAGTACAACTGCCTCGCATCTAAGGTTGTGTTTTTGCTTTGTCGGGGTTTAGGTTTTCCACCGATGTGGCTCTCGTGTCGAACTTGGCGCCGTTGCTCCATTATTGGAACCTATTGATACCGAATCCAGTACTTTTATTAGATCAATTAAATAAACACCATGTCTTTGTTTAGAAAACTCTTTAGCTAAACTGTTAGCCTGATAGCAGCACTACCGATGAGGTTCAGGCTGCTGCAGATAAAGACAACGGATGTTTTTTTCAGGTCAAATTTCGCTTCATAAATGCTGCTATATGTTTTACTTTTTATTTTTAGCGTTACGTTGCACAAACCTCGATTACTCCGCTAATTTGGTCGATGTGGCTCAAATAATCAGACAATAAAACTACAACGGCAAGCAGGAAATGAAAAAAAAAAAGCATCATCTGGGTTTTTAGGTAACAGTTAAGCCCCAAAGTTTTTTTTTTTTTTTTCAGATCCCTGGTAGTTTTATTTTTTGCTTTTTTTTAATTTCTTTTTTTTTCCTTCTGATTGGAAGTTTTGTTTAATTAGGAGACTTTAATTAGCATTCTTACCCAGTGGAAGGCTACCATTAGGGGGTTTGCTGCTTTAATTCAAACAAAGGTTTTTAATTTAGAAAGAATAGGTAAAAAAGGATATAGATTATTTTAGACAGACCTATTCATTCTGTTTTTATACAAAAATAAATTCCCCTTATATAGTGTTTTATTATCTTTTAAAATATCCCCCTCTGGGCTTTAAGGTTATTCCTATTTAAGCGACCAACTAAGATTTCTCCTGTTGGGTGTTTATACGTTTTAGAAATTATAAACGGCATCAAAGTTTATAAATTATCTTGGAAGAGGACAGCTTTGTTTCCTTTTTTAAGGGCCATTTAGGAGAAAAATGGCAGATATCGATGCAAACCTCACTGGAAACAATGTGTGGACTTGGTGTTTCGGTGGGTTTTTCTTATAAATTAAGCTAGCTAAAAATAAAACCGTCACTTTAACGTTAAAACCTGGTGCTCACCACTTTTTAATCTGCTTTGAATGTTCAGTTTCTTATTTAATTTCTTCTTTAACACAACAGTTTTATTTAGTGCTTGAGTTATAAACCAAGCGGCAGGTAACACCGGGAGTTTAACATGTGAACTGGATTGGTGGATAACTAACCTTAAAGCAAATAACTATTTGGTGTGCAGAAATGTTTTAAAAAGTAACGTAAAAAAAAGGCTCCAAGCAGACAAAAACAGCTTTTTTTCACTGCCTGAATGCAGCGGCTTCATTGCACGACCAACAGAGAGCATCAGTCACCATCTGCGGCGCATTTGAGCCTCACAGTGTAACTATTTAACCTAGAATAGACACATTAACGGAGCTCCCCTACAGAGCGCGTAGACCTCGTCTAGCTGTCGCATCTAAATGCATTCCAAATGTACAAAAACTTGCAGCCAAACTCTGTGTGTAGAGTAGAGATCTGTTGGATTCACTGTGTAAACATCCAGGTAGCTCCAGGGCAGCGCACAGACTGTGTGCACATATCGCTCTCCTCTGACTTGTTTGTTAGAAATGTAATCGCCCAGCTCATAAAAGTTCAAGATAAGTTTAGGGGAACAGTTTGCATGTGTTTTGTTTTCCGTCTTCGCCTGTTCTCATGTTAGCCTTGTCGACGTTTACATATCCGATTGCCTCCTCCATCTGCAGACTGTTAAGCGATGGAAGCGTGGAGACCGGTAGCATTTGGTAGGAGCCAGCTGTACCCCTGGAAGTAACCCGGCTGGCCCGAGTGTATACGTACGTGTGTTCCTGTGCATCCTCATTGCCTCGGATGGTAGAATGTGGAGAAATAAGTTTATACCAGTGCCTTCTAGAGTCAGACGTGGGGAAATGTGGAGGTGGAGGGAGGGGAGGAGTGGTGCGGTGGAAGAGAAGAGGTAAGTCAGGCTCGGACTAAAACGGTGTAGCGGGCCGTGGATGTGCCATATGAAGTCTGACTCCACAGGTAGAAGCCCCGCCCAGCTCCTAAAAAGCCACCTCAGTAATTGTGACGCATCATTAGGTTCCTGAACGCTGATCCCTGCCACAGGGGGAAAGAGTTTCCCTCCGTTCTCTCGCACTCCCTCGTTTTCAAACATGGAGGAAAACGACCTTCCTTACTGTACGTTGTTACCGTGTCTGTGAAATACTGTTATATTTATTCCTCTTTTATTTTGTATGTGGGTTTATGTTTTTTCACCTCATAGTTTTAGGTCACTTTTCTTTTCTTATTTAATGTTGGTTTTGTTTTTTCAACGATGGTTTAAAAAAAAAAAAAAAAAACCTTGCTCGTTTTTTACACCATGTTCACACAGAGATGGTCCAAACTGGTTTCGCCCTCAGTCACCCTCACATACGCACATCACACGACTTCTTTTCCTATTCAAGTAATTGAATATATTTACTGTATCTCCATGGAAACTGTAACTTCTTGAAAGTTTATGGTCACATGTAACACAATAAAAACAAAATGTCATACTTCATTCCGTCTCCATTTGGTCAATAAGGTTAAAAAGTGTCAAATTGATGAAATTACAAAGAATGTTCTGTTATTTTTATTTTTTATTTTTTATGGGAAAGTCAAATATAATAAAGACCAAATATAGACTTTACAGTTATTTTTTTTGCTGAGGTTTCTCAGCATCCAATATGCCTGCCATAGCTATAAAGGATGGTTATAGATGCAATAATAGAACATTTCAGATTGCTTTAAAGATCCCGCATAAAGAGTTTGTTAATTTACTATTTTTATAAATATGGCTTTATCACAAATTTAATCTGGTAGATTTATTCAAACTGATTTAATGTTAATTTTGAGTTTAATTTATCTTAGACCCCAATATTGACTGGAAGATCCCCTCATATAGGTAATCTACCAATTACTAAGGCATACTTAACCCTAAAAATAACAATGAATTCTAAATGCTTTTATTCAGATGACCATCTTTAGCTTAGATTAGAACTTATATTAATCTGCTACCCACTGAAGCAGCATATTTGGACAACATTTGGAGAAGTGAGAAGGACAAACATAAAAAATAGATGAAATCTATATAACATTTGTTCATATTTAAGTGATATCTGTTGATTTCTTTATGGATATTGATCATTAAAAGACTTACATTACAATTTTATTTGCATGTAGTTAAAATTACATAAAGTTAGTAGAAATGCGTAACAACTTTAACGCAATATTTTCCAGATTAAGAGTCGCAGGAATTAACAGTAAATCAAAAGCTTCAGCACACATTTCATTGTGCAAAATGTGAATATTAATCTGAACAAAAAGTCTAAAAGGTGTAACATCTCATTTCTTCCAGAGCAGGATTCTTCACAAGGCAAACTATATGTCTCCTCAGCAACAAGCTGCTTTTTTTTTTTTATTTAAGTAAGCAAACTCGCATAAATTAAAATAAACAAATGGAAATTGCTGCTGTGATATCTTAGTCTTAAACTACAGGTGCTGGTCATAAAATTAGAATATCATGAAAAAGTAGATTGATTTCAGTAATTCCATTTAAAAAGTGAAACTTGTATATTATATTCATACATTACATACAAACTCATATATTTCAGATGTTTATTTTGTTTAATTTTGATGATTACAAATGACAACAAATGAAAATCTCAAATTCATCATATCAGAAAATTAGAATATTGTGAAAAGGTTCAAAATTGATGGCCCCTGGTGCCACACTCTAATCAGCTAATTAACTCAAACCACCTGCAAAAGCCTTTAAATGGTCTTTCAGTCTAGTTCTATAGGCTACACAATCATGGGGAAGACTGCTGACTTGACAGTTGTCCAAAAGACGACCATCGACACCTTGCACAAGGAGGGCAAGACACAAAAGGTCATCGCTAAAGAGGCTGGCTGTTCACAGAGCTCAGTGTCCAAGCACATTAATAGAGAGGCGAAGGGAAGGAAAAGATGTGGTCGAAAAAAGTGTACAAGCAAGAGAGATAACCGCACCCTGGAGAGGATTGTGAAACAAAACCCATTCAAAAATGTGGGGGAGATTCACAAAGAGTGGACTGCAGCTGGAGTGAGTGCTTCAAGAACCACCACACACAGACGTATGAAAGACATGGGTTTCTGCTGTCGCATTCCTTGTGTCAAGCCACTCTTGAACCACAGACGGCGTCAGAAGCGTCTTGCCTGGGCTAAAGAGAAACAGGACTGGACTGCTGGTGAGTGGTCCAAAGTCATGTTCTCTGATGAAAGTAAATTTTGCATTTCCTTTGGAAATCAAGGTCCCAGAGTCTGGAGGAAAAGAAGAGAGGCACTTCATCCACGTTGCTTGAAGTCCAGTGTAAAGTTTCCACAGTCAGTGATGGTTTGGGGTGCCATGTCATCTGCTGGTGTTGGTCCATTGTGTTTTCTGAGGTCCAGGGTCAACGCAGCCACATACCAGGAAGTTTTAGAGCACTTCATGCTTCCTGCAGCTGACCAACTTTTTGGAGATGCAGATTTCATTTTCCAACAGGACTTGGCACCTGCACACAGTGCCAAAGCTACCAGTACCTGGTTGAAGGACCATGGTATCCCTGTTCTTAATTGGCCAGCAAACTCTCCTGACCTTAACCCCATAGAAAATCTATGGGGTATTGTGAAGAAGAAGATGCAATACACCAGACCCAACAATTCAGAAGAGCTAAAAGCCACTATTAGAGCAACCTGGGCTATCATAACACCTGAGCAGTGCCACAGACTGATCGACTCCATGCCACGCCGCATTGCTGCAGTAATACAGGCCAAAGGAGGCCCAACTAAATACTGAGTGCTGTACATGCTCATACTTTTCATGTTCATACTTTTCAGTTGGCCAACATTTCTATAAATCCTTTGTTTTTATTGGTCTTCAGTAATATTCTAATTTTCTGATATGATGAATTTGAGATTTTCATTTCTTGTCATTTGTAATCATCAAAATTAAACAAAATAAACATCTGAAATATATGAGTTTGTATGTAATGTATGAATATAATATACAAGTTTCACTTTTTAAATGGAATTACTGAAATCAATCTACTTTTTCATGATATTCTAATTTTATGACCAGCACCTGTATTTCACTTTTTATGATCCCGGTGTGTTTTTATGAGCCCAGACACTTGAAAAGGTTGGGAACCCCTTGTTCTTTCAACATGAGGTCCATAAAGACACAGTTGAGTGGACTAGAGGAACTCTTACAAACTGTGGAGAGTCCTGATCTCAATACATATAGATCTATAGATGGATCATCATTGGGTTGTAGTCAGTAGAGACTGAGAACCAGGCTTAACAAATGTGCTTTTGGATAAACGGTCAGGAAAAACTACTATTAACTCATAGATGTAAATCCCTTTATTGTCTCACAATGGGGAAATGAACTCTTGGGGAGCAGTGGGCTGCCATTGTGTGGCGCCCAGGGAACAGTTTTGGGTTAAGGGTCCTGCTCAGGGACCCAGAGTGCAGGCTCTGGGCATCGAACAGAGTACTTGCAAACTTCTCAGAGCAAAAATGCACTGCTCTAACCACTAGTCCAACCCTCATAAGCATTCCTAGAAGAGGGAAAGCCGTTACAGCTGCAAATGTTGGACCGTCACTGAATGTAACTTAAGTTGATATGCAGGTAAAGGCAGATGAGTGAATATTTTGGTAATAAAATTGATGAATTTGTATTCAAAAATCCAAACTGCCACCAGAGGGCATTAGAGAGCCTTTCTCCAAAGATTAGAGGAAGTTGTAGATTATTCTTTAGCCACAAACTTTCACACAAACCTGTCACTCTGCACTAAGTTTACACATTTATCTTAATATTTATATCAAACTTTACACATCGGAAACTAAATTATTGTTTTGACATTTTCTATTCTCTTAATATATTGTTATATTTAGAAAATATTGAAGTATGCAGTGAAGGTAACAGTAACTGAACTAGATAGATGTGAACAGCAGCAAGTTGGTCAAACTTCATTTGTTCATTTCTATTGTTTGTTTCCTTCGATCAACCATCCCAGCTGTCAGTTTTTCAGCCAAGGACGTTGACAAAGGTTGATAAAGCAGAGCTGCCCTCTCTGTACCTCTCATATAACATTTAAACATTTGATATCAGTCTCTACTCTGTCAAATCTATCCCTACCTTCCTTTATACCATATATAGGTACTATAGTTATTCCACCATCAATGGCAGAACTAGATGTAGAAAATGATAGGAAATTAAGTTCAATCTAAAACAGCCAAATACTTTATTCTCTCTGTTCTTTGCTCCCATTTGAAAGCTATAAAAAAGTCGTCTTCCATCAAATAGATGACATAAGATGGTCTCTGGGGGATCAGTCTATGGTTTGGCTGATGCTGGAGATGATCAGAGGAGCTACGTTTTTGCCGCCATCACTTGAGCAGGGACTGAAGTAAGGATAGAGTTTGTTGCTGAAGTTGCAGTTAGTAAAAGAGAAGATGAGGTGTGCCGCCTCAGCATCAAAAAAAGAAACCAGACCTTCTTCATAATCCACAAATACCCCAACCTTTTGGGGCGGGGAGATCAAAGACAGAGGAACGGAGGGTCCAGTCAGAGCTCTGTAATTGCCGTTTCTTAACCACATGGCCCAGTAGCCATTTTCAGGACAAATGATGTTCTCGCCCTTCCTGTTGATGGACTCTCGGACAACTCCTAATTCCCATTTAGTTTTCCCTTTAACCCAAACCTCGTAGTAAAACTTTCCTGAGGAGAAACTCTGTCCTCCCAAAACTCCAAAGGATGACAGCCTCTCCGGTTTGTCTGGTAGGGGCTGTTCGAAGTCACCGCAGCTCACTCTTTGACCGTCATCGGACAGAACCAGGTAGGGATTTGCAGTATTTGGATCCAGAGTCACGTCCACTCCATACAGGCGGGCTCTCTCAAGTTGAAAACCAGCGCATAGCTTCTCCATCTCTGTGCTGATTGTTTCCAGCTGCGCTGCAGCTGTTCTCACCGTCACGTCGCAGGCGGACTGGACTCTGACCTTGGTCCAGTCCTTGGTGGTAAACGTCGTGTGTTGGGTGTTTTGGAGCAGATGGAAATGCTCTTCTATTTCTGTCATCTCCTTCAGTACAGACCTTTCCCTCATCAGCTTGGAGATTTCCTCCTCCAGCTCTTTTATCAAACCTTCTGCCCGTTTTTCTATCGCTTTCTGCTTCTCTTCAATCACTTCCATGAAAAGATCTAGAATTTTCCTCGCAGACTCAATCAAACTGGAGCAGTTCTCAACGACGGCGGCTGTCACTTCCTCCCGATCGCGCTCGCTGAGCTTCACTGACTTTTTGATCTGCTCCATCTTTTGGAATCTCTGCTGGATCATCTGCTCAACACCTACTCTGTTCTTCTCCAACTCTTTCTTCTTTTCTTTACACTCCTCTGTCAACGCGACCAACCGGTGCTTCTTATGGTCGGACGCTGCACAGCCCTGACACAAACTCATCCGATCAGTCTTGCAGAACAGCTCCAGAGGCTTCTTGTGCTTCTCGCACATCATTGTCTCCACTTTCCTGACTGGATGGATCAGTTTATGTTTTTTCAACGCCACGGTTCTCAAATGAGGCTCCAGGTGAGTCTGGCAATAGCTCGTGGCACACACCAGGCAGGTCTTTAGAGCTTTCTCTTTGGGTTTGGTGCACACGTCACACAGAACCCCTCCTGAGCTGGTATTTACTTGTCCCGACAAGCTCCTGGCATTCCTGAAGTGAGCAGCCATCTCAGATTTAAAGGTGTTGATCCGCAGCGCTGGCCTGGGGTCAAACCTCTCTTTACACAGAGGACACTGCTGTTGCCGGCTGACGCTCCAATGCTTTGTGATGCAGGACTTACAGAAGTTGTGTCCGCACGGTATGGTGACGGGATCCATGAACGCATCCAGACAAATGGAGCACAGGAACTCATCTTCAGACAGAAAGCTGGAAGCAGTTGCCATGTTTACGAATCCCAATCCACAGCGAAACCTGTAAACACCAATAATGACCTTTCATACATTCTTATATTACTTTAAAATGCAAACCTTATCAGCAAATCTATTTTCTTATTTAGGTTGTTAAGACTCCAATCTCCTAGTTGATCATCTAGACAAAGAGCTTGTGTAATTGTTGAGTTTCCTGAGTCGCTCTACTCACCTGCGTTTGTTTTATCAAAGAACAAAGAAGGAATATCACCCAAAGCAGGCAAGTTGCTTTAGTTTTTCCTTAAGGAATGGGATCTATCTATCTTTCCTCCCTTTAAACTCCACCTCTTGTTTACTTTCCTCCACCATACAGGTTTTTGGTGTCATATTGCAGAGGTGATATGAAACCAAACAAGAGGTTCTCTCAACTTTTTATTCTCCAGCAGTTGACGGTGGATGTTAAGGGAAGGACCAAAGCCTGTTAAATGCTGACCAAGTTATGATCACAGATTGTCGGTCTGTGTTCATCCACCTGCTTCCTGAGAGCATTTCCATTCTGGACGAACACCTTAAGTCTAAGTGCTTCTCTTGCACAGAAGTGGTTCCTTCCAGTCAACAGCATTTCCATCAGAGCTAGCTCAGTGCTAGCATAGACCTGATCCTTACTGGACCCAAATGCAGAGATGGAAACTGAAGAGGAATCTTGAATATTTAATCTAGTTTACCATACCATACCATACCATACCAACTTTATTTATGAAGCACTTTATACACCGAACAGGACCAAAGTGCTGTACACAATCATAAAATACAATAAAATTATAAAATAGAGAAAAAAACGAGTGTAAAATACATATTAGTATACAAAAAGAATAAAACAAAGTAAAACGTCTCAAATTGTGTCAAAAGCCAAGGAAAAAAGATGAGTCTTAAGAAGGGACTTAAAAGCAGTAAGAGAAGAGGCCTGTCTTATGCTCAGAGGCAGATCGTTCCACAGCTTAGGAGCTGCCACAGAAAAAGCACGGTCTCCTCTGAGCTTGCATTTTGTCTTTGGGACCCTCAGAAGCAACTGATCAGCTGACCTGAGGGAACGGGAGGGTGTATAAGAATGTAACAGCTCAGACAGATAAGAAGGAGCAAGGCCATTAAGAGTTTTAAAAACAAATAAAAGAATTTTAAAATTAATCCTAAAATGTACTGGCAGCCAGTGTAAGGAAGCTAAAACAGGGGAAATGTGGTCGAATTTTCGTGTACCTGTTAAAAGACGTGCAGCAGCATTTTGAACCCTCTGAAGATGAGAAATATACAAGTCGCTGACCCCTGTATAAAGTGAGTTACAGTAATCCAGCCGTGTTCAAATGGCAACATAAGCTAAAGTCCACAAACAAAATACTGAAATCCAGGAAAACTCACATGAAGGGCAAGAAATGTTGAGGAACCAGAAAAACAGTAACTAAAGAGGGAGAGTATAAATGAGAGACTGAACAAAGACCAGGCTAATCAGCTGATAGGGAGCAGGTGTGGATAGAAGAAGCTAGAAGGGAGCTAGAGGAGAGTGACTCAAGATGGCAACAGAGAGGGCAAAGAGATACATAAGAATTTGCATACAACCAGAAAAGGTTGTATACCTGTAAATAGAACCAAATAGTACAGCATTATTACACCTCACAAATATAACTTGATTTGAAAAGCTAACGCTAACCTCTATTTTTATGCATTCTTACCCTACAGACACAGTCAATGGTGTCAGAAGTGCACACATTTGTTACTGAAGTAGAAGTATAAATACTGTAGTTTAAAAACACTCTGGTAAAAGTTGAAGGATCAACCTGACCACTTTACTCAATTAAAAGTGAATAAGTATGTGCTCCAAAAACTACTTAAAGTATAAAAGTATAAAGTAACCTTTAAAAAAACCAGCCAGATGCCGCTATATGAATTGAGAGCTCAATTTTTCGACTATTTTGAAAAATTCTTTGAGATACGGCCAAGGATGAGGGAGGTGTTGTTGGTCTTCGTCTCCTGATACGCTCTCGCCTGTGTCCGACCTTTCAGACATTTCAACATCTTTTTCTGAATCCATCATTGTAGCATGGCATAGACAATTCACAGTTTGCAGTTTGAAGAACACCTGCTAGCTTCTGATGATTTCCTTTAGCTAACCAATGAGTGTTTGCATTGTATGACTCATCAAATCACACCAGTTTTCACTAGATGTAGATGGAGCCAATGATCTGCATTGGATGGCGCACATGACGTGAAATAAATATTTATAAACATTAAACCGAAGCCAAAAATAATGAGTAATGTTTGTTTTAAAATTGTAAGGAATAGAAAGTACAGATACTTGTGTGAAAATGTAATGAGTATAAGTCAGAAGTAGGACGAAAAATAAGTAATGGAGTAAAGTATAGATAACTTAAATGTGTACTTAAGTACAGTAATGAAGTATTTGTACTTCATTACTTGACACCTCTGCACACAGTAGCCTGTGATCTATATGGTAGGTTTCGTCAAGGAGAAAGTTGTTCCCTCAGAAAGGTTTGACTAAAAAACAAAGCTAGGGAGTCTGTAATGGGCTTTGGTGTAGTACCACTGCTACAGACATGAGTTGATTATTAGGATATTAAAAAAGTAACATAGCGTAATTAAAACAGAGAAGTTATCTACGAGCATTAGGACTGCTGCACAGCTATCTGCTACAGGAAGTAAGAAAAATCAACAGATTGAAATTCAATTATTTTTTTTTGGATCATCTTATATTCTGCATAATTATTTTTTAAGCAATAAGTCATTACTCGTACTTTCCTCATACAGTGTTGTTCTTGTACAACCAGACTGTCTCAAACCAGAGGCTTCTCCAGATCTGCTGTAAGACTGACTGCTGCAGGAGATCCTTCCAGCCCAGGGGTGGGCTATTCCAATTCCTGAGGGCCGAAATCCTGCAACTTGTAGACATGTCTTTGGTCCAACACACCTGAATCAAGTAATTAGATGATTAATTAGTCTGTGTTAGGAGCTAATTCAGCCTTTTGATATAAGCGTGTTGGACCAAGGACAAATCTAAAAGCTGCAGAATACTGGCCCCCATTAACTGGAATTACTCACCCCTTTTTTAACGTATAGCCAACAGCATCTAAAACAGTTTGTAGAAGAAACCTCCATTACTGTTCATCTAGCTGTGCAGCAACACTAATATTAACTATAGATGTCAATAGCATCCTTTAATATATATATATTTGACTAAGAGATAAAGAGAGTTGATGTTGAGCAGCTGGGGGTCACTTTGTATATATTACATACTAATAAGTTGAAGTCTGTCCTTTTATATTTAGTTACTTTGTTATATGTCAGCATTTATATCCGATGTCACTAAAGATGTATTTAGATTTCAGCTTCACTGGAAAACAGAACTCTGAGAGGTTTTGTTTTCATCCTCTTCCTCCTAAACATTTTATTAACATTCCCATTTCTTCCCAAATATTGCCTTTGGTCCATCCTTGTGCTGAATGAGTTGGATGTTGCTGTTGCTAGGATACCTCACCCTTAGGATTTCTCATCTAGGAAGGAATAAGGAAGAGCAGCTGGGAAAAAATGAAAGATGGGTCAGACTTTAAGACAAGAAGAGGATTGGGAAATAAAAATAAACATTGCAGAAAGAAAAGATGTGTATAATTGTTGGATTTAAAGTGATAGATTTAAGAGTGTCTATGCATTGATTGCAGTAAAATAGAAGACAGTGGCTATATAGAATATAGACTGAAGCATCTCGAGTTATAAGTGAGTCCGTACAGATATTTTAGATCGCCCGTTTTTAAAAGAAATGTTCATTTGGTTATTTGATTGATAGTGTTATTAAAACAGATGAAACATTTTTAGATCAACATCAACCAAATAAATCCAAAATTTTATTATTTGATGTTACAAACAGATAATTTTGATATAAACCTAAACACAGCATCCCTCTACTAGAACCTCATTTTAACCTTGAAGCATGGAGTTGGAGGTATCATGATTTGAGGCCTTTTCAGTTTATTCTAATATTTTAACAGCTGTTAAGGAGTTGATGACACTAAATTGTGATTTA
Source organism: Cyprinodon tularosa (assembly GCF_016077235.1). NCBI lineage: Eukaryota > Metazoa > Chordata > Actinopteri > Cyprinodontiformes > Cyprinodontidae > Cyprinodon > Cyprinodon tularosa. The sequence continues at coordinate 1,694,783 of NW_024038589.1, read as the reverse complement.
AATGGGATCAAATCAACTTCCAAAGATTAATAAAAACTTCAAATAATTTCTTAGACCTAAATATCTAACATGCTGTGTAACATGATCCCAATGCTGGTTTATTATTAAGCTACAATTATTCCTAATTCCCTTATAGTAGTTTCAGATATTCATTTATATGATTATAATAGAGATATTTATTTTATTTTTATCCAGATAATAATAACTATAAATTGAAATGGGGTCCAGTTGTTTATATTGTATACTGGTCAGCTGAAGTGCAGCCTGTATTAAAATCTGTGTCAAAATTGAAAAAAAGTTTAGTTAGATCTTTATATCCAGATTAAATTAAAACCATTAAAACACATAAATAAATCTGGATAATTTTCATGAACAGCCTGACGCATCCACACCCAAAAATAAATGTTTGTCATTACACGTATACATGATTAAAAAAAAAGATTCTGAGAGCCAATCAATAAAATAATCTGTCCTTTATTAAATTTATAGTGAAACCTAATAGGAATATATTTTCACAATCCAAAACCTATTTTCCTTCCAGGTATACAGACATACGGCTGTTTTAAATATGATGCTATTGCTGTGATAGGATGATTTTCAATGTAAAGTTTTAGAGAAATGTATATTTACATTTTTTGTGTTATGATAATTTTCCTTTGTAGAAATTTCACAATAAAAATTACATTGAAGATGTAAATGATGCTTTTCAGTGCATCTTGATAGCAGTTTTAAAGCTTGCATACTTTCTTTTTTGGGGCGAGGGGCTCGATATCAATGTCTTTATTGGTGCCACAAATTCCTGGTGACTCCGTGGAGCAACATTAACATAGAATTTAAAACCAGTTACAAATTAAGGAGGTTTTTACAGCCTGGATTTATAAGTGATTAGTCTAATAAATTTAATTTTTTGATTTTTTGCAGAACGATTTATATGGAGCACAGTGAACAAAAGCCCTTTTCCCCAGTGCTGTTTCAGGCAAATTGAACAGAGTACTAAATAATCATTTGGACACAAAGAATAAGACTAAAAACTTCTCTGTGTGATGGAGTTGTGGATGTAGCAGTGCCGCAGACAGAGCATGGAGTTATAGATTAAAGATTACTCATGTTCCTGCTTGCTGCTGGACGAAGAAGAGCATCCCACATTACAATACAGCTCACAATTACGTGTCAAAGCTCTACAGTTTGTAACAAACATCCGAGAATAAAGTCACTGATTTTAAGGCATTGATCGGAGGCCCTCATATTAACCTTGTGCTGCAAGCTGGATTGATTGAGATCTGAGTTTTCAGTCTCACAACATAATCCATCTTGAAAGACTCACGCTAATACGTCTGTCTCATAACCACCAGCGGGTCGGACCAATGAAAAGCTAGCAGTGGTTTTTGGGCGGGACATGCAGGAATGATGACAGTCAGATGGGCCATTCTGGGGAATTATAATCATGGCTACGCTGGATAACTAACCTGTTAATACCGCAATTGACTCAGTTTTAGCTAAAATAGCGACAATTTCTTGAATAGAAAAGAAGGGAATAGAAGAGAAAAACCTGGTGCATTTGTAGATGGGAAAGAGGTCTTTTGGAAAAAGTTTGATTTATCAGCTTACTCTGCTAGTTTTAAAAACACTCAAGAAGCTGCAGAGGAATCCTATTGTGATTATTTGCTGAATTTGAATTGAGTCCTGCGTCCTCCGAAGGCCAGACTTGAAGGCTGATTATGCCATAGTGCGGCAAGGAAGGAAAGAAATGCTTCCTTCTTTTTGCCCGTTTACGTAGCCTTGGATAGCCGTGATTCATTGCTGCTCCGTGCTCAGAGAAAAAAAGGTACCTGGTGCTGAAAAGTGGTGAATATTGGAAGTGCACAAGAACGTGAATAGTGCTGTTGGAAATTAATAAAAATAATTGTTTTAAATGGTTATTGAGTCAGATATGTGGCATTAATGATGGGTTTATTGAAATGTTTTTTTTTTATATGTCCCTGTGTTAATGGGTTTGGTTGATATTTAGGACAGATTCTAATATATCTGCAGTGTTGGGACTGTAAATCTGATACGATCACCAAAAGGACAAGATCGCGAATACAAGCAGCCAAAATGAGTTTCCTTTGCAGGGTGGCTGGGCGCACCCTTCAAGATCGCGTAAGAAGCTCATTCACCCGGGAGGAGCTTGGAGTCGTGGCTCCTCCACGTCGAAAGGAGCCAGTTGAGGTGGCTCGGGTTATTATGTTATTAGCACCCTGAACAGCAGTGAGAAGTTTGGTATTCATTCTTTTCCTGCTTTATATGTCAACTCTCACAGTTGCTAGGCGACAGACTATATCACAGTAAAAGCCGCGTTTGAATTTACAGCCAAAACTCTTCCGGTCTCCTTATCTTCACTGACCTCCAAGGATCCAATCCAGATAGACCGCGTCATTGGAGGATGCAGCCTTTAAAATAAAAAGAAATCCCTTTGTGTCTCTGTTGGTGGCTCTCATGGACGACCAAGACGATTGGCTAAAAGCATAGTATGGAAGGCAGGTACTAGCTGACACGCCCTAATCAGCTCGAAGTATTGTACTAAACTTCCCTTCTTTTCATGGACAAGGAACAGAAGCCATCCCAGATTGATAACGTAGAGCTCAACTCAGTTCTACATATATTAAAGGCAGCGCTGTAGGAAGCCGCATCATGGTGGGGCCCTTGGCAGGCATAGGAACGCACCAAGGGCAGTGCTCTGCAGCAACACATGGCCTCAGTAAGTCACTCCCCAATGAATGGTTTGAACTGAAACTGGAATCTCGACTAGAATGTAAGTTGTAGCTGACGATAAAAAATTGATTGATTGATTTGACATATTAATCTGGCTACTGCCAGGTTATTCATATATAGGAAGTTCCCATAATCCAAAATTGATAAAAAATGATGCCGTGGCAATTAGCTTTTCGCTTTAATAGAAAAAATACATTTAAAGGAGTCACAAGCAAAATGCCAGAGTATTTATACAAATGAACCACCCCTGGAGTTTCCCTCTAGAGGAGACACGCTAGGGAAAGCTTGAGGGACCTTCTTGCTGTTTTAGTTCTATTAGCATTAAGAACCAGATTTAACTTCAAAAGTGAGAAGTTAACCACATTAAAAGCTTTCTGCATCTTAGCATCCGACATGTTTTTTCCTAATTCATATATGTACATAAGAATCCTAATAATGAACACTGCTGCATCTCCATTTTCTTCACAAAACATGTAACAACCAGCAATACCATTTCTAGCTCTTTAACTAGCCTTCATGTAACGAGAAATTAAGAGACTTCTTTTTTTAGTTTTAAAATAAAAGTTGTCATTAATTTTGTGAAAACTGAGATCTGAAAATAAAAATGAACAATATTAATGTTGTAACTTCTTAATTAGCAAAGTGTAACTAGCACAGTTCATTAGAAACCTTTATAGGTCAAAGGGGTCAGGTTAATATAACTCCAGCCGTTCCGCTGGAAAGCAGAATCCCTCGTGCCGCTTCTGCAGCTGTATATTTGGTGAGGCTTAAACGGGTTAACACAGATATAATGAGGTAATCCGCAGTGTTTGCAGTGTTGCTGAGGTTGTGCTGGATGCTGGCTCAGCTTTTATCCCCCTGTGGTATCCAGAGAACATAAAGGAAATGCTGCAGCAAGCCGCTCTCATTCAGAGCCGGATTAGTGCAGCGCATGGCGTCTTTTTATTCTGATGTTCCTCCTCTTCTTTAAAAAAAAACAAACAAAAAACTGACTGATCCGAACACCAGAGTCTAACGCTGTACAAATCTGGTGTTCAGGGCGGTGCTGCCCATCTAACCCCGTCCGTCTTTATTTCCATCCAGCAAAGCACTGATATCAGAAATCGTACCTCAGTCTGATAGTCCTCATTTGAATGCATGTCCACAATGATGATTTTCTTTTTTCCCTTCCTGTCTGGGCTTGAACAGCTGCAGCTATTTTTAGAAGGAGGGATTGCTGTGGGGAACCCCTTTTGCTACAGCTGCTTTCTCATCTCTCCCTGAATGCAAACTTTAGCCGCAGTCCAGCTGCTTAATTATTGATAAGCTCTCTGCTCCATTCTTAGGTTTCCCTAAATTAGCTGCGCGTTGCCATAAAATCAGAAGCTGATCCAATGCTTGTGTAACTGACAGAATCATCAACAAAGCCTGGGTCTGCTCAGATTTCACCATCAAAGCTCTTTACCAAAGCTAGATATGCACAAGCGTGTCAAAGGATCCCCTTAGAAGGACATTGTGCTGTTATTGATCACTCAGTGGATCTAACCAGTTTTCACTTTGCATTTCTCTACCTTTATCAGCTCTACGCTCCTTTACTGCAATCAGGAGAGATTACCCTTTTCCATATGAGCAGGGGTTGGCACAGCAAACCAAAACGTTAGCTTCACTAATCCACGTTCCTCCATAGAGTTTTTAAAGAGTTTTTAAAAAATCATGACAATTGTCCCTTAGCAGATGTAATGATTTTTGGACTTTGTGGTTTTTTTGGTCCTGTTTAAGTTTCTTTTTGAGTTTTCAGTTGCACTTTCATTTATTTATTAACTTTTTTGAGTTTTTGTAGCACTAGTGGCTCGTTTTTTCGACAGTAGGCTGACAGGAAAGGTGGTATGAGAAAGGGAGAGAGACATCCAGCAAAGGACCACAGATCGGATTCGGAGTCGAGAACTAAGGCGTCCATACATGGATCGTCTGCGCTAACCGCTGCACTTTCATGGATGTCATTCTTTTGCATGTTGCATCATTCTAGTTGTTTTCTTGTATATTTAAGAGGTATTGTATTTTTTGAGTAACGGTCTGTTGCCCCTTGTGCCAGTCTCCTTTCCTCTAGCTCCCTTCTAATTACTTCAATCCACACCTGCTCCCTATTAGCTTATTAGCCCGTTATTTGTTCTGTCTCACATATTTACACCTCCTTTTCAGTTCTTCATTCCTGGATTACCATCATTCTTTAGGTTTATTCCTCCCTATATCTCCTATTTTTTTGGTTCTTGAGTTTTCAATCAGTTCTGGACTATGGATTTAAAATTTCTATTTCTTCATTAAAATTTGCAAGTAATCATGTCCAACATAACCAACCCTGACAGCAGATCTAACCGCTCCCAGCAAAAACAGAAAATAAAAGCCCTTCTTCAATTAAATACAGGACAAATAAACTGTTGAAACTTATGGGAAAAGCATAAAGCTGACTAGGCCTAAAGGTATGAAAAAAATCACAGGCAAGCAACTCAGTAAAACAAATAAAAAAACTTGTACTTCATTCAACTTATGCAATCAGATGGCCACCACTCAATAATCGCCTGACATATTACGCTGTCAAAGAAAGTGCAAATATTTTGATTGATACTAACATGCTTAATCAAGCTAACTATAAAATCAGCCCGACTCACTAATTAACTAATTTCCTTTTCACCTTCTCCCTCACACAAAGACTGTAGCTCATTCAAACCAGGCTCTCTGCAGGACCTGAAGTGTTCCCCCAAAATGCACCACTCATTCTCAGCCCTCATTATCAGCATCTTCTCTTCAACAGACAGGAACAAACCTGTTAGCAAACAAAAAATTGTAGAACCTGATTTTGTGGAAGCAAAAACAACCAGCTTTTGATTTACAACAGTATAAAAAGCTAATTCACTAAACAAAAAGTTCGGATTTTAGCCACAGATCTGCCCCCAACAATGCATGTGCGCTTTGTGGGTTTGGAACCTGATTAAAAAGATGTACAATCGTTTTATTTTATAAAGCAAAATGCAGCATTTCATATATTTATTTTGCTCACCAAACGGTTATTTCTGCTGTTGTTTCTGCTTCATCAAACAGGGTTTGGTTTTAAGGCGGACCTTTTTTAAGCCAAAAACTAGATGTAAAGTCTTATGCTGCGTTCACACCGGGGGCAGCTGGCGCGACAGAAGCAGCGAGTTTACATGCAAAGTCAATGGTTGACGCGCGTCAAGGCGCAGCAAAAGGTCCCGCGGCGCGTTTTGAGCAGCAGGCGCAGCGCGTCTGAGCAGCTGACGCGCCGCAAACGCGTTGCTGCTCGAGATGGAAAAATTGAATTTTTGCTGCTCGACGCGCCGCGTCAACCAATCAGAGAAGCTGATCTGGGAGCTGGCTGGGAGAGAGACACAGCGCTGATGACACAGACCGCTCTGATTACTCCTCTTAAACAGTTTATTAACGCATAATTAACTTAAAATATATACATCTGCCGGCAGAATATGTTTGCTTTTATTATTCTGGTGCCTGCAGATCGGATTATTTAGATGAAAAACACCTACCAGCCACCGCGGTAAACCGCGAGGAGGCTGCTGATGAAGGGATTCGTTCATTCATGATGAAGGGATTCGTTCATTCGTAACATTGGGAGACAGGATTGTAATCTGAATGAACTGACTGCACTGATGAAGTTTTCAGGTGTATTTTCTCACTTAAAAACATATTAAAACTACTTTATTCCCACTGATCACAGCAAATATAGCTGCAAGGCAGAGAAAGGATAGTGAAGCTCCGCCCAACGCGCGTCAGACACACTTTTGCACCGCGCAGCCAGAGCAGCAAAGCTGCTTCAGCCGCGCGTCAGAACTAACTGGTACAAGCAGCAAAAATGAAGCAGCAGACGCGATTTTGCTGCTTTTGCTGCGTCCGGTCTGAACGTAGCATAAGGACAATAGTCTATTAGTCTATAGTCCTCAATAGTCTAAGGACAAAAATCCTTGCTGCCTTCACCAAAAATTGTTGATTTAACTGCTTTCTAGGATGTGGTGTTCCACAGGGCCTTACGCTTGGTCCAATTGCTTTTAGTATGTTTATAGATTCTTTATTCATTTTTTGACTCTGGTTTTTGATGTTGTGCAATTGGAGAGATATTTCCTTTTATTCTTTACCTGTTGGACATTTTTTATGATGCGTAACCATAGAAATTTAGTTTTTTTATACCCGGAAGCAGCTTGTTAACATCTCTAAAGCTGAAATAATACTTCAACCACTTTCTCTAAGTATTAGTTGAGTTTATAAGGAGGATCCGAGAATGCAGAACAGGAGCAAGTAGAAAAGAGAGGAGCAGAAATTTCAACCCACCTCTCCCATCAATCTAACAACTCATTGAGAAAGAGCTGATCAGTTACTACAAGATTTAATTTCCCTTGAGATTAATAAAGTATTTTTGAAGTGAATTTGAATTGAATAATGACACCTATATTGGTTGTCCCATGTGCCAATCATTTGAAGTGCACACCAAAAGACAGATGTATGTGCACACTTCTAGTGTTTATGTATCCAGTTAGCTTTGATTTCAGCCCTTCCTTGTAACACCCCTGATCTCATGGTATACCCTGAAAATGAGTGAAGGTCTTAAGGCATAAAGGTTAATGAGAAGAAGACGAAGGCCTGAGAAGAAAAAGTGTATTTTAGAGATTCTTTCATGTGGTTTAACAGAGTAGGATGGACGGTCTGGGTGATTCTTACCTACATTTATGGCAAAATCCTCCTTTATACCATCCATCTGTCCATTTTCTTCTGCTTTATCCGGGCCCAGGTCACAGATGAAAGCAGTCTAAGCAGAGATGTGGAGACTTCCCTATCCACACACACCTCCTCCAGCTGTTTTGGAGGGACCCGAGGCGACACCAGGCCAGCTCAGTGTCCTGGGCCTTCCACGAGGCCTCCTCCCTATAGGACATGCCTGGAACACCTTGCAAGGGTGGCGACCAGGAGGCAACGACTCTTCTCCAAGCCCCTCTGAGCAGCTGAGCTCCTCACACCGACCTTGAAGGATGCACCCAGCCACCCTACCAAGGAAACTCATTTCCGCTCGGATCTTGTCCTTTTGGTCATTACCCAGATCTCATGATCATAGGTGACGGTGGGAGCATAGATCAATCAGTAAATTGAGAGCCTTGCCCCCTGTCTCAGCTCCCTCTTCACCACGACAGTCCGATACAGCGACTGCATCACTGCCGATGCCGCACCAATCCGTCTATTGATCTCATGCTCTTTCCATCCCTTACTTGTGAGCAAGACCCAGAGATACTTGAACTCCTCCACTTGAGACAAGGACTCTCCACCGACCTGAAGAGGTAAGTCCACCTTTCTCCGGTGGAGAACCATTGAGAATTTTGAGGACCTCCAAATCCTCCTTTATACCGTTATGTAAATAGAAATCCAGCTATCTATAACTTTCAGACTGTGTTTTTAAAATGCTAAATATTCAGCACGGAAACTCCTGTGCTTCAGATTTTGTGCAAGTGCCACTGAAATGGTGACGCAAGGACACCATCAAAAAACGACCTCATGATGTTATGAAAGAATTACTCGCCTCTACCTGAGGAGGTGAATGGCTGACATCATAGAGCAATAACACTGCACCCATCCATCTTCTCCGAATTAATGCGTCAGGGTCACGGTGGGGCTGGTGCCCATCTCCAGCAGTCTATGGGCGAAAGGCCAGTCCATCACATGCAATAAGACTCGCTACCTGATTAATTCATTGCTTGGCTATTTAATCTCTGCTTAAATAACGTTCAACTTCAATTTTATCCCGGCTAACAATAGGCAGAGATTAAATAAGCCAAGGCATGGTTAGCTTTTGTTCAGATCACTCTTCTTTCATATAACAGTCCAACACTAAAGCACTTAAGACTCTACCTCGTCTAGGAGATAAAACAAACCAACTTTTCATGCTGTGTGTGATGTCCAACCTCATTATATTCTCTAAGAATAAAAACCTTTGAATGTTGAAGTTGAAGCCTGATGGATCCATATCTGATTTATTCCTACAGATGTGACGATAAAGCTTATTGGACTAAACATAACCAATTCTTTCTTAATTTAGTATCTTTCTTCTGGCTGCAGCATGTTGCTATATATAGATCTATCACTTCAGGAGTGCTGCTGGAATCTGGTTTCTATCATCTTTGAGATGTTGGCATATTTTATCTGTTTGATATAGAACATTGTTTCAACATTATGTGCTTTTTTTATATTCAGAAACTTTGAACAACTTTAATTTAACTCATGGTTTTGTCTGCTTTAGGATCTCTTTATACATATTATTTGCTTCCATTACATCCTGCTGTGTCCTTTCAGCCCCCCAGCTTCCACCTTCTCCCTGCTTGCCAGTGAACCATTAACATTACCCAACCGTAACCAGGGCAGCTCAGGGTTTGTTTTTTTCCTCTGTTGGCCTCCGTGTTGACGCCACCGTCCGACTTCTAACAGCTCTGTTGGCATGCCCTGTCACAGAGACGGATGGATGAAACAACAGACGGGGGGAGGAGGACAAAATGAAGCTGGAGCTTCTGCTGGAAGTGGTGGTCAGAGGGGCGTGTGCTGCAGTGAGAGGAAGGCAGGCGATGACTTAGAGGTTTTGAGTCACAGACTTCTTTGGTTCTTATGGAGTGAATTTTGTTCCATTATTGTTGCAAGTGAAGAACATATTTTGTAAATGGGGATAAAGAAAAAAACGATGCAATACTAGAATCCTTTTTTTAATGTATTCTTTTCAAATTGCTTTATATAGATCCCATTCATTTCTGGGACGGGTTTTCCTCTGGAGTGAGGAACGAAGGCTGCTTTCTATTGGTCTGAAAATAAAACAAATCCTTAAGCTCAATCTGAAAAAATTAAATTAACTAAAATTTGAAAAAAAAATAAAATCTGAGAAAACAGCAAAGTTATTCTCAAAAACGTTTTAGGATTTTTTTTGTTTCATGGGTTGCATTTTTTAAATTTTCATTTATGAAACACATTCTTTACTTTTAACAGTACTGGAACAAAATTAATTTAATATTTGCTGGTCTTCCGTTCTGACATTGCGCTCAGTTTTATTTTCTTTTTATAAAGTAACAAATCAGAGATGTTCTGATTGTTTAAACCATCCTGTGATTTAAGAGTACTTCAAAGCTGTTGAATTCAGTTTATACACAGTCAAAAACTTCAACTTCAACATATATTCCAAAATTGAAAATAAAGATTAAATTATTTTCACAAAATTTCCACATATAAATCTTAATAAATACCTGCATTTCTACAAGCCTATATTTTTTACTTTCACTGGCGCTCTTACAGTTGAATTATATACCAGCTTTGCACATTAAGATATGATGGAGATCATCTGTAAATACCACTTTAATGAGGATATAATTATACCTTGATTTAAAGCTCATTTGTTTTATTGTTGATTTTTTCTTTTTACTTGGTTTTATTCTGCTTTTATTTTTCTTCTACTTTATTATCTGATTTATGTAGAGCACTTTAAATTGTCAAAGTACTTAATTGTGCTATAGAAATAAAATTGCCTTGCCTTGCACATCCCTCGTTAACGATGTGAGGAATAAATAAAAAGAAATTTGCTTTTCTGTCAAACGGAAGCTAATGGCATGTTTTTTGGTTTCTCATCAATGAGAGCATTATTACCATTTGTGTTACAATGGATTAGCTCTCTTGCTTTTACTGAAGCGATGATTTATTTTTTTGTGCTTTTTGATGATTAATTTATTACATTTTTTATTTATTTATGCATCAGATCCCTGAAGTGTTTGTCATGTTTTTTTTCTGGCCGTCACACAGGTTTTTCTGGACCGAGTCATTTAGGAACCAGCTCCTCACAGGCCCGCTGTCGGTCACTTCAATGCCCCAAACAGCAAATGTGGCACTTTTCATTGAGCCTGAGGATTATTTAAAGGTCATGTTGGCTCTTTTTGTCCCTAACACAACATCAGGGAGTTCTTTGTCATGGGCATCATAATAGATGCTCGGTTCTTTTAGCTGAACGTAAACAGCCCATCAGGTAGCCCCCATTTAGCTGATTTAGGCTTTTTAAAACAACGTCCCTGATACTCCCACAAATTTACAGCTGTTGATTAAAAGCAATCCACTGGACTTTGAAGATGTTTCAGTTCTCATCCAAAAGGCCATTTCAATCATTTCAATCAAAAGTGTCAGGACCCCTTCCTGACATTTTTTATTGAAAAACCTTCTTGGATGGGAAGTGAAACGTCTTCAAACTTGGAAACAAAGTCCAGTGGATTGTTTTTAATTTTCTTTTTTTGGGATTCCAAAAAAAGATTTTCCTGAATGCCATTTGGGATAATCAAGATTTGCTTTGGGTAATATGAGCCAATTCTGTGTTTTTTCAGTGGCTTTTATGGGAACGTTCCCATAAAAGCTATTCATTTTACCTAATCTTCCTCAGAACTTTTAGATTTCTTTAAGTAGGACATGGTGTGTTGCTTTTTAAAATTTCTTTATGGTCTACTTCAGGGGTGGGCAATTCCAGTTCCTGGGGGCCGGTTTCCTGCAACTTTTTGATCCATCCTTGGTCCATCACACCTGAATCAGATGGTTGAGTTACCTTCTCAGTAGGCAGTCAGTTCCTCCAGGGTCCTCTCAATCATCTAATGACTTGATTCAGGTGTGTTGAACCAAAGGCACATCTAAAAGTGGCAGGATACCGGCCCTCAGGAACTGGAATCGCCCACCCCTGGTCTACTTCATGTTGTCAGACAAGTGCTGTCAATTGAAATTGATTTGTAAATGATGATTTAATGTGATAAGGAAAAAAAACTGTTATCCATGCCAACTTTGTGCAATTAGAGACCATGAACTGGCCAGGTCTACCTTCTCCTGATTACTTCCAAAATCTATAAATATAAATATCTATAAATATAAATAAAAAAATTAAAAAAACAGACAAGTGGAGGAGAGAGGAAATATGCAATGGGTTAAACAAATACAAGACATGAAAAATGAACTCTAAGGGATGCAATGTACAAAAATCAATAAGCAACACCAATTTATTTTTCTTTGTAAAAGAAAAGAGTAATATCATAATCTAACATTGGTAGAAAAAGGATGACTGACATTCTGCACAAACTGCATTGGTGTAGATATGCTATAACGTCAGGCTGAAATATATAATTTCATGTCAAACCTTGAAGGTTCTGCCTCCAACTTCCCTCCCTAAAAAAAAAAATTGGATTTCAGCAAAACCTCCTACAAGTCGGAAGTCGTTTATGAACTTACCTTAATACATAATTCATGGCGTGGCTGCCGCCGTTGGCCTGCTCATGTGCCATGGCCTATTTACAGAAGTGCTCATGAATCCATTAGCCGTGAAGAGCAGAAAGCCGAGGCTCATCTATACGCAGCTTCACAGCCACATGAATCAATTTATGATGTCTCAGACAATAACGGGGACTAAACAGCAGCTGGAGCGGGGCTCATTTATCAATCAGGTGATATTTCTGTCCATAACTACACCAGGAAACACTAAGAGTATGCACACATGTCAAATAAAGCTTAGATTAATGATTTAGTAAAGCTAAAATGTTCAGGGATTTTAACTTTATACAAACAAATCTATTTAGGAAAAACTTTCAAAAACTAAAATTCCCTTCTCTCCCCTCTTTTTTTAAGACTAAGCACTAATTTAATCATTAATTGTTCTTGGTTTCATTTCACAGGTTGAACATTGATGGACATTCAGGCTATTATAAACTGTAATCTGATTTTCTTCTGGAAATGAGCTGATCGTCTTATGCCACGCTGAAGAAAATCTTTTTTTTGCCTTCATCCTGAAGAGTTAAATACGTGGGCAGAGGAGTGCGAAAAACTGTGAAATATTATCAAGCCGATCACCTTGGACCTGCATATTTTTATTTATTTATTGTGGCTATGGATTAGATGAATAACGTCAGAGCAGACATGCCTCTGCAGAGCAACATGCAGGAGATCCCTGCTGCACGAAGGGAGGTAAACGAGGACAGGGCGGGGGTATTCCTCCCTTCGACCACGCACTCTGCTGCCATTCCTTTTGTGTGTTACTCTCAGTTTGTCATCCAACAGGGTTTGTGCCATTTGTTCCATGTTAGTTAACTATTCATCAAGCCCCTTGAGACTGAAGACTGCCTCCAGTTTCCTTCCTCTCTTCTCCTTTCTCCCCTGCCAGGCTCAATCTATTTTTCCTCCCACTAACTGATCCCCAGATGTCCTTCAATCAGCTGACGGACGTCACATTTTGTTTTCATGCTGGATTCTGATGCAGCGCTGTAACCTAACATGGTTTCGCATCTCAAGACAGAGACAGCAGTTTAAACACGGCCTCTCTAACAGTGGCGGGTTTTGGAGAAACTGGCGTCCCTGTCGCGCTTCAAAAGAGAGTTTTTAATAGAGCAGTGGATTACACCTATAATAGTCTTTTCAGTGGAGTCATTTGCAGGGGGGTGGGGGGGGCAGAGTGGTGAGTGAAAAGGTCAATCATTTTGGGAGGGATCCTCTGTGTCTTTACTGCAACAGAGTAAATGTCCAAAAGGTTGAACCTTAATGTGAAAATAACGATATTCTATTTTATTCTGTGCTTCTTTCTGCTGTATTTTGGTTATCAAACTTAAATGCATTGAAAGAAAGCTGTTATAAAGCCATGTATTCTCTTTCTCACCTGCACCCAAAAGAAAAAAACCCTCTCAAAAAAACTATGATCTGTTTATAAATCTTCTTATTTAAGGCCGCATTCATACCGCCGGTCCGGTCCAGAGATAAATTAAAGTGAGAAAATTCCCACCTTCGGCCGGCCTGGTCTGCTTTCACACTGATATTTTTAGACCAGGCCAATTCAGTCATGAAGTTGCAACAGATTGTTTTCAGGGACAGTATTCTGTTGATCAAAAAGAATAAATAACGAATAAGGAAGATAGTCCATCTTGCGCATTTCTTGTTGCTACTTAGCCCCATGCTAAGTAGAAGTTAGCTCCATGAGACCATTTATTTTCTTTCACTTCTTCTCAGATGTGCTGCTTTTGCGTCACATCCTCTCTTCCTGCTTTCTGTGCACTGTAGCAGCATGCAGGGCCGGCCCAAGGCATATGCTGACAAAGCTACAAGCTGACGAAGCTACAAGAGCAGTTAAATGTAGGGGTGGAAGAACAACTCCATTCTGTCAAATATTGTAAAATTTCACTACACATTATTGGTATTGATTTAAAATATGGTAAAATGACTTAAATGAAAAGAAATTCTGAAAAGCATGCAGATCATTGTCTTACTTTTATGTAACTCATATTTCCAGCCACTAGTCCAGCCATTAGCTGCTCTGTTTCCAGAACTATATTATTATAGAAATCACCCTTTTTAGTGTACTGGGATAAATCGTATCATGATACGCATAATATCACCAAAATCATGCTAATTCACACTCCAAATTAGATAAAATTGTGGCCAGATTGACACGGACAAGTAAGAGACTAATGGTTGGAGAACAAAGACTTTTTGATATTTTATTGTTTATTTTGTTACGTCCACAAGGCTTTTTTGGTGGGGGTAACATTAAAGGAGACCACACAAGGATTTTCTCTAAAGTGAAAATTGAATTTATTAAATCATAATAAAGAAAACAAAACCTGAAAAAGGGATAAATAAAATGGGGAATAGAATATGGCTTAATGCAAAACCAATAACTAAACAGAAGTAAGCAAATGCAACAAACCTAACAAAACCCAACCATAGGATAGGATACAAACCAAACCAAACCAAGCGGGGTTCTGAGGAGGTAAGAAGGAGAAGCCTCCTGTCTGCTGCTTGTATGACAGCCTTTAAAGTAGACAAGCACCAATTAGGGCAAAATAGAACACCTGCAGAAGGCCTGCATCCAGAACCCTGCAAGGAAGTGCAGAAACCCACTGCAGCCGTAACAATTTGTGTTAATTATGTCTGTTTTTATCCAATTTATTTTATAATTTTGTTTATTAAAGCTGTTCTGTTGGTTATTTTTCCTGCAGCACGGGTTACATGGCTGTTGAGTACAAAAAGTATAAATTCAAACTCTTTCAATGTAGATAAAATGTCTTATTATTTTTAAATAACACTAGATGATGCATACAAACAGGAGACAATGATCTGATTATCAGATTTCTGACTGCTGTAATAGATATTACTGGCAAAAATGGAAAGAAATCCAGAAATCCGGCCCTGCCAGCATCCATGCACACTACGAGTCTGTTTCAGGGTTCAGGATTAGTTTACATCTGAGCTGCTCCAGAGACCTGAAAGTCCCCAATAATTTCTGCCAGAGAAACCAGTTAATCCATGATTCTCCAGGAAAGTACCAAATATTTTTTAATAAAAGTTTAAAAAAATATTGTGCTTCCTGGAGCAGTATGTTGCAAGCTCTGGAGAGTACCTGTTACATATCTAAAGAGCACGGAGTTACTTCCACCAAAGGTTTCTGGAAACCATCAGGAGAGTTTAGAGTTAGTTATACTTTTAAGTTTTAACATATTCTCCAATCTAAATCTCCTTTATTCCGTATTTTATCTTATATCCTCACTCACTTTGTTCATTCATTTCTCCCTCCATTCACTTCTTTCTTTTATTTCGTTCTACATCCTTCCATTCTTCTTTCACCCAATCTTCAGATGTAGTTGTAACGGTTCCATTAAGTAGCTTTTTTACCTTAAACTATCAAAGCCTCGCTGTGTCACAGGATGGACAGCGCTTATCGTTGTGCAACAATATTAGTCCGCACTTCCCACAGTGTTCCCTCTGGGTCAGGTTTTATGTCTACATCTAGAATGGAAAATTGCAGAGGTGGAGTATTCAGCCACACGTGCTCCGGAGACAAATGTTTAGCCTGGGCCCGGAGTCACAACTAAACTCCCATTTGCATTCTATGGTCTCATTAAAACAGGCCATTAGGGAGCCTCGCTATGCTGTGGGGAGAATTTCTGCTGCAGTTCTGTTGCCCTTGGGAGGTAAGATGGCATTTTTTCTGAGGTCCTGAGTATTGATTTAAAGAGAGCTGCTAATGTTGAGATCTGGTTTTGACACAGCAGCTAAATTGGTCCTTAATAAAGCTAGTAAATCTCTTACTGATCCTTCAATAAGCTGTATTATGTTTACAGAGATGTGGGGTGGTGGTATAGTCTGCTCCTAGAGTTAGGGCTACATTATCCTTTTGGGAGAAAGTGTTCGTTCTGATAAATCCATGGATGTTTGGTGGCAACATGTGGAGTCAATTTTGCTAAAACAAAATATTCAAATTTTTTATCTGGAAATTAAATCAAAAACTGCAAAACATAAATGAAATTGAAAAAAAAAAATCTTATTCAAAAATGGTTTTGAAAGTAAATTAGTTTTTTTCTTAGATTTCTTATTTTGTATTTTATTTTTTCTAATTTCATTTTCCCAAATTTCTCTATTACTGAGTTTTATGAATTGCATTTAACAGATCTTTTGTCTTGATCTTGGTGCTGATGACTGGCTGGATTACTCATTAGATTCACCTGCTGAGCTCCACCCAGTTTCTCATTACCGTTCATTTTATCCACCTGCTCTAGCTTCTATGTTAACAGCCCTCTAACCAGTCAGCAGTGCCAGATTATCCTCAAGCCACTAGTGAGAGTGATTTAGCGTACTTCAGTGTTTCTGATTACCTGACCCTGATCTGTTCTGCCTCTCAACCACTGAGCCTGCCTGTTCCTGTTTGATCTGTTTGCCTGACCTGTCTGTGGACTCCTGCTTGTTTCTGCCTGTACTGAACTTGGAACTGTTTCCTGTCATACACCCGGATTTCCCAAAAATGTAGATGTGAGGAAATGGCAAAATTAATCTTAAAAGCTCTTTTTATTAAAATGTTTTTCAGAGTTTAATTTCTGGGTTGCATATTTTCTATTATTTCTATTTACAAAATGTGTATTTTTCTTGCAACAATAATAGAACAAATGTTGCTAATTTCAAAACATTATGCTTTATGTCTGTCCTAAAGTAACTTTTTATTATTATTAAACTAATCAGTTCATTGAAAGGTGGTTATAGAGCTAAAGATGAACTTTTTTAGATGATAGATGTTTTGGGATAGCTTGCCCAGTCCAGGACCAATAAAAAATCAGCAAGTTCTCCTGAAGGGTCTGTAAACAAAAAAACAAACAAAGCAAAAAAAACAGCAACAAACATCTGAGGAATTTGGAAAAGAAAATGTACATTCTTCTGGTAAAAACAAAAAAACAAAAAAAATGATGAAATATTATAAGATGAATGAAAGGTGAATTCAGATTAAACTTGATTTCTTCAAATTTTTTCATTTTTTATGTCTTTTTTTGTGCATGCAGTACAAATGGACTGATTGTTCTTATTATTTTCATTTCATTTTTGGACATTTTTTTTTTATCATGCATGACCTTAGAAATGTAGTTTCACCAGCACCTCAATATCTCTAAAGCTGAAATCACACTTTAACTACTTGAGATGCGGAGGATGCAGAGAGAGAGAAAGAAGAAATTCAAGCCATTTCTTCCATTAATCATTAGTGAAATGCTTTCAGACATACAAGCAGACCGAGATTTAAAGGAAGCTGGAAAACTCAAGGGTGGTGGGTTGGCAGGCCTAAAGAACATGGTGTCTTCCAGGACATGTTGGTGTGAAGATTAGCCTCCACTGCCCAGATATTAAGATGTTGGTTTTCATCCATATTATTTTACTATCAACATTTACAACAACTTGTAAAAAATAAAAAGCAGATGAGGGATTAATGAAGTACTTTTTGATTGAATTAGAAAATTCAAGCTGAACTATACACAGTATGTGTTACATTAAAATAAATGTATTTACCATTACCCACTGTCTTTTTTCTTTGTTTCTGTTCATTCGTCAAACCTTCTGTATGGACCTCTCATTCAGAGTAAAAGTTCTTATTTGCGTTTACATTTGTGAAGGTTCGTGCTGCTGAATATTCTTTGTTCTCCCTCAGGTCTCTCCTTTCTGGATCTTTGGACTCTAGTGGATCAAAATGCTGCTGATTCGCCCACAAAAGGCCAGAGATGTCAAAGTGCACATCATTAGCTCATTTCCATCTAACCAAAAACTGCCCTCTCAAAATATGTCTTTTTTAGCTTTCATGTACTTTCATAACCAATGTTACAGCAGTGACCATTAAGCTCTGCTGTGACCACAGGGTAAAATAAAAACAAAATAAGTGTACCTATTAAGGAAAATTCACAGAAGTACGGCATGTGATGATGGCCCCACCATCATGCGATCTCCACCATGGCTGCAACCCATATACTGAGCTCTCCTGCAAACCTCAAAAATATATGTTTACTTGCAAATATGGCGAAGTTTAGGACAGTCAGCTTCAAAAGAGTTATTGATAGACACAATCTACTTGAAACCTCTGATTATTTCTATTAATTAGGCCTTAAATATTTTATATAGTGCTTCAAGGGTTGACATAAAGATCAGAATGAGGCAAGAAATAGTGGTGATTAAGCTTTTAAAGCTTAAGTGGCAGTTGGCCTGCAAATGTAATGGAAGTCATGCTGGGAAGGGAGGTAGAACTTTACTAAAGAGTCTGTGAGGTGTTTTAAGAGCAATCTGCTACAGACTGAGCTGGTAAAAATACACTTGCTCCTGTTAATTAGTCAGCTCTGTAAATGCCTCAGCTGTCCCTTAGTGTTTCTCTTTCCAGGGTCTGCCGTCACTTCGTTAATGGCGGTTCACAGTCTCCAAAGCCGTTGTGTATAAATAGCTCTCCTATTGTTTGCACACACAGAGGCATAGACGGATAGTTACCGCTAATCCATTGAAGTTGAAAATTAAAGTTTTACGAGCTCTTTGCATTATTAATGGAGGGAAGGAGATCTCCAATTATGAACATTCACAACTGCAAGAGTTTATAGCTAATGATGCATTAAATAAACACAAACATGCTGTTTAGGGTGCAAATTAAAAAGTTGTTGCTCTCAGTCCGAAGGATAGAAAATAAGATTCCAAGACCTTTTTAGTTTGTAGCTAAACTGCCAGAAAGCTAAACTCAACAAAAATATAAATACAACACTTTTGGTTTCGCTCCCATTTTTTATGAGATGAATTCAATGATAAAAAACTTTTTCCACATGCACAATACAACCATTACCCTCAAGTACTTTTCACAAACCAGTCTAAATCTGCGAAAGTGAGCACTACAGGCGAGTAGCACTGACTTCACACCAGGTGAAGACCCTTGAACAGTTGGTCTTACACCATCTACGCCCCCTGATGAAGACTTCATTGGATCCACTGCAGTTTGCCTACCGTCCAGGGATTTGGGCAGATAATGCCATAGTCTTCCTTCTGCATCAAGCTTTGACTCACCAGAGAAACCTGGAAGCACTGTGAGGATCATGTTCCCTGATTTCTCCAGTGCTTTCAACACCATCCAGCCAGGACTCCTAAGGTAGGAGCTTGAGCTGTTAGGAGGGGTCCGGCACACGTCCAAGTGGATTCTGGACTACCTTAATGGCCGTGTAATGTATGTGAGGGCACAGGGCTGTGTCTCAGATAGGTTGGTTTGCAGTATGGGGGTCTCAAAGGTAACAGTGCTGGCAGTGTTCCTCTTCACCCTTTACCCTACAGACTTCTCCATCAACTCCCCATGCTGCCACCTCCAGAAGTTGTCTGTCATAGTTGGCCTCATCACGATGGGGACTACTCAGAGTACAGACAGTGGACCCAGAACTTGGTGGTCTGGTGCCAGCAGAACCACCTTCTGGTTAATGCAGGGAAAACCAAGGAGGTCGTGGTGGACTTTCGCAGAAGCAGATCCACCCCACTGACAACGGTGAACATCTAGGAAATGGACATTGAGATAGTGGACTATTATAAATACCTAGGTGTTCATTTGAATAACAAATTGGTCTGGACTCACAATACTTAGGCTCTGTATGAGAAAGGTCAGAGCAGACTCTTCCTGCTGAGGAGACTTTTGGAGTGCAGGGGGTGCTCCTAAAGACCTTCTATGGCTCTGTTGTAGCAGCAGCCATCTTCTATAGAGCAGTGGCTTGTCTGTGGCTGAGAGAAAGCGGCTGGATAAGCTGATCAGGAAGGCCAGCTCGGTGATTGGATGCCCTCTGGACTCGGTGCAGGAGGTGGGAAACAAAAGGATCCTAACTAAAATAAAATCTCTGTTGGATAATATCTCCCACCCCATGCAGGAAGCTGTTGCAGAACTGGAGAGCTCAATCAGTGACAGACTGCTGCTCTCTAAATGCACCAGGGAGCGTTATCACAGATCCTTCATCCCAGCTGCTGCAAGACTTTAAAACCACCACTGTTCCCAACAACTTCAACAAGTTGTTACATTCATGCTGATTTTGCACAGTTTCTACCTTAGTCAGTTAAATAACATGCTGCTGTCATTTTGTACATCTCTGATGTCGCTGCTATTTTCAAATATGAATTATTGCAAAAATGTCCATAGCTGTATATTGGTTATTTATTCTCCAGGTGCACAGTATTTATATTGTTAAAACACTTTACAATGCACTGTTTTATTTGTTTATTTTTAACTCTTCTCTATTATGTTATTCTTACACATTTTTCTAAGGTCCACATTTGTGTGAACATTTTTCTATAATCTTTTTGCTGCTGTAAACACCAGAATTTTCACATTGTGGGACAATAAAGGGATTTTCTATTCTATTCTATTATATTCTATTCTATTCTACTTCTCCTTTGCTAAGATAATACACGTCACAGGTGTGTCTTATCAAGAGGCTGATTAGACACCATGATTAGTGCACAGATGTGCCTTAGCCTTTGGACAATAAAGGGCCACTCTGAATGGTGCATTTCTGTTTTGGGAGGGGGGGGTCAGGCAGTCAGCATCTAGAGTGACCACACAATGAAATGCATATTCTTTAAAAGAGACTGTTAATTGTGGCCTGTGTAATGTTGGTCCACTCCTCTTTAATGGCTGTGCAAAGTAGCAGGATTTTGACAGGAACTGGTACCCAATGTCGTGTATGTGGATTCAAAGCATCCCAAACATGCTCAATGGGTCACATGTCCATTGAGTTTGCCGGCCATACAAGAACTGGCACATTTTCAGCAGTGGGTAGCTCTGTTGCCTTGCAGCAGGAAGGTTCTGGGTTTGATTTCTGACCTAAGGTCTTTTTGCATGGCAGTTGTTTGTTCTCCCTGTCAGGGCTTCCTCCCAAAGTTGAAAAACATGACATTAGGTCAATTGGCTTTTCTAAATTGTCCTTAGGTGTCAGTGTGTGTGTGTGTGTGTGTGTGTGTCTCTCTCTCTGTATTGCCCTGTAACAGACTGGCGAACTGTCCAGGGTGTAACCCGCCCCTCGCCCGCAGACTGCCAGAGATAGGCAGCGGCCCAACCGCCACCCTGACAAGGACACGTGGGAGAAGATGGCTGGATGGATAAATATTTATGATAATAGAATATATCTATACAACAGTTCAAAAATATAGCCTATACGTGCTGCGAACAAACTTAAAAAAAATAGAATAAAATAATAAAAATAGCTAGGGTTAGAAATAAAATATAAAACATGAGAAAGTTGTCTTTGTCTGTTGATTTTTGCATGTCAGTTTGCACCTGACTTTCAGAAGAGGTAAAAAAGATGCAAAAACTGCCAATTCAGCTGAGTTTATGATTTGGATATCACTCTGCATGTGTTAGATATTTACATTATCCACCAATGAATTTGTGTGGTTTTGTGATTAGAACATCATCTGCTTATTGATGAAAGCACATGTGCAAAAAATATATCATGCAACACTTAAGTTTAGTTCTATACGTTATTGTTCTAGGACTGCTCCCTTCCTATCTGTTTGGGGTAAAAAGGGATATTCAGCTAAATATGTCAAGCTAACTGGGTGAAGCGATATCTAGTGCAAACGTGTCTACCAAATGTTGGCTTTAGCCAATCACAGCATGTTTTAGTGCTCTCTCTTTATCTTTCAAAGATTAGATTATTGATTCTGACCAATCAGATGTGATGGTAGCAATTAGCAATGCTTCCTACTGTGCAGCCATGTTTATTTTTGATGAAACTGTGGGCTTGGCATCTTATGTTTTCCTCTTAGCTATATGTCCTGCTTTAAACGATAATACATGATCCACCGAGAAAGGACAATTACCGCAAGAATTCAGCTTGCAGGCAAGGTTAGAAGCAGGCAGTGATCATTCAACATCTTCACCATGTTTCATTAAGGTTCATCACAAACTGTAGAGCCATGACACATCACTGTAACCTCTACTCTCAGGTGGGCTGACCTTCCCTCTATAAGAGAAGGCAGTGTCATTGGTACACGTTTATTTACAAGGCCCTTCTTAGATAACTGCCCTCTTACATTTGTACCTTACTTACACAGAAAAGCATGGCTTCTTATGCCCTGAGATCCAACAATCAGCTGTGGCTCACAGTTCCCTTTTGCCCGAACAGAACTGGGGAAGAAATCCTTTAGCTACGCAGCTCCTTCTGAGTGGAATATTTTACAAAGAAACTGGAAGTTGACTGAGTTTTTATCTATAAATGCTTTTAAGTTCAAAGTGAAAGAATTTGAAGTAGCCTCAATGATCTGTAATTGTTTTACTTGATATATTTTTTATGTTTTATGTACCTGTCATTTCTTTTAATGTATCTATGTTTAATGTATCTTATATAACTTTGCTGCCTCTTGTCCAGGAATCCCTTGAAAAAGAGATTTTTAATCTCAGTGGGATTTTATTTCCTGGTTAAATAAAGGTTAAATAAAATAAAATAACAAAATATGGAAATCCATCCATCCATCCATGTTCTCCCGCTTAATCCTTGACAGGGGAGCGGTGGGGTTGGTGCCTATCTTCGGCAGTCTACGGGCAAGAGGCAGGGTAAACCGTGGAGACACAACCATGCACGCACACACTCACACCTAAGGACAATTTAGAGAGGTTAATTCACCTAACAGTCATGTTCATGGATTGTAGGAGGAAACCAGAGTACCCGGAGAGAACCCATGCATGCACAGGGATAACATGTATACTCCATGCAGAAAGACTGCATGGAGCGACCTTCTTGCTGCAAGCCACTGAGCAGCCCCATCATATAGAAAGCATTATTTAAAATAAATTTAATTGCTATTGGAGAAATGTTTTGGGGGTTGAGTGCATCTTTTTAACAGACCGACTTCTATTTGTGGTCTTTTTCTTCATGGGATTTGTCGATATTTAGAAAAGAAACATTAAGAAAATGAATGTCTGCCTTGACCGGATTAGAGTTTTGAGCAGTCATTACTCAACTAACTCCCCCTGAAAATGAAACTTTTATGTTAAACATTTTTTAAATCATTTGCCATTTTTTCAAACGCCTTTTATAACATCAATGAAAGATTATCTATATTCTATTCCCAGTTGTTCATGACCATGAACCAGAAACCAGGCATGCATAAGGATAACATGTAGCTCCCTGCAGAAAGACCCCGGCTCTGGATTCGAACTCAGGACTTTCTTGTTGCTAGGAGACTGCATCACCATACGACCCACAAATAAAATACCAAGACACTAAAAATATAAAGCTGTAACTCGATTAGGCCCCTTAAAGTTAGTTATGGCCCTGCATCAAACGCTGCAGTAGAATCTCATCATTGTCCAAGCTGTGAAAAATGTACTGAAAGCTCAAGAAATCCAATCATCCTATGAAAAAATAAATTAAATGATTAAAATGTTCAATAGGCAGCTATGAGATGTAGTAGCTCCAGGTGGACCTCTACCTGTTGGGAACAACTTGTCTGCCCTAAATAAAGTAATGAAGGAGAAAGGAGATAAACCTAATCCACAAAGATCTGCAGAAGCAAGAGGGTTGTTCTTTTGGATTGACTTGAATTTCACAGGATTCATTGTTCAGTAGTATCACAAAGAGAATAGCTTCAATGAGCCATGCAGGACAGGGAGTGAATCATCCAACAGATTTGATATTCAAGCTTTTTGAAAACACAAAACAAACCTCAAGCTAAATCCATAAAGCAATGAATTCTTAGAGGAGGAATTGGTGTCTTGGGTGTTTGAGGTATAACAGCTTTGACTTAGAAGGCTTCAAAAGTGTAATTTGCTAAGATCTTGGAGGACGTAAAGCAAATGTTAAGGTTGCCCATCTAGTTTACGTTTGTGATATTCAGAGAATCTTTTAAAGTTTTCTTTTACCAATTTCTCCTGTGAAATAATCATTTGTTTCTGCAAATTAGTAATGTGGAGTGTGAGTAAAGTTTTATATAGAATGAAATAAATTACCTGCACTCAGGGGCGGAGCTAAAGGGGGGCCATGGCTGCCCCTAGTCATCCAGGTGATTCGTTGTTCCCATGCAAGCAGTTCTCCTCTAAACCACAGGGTGGCAGCAGTGAAACCATAATCTGGAATTTCATGATTAAAGTTAGTAAGATTAAAGTTAGTAAGTTAAAGTTAGTAACACTGACAAATAATACATCCATCCATTTTCTGACAGGCTTTATCCCAAACCGGGTCACGAGGGGTGCTGGTGCCTATCTCCAGCTGTCTACGGGCGAGAAGCGGGGTACACCCTGGACAGGTCACCAATCCATCGCAGGGCAATACAGAGACAAACAACCATTCACACACACACCTAAGGAGAATTTTAAAGAAAACAAATTAACCTACCAGTCATGTTTTTGGACTGTGGAAGGAAGCCGGAGTACCTAGAGAAAACCCATGCATGCTCAGGGAGAACATGCAAACTCCATGCAGAAAGATCCCGGACTGGGAATCGAACCCGCAACCTTCTTGCTGCAAGGCAGCAGTGCTACCCACTGCAGCAATAAATTACAGCTATTAATTATTTACAACATTATACTGTAAATAAAAAGGACTGATACAGAATTAATTGTGTTTTCGTGTTTTATGGGGGAGAGTTTCTCTCTGCAATTATTTAAGAGTCTACTATGTAATTAAAAATAAAGAAAAAATGCTCAACCCATATAATGTATATATTGTGAAGAGAGGGGAGAGGAAAACTCTCTTTTCACAGGAAGAAACTTCCAGCAGAACCAGGCTCAGTGTGAGCGGCCATCTGCCGAGGCCGACTGGGGTTCAAGGAGACAGAAGCGGACAAAGATAAACAAGCAGAGATACAAAAGGCATCTATCAACTACCTCCATGGGCGGCCCCCTTTCCAGGCAGACAAGCTCTGAGCCAGCTCCCATGTTAGAGGATAAAAGAATTCACATACAGTTAGTCACAATCAGAGAAACAGGACTACAGAAAAACAGTCAGAGCTCGAACATCTATAAACAAAGGAGTTGATGGCAGCAGCCCAGCTGATATTTCTCTCCAGGATGAAGTCACAGCCAAACGGGAGCAGAAGAGGCGAAGCTAATATGAGAAAAAGCATATACAACATAAGGTTAGAGATTGAACAAACAAATACTGCAGAGTGGGAGAATAGAGATATGAGAATATATATATAGAGAATGATGAAGAGAGGTCCCTATGTCCTCCAGCAGTATAAGCCTATAGCAGAACAAATGCAATGTGTAACTTTGCAAACAAATACAAAAAAAATATTGAAAACCCAAACAGAATTTAAAATCAGAATTCATAGCTAAATAAAAATAAAAATGAATCAAAATTAAATTTTAGCAATCTAGGAACCCTTGGCATAGAGATGTCAAGGATGAATCTTTTCCTAGACATTTTTAAAACTTTCCCTAAATTACTTTTTGCCTTTTTTTTCTGAAGTAATGATTTTAAATAATGAATCATATATGTGAAATGGCAGATTAATTAATACCGTTGCAACAAAAAGAAGCTATAAAGTTGAGGTTGTTAGTTGGTTTAGCACAAAGATTGTAAAATCTAATTGGTTTTCCAACTTTTATACCAGGATTTTACTCCAAGATCTAAGTTCTGACATCTGAGGTAAACGGGACGTGCCGAGATTTCTTGATTTTCACATAGCCTTTGCTTTTCTTTGAGTTTATACCTCTCTACCCTCATGCTGGTAAATTCTCTGATTGTGCTTTGCAGTTTCACCTGGCAGATCTCTGCTGGAAGGCTATCCTTGTAGATCCATCCCTCTCTGTATTCAGCTGACTATCCGCTGTCTCCTCCTGAGCTCTGCTGAGGATGAGTCAGGGAAATCTTTAGCTTTGCCGTCTGACACAGATCGTGGGAAGTATTTCTCTGGTGCAAAAGTGTTCTAAAAACAGAAAGCTGGGCTTGTGCCAGATATTGCTCAGAGAAAGACTGTATACCAGGAGCGTGGCTGGAGCCGCATCATGGATGAATCACTCAGATATCCTCACTGTCTTTCCTACTGGCTGCAAAAGACATTTTCTTTGAGTATTTTCAGACTCTTAGATGAAATCCCACCACATGCCTCCTGAGCTTTTGTTTCATGTAGTGGAAGCTTTACATGGTTACAGTATTATCACTGCTAAAAGACATTCTATCACTTTGTGAAGTGTTGAATCTTGTAGTTGATTGTAAAGGACAAATTAAATTTATATTGTAAGGATTTAACAAAGGCAAACAAGAAATGTATTTGTATTCATTGTTCTTTTACTGTCAGACCTTTGAATCCATTGCAAAAAAACATAAAAAATGCCCACATTTATTGCATGCTTGTGCTTCAGTTTACTTTATATGCAAAAACATGTCACAGTTTGCTCTTATAAACGTATAAAAGGTAAAGACGACCTATTAAAGCATGGCCATCGACCTAAACTGACAGGCAGTAATAATCAAGCACAGCATGATGAAGAGAATCATAACAAAAACATAAAAATGGTAAATGCTTTCACTTCCTGCTAAAGCCTCAGAAAAAAAGTGCAGTTTGTGTGATTGGTAACAAGAAAGAGGAATCTGTTGACTGATGTATTGAGCAGAAACATGGAAAATGCAGAGTCACTGTTGGTGGTTCTTGCCTTGTTTGAGAACCAGAAGGCAGGGGACATGGCACCATAAAACCACAGCACTGGTGATTTAATCTAGAAGGCTAACAGAAACCAGGTAAGAATCTAAAGCCAACATAACGCCCATGTGAAAAAAATGTTGGTCAATTTCTCACAAGTTCTTGAAATTTGAGCTGTAGAAGGTTCAGATCTAGTTTTGAGATGATGCAATCTGGGCTGATATTACAGAATAATCTATGACACTCTAGGGGATGCAAGTAATGTTGCTGCAACTGACAGCTGATCAAAAGAAGCTGATATACTTTTCTTGTTCGAGATAAAAAATAACCATCAATATGCAAAATAACGACTCCCCTTTCAGAGGAATGGGCCAGTGTCGGGGTTTGCAGGCCAATAATGACCTCAATTTTTGGTTCAATTTGCATGCTTTCTAAGCTATAACAAGGCTTTTCTTTGGGATACTCTATAAAACCTTGAACTCAACGTTAATCCAGACATTTGGAATTGAGATCGCTTTCTGGATGGGAAGCAAAACGTCTTCAAACTTGGAAAACAAAGTCCAGTGGATTGTGTTTTAACTTTTTTGGAAAGACTATGACCTGGATGACTAGGAATCTTCACCAGCAATATGCAAACTGCAATAAAAAAAAAGTTGTGTTTTTTTTTAAGGAGAAATTTTTAAAAGGTGATATTTTTTCAGTCGTATCGAACTGATTATATTTGGCAAAACTGCAAGGAAATCAGTTTTTTTGCATAGGAGTCACATGATCTGCATGGACCTTACTGTTGTGTAAAAGATGAAGAAGAGAGGAGGTAGTTAGAGAATGAATGTGCGTGGCATACTAGGACTCATGGAGTATTTTTCCTATTTACTTTGTGACAATGATTGGATAAGCATTAGAGCTGTAGCTGGAATATGGACATATTTCATGTAAGTTTTTACTCACCATAGTGTTAGATAAGAGTTATCATGTGAACATATCTGTTGACATGCAAAATTATTCGCATTTCTATTTAAGGAAAATACTGCGACTGCAAAAAATTCTCAAAATTAGCAGAATATCAACATAGTTTTGCGCACATTTGTTATGAAAACGCAGATACTGTTCAATCAGTTCTGACCAAGCCTCCCTGCACTGGAAAAACCATCTGGAAATAAATAAAAAATATATCAAATTAAGCATATTTACCATTAATTTGAGAAGGTAAGTGAGATAGTTTGCCAATGTAATGAGTATTTTAACAATTAAAACAAGATAATTAGATAAAATTCACCTGAAATAAGACAAGGCAGTTGTGTTTTCTTATGTTAAATGTAAATTGTCTTGTTCCATTGGCAAAATGTCTCTTTACCTCTTCAACCCAAGAACAAATGCAGTTATTTTAAGAAAAAATGACTTATCTAGATTTTTATTTTTTCTAGCGTGGCAACCCCACAGGATCATATTGCCATCACCTTGTCCACCTTATTAGACTTAGATTTATTTGTCATTTTGTTTACACAAGTGCAAAACAAAATTTCAAAAGCTCTCTAGACATTTTTTTAAGTACAGCCTTGAAAAATAGTAAAAAAAATACATAAATATAAAAAAGTAATATATACATATTACTGTAAATTTACCGTTCTAACATTTCTGGTTTTTTTTTCTTTCTTTTTTTTCTCCTTATGAGAGGCTTTGTAAAACTCATTGAGCAGCCATTTATTTTTCCAATAAAATATTTTTTAAAGCAATTAGTGGCGTTCGATACTTTTTATCAGTATCTGTAATTATGCCAAGAAGAAAAGGATGGTGGGTTTTAATGGTGAATCCATACATCGCCCCGCCTATGTCTGCGTTGCCTCGGCGACAGTGAATTTACGTGATGACGTAGGATGTATATGAGCGCAGGCGGCGGGATATCTCTCCCTTTTACCGCCATCGGAGCGGAGTCTCTTTCTTCACCCAGACTGTCTAACTGCGCAGCGCCTCTCGCTCACTCCATCCTCCGACCGCACAGCGAAGGTAAGCGGCAGCGCACACCAAGACCTCCGGCGACCAAAACCCTAAACTCCCACGTCTCTTTCGGAAGTTTATTCTTTTTATTAAGCTGCGAAAAAGATGCGAGGAAGACGACTTGCTTTGCTAGTGCTAGTCTGAGACAGCGGCAGCAGCCATTGAGACTTGCTCCACCATGATGTGATAACGTTACACGCCTATAAAGGAATAAAAAAAGCGCCCCTCCGTCTTTTTTTCCTCCAACGTGTAGTTAGCGAGCTAACGGTAAAATGCCTTTATCTTCAACAGTTTGAATAGACGTTGGCACGTGCTTAGATTCTTGCATTTTCAGGAGCCCATGTTTGGCAGAACAGCTGGATTTATCAGGCTAAACTAGAACCGCTTCTGTTATTTTTTTATTTTGTTCAGACGGTTGTGTTGCACAAGAGCGCGTTAAAACGCGGTATTATATTATGTAGTTGGGGACAGGCTGGCTGTCTGCCGGATATGTTCCTCCCACCTGCTCAGCCACAGGAGTGCGCATCGAGCTAGCAGCGGAGGAGCTAGATAGCTAGCTAGCCGGAGCGTGGAGCTGCTCGGCAGCGTGAAGGCCGGTTAGCTCACCGGTGGGCTTCTGGTTAGAGGGAAACGGAGGGCTTGCTTTCGTGTCAGCTAACGGTTTATTCACCGTTTGATTGGGGGTCTGAATCCAGCAGAGCCTGACCCCATTCCAGGCTTTTAGTTCTGACCTCTTCATGCAACACGTGGTCGCTGATCAGGAGAAAAAAAAAGAAAAGTTGGGCCTTGTAATCTGCTGCTGCTATGATCTATTGCGCCTTCCTTTTTATATATTATAACTAAACCTCCTGATTGCACAATAGTGAAGATATATTTATATATAGTCATTATTTTTAGCAGTTACAGACTTAAAACAGTTGAAATTGGCGCTTTAATTTTGAAGTGGATGTCTTTATTGCCATTTATTTAGAAGATTATGGCTTAAATCTGGAAAAAAAATATTTAATAAGTCTTATTTAGTATGCAAAAGTGCAGGTCCTTTAGTAGGATTACATATGATTTTTCTGTAGTAAAATGGGTTTTCCCTCCACTAAACTTTCCTGTAATGCTCAGGTCCAGTGCCCTAGAAAGAGCTCTTTCTGATGGATGCTTTGCATTTTGTGACATTGAGCTGGAGGTGTACAGCTTTTATGTGCTCTCCTGTTTTTGTTGACCAGGTCATCAAACTGGAAGCGGTAGCAGCCAATAGGGTATTGCTTTTACCACCTGCGTCTTATCATGTAAATCAAAGGGAATTAATGATTAAATGGTTGCTTAACATGTTTTAAAACCCATAGGTCTGTTTGGAACCAATCGAGTTATGTGTAGTGTTCCTGTTATAAAAATGGTGGCATGTTTTATAAGTAAAACAAGACAGGTTTGAACTGAGGAAAAAAAAAAAAGGCTTAGATGAAAGCATCCCTACTGCATTCATGCACATTACAAACTTTTATTTTCTTACAGCTTATTTTTTCTTTATTGATTGTCAAACCTGTTTTCTGCTCTATGTTTTTCTTCTTCAGCTGGTTGTGCACTAAACTGTCTGTCAGCATTCTAAAATGGACAACTGAACAGAGCAAGACTGTTTTGTGCGTCTCTGGTTACGTTTTTCTGCAGATGTGGGCTCAGATTTAAAGTTGTTTGTCCAGCATCCACGATGAGGCATAACACTTTCTCTGGTTTCTTTACTTTGATCATTTATTGCATACATATCCTTCCAAAATAAGGCAGCTCAAACTCACAGGAGTTTGCATACTTCAATTATTTCCATCCATCTAGTGTGATTTTTTTTTTTTTCTTCTCCTTTACAGATTTTTTGGCTTTTTATTACCTGCTGATTACTTTCTCTCATCTAGCAACTTAATTCATTTGATTGAGCCATGAGCTTTAGGGTTTTGATGGACAAAATTTATAAATATTCCCAATTTCGACAAACGTTTGGCTGTAATGACATTAGAAATGGCATTAAAACCCAAAATATTTAGTTTTGTCCATTTTGAAATGATTCTTCACTTTAACATCAATGTTTTCAGTTTAGGTTAATTTCTGTAATGGATCTTAAGACTCTCACACCCGTTCATTAAGGACCCCGTATTTGGTAATTGATTAGACTTTTCTGTCAGAAATCTGTGATATGACTTTAAAACTTAGACAAGGAATGATCACTAACGAGATAATCTCTTTTGAACTCTAAATTTAACATCCTTGGTAATACCTTTAGTTCCCACCACCAAACCCTGGGTTATTTTGATGGCGCATCTTGATCTGCATCAAACATCAGGTTTGTTTCTAAACAAAACCAGAATGTTATAGGTCTTTGGAATCAGGCGTTACTAAGGAAACGAGCATCAATTCAATTGTAAGCCAACACCCCCCACCCCCCCCACCCAGATAACTAATAATCTGCCATCTCATTAGAACCTTGTTTTTGTCTTATCATTCCAAAGCCTGTTCCATCCTAGCATAAATGGGCTTTTTGTCAGTAAAACTCCAAAGAAAAGTTTTACATAGTTTTATTTCCCATAAAGTGAATTTCGTTTCTTAATAAACCAATCCATTTTTGTGATGAAGTAGGATTTAAAAAAAACAACAACAAATTGTTCATGTGTCTGGCGTATTTCCTCCTTTTTAGGTTATCCACATTACTGTGGCTTTCTAACTAATGTGTTTGCTCACAAAATCAAACGGTAGAGCTGCCTCTAAGGCCAACTCTGTCGACAAATATTTTGATTAGCCAACTAATCTTAATGAACTTGGCAGTGTAGCAGCTGGATGGTGACGGCAAGATAATAAGGAAACCCAAAAAACTTCCGAAAGTACTCGCATACTTTGGATACTTTTGGCCTTCTACTTTTTTGGTGGTGTGCTCACAGCAAAACTAGTTCTGTGGAGCGGAAGTACCTGAACTCAAATTAGCCATTTGCTCAGGCCAAAATAAATTGGTGATAAACAAGCTGACAAAAAAAAAAGTTTGACCAAAAAATCAGACTAATATTCATCGTCTATTACTTTAAGTAATTGCAGCAGCTTTAAACATACATTTTTTTTTTAGTATCTAGAAAACCTTGAAGGCGCATGATTCACTGTAGCCTGTGTGTAGCCGGACTAGCTAACCAATCAGAACTTGGATTGATGTATATTTTTAGCCAATAAGAGAGGCTTGGCAATAAAGTATTGAAAGTGCGGGCGTTTATTGGTGTTTAAGGAGTGAGAGGAGAATAGACAAGATTCTTAAATGTGTAAAGCTGCATATAGAAATATGCTTTTAGGTCTATTATACCCAAGATGTATGATGCATATATTTTTATATACGAGGGAAAACACACTTTGGGCATGTTTAAAGTTACATAGCTGATATCTCCAGAAACTAGAAGATCTGAGCTTTCAAATGAGATGCTTAACAAGCATGTAGCATTTATAACATTCTACTGGCTAATGGCATTTGGGTTTGCAGTTTGTGCATAAGTTATAAAGTATATTTTAAGGTATTCAAAAACTTTTTCTTTTTTCCAGCATCACCTGAGACTCGGCTAAGATGGCAGACATTGATAAGTGAGTATCAGTGGGGTGTGGGAGCTTCCCCTCTAGAGGGGCTGTTTGTTTTTCTCTACCGTCTGAGTGATGGAGACTAGAGTCTGTAGGAGCGGAGTGAATGTCACCGCCGTAACAGTCTCCCTGACAGCCATCCGCTGTTGGCCATCGATTATTTTTCACCCTGAGCTGCTGGCTGCACTTTAGGAGCAGAGCTGGGCTGTGCTGCCGCCTGATGTGGGCCCTCATTGAAATACTCATTTAAAAACCAGTCTGATTTAAAAGCTGTGACCCAGTTTAGCCCCTGAAACCTGCTTCATTTGCCGTTTCTTCTCTTCCCCTGGAGCAGCAAAGACCAGGCCGAGATGGACCCTGCAGACATGGAAGACGTGGAGGACGTAGAGGAGGAGGAGACCGGAGAGGTTGAGAATAGCAAAGGTGAGCTGCGGGGAGAGCCTTCCTGAAAAGCAACAACATGTTTTTATTTAAAAGGAGCACGACGCTCCGAGCTGCGAGGAGCTAATCCTCTTTATTTTGGATGCTGCTGCTGGTTCTTATGTCCTTTTGATGCTTGCTGGCTCCACTCACGCCTGGAAGTGGATAAAAATTGATTCTGTCTCAATTTTCTTTTTTTTAATAGTCTTTGATCTTAAAGAGACTCGTTCTGGGTGAAGATCCATGTAGACGGGGGAGTTTTTAGCAGGACGGTGGAGAAGGGTTTGCTTTAATGTGTAAGACCTTCTCGCCCTTCGGTTGTTCCGTGTAGAGGCAATTAGTCTCCCCAGAGAAGCTTTAGCTTGAATACGAAAAGCTTGGAAAAATGTCTTTGCCTTATCTGGTTTAATCTTCCCGCCTGCTGGCAGAGATGAGCCTGTGCTTCAATAGGTGCTGCTCGTTTTTGTTTTTTTAATCTACTGAGCTGCTGATCCATCATGACATCAGATCTGATCGTCTGTAGGCTGCGTCATCGTCTAAGGGGGTCATCAGTTTATTCAGCCTCTCACCAGGTCAAGTTTTAATTAGCTGTTCCTCTGTTTGCTTGCAGCTCGTCAGCTCACTGTTCAGATGATGCAGAACCCACAGATCCTGGCTGCTCTGCAGGAGAGGCTGGACGGTCTGAACGGCTCTCCATCAGGATACATGGAAAGGTGAGACTTCTCCATCTTCCTGGTGTTTAAACTGGTCCGAAAATGTCTATAAATGCAGATTATCATGCCTTCTGATGTTTTCAAAAGCTTAATCCCACATTTATTAGCGATCTTTGGGTTTCAAGGTTTGGAATACGCGTTTCTGCTGCAGCTTAAATCCTCCCAGGTTAGTTTTGTAGTCTTGCATTTCCAAAACCATGTTGTTCAGAGGATGAAACTGTCCCACAGCATCACCTATCCTCCACTGTACTCCAGCAGAAACGATTAAATCTAACATTTTAATTATTTTTTTTACTTGTGGGATTGTTTGAAATACTTTGTTTTATTTATTTTTTACCAAAGCTGACAGCTGAACTTAAGTTTTTATTATTTCAAATTGTAGGTTTTATTTATTTAAAGGAATTTTATAGTTTGTCCACAATAATGGACCCAGTGCAAAAAAGAAGTTTGTCCACAGTTTGTTAAAGTTTGTATTTATTGATTCGGTTCCTAAAGCTCAGAGTAGTTGGGCGGTTTATAAGGGATGGGGATGATTACGTGTCTTTTAGAGAAACCGGATCGTTATGCTCAGTCTTAATGATCTGTGAAGGGCATGATTAACAATTAGAAGATAATTGAGGGAAGGTTTACTGGGTGAATCTTCTCCACATTAAGTTAAAGCGAGAAAATCTCAGGGAAGGAGATGCGCCACAGTCTGATTCAGAGTTAAATCAGCGAACAGGAAACGATGTTGGTAGTCAAGGTGGGACCAAATTGCAATGTCTGAACATTTCCATGGTTTCTTTTTGGTATTCAGGGGTGGAAGCTTCGGTCTCGTGCCAAACTGCCTGCAGCTTGTTTCCCTTTTTATTAACATTGAGAGAATTGGGACTAAAATGTTAAACATTACTTGATTCAGACTCTTGCTTCAATGGCATTCAGTGATGGCGTCACAGCGTCATTAGTCTTTAGTTTCTGCAGATAAAATCCCTCTAGCATGAATGTCCGATGTTAGTCAAAAAGATTTTAGGTTTCCCTGCACCATCAGAGCAGGTTTCCATTGATGGCTGATTAAAGTGTCTTTGCTGAACTGCAATAATCAGAATCAACTGTGGTGATCAGGGAAATATTGAAAATCTGCAGGATGGTGGCCTTCAAGGACCAATTCAGACATGCCTGCTGGGGGATAAATTGGTCTACTTTGCTTTGGTTTCCTTGATGAAGAGGCTCTCAAAGTTCAGAAAATCCCAGTAAAGATGTTCAGCCATTAGCAGGATGAGCCTTGAAAATGCTCAACGCATAATTGGTATCATTTTATGATTGTAATTGGTCTCAAAACTCTAAAATGTTTACATTTATTTAAAAAATTTACCAAATGTGTCTGGTAACGTCTCGATGGAGGAACCAGCCTCTGTCGGTCGGGAATTATATGGTATTGAGCTGTTTCCTCTAGCTGCACCAGAAAACCTTCCAGGCCACCGTCCTGCATCAGATAAACTAGGGTGAAGTCATCTGAATATCAGCAGTTCAGCAAACAAATGGACCTCATGTTGGATTCTGTGGGATATTCCTCCCTTAAGTCATTTATTTTTAGATTTCCTTATTTGTTCTTTTAATTTTGCTCTGCAGTTTACCAAAGGTTGTAAAGAGACGTGTGAACGCTTTGAAGAACCTGCAGGCTAAATGCGCCCACATCGAGGCCAAGTTCTATGAGGAAGTTCATGAACTGGAGAGAAAGTACGCAGCGCTCTACCAGCCTCTCTTTGACAAAGTAAGCCTGTTTTATCACTTCTTTATTTAGTCTGCAGAGATCTGCTCAGACATTTTTATTCTGAAGATGCAGTGCATGGAAAAACATTTCTATAAAGTCTCAACTAGTGCAACGACATTGTTAAAATGTGCGTCTACTCTGTTTTGCTTTTATTAAATCAGATTGGAAGAGGCATTTCCAACTAAGCAGGGAACGTGTTTACATGAAAGCAAACAAACGCTCCCATCAGCTGATAGGGGTCTTATTGCTGACACAGCTTTTCTGTTGTCGTACAGTGACCTCAGGGTTTTCTCTGAGTTGTTTTTTTTGTTTTGTTAATCTGTATTTATTTCCTGTTTTTCCCACAGAGAAGTGAGATCGTCACTGCAGCTTACGAGCCCACAGACGAAGAATGTGAATGGAAGACTGATGAGGAGGAAGAGCTGACAGTAAGTAAGCAGGTACAGGTGACGTATACCACTGCATGCTTCCTGATTCAGTTTTATTTTTTTCTGGAATATTTGTGAGGAAGAGGAATTAGAGTTTTTCTCCTCTCTCCTTGATTCAGGATGAGATGAAGGAGAAGGCCAAGTTGGAGGAGGAGAAGAAGGACGAGGAGAAGGAGAACCCCAAAGGCATCCCTGAGTTCTGGTTAACGGTTTTCAAAAACGTGGACCTGCTGAGCGACATGCTGCAGGTTGGTTTGGTGGGGGAATGGCAATGCTGCCACCTGCTGGTCATCTTCTGCATTTAGAATCTAAAAGGTTTTCTTCTCTTCAACAGGAGCACGATGAGCCCGTTCTAAAACATCTACAAGACATTAAAGTCAAATTCTCAGATCCGGGACAGCCGATGGTGAGTCTGCATGGCCATGTTCAGGTCGCTACGACCCGATGCGTCTTGTTGTTAACCTGCGGCGTCTTTCTGCCCACAGAGCTTCACATTAGAGTTCCACTTCGAGCCCAACGAGTTCTTCACAAACACAGTGTTAATAAAGACCTACAAGATGAGGTCGGAACCTGACGAGAGCGACCCGTTCTCCTTCGACGGACCGGAGATCATGAGCTGCACAGGGTGAGGCGCTCGCTCAGAGAAGCGGCTCCGATGTGACTCTTCGGTCGCTGCATCCTGACTTGTTCCTGCTTTTTGTCCAGATGCACGATCGACTGGACGAAGGGGAAGAACATCACATTGAAAACAATCAAAAAGAAACAGAAGCACAAGGGCCGTGGCACAGTGAGGACCGTTACCAAAACCGTCCCCAACGACTCCTTCTTTAACTTCTTCACCCCGCCGGAGGGTAAGAACCAGCAGCAGACGCCTTAAAGGACTCAAGTAATAGTTTCTAACTCTTTGATTTGTCCTTTTGGTTTGCAGTTCCAGAAAGCGGAGAGCTGGTGAGTCTCTGCACCTTTCTTCCATCCTGCTGCTTTTCTTTTCTTTTTTTCCTGTTAATAATGAAGCTTGCTTGTTTTCAGGACGAGGACTCTGAGGCCATCCTGGCTGCAGACTTTGAGATCGGCCACTTCATCCGTGAGCGTATCGTACCGCGAGCTGTCCTCTACTTCACCGGCGAGGCCATAGAGGATGATGATGACGATGTGAGGTTCAGTAGATTCATGTTTTATTCTGGGTTTAAGGCTCTGAACCTAACTCTGCTTTTCTCTCCTGCTTCAGTACGATGAAGAGGGTGAAGAGGCCGATGACGAGGTAAAATCAGTTACTGTTGCTAGAGATAAACCAGTCTGATTGTAGAGATTTTGAAACTCTGCATTACAAATTGCTCAGTGTAATTTGAAGGGTTTGCCATAAGGGGTGAGATGATGATCGATGAAAATGTTAGTCTGGTTTATGAATTTGTTCCGCGTCAACTCATAGGTGTGATATCGGAGTGACTGTTGGTAAAAGAGGAGTGGGAATTTTTAACACTTAAATTCTGGGTTTTAACTGGTGAATTTTGTGGTTGTAATTTGTATTCGCATAGATGTAGCCTTTAATGTCGGATGTATGAATTGACAGTAAAGAAATACAAATCTCAAATTTCTCCAGATTTATTAACTTGATTTATAATTGACAGGCAGTGGTATTTTATTTTTTTTTTTTTTGCTTTATTTGCTGCCCCAGACTGTTACTTTGAGACTAAATAATTTCTACTGAAGCGTTTGACAGTCGGTTATAAGCAGAGGAGACGTCCCATTGTGTGAGAGGCTGGGTCTTTGTTTTTGGCCACCTGCTCCAAAACCTTTTTGTTTTTGGATCATGTATCTCTAATTGCCCCTCCTTGTTCTAAGATGCATGTTCAACTCGAGGCCAGTGCCTCCTGGCGAATTATCAAACCTTAAAAGGCCAAGAAAAGTTAATAGAGACAAATATATTGATATTTTTGGAAGATATTATCAGTGAAGTTGTCGTCTTGCATCTGCATCCATCAAAATGTTCATTTGTTCATTCAGCAGTCATGCCTTAAGATCACCTACTGTGTGCATCACAAGGGTTCCCCCGTTCGTTTTGTTTTATTTTGAGATGAGTGACTTTTTTTTTTTTTAATCATCATATAGGATGGATAAAAAACAACTGCCCTTATGGATTGAGCTGAAACAAAAGTCTTATTGATATAGTTGAGGCCTTTTTAAAGACCTGAATAATAATGTGAGGCAAACCTGCTCCGTTTCCCAATAGGAAGGCGAGGAGGAGGCTGACGAGGAGAACGACCCCGACTATGATCCCAAGGTGAGCCAAAGAACACAGCGATGGCTTCCTCTAAAGATCTGTGTCCTGACAAAGACCTTGCTCAGCAGTTCTGTTAGCTTCAGGCGCTCTTTGCAGCTAATGCCTTCCTCGGTTTAGGAGTGCAGGCGATGTCTTGGCTTTGCACTTTTCATTTCTCCTCACAGCTGCAGGAGAACAGCTCTCCTTCAAAGACGATTCAGATCTCAGCATACAGAATCCACGCTGTCTGACCCGATTTACGCAAAGAATAGAAAAAAAATCCAGCATCTGTTTTTTTTTTTTTTTAAACCTTTCTTTCCTTCCTCGCATTTCATCTTTAACAGTCACTTATATGAATGCTGCATGCTGATACTAAAAATAAGCTTACAAAACCTGCTTAAGGAAGTCAGATCTACAGTTTTAATCCTGTAGATGCATCTATATTGGATCAGGAGTAGAAATAAGTTTCATAAAGGTTGAAATAATCAGACCAGTAGAAAGAATTTGGCTTGTGCTCCTTTTACATTAGGGTTAAGATCGCATCCAAGAATAGAAAAGTAAATCTGGTTATACCCATATGTTTGTCCTTCCACTAAACTTTCCACCAGAATTGAGTAATGATGTAAATTAGTGAAGTTCCACTAATTTTCCTGGAGTTGGATAAATTGGCCATAGTGACCCAGCTGTCTAGTTTTATTGGGGCGTCCAGTTTGGCCAGCAGCTCTGTCCCTGATCCCAGGGACCAAAAGCCTCATTCCTGCTTTCTGCGCTGAGCTTTTAAGGTCAAGTTGACATTCTGTAACCTGCTGGTTGTGCTTTTAGCTTTTTGTTTCCTGTTCATGAATGTTTCTTCATCTTCAGTCACTTGCATCTTTTGTCAGCTACTGTTTAAATTTCTCCTCACTTAGGTTTAAATGGTGACTATAGACAAATAACCCTATCCTGGTAGGTACAGCTTGCAATTTGTCAGCTCACTACCATCACCCTCCGCCGTCTCTCTGCAACCCCCCACCCCCCTCCGCCGCCGTCCTGCACTCTCCCCACTCACTAACTCGCCCGTTTGTTGTTGGATTTTTCATTTCAACCTGTTAGATATTTTCACTTCTGTTTGGATCCTGTTTGCTTGTATCTTTTTGTTTCCTGCAGTGAAATGATCACTTTCACACCAGTCAAGGTTTTAGGTGATGCAAAAAAAATCACGTTTGTCGGCACCCCTTAACGACGTGCAACTGAAAACATGAGCTGCAAACTTCTTTAATTCATGTGGATTTTTTAAAGAAATCACTCTGAATCCTTTATAAATTTAGGAATCACCATCAACTGGTGGTTTATTTATGCTGCCTTCCATCACAAATATAAAATGGTTTCTCTAAAGCACACAGAGAAAACACCAGAAGTACGGTGGAGGATCTGTGATGCTGTGGTTCTGTTTCCCTTACAAAAAATTTAACCTGGGGAAACTGAACAGCATCACAAATTCTGAAATCCAGTTCTTAGATGTTCTTCTCTGGCCTTTGTCCCGCCCACAGATCTAGATCCTATAGAAATCCATCTAGATGCTCCAACCTTCCTATCAAAGCTTTCGGTCTGCAACAACTGCTCGCCTCAAAGGTTAAATTTTCCAGAGAAGCTTCTTTGGAAGTTGAACCAGGGGTGCCGATAAAAGTGAATATCCCACCATCCCCCCCTCCATGCTGTTTGTTGACCTGCTTTAATGTCGGACCTGATGGCTGAAGCACAGCTCCAGGGTTCAATGGCTCACCGATGAGCTCATGCTGCTTTCCTGGGTTTTTATTTACTTTTTTGAGCACCAGGTGCAGCTGAAAGCTTTCATGTTCTGTTTGGGGAACCACTGAGTTCTGTATCCTGAGATGTGAAAGTAGTTGAAGTTTAGTTTTTCAGTAGCACCAAACAAATGTATGGATGTATTTAAATCCTATTAAGATAAAAACAGAACTGGAATTTTGACTTGGATATTTTAGAAATGTAAATTTTTATTTCTATTTTGGGGGAGGGGAAAAAATCCACTAGAGGAAGCAAACTGATTAGCCAACTTTGGCTTTTGCCAGTCTTATGGAGTGAGTTTTGTACCATTATTGTTGAAAGCGAAGGATTTTATTTTTTTTATGGAAAATTTACCAAACTAATTTAGGAATGAAGCTTTGAAAGACCAAAAAATTGTTTTGAATAACTTTTGTTTTATCAGAATTTATTTCTCCTGAATTTTTTATTAATTTTATTAAAATATTTGACATTTTTCAAATTTATAGAAATGTTCAAATTCCAGCTCATTTTCTTCACTTCTGGGGGGAGGAGGGAAGACTCCTTTGTGTTTGTCTGCTGGATGTTGGCAACAATATCTTATTGAGCTTGAAGTGAAAAGAATCTGATCTGGAAAACTCAATCTGAAGGAAATTTAACTGAAATGCTAAACCTTTTTTCTAGTTTACATTTCTAGATTGCATTTTTTTTTCTCAGTTTATAAACTTTTGAAAATTTTTTTCCCCCTTTTACTATATTTAAAAAATATAAATATTGAAGTATGAGACAATAATGGAGTCAAATTCCGCCCATACATGTCTCGCTGCTTTTCTATGTAGCTTTAACTGTCCGTTCAGGAGGCTGGATCCTAACCCCCCCCATCCTCTGATTTGTTGCAGAAGGATGCTACCCCCCCAGCTGAGTGCAGGCAACAGTGAGTCCTTGCCTGGCTGCCATGAGGATCAACTGCACTGTTCTGGCTTCTCAAATTAAAAAAATTAAAAAGTTACTTATCGCCTTACAATGTTTTGTATTTTTCTTGGTAGGGAATTTGAAGAGTTTCCAGATTTTTGTTACAAAACCAGTGGTGATATACTGCGGGCCGTTTGGCTCATTATACATAATATTTTACTACACCGTTTTCCTCCTCTGTACCATAGTTAGCCTGCAGGAAAACCTCTCCCTCAAACAGCATGATCTTGTTTCTTCACAGCTAAACTAGTTTGAGTTCTTGTGAAGTTTTTTTCTGGATGTTTGCTCTTAGACAACAGCTGCGGTTTAGACGGCAGCATCAGTTCCCCTCCTTCCTATTGTTCCTCGTACCCAAGGTCCAGGTTGGCTGGTTCTGGTTGTCCCAGGGTGGTTTTATTATCGGCGTTTTAGCGTCGGGTGTTCATTCCCAGATCCCGGGCGCTAAAGTCCTCCTGCTCTTACCGCTCGATACATTCCAATAAGCAGACCGGCTGTTGAAATGGCCCCAAACCCGAAGCTCGTCCAGTTCAGCTCAGCCTGGTTGATTCTCTAGAACATTCCAGAGATCTGTGGATTGGGGAACGGCTTGGTTCTGCTGGAGGACCAGTTTATGGGGGGGAACCAGTCCTAGGAACCTGGAGCTTTGTGCTCGCTGTGGCGTGGCTGTCGTCTTTTCTATTGCACTTTGTACCAGTGTGTGGTGTCCTGTCAGCGGTTAGCAGCACTTTGTCGCTCTCTGTCTAAAGGGATGATGGTTGAATGCCGCTCTGGTTTATTCTTTGATTTTTACAGGAAGTGGCAAACTTTAGAAGCTTTATCCAAATGTTGGGCAGATGTAGCAAAGGGGACAAGCAGAAAGTGTCTGATTGGCCGAGCCCGTTTATCATGCGCCACCTAAAGCCCAGCGGCTGAAGTCGTTTGTACATTTATTTAACTCACTGTGAACGGGGGAAATCCTGCAGCCGATGAACCTCCTCCATCCCACTTCCTTTATTTTTTATTAACCTAGAACGCCATAGGAAGTACGTCAGAGCAATACTTTAAGCCAGTTAGGGGCTACCAGGAGGAAATCCTAGCCTGCCACTCTCTCCGGTTCTTCAGACGGCGGTGGTGGTTTTGGACCCTGAGTGGGTCCATTATAGAGAGCCAGGGTACCTCTGATACTGCAGGGAGCATTCACATCATATTCACTGGGAGAAGATGCGACTGGGTCTCTGTAGGTCGCTTCTGAGCAGCTGTTGTCAAGGCAAAATGCTATGCTACAAAAATACTAATGTACTCAATACCTGTACTTGTATGTTCCTGAATAAATTGGTTAAACATCTCTCCCTTGTGTTTTTTTTTTTCTTTTAATGAGCTTATTTACATAAGCAGTCAATATATAACCTTGAAGTTTCAGCTCTATAATGATTTTTAAATTGCTAATGGGAGTGGGGAATTTCTATTTAATTTTTTTCCCCAAAACTACTTGAATTCAATCAGATGCAAACAGGTTTTCTACAGCAGACGTTTTAAATTTAAAAGAAAATCTAAATTAACTATGTAATGAAGCAGCAAATTCTGTCTAAAACTATACATGTATAGAACTAAAGAATAAAATTACTCCTAATGAAAATCATATCTAAACTGGTCGTGTCAACAGGGGAAGCTTGCTTTAGGTTTCAGGTCAATTAAAAATCACATTCCATTTTTATTCACTTTGCATCAAAATTTGGCTCAACTGCCATTAATGTTGCGATTATTGTCCTTTTAAAATTTATTTTAGTTCTGATTTTTCCATAAACGGACTCAAAAGCAGTGTTAAATTGCCTTTCGTGAAAGTATAAAGTTTTCTTGTTTTTTTCTGGAAATGGGCTTTGTATTAAATATCTTTTTGTGGTTTTGGTCAGGAATATGTAATTAAGAGGCTAAAAAGATGTTATTTTTGTCAAATTTTAACTTATAAAGTTTAAGATAAAATAAACCTGTGTCTGCCTTAACTTTTACAGAACAGAAACCTAAACTGTAAGAGCTAGAATACAGGTTTGCTTCTAGTTCTGAGTATCTAAATTGTCTACAAACTATAGTGTGCTCTTTTAGTAGATCTGTTAAAGTATTTTGTATAGTCAATGTTCTTAAAACAACCTAAATATAAGCAGCTGTTTCATTACCTTTAAGAAAATTTCTACAAAAAAAACCAAAGCATTTTTAGACATCACTTTTTAGTACAAAGGTTAGATTTTTTTTTTTGATCAAATGTGTTGAAACCCGTTCATTAACTTTAATTTAAATAAATCCAGTTTAGTTGGACCTAAAAGAAGGGTTTTTAGTTTCTGAAACAAAAGCAGACATTTTTCCTGTTCTAAAATAGCTGAGCTTGCATACAAAAGTGTTTATTTGTTGAGGCAAAGAAAAGAACAGTGCAAGAGCATTTTTTTTTTTTTTTGTAGTAACTTTTCTTAAAATTCCTTTATTTGAGCAGGTAATCTAAAAAAACAAAATTAGAAATAAGATAATAGTTTTATTTTTTAAGCATGAATCTTATCTTCAGATGATCTTACCTACGTGCTTAAACCAAGGTAATCTGTTTAAAGAAAGTCACATTTTTAAAGTTTAGCTTTTCAGTACAGGGGAGCGGGCACTGGGCCCGTTGGCTTCAGTCTAGGACCACCTATGGATCATGTGGTTAGATCCATTGATCTCTATTCACTGGATTGCTGACATTGCTGACAAACATCTGATTTACTGCTATAACACAGACTGTTTTTTGTATGACTGGGTAAAAATTAATGCATTAATGTTTTATTAGATGTTATGCACTTAAAATATAATGGATTTATATTCTTTCTTATTGCCATTTCTTATAATCATCTAATTCCAGTGGTAAATTTGGCTTAAACTATAGAAAAAAATATATATATTTTTGTAGTTTATGTTTCAGAGTGAGACACGACAGGGGAAAGGACCAACTTAACAAGGGCACTGGGCCCCTTTGGGCCCCCTGTCTAGGACTGTCTGTCTTTAACCCTTTATATAGCAAGTTACTGTTATTGATCACTTGCATACAAAGTTACAAAGTTCTAGAATCACAAGATCTATACTCAACCATTTAGCAAAGATACTGCTACATGGCTGTACATCTTATTTTGGCATTTGACCAATAGATTACCTATTTTAAATTAAGTTGGGGAAAAAGGTTAACAGGTCAAGAAAAAAGGTAAAAAGCTAATTGAAAAGTTAAAAACTGGAAGAAAAAAAAAGTTGGAGTCAGCGAGGGAGCTGGCTCCCTGGGAGTGGAGAAAGCACCCCAGTCCTTTGCTCCCCATCCCCGAAATCCTCCCTCTGCCTGCTCCTTCACACTGCCACACATGTAGGTTTTTGGGGAGGGGGTCGTTACTGGAGGGCCCCACCCTAATTTTATTTTGCATTTTAGACATTTCCATCTACATCATTTTCACAACACACATCTATGTAGGGCATTTTCTGGGGGGCTGGGGTCAAGGGCACCCGGGGGGGGGCTTATTTTATGGGCCTCACCACGGTCGGCTCCACCCATCCCCTCTTCTATTTAGACATTAAGAGTTCTGGGTTGTCGAATGGGCCTATCTCCCGGAAGGGGGGGTGGACTGTGCTGGACACCCCCTTTTGGTACTCCCAGTTTTAATTACATCTGAGAGCAACACACAACACCACGGCTGCCACCCGGAGTCTGGGGCCTGGAGGAAGAGCGAGCCGCCTGGTCTGTCGTCTTGGCGGGGGGGTGGCTGCGGGGCCTCGGTGGCCTGCTGGTGGCAGGGCTGTTACTTCTGCTCTCCCCAAAGAAGGTTGGAAGGAGGGGTGTGTAGTGGCTGGTTGAAATAGTTTTGGCGGGGTTCTGGTTGGGTGGCCTGCGCGGGATGAATGGATGGGTGAAGCAGGAATGAGATGGGCTGGTGTGGCGGTGTTGCCGCTCCCCTCCCCCCCATCCGGATTTTAGGTTCACTTGTTGGGTCATCCGATAATCCCGGGACCAACCACCGGTGCCGCCGGGTCCTTGGTCCTGGTATTATTGGATGTGAGTGTTATGTGCTAATGTGTGTCCGCGATTTCTCTTTTTTTTCTTCTGTGGTGCGAGAGGGGGCACTAGGGTGGGAAGGCGTGATTGAGACAGTTTATTTATT
This sequence comes from Cyprinodon tularosa, assembly GCF_016077235.1. Classification (NCBI taxonomy): domain Eukaryota; kingdom Metazoa; phylum Chordata; class Actinopteri; order Cyprinodontiformes; family Cyprinodontidae; genus Cyprinodon; species Cyprinodon tularosa. The sequence goes on along the minus strand of NW_024038589.1, from coordinate 1,650,084 downwards.
TATTTATTTTTTCTTTATCTCCCAGGTTGGGGTCTGAACTGCCCCCTCTCCCAAACACATCTCAAGTCTCCGCAAAGTGCGGAGCCCATTCCCCCCGTTCTCCCTCCGCTGGCCGGCGTTGGGGCTCGCCGGCGCACTGGTGGAGCTCGAGGTTTGGGGGTGGATGCCCGGGTGGCTGCTGGCTCATTCCTGGCGGCCTTGCTGGGGCTCCTGTCTGGGGGTCGGGTGCCCCTGGAGCTTCGGATCCCTGGGGCCCAAGGCCGGATTCACTTCAGGGTGGCTGGCTGCCGGCGGAGCCTGCAGACTCGTCCCCGCGGCTCCCCGGGGCGCCGGCATTGCGTTGGATTGGGGATTTCCTCTGGCCTGTCTCTCCTCCTCCCTTGGTGGGGGTCTGATTTCCTCAGCTGGCCCCTCCTTGGTGCCTTCGCTCTGATTGTACTCTGATTGTGGTGATTGTTTTTAACATATCAGTGTGAAAATAATCCAGATTAGGACTTGTATGGATGTAAACAGCACGTTTTAGAGTAGACTAAAAGGACTAAAAGGATTATTTTCCTCCAAGAAGGGTTTCTATGAAAATTAAAAGGCAGGCAATGGCGTACTGGATTACCCATAATTCTAAGTCATATTATAAAAAATAAAATACTCAAATATATCGTTCTTTTAAGATCTTTATTGCGGTTTGAAACATATTATATGAGTGTATTTTTTACCAACCGTTTAATGAATTATACACAGTTATAAAGATAGTAATTAAAAGTACCACTGTCTGCCTTGCTATTGGTGTCGTGTTTAAACGGCTCACCATCCTGTTGAAATTTGCCATGTGTTGGGGTATAAATACGGTCCGGTCATTCAAACTAGTATCAGGTGGGTTTAAGCAAAATTGTTCGCACCATTGCATCTGCAAAGAGACGTCCTAGTCTACATTTGCATAGGGGACCCCCCAGGTGTCAGTGATGGCGCCCCAAAGCAACTGCAGTCTCTGCTCACCAGTATTTACGCCATTGGGCCCCCCCTATTAAAATTCTCTGGCTACGCCTCTGCTCATAGGTTCCACCAGAGGGCGCTGTAGTGCTTTTAAACACATGAGTGTCAGAGTGAGGTTTACATTGGAAATGAAATAAGACAGTAAACATCAGATATATAGTAATAAAAAGCGATCAGAGAGCCTGTGGTGATTATTTTAAACGTATCAGTGAGAAAATAATCCAGATTAGGATTATTATGGATGTAAACAGCGCGTTTTAGAGTAGGCAACTCGATTTAAAGCTCCAAGAAGGGGTTTCTATGAAAGTTAAACATCCCCGCTGCGATGATGGAGGTTTCTCTTTATAGTATTACAGGGAGCATCAGTGACCGGGCTTCAATTACTCTACTCAGGGGGGCGGTGCACTTCTCCAGACCCCTCCCGCCCTCTAAAGCCGCTCCGCAAACAGCGACCAGCAGCAGTCCGGAGCCAGCTGCCTCCCATGCCCGCAGCCTCTCCGGGACACAGCGCCACCGATCAAGCGTGTTGAGGCTGGAAGTGGGAGGAAGCATGCTGGAAAACGGCAGGAAGGTTTATAAGGAGGGTCTGCTGGAGAAGCGGAGCGACGGGCTGCTGCAGCTCTGGAAGAAGAAGCGCTGCGTCCTGACGGAGGACGCCGTGCTGCTGCTGCCGCCCAAGCAGCACGATCACCCGCAGCAGCAGCACGGAGGGGAGCCGGGCAGAGTCAAGGAGCTCCACTTCGCCAACATGAAGACGGTGGACTGCGTGGAGCGGAAGGGAAAGTACGTGTACTTCACCGTGGTCATGGCGGAGGGGAAGGAGATCGACTTCAGGTGCCCGCAGGACGAGGGCTGGAACGCGGAGATCACCCTGCAGATGGTCCAGTACAAGAACCGGCAGGCGATCCTGGCTGTCAAGTCCACCCGGCAGAAGCAGCAGCTGCTGGTGGTGCAGATGCCCGGACACAAGAGCGTCCGGAGCGCGCCGAGCGTGGCGTGACGCGCGGGGCGCCCCGCAGACACCCGCGCGCCTTCAGCGGTAAGATAAGACACGGATTTAATGATGAACTTCTGAAATAAAACATGAAACAATCAGCTGACATATAGTGAATAAGTTGAGTTATATTCAGAAACATGAGCTCCTGATGTTTTGCTGCATAGGACAACTTCCAAATTTACACCATGAGGTGGTGCAGCTTTTTCTGCTCCCCTCTCAGATTTCCACACACGTGGATCACTGTGGGAGCAGCTTCCAGCGCCACATCCATGTGTGAACCCATTCAAACATAAACCTTATTATAGGAACCACATCTGTTCCTGCAGAGGTGGTTTGTGTCTTTACCAGGGGCGACCTAAAAGTGGACGGGGCCCTGAGCAGGAGTTAATTTGTGGTGCCCACTGGCTTATTGTTTGGAGATGTGGCATTTAAGGAAAGTTGTAGAAGCATTAATAGTGATCTAAAGGTGATTTCCCTGAAGATACCAGCTTGCTTTACTCGTGAAATATGCAGCATTTAATATTTTTAATAAAATACAAGATTATTTGGCTTTTATTTTAGGGCTGGGCGATGAGGCTTGAAAATAAAATCTCTGATGTACTTATTGTTTATCCTATTAAATTAATTTCATTTATTTTTCAAATTTATGTTTCATAAGAAAAAAATGCAAAACATTCTTTTTTATTCATCAAATCATTGAGGTGACCTTAATTTAAAGGGCAACCAAAATCAAGCTGTGAAAACTGCTTTAAAAGCATTAAATGTAAACTAGTGCTACAGTATCACTCAGTGCACTAGTTTATAGGGTTTAAGGAGATATCTGAGAACAAAAAGTGTTGAACTGAGTGTCTCTGAGGTATGAAAGCTCAAAGAGTGGATTGATGGGGAAAAAACTTGATTTTTTTTTTTCTTTCCCTCAAAAATTAAAACTTTATCACAAAATAAAATGAAATTAAACAGGCTCATCACTAAACTTTTTGGCAGTCACACAGATTATATTAAAACAGAATAACTATGTTCTTTCATGTAATGCTTCTCACCTCTTAATGACATAAAACCTAAAAGTTACTCCAGCCTCCATGCACTACAATCACAACAAAGCTTTTGCCAATCAGCGGCTCCTCCCTCCCCCTACACATTCGCTGTGCAGCCCCCACGCTGCTGAATGGAGTCTCCTTGATGGAGGTTTAGGGAATAACTAAACGCTCCGCCTTTGAGATGGCCTTCTCTCCACCTGCTGGAACAGGAAGCTGTCGTCACTTTGGTAGCGTCCCTATCAGCGACTGTCGCCATGATACACTGGCTGCTGGAGAACGAACGCTTAAATGTATAGTGGAGGATGTTCTTTTTCCGGGTGGATCATCAAAATAAGTGGTCCTCCTAATTGTCAATCATTCTGGTGAAATGTTTACACAAGGCGCTCTCGTCCCCAATTTCACTTGCCAGTGGTGAAGGAAGAAGGAAGAGACAGAAGGATGACTTTAAATGGAAAACTTACTTGCATGATTTTAATGCAGAGTTAAAGCACATGCTTTTGGACTTTGTGGAACTTGTCTGCTTTCCTAAAAAGCTCTGTAGGCAGGTCCGCTGTCCGCCTCATTCTCATCAGGGCTCTGCAACCAGAGTTTACAGCTGATCTGAGAGGCAGAGAGCAGAGAAACAGGACGAACCTTTAGATCCTTTAACAAGAATCATGAAAATTATGAATTCAGAAGAAAAAAACAAAACATATAAAAATGGTCCCATGTTCATCCTATATTTCCTGTCTTAATTAAAAATTATTTACTCTCCATAGCAGCATCTGTTAATTATTTATTTTTTTAGGTTTTTTTTGGCACTAGTGGCTCTCTTTTTCGACAGTAGAGTGACAAGAAAGGGCGTATGAAAGAGGGGGAGAGACATGTGGCAAAGGATTCGAACTCGGGTCAGCCGCGTCGCTAACCGCTGCTACACCTGCTCGCCCCGCGTCTGTAAATTTTAATCGAAATGTAGAAGTTGTACAGACTTTGACGATGTTTTAAAAGAGCTGTTTCTATCCTATTCAATACAGCTGTTTTTAACATTGTGATAAGTTGTTAAAACATTTGCAATTCTAACAAAATGATTTATTTAGACTATGTGAAATAATATTAGTGTATAAAGTTTTTATTTACTTGTGCGCAACGCATGCGCGGAAGTTACGTCCCGTCCTCCATGCTAACAATAATTTGGTGCTGCCTGAGTGGGAAACGGATCTTTACGCGCCGTAAAAAGCCTTTTTAAGTAATAAACGTAAGTATTTGGTTTCAGATGGGACGTAATTTGGCCAACGCTTCACGGGTAAAATAAAAGTAAAAACTAGATTTTGCGGGAAAAAAAAAATAACGACAAAACTAACTGAAATTTTGATAGAAGAAAGTGCTTCATTTTTGTTTGTGTATTTATCAAAATGCATTAAAGGAATAGTACACCCAAAACATGATTAGCCTTCATTTTCTACTCACCCCCATGCTGAACAACACTCTGGAGTACTTTTTTGATATCTCAAATGCATCTGGAGATCTGGGAGGCTTCTTGCTGTCTGCTGACATTCAAATAATGGAGGTCTATGGCGCTCGAGGCAGAAAGGTCCATAAAAGTCCACAAAAACGTGTCAATATTCCTCCATACTGCTCGTCCAATGTATTCCAAGTTTCCTGAGTGGGTAGCATCCAGAATTTACTCGAAACAAAGTCATTTAGAATGTTTTTAGAGCATAAACAGTAGTGTATAGGATTTCCTGAAAGCGCGCACATGCGCGTTCATGACGCTACGGAAGCCGGCAGACCAAACCAGATGAAAGTGCGCATTCAGCGTCTGCTCTGCCGATAATGCAAGCGTAGAAGAAGAAATGTGCTGTTTACCTGTGCAAAGAAAGAAACAACGAAAGAAAAATGTCTGAGGACTTCAGTGTTGAGGAAGAGCATGAGTTCTTTGCCGAGCTGAATGCGCTGGTTTGGTCTGCCGGCTTCCGTAGCGTCGTGAACGTGCAGGCGCGCGCTTTCAGGAAATCCTATACACTACTGTTTATGCTCTAAAAACATTCTAAATGACTTCGTTTCGAGTAAATTCTGGATGCTACCCACTCAGGACACTTGGAATACATTGGACAAGCAGTATGGAGGAATATTGAAACGTTTTTGTGGACTTTTATGGACCTTTCTGTCTCGGGCGCCATAGACCTCCATTATTTGAATGTCAGCAGACAGCAAGAAGCCTCCCAGATCTCCAGATGCATTTGAGATATCAAAAAAGTACTCCAGAGTGTTGTTCAGCATGGGGGTGAGTAGAAAATGAAGGCTAATCATGTTTTGGGTGTACTATTCCTTTAATATCGGGTCCTGTTACCGGCTGCTGTTTTCGCCTTTTTTTTGCTGTACTGCATCACTCCAGCAGGTGGCAGTAAAGCAGTCAGGTCATTTGTGTTCCTTTTTTATCCATCCATCCATCCATCCATCCATCCATCCATCCATCCATCCATCTTCTCCCTCCTATTCCTTGTCAGGGTCGCGGTGGGGCCGGAGCCTATCTCCAGTCAGTGTGCGAGAGGCGGGGTACATCCTGGACAAGGCAACACAGAGACACACAACCATGCATACACACATATTCACACCTAAGGACAACTTAACCTAACAGTCATGTGTTTGGACTGTGGGAGGAAGTTGGAGTACCCAGAGAGAACCCATGCACAGGGAGAACATGCAAACACCATGCAGAAACAGTGTTAAAAATCATTAAAAGTCATTTAATTATTATTTTAAAAATAAAAATTCATTAAATGTGATTATCATGGCACTTAAAATGCTTTATTTAAAAAAAAATACTATTGTAAAAACAATCTCGTCAGATATGATCGTAAAATCGGAAAAGAAGCTTGAGTCAGAGAAAAGGCTAGAGAATGGGAGAAAATGCTAATTTTGGACTGGAAAACGAGGAATTAGGGACATGGCTGCAGCATATTGATGGTAAAGATGACAGAGGATTTTGTTTTATATGTATATATAATTACAATTATTTTTTAAGAGCATTAAACCAGGAATCAAACTTAGAACCTTCTGTAAGTCGCATTTAAAAATAAAATTATAACTAAAACTAATGAAAACTAAGCACTTAACTAAGTTTTAGTTAAGTATAATTATAATTATAACAGTGTAATTAGATTTTTTTGGCGAACATCACAAAGGATGATTGCGTTTTTAGCTGTTGCCATGCCGACCAATACCCATGTCACCACTTTAAAGTCACAGTTGACCCTGCTATGATGTATTAATCCCATGAAACCAAGAGAGGAGGGAACCTTTGGGCCCCAGCATGACGGGCTAAAGATCAGCTGATCTGTCAGATCGGAAACATGAAAGGTTAGATGTTCAATAATCACGGATGATCTTTCAAAACATACAGGAGCTTTTATTGAACCCCTTCAGGGCTGAAACTGTTTCCTATTTTCACTGTAACCTTCTGCACAACCTCAGTCAGATTGTTTCATTTGTGGTCAATAAGTGTATGGATTTTGTAATAATGGTTAAATGCTCTATAAAACTGCATGATTTTACATTTTCTCTGTAAACTGTTTGCATCTTCAGGTGGATTTGACTCTCAGCCGTGGAAGAATATAAACCCGGGCTTCATCTCCCCCTGCTGCCGCTTCACCGAGCTCTCGTTTTATGTCGTGGTCTCCACACACCAGCCCCCCCACCCACCCACCCACCTCTTTTATTAATACAGTGACTTGCTTCACAAAAGACTGATGGACTAAAAGCATGTGAGAAAACACCTGTATTCTACCGTGCAATGGATTTGTCCCTTATTTATTAGATGTGTGTGTGTATATATCTATTTTTTATAAAAATGTTCTGTCTTTGAATGTCAAAGGTGGGATGTGCTGGAGTGGAACAGGAAGCATTTGGTCGACGTGGAAACGTCTAACAAACCGGAACCTTAAAGGAATAGTACACCCAAAACATGATTAGCCTTCATTTTCTACTCACCTCCATGCTGAACAACACTCTGGAGTACTTTTTTGATATCTCAAATGCATCTGGAGATCTGGGAGACTTCTTGCTGTCTGCTGACATTCAAATAATGGAGGTCTATGGCGCCCGAGACAGAAAGGTCCACAAAAGTCCACAAAAACTTGTCAATATTCCTCCATACTGCTCGTCCAATGTAATCCAAGTGTCCTGAGTGGGTAGCATCCAGAATTTACTCGAAACGAAGTCATTTAGAACGTTTTAGAGCCTAAACAGTAGTGTATAGGATTTCCTAATAGCGCCCCCATGCGCGCTCACGATTCTACGGAAGCCGGCAGACCAAACCAGCGCATTCAGCTCGGCAAAGAACTCATGCTCTTCCTCAACACTGAAGTCCTCAGACATTTTTCTTTCGTTGTTTCTTTCTTTGCACAGGTAAACAGCACATTTCTTCTTCTACGCTTGCATTATCGGCAGACCAGACGCTGAATGCGCACTTCCTTCCGGTTTGGTCTGCCGGCTTCCGTAGAATCGTGAGCGCGCATGGGGGCGCTATTAGGAAATCCTATACACTACTGTTTATGCTCTAAAAACATTCTAAATTACTTCGTTTCGAGTAAATTCTGGATGCTACCCACTCAGGACACTTGGATTACATTGGACGAGCAGTATGGAGGAATATTGACACGTTTTTGTGGACTTTTATGGACCTTTCTGTCTCGGGCGCCATGGACCTCCATTATTTGAATGTCAGCAGACAGCAAGAAGCCTCCCAGATCTCCAGATGCATTTGAGATATCAAAAAAGTACTCCAGAGTGTTGTTCAGCATGGAGGTGAGTAGAAAATGAAGGCTAATCATGTTTTGGGTGTACTATTCCTTTAAGGGGAAGGTTTCTGTAGACGGCTTAAACATTTCTCTACTCCTGCTTTTATTTTCTAACAGAGCCAAAGACTCATTTTATACAGTTCTGTTTCTGTGCAGTGTTTCCTCCCACTACACTAAACATGTATAAATGGAGAACATGAACAATTGGTTTTATATGCTTGATATCTCAGTGTTTCCATCATGTGCTTTAGTTGTTTTTTCCCTCAGTTCTATTTTTGCTGCATTTGTAAATAGAAGGAAACTTGTTTAGAACTCATTCTGGCTTATTAACAGTGAAAGAAACTTATTGTTTGAAAAAAACTGAGCTGCTTCAGAGACATCTTACTGGAAACATAATATATTAGGTTGGATCTTAGTGAAAAAGCTACACTGGAGATGTCACAACTTATAAAATCGGTGCTAAATCATGAGGCTTATTGTGCTTCTGAAAGGATTTCCAGCTACAGTTATTATTTTTATTTTTTGGTGACAAGACAGGCAGGTTTGAATACTAAGAAAGCATGAAGGAAATTTGCTTTGTCAGCTTTTGATGCGTTTGATTTAGTCAGAGAAGTTGGATTTTCATCTTTGTAAATCAGAGGTTTCCATGTAGTTTAAGGTCCAATATAGAAAATGTCCCTTTTTTTTTTTTTTTTAGAATTTAAACGCATTAACTAGACAGATAACTGTTTCCTTTGGATTATTGGAGATAGATAATATAACATAACATACTGTTTTTTTCTTTAATTTGGATCTAAAACAAAGTAAACATATTTTCACCTCTTCACTTTATTAAACTTATTATAGTTTTAGTTTTTCACTAAAAGACTTTCAGGTACAAAAAGTCCTTTCTATCCAAAAGGATGCAGATTTTATTCTTATTTTAAAACCCAATTGTTTAGGACAATTTTCCTACTTATGTACTCCTAGTATCATGACTATAATTCTAGTATTATTATTTTTTTCTTATGAGTACCTAAGCCAGGGGTCTGTGACTATCTGCAGCGTCTACAATGGCTCCTAATAGTGGCTGAAAATGATATATTTTTTTAAACAATATTTAATGGCATTTTCCCAATAGAAACCCCTTAAAATAACTAAAAACAGGTTTTTTAGATCTATTTTTCTTGTCATCAAGTTGGAAATTGTGTATTTTTTTGCTTAAAAGCAAAAAATACATATGTTGGTTATTTAAAATGGCAACAGATTTCCTATAGCAGAAAATTAACAATAATAGTAAGTTGAGTTCTATTAAAAGGTTATGTTATATTGCTGGCTGGAATTGGGGCAAAATGGCTGTTTGGTTGCAGGCCCCTGTCCTAGTCCAAACATGGATCAGAACCAGAATTTATTTAAATTTGCTGCATTACCAAATTTTTTTTTAAGTTTTTCGGTAGGGACAGACAAAAATGGACATGGACAAACTGAACAAAACAGCAGTCTCATGTTTGCGTCACGGTGCAATAGCAACAGCTAATTCGCAGCAAAACATGATGGCCAGTACAGGGGCTTAAAATATTTACTGATAGAAAAATGGAAGTAGAAAACAACAAGAAATGATGAGGCATAGATCTGAAGTGGGAATGAGAATTGGCGATTAGCAAATATAGAAAAAAGTAAAGTTGAAACGTCTTTGGGCGCAGAACGTAGCAGTTTAGCAAGCTAAGCTAACGTACTCCTAGCTTGCATGGTTAGCTTACCAACTGTTTTTTTATTTTTTTGAGATCAGTCTAATAAAGGTTTTCTGGTATGGGATATTTTAAAAAGCACTCTAAAGTCATAATTCATCTCTGGACAGTGCAATGTTTCTCATTGCGGTGATCTCCAAATCCAAAATGGCCGCTTATTTGAACACAGATTACCTGTATCTGTTGGGATATATGTCCTAATTCAAAGTATTATTCTACAACTTTTTTTCAACAGTGCCGCTAGGGCGTGTTGTTAAAATTCCCTGTTAAATATTAGCTGATACCGCTAATGGTAGCGTACATTAGCATATAGGGACTACATTAGCATTTAACGATAGCTATGCTAGCATAGCATTAAACATGGAGCTGGTTTGCATTCCCAGAATTAGGTTCACCAAAGATACTGCCAAGCTAGTGACTATTTAGCTAGCAGATGGCAAAATCTCCTAATTATCATGTAAAATCATGTCGCTATCACACCACTGGTGTCACAGATTAATTAAAGATTGTATTGAAAGCTCTACAAATTAGCTTATTGATCAAAATACACCACTATAGTTTAAAAGCTTGTGTTTTATAAATTTTATTTTCAGCTATCCTTTGCTAGTGTATATTAATTTCCTGGAGACGCTCAGCTAATCCCTGTTCATTCTTTCTAATTAGATCCAGACCACTTGCGTATGACTGTGTAAGAATAAGGAAGGAAACCAATATGTATCTCAATTAGTCACTGTTGCAGCTCAGTTTGTGTCTTTGTAATAAAAATATGAATCTGCTTTACATATTGAAGCTATTAAAAGGTGTTGATGGGAAAGGAAACATAATAATCCTAGTGAATGTGGTGATGTAGAGCAACGTTCATCGACACATGTCTTGTGTTGCACCAGGACGTGCTGTATTTCACTGTGGCTTCTGAGGTTTCCTTTTCTGCGTGGAGGTTTTTCCCAACACTTGCCTTTGTATCACAGTTGATCCAACACATGCCTCTGTGTTGCTGTCATCTCCCACACAGGGCCATAGCGGTGCCCTTTATCTATCACGGCCGGCGTGATGCTTCTCCAACATGCCTTCCTGTTTTCATCATTCCACTGTCCAATTTCTTATTCCCACAGAGTTTTATTTTCATACCTCAAAAAGATACATTCCATTAAAAAAACAAAGAAAAAAAAAATCCCTGCCTGGCGTCTTGTGTGGTTTCTTTTTTTTTAATGGACCCCGGGGCTCAGTGGGGTCACTTTAACGACCCGTTTAAGAGTCTCCCGCCTCAGTCGGTCTCCAGCCTTTCAATCCTTTACAGCCGTTTCACCTCTCACCCCGTGTTTCCTGGTCTAAATGTAGCAAGAGAGTTGGGTTTCACTGCCAGTTGCTGCCGCTTAGACAAACTGCAAGTGAGTAAAGTGAACTGTGCGCGTGGCTGCGGCCGCTCTGTTGTCTAAGACCCTTCTAATTCATCATGATTTCATCCATGGTGAGCTTTGTGCTGCTACAGCAAATTGTTGCTGAAAATCAATATCTGGATTTCACTTTCATCTACTACACTTGTAGAAAATTGAAGAACCAACAGTAATGGGTGTTTACGTTGACCTCACACAGGTCAATTGATCTGTAGCGTAGAAATGAGACAGCACTGAATGCATGCAAAAGCAAGATATGAGCAAGTATAAAATAGTGGCTATGTTTTTTTTTTTTTAACGAAATGATAAAAAGGTTTCCAGATCTCTGATCCAGGTGACACAACTAACATTTTTACAGCCTGTAGCACGTCAAGGAAAATGTTTAGTAAAGATGCAGTCATGTTATATGAGTTAAAGAAATGTATACGCCAGTATCTCACTCTGGTTGCATGCAAAGTTTTTCTGAAAGGTAATCCCATTTTGTCGGCATATTTGTTATTCTTATCTGAATGCTTTCCTTTTGCTGAGATTCTGCATAAGTAAAGCTCTTCATGTACATTTTCAATAGCCCAGTGGTACGATACTGGGGGAAGTGTTGGCATAGTGGTTAGAGCAGTGCGCTTGTGCTCTGAGAAGCTTGCAAGTACCCGGTTTGATTCCTACAGCCTCCACTCTGGTAGCCTCGTGAGACCATCCTGATCTCGCGAGCCTTCAAGGTTTCACACGCAGATCAGTCTGGAGACTCTCCGTTAAAGAAAATTTGGAGCCGTTCACCAAACGAACGTCCAATCAGTGTTGGCTTTGAGGCGGGTTGAGGTGTGACACAACGAGAAGCGTGGTTATCGAGCAAGTTTTATTGGAATTACAGAGTATTTCTTTACTGAAAGAAGAGCAAAACACTGCTCTGGAGGCTTTTCTCAGAGGAAAAGATGTTTTTGCTCTTCTCCCGAATGGTTTCGGCAAGAGTTTGATCTATCAATTGGCTCCTCTTTGTCGTCGCTCTATTAGTACGTCATATGCTTTGTTGATCTGCTTGGTTTATTTGGCCTGTCTATCACCAACATAGGCCAATCAGCTAACCAGTATTTTTGGCCCCTTCCCAAAATTACTTCAACGGAAGGTTTCCAGATGGATATGCGGAGCAAATCCATCTGGCGGAGTCAGGTTACCACTCTGGGTCCCTGAGCAAGACCCTTAATAATACACTGCTCCCCGGATGCTGCAAATGGCAGCCCACTGCTCCCCAAGGGGATGGATTAAATACAGAGAGTTCATTTCCCCATTTTGGGACAATAAAGGGATTTACATTACATTTACATACTGCACAGGAAGTATTGAAGCCAAGCTAATTAGCACCTCCCCGCAAAGTTGTAAAAAATAATTAAGAAAAGTCCAAGATCCAGTGTGAAAACAATGTTAGAAAAAGTGTTTTCCTTGATGTTTTAAGTAGTGGCTGCATGTTTGTCTAATTAATTAATTGGTCTTCGACCGCACCAAACTGTTGCTTAACCATGTTGCATTACAGGACCGTCGGCTTCTAATAAGTTGCTGCCTCAATTTCCATCATCTGGCTTTATGATAGTTCCACATTACTGCCAGCAGTATACCTCTGCTTATATCTGCTCATCTCAGCCGGTGTAGGAATTCTATTTAGGCTAAAGGGCTGGTTATCCTCCCGCAGCAGTATGTCGCAGTAAACTTGTCGCAGATATTTTTGATTTATGCCCAATATTAAAGTGTGGTCTGCGCTATGTTATTCCACGCCACAACGCAAGAGGGACAATCAGGAACTATAGCTGTGGGTTTAGATCCGGCCGAGGCGGTGAGGAAGTGGGAGAAAGTTTGTGCGACAATGAAGGGACATGAGGGCAAAAAAGAGCAGGGATCCAGGTGGGAAAAGGCTCCCAGTGTTCTCGTGCACCTCGCTCTTCTAGCTGGTGCATCTTTATGAGTCGTTTTCCTCAATAGGGGTAATACAAACAAAAACAATCTGGTAAGGTACCAAACAGGAAATACGCATAGTGTAGAGCGAATGTAGAGTTGGCCAATTAGAGGGCTCCTGTCTGCAGTCACCTAGGTGCAGCAGAGTTTCTGTGGAAGAGGTGTTCACTGTGACACAAAAGCATATGACCTGGTCTCTGAGTATAAACCAGTCTTAAGACTAACCAAACACTATCAGAACGGATGCTTGGTGCATATTAACTTATTTTATCACCATTACATAGTTTTTGGTCTTTTTTTGAATAGGCATATAACGTGACAACCTTTAAAGCCATTGGATGACAGGTTGCCATGGCTCTGCTGGGGTGAGTGACAGTACCGTAAATACTCCCTATGGTTACACCTAGTTGGACCGATTTTCTGTGTTTTATCGATGCATCCATTTACCGCCACGCTTATCCCAAGCAGGGACGTAAGGGTTGCTGATGACGTAAGGGTTGCGGGGTACACCCTGGACAGGTCGCCAGTCCATTGCAGGGCAACACAGAGACAAACAGAACAAACTACCAATGCACACCTGAGGAGAATTTAGAGTTCTGGGGAGTTTAATGTCAATTACCCTTACAGTCATGTTTTTGGAGTGGAAGCCGGAGTACCCGGAGAGAAACCACGCATGTGAAGGGAGAACATGCAAACTTCATGCAGTAAGACCTGGAACATCCACTGAGCAGCCCCTTTCCATCTTTTAATTAATAATGATAAGAAACATCCTTTACTGGACATGAATATCTTTAAAATGGGTATTAAAGTAAACACTATTGTATTACCAATAACAAAAAAATGTGTTCATGTGCTTTTTTAGGTCATAAAATTGATACTAATGTAATTTAAAAAAAGGAAACAGAGGGTTTCACATGATGTAAAAAAGTCAACCCCTTAACCTTTTCATTGCAACAGGGGCTTTAATAAGTGATCAATCTTGAGAGGTAATTTCTAAGTTTATTTCCATTACACAGGGAAACTAAAATAAGTTGTTTAAAAGATCGGATACCTTTATTAAAAGGGGAATGAAGATTATTTTATTAGAGAAAGCTTTCCTCTGGGGAACTAAGAGAAGTCTGGGAACCTCTGCTGTAGAGAATGTCCTACACCTTGAAGAGAAGACCAACAGGAAGACATCCTTCTGCTGTTGAAAGAACCCTTCAGAACAAGCCGCTGCAGCTGTTCCCTGAACATCACTTAAGAAGTCTTTGTCGGGACTTGGAGCGCCAGATGACCGCAAACTCATTTCTCACCGTCAGCTGCTGTCTTTGATCGGGACTAAGTTGTTTGAACTTGTGACAGCAGGCGCATGTGGCTGCAAGTGATTCAGGAAGGGCATCCAATCCAGACAATTAGAGCCTCTTAGGCTGAATTAACCACACTCTATTCAACTTAACTACTTACTAAATACTGCTAAAATATTGCACATATTTGTTTGGCTGTGTAAATGAATAATTTTAGCACCTTAATTTAATACCTTGCAAAGATACAACAATTCAAGTTCAACCTATAGCAACAGCAAACTTACCAAGGATGTAAAACAGGAATTTACAGAATTGCAATGTCACATAAAGATAACTATGAGCTTATTATCAGGAGAGAAATAAAATAAAAGAGCTTCTGCTTTCATTACAGGAAGATATGGTCAAGAAGGGATTTAAAAGTTATATAAATCTCCATTTCTATGATCACCTATGGGGTGAAATTTGTTCCATTATTGTTGCAAGTAGAGACAAAGTTTGTAAATGGATGTTGGAAAAGAAATGCGAACCAAAAATAAAACGTTGAAAAAAAAACTGGGAGTTTCCTCGGATTTAATTTTTGTTCATATTTTTTTAAAAATAATCTTTTTCCAGTTTTATAAATAGCATTCTTTTCAAATTTCAGTAACAAAAATCTCATTCTCTTAACTTCTGGGGGCTTGCTCTGAGAACACAACTTACTCTTAAAACCTTTTATTTTGATTAAAATATATATTATTTAACGTTTTATTTCTGGGTAGCATTTGTCTTTTTAAATTTCGCTAAAAGAATCATGTTCTTAGAATGCAACAACAATAGAGCTAAATTCCCTCCCTCCATAATCAAGCAGCTAACAGAGACTTTAGACGCCCCCAAGAAGCTCCGTTCCCCTCCTTCCTCCAATCAAAGATCACTCAGACACCTGGACGCTGCCTTTGCTCAGATCATTTCCCTATTCAAAGCGCCTGGTGAAGGGATAACAGGTAGGCAGAGAAAAGCCAATTATTCCAGGACATCTGGTGTCAGCACAACTCAATGGGCTTCGTCAGATATTGAAACAAGCTCATCAGAACCAAGAACAGGGAACAGATTGTTCACACGCTCGCTGTTTTGTCTCCTGCCTGCTGTGTAGGTGGGAGATAGTGTTGGATTGCTTTGTGGTGCCTTTTTGCTCATGCTGTGTCGTAAAACTCAAGCCAACTAGTTTGCGCCTTCTGGGTCTACTGTATTTTTGAATTCTATCAGAAGCAACGCACACTCACTTTCTCTTTTATTTAACAGGCATTTTTGTTTTGAAGCCAAGCGTTATGCAGAGCAGACATCAGACTGTCTAAAAACTTGTGCTCAGCTTTAATAAAAGCATGTGATTAGCTATTATCTGGGCGTTAAAAAAAAATCCAGGATTACTTGTCCATCTGCTCAGCCGTCTAAAAACTCCGCTTTATGTTTTCTATGTAAATGACCAATAAATTATAAGCATGGTGTGAGTGTGTGCAGGCAGGGAAGCTTTTTCTAAGAGCTGGTGGTCTTTGCAATTTATATTTGTTGACTTGTTTTGGTCTTTTTTTATGTCAGTGCAGCAATAAGGCAGAGTAAGATTTTATTATTGAGGCTCTGGGTTTGGTGTAACAATCTGTCTTTATTATCTAATTAGATATACAAGTAGAGCTGATAAAATGATGGCCTGTGTTTACGTCGCTGGTTGATTCCTGCAGCCTGATTAATAACGGGTTGGTATGTTTTAGATGTTCTGAGTTGTGCTGCTATTTTCCATACCTCAATGAGCTGGTTGGATCTTTCTCAACAGCTCTACCCGTTCCAGCGATTTAAAGTTGCTCAAAAGAATGGACAGACTTTTTGAAGGGTATGGGAGGAAAAAAAAATAAAGGTCATGAAGAGGGCACTTTAGCGAGAGCTTTGGATCCCAAGGTGGCATATTAGCACACGTCTTTGTGTCTTGAAAAGCAACTTTAGCTTGTGTTTCTGCTCCCAAGGGGCAAGTTGGCACTTTAGCACCTCTTTTGGCTCCTAATGCGGCACTTGTCGGCATTTTAGCACGTTTTGGCTTCCAATAAGGCAGTTTAACATGCATTTGAATTTTGGTTCGGGGGGGGGGTACATTTTGCCTTTCAAAAGGGTCCTTAAGCACATGTTTTGGCTTCCGATGGGGCAGTTTAACATCCATTTTTGCTCCCAAGGGGAGTTTAGCATGCATTTTGGCTCCCAAGGGGCAGTTTAGCATGCATTTTGGCTCCTAAGGGGCAGTTTAGCATGCATTTTGGCTCCTAAGGGGCAGTTAAGCATGCATTTTGGCTCCTAAGGGGCAGTTTAGCATGCATTTTGGCTCCTAAGGGGCAGTTAAGCATGCATTTTGGCTCCCAAGGGGCAGTTAAGCATGCATTTTGGCTCCCAAGGGACAGTTTAGCATGCATTTTGGCTCCCAAGGGACAGTTTAGCATACATTTTGGCTCCCAAGGGGTCACTTGAAGAGGCCTCTTGCTCCCAAGGAGGCACCTTAGCATGCATTTTTGCTACCAAGGGGGACTTAAGCATGTTTTGGCTCCCAATTGGACACTCTAGCACATATTTTGGCTCCCAATGGAGCAAAGGGCATTTAAGCACACAATTGGCCCTTATGAGGGAACTTTAACATGTGTTTTGATTCTAAAGGATGGACATTACTTTTGATTTTGGCTTGAGATAGGTCACTTGACTATGCCTTTTCGCTCCGAATGTGGCACATTAGAATGCTTTCTGGCTCCCAGCTGAGGACTTCAACATGCATTTTGGCTCCCAAGAGGTCACTTGAACATGTATTTTGGCTCCCATGGGGGGACTTTAGCATCCGTTTTGGCTCTTAAGTGGGCACTTTTGCATGTGTTTTGGTTACAGAGTAGACATCTTTTTGCAGTTTGGCACATTTTGGCTTCCTAAGAGGACTTTAGTATGTGTTTCTCAACATTTAAGCCCCTCTGCCCCCTCCTGCCTGCCACTGAAGTTGCTGCCACTCTATTTTTTATGAGGTCAATCTGAGTTTGTATGACTGAAGAATGGAAAATGTGCTGAACTTCCCTCCTTGTTTAAAATAAGCTAACCCAGCGTCTACAGAAGATGGGCACCAGCCCACCATAACCCAGCAACAAGCTGGCATACATAATGGATTTACTGTAATAGCTTTACAAAGCAATTGTATTTTTTTGCTCAAATTAGTCATACAAACTGTCATACCAGCTCCTGCCTGCTCCTTCAGACTGTAAATATGCAGCTTTAATCCGAGGGAGAGGAAGCTAATACTAATCATTACTATGGTTTGTCACTGCATCTGAGTGGGATTTGTTAAGATCTGTTTTTAAAAACAAAAAAATCAAAAACAACACAGATCTAAGCTAAAATGGAAAGTTACAGTGGGTTGAGCTGCACTTCACTGCATGTGTGTGTTAAAAGCTTGCCCCATCAGTGGATTTGTCTTCTCTGCACTCCCTGCCCTTTGATCCTGCCTTCGCTTGCTGGCTTTATTGCTGGACCACCTTCCACTCTAAGCACCCCTCTCCACCCACTGCCACACACACATTCAGCAGCACTTGTTTGCCAACCACCCCTGCAGAGCAGAGCGCCAGTGATTGAGGCAGAAATGTCACCCTGGTCTTTGCTGCAGCTTTTAAAAATGTGGCTCTTCTAACACTTCTGCAATGTTTTAATATCCCCCTGTATCAAGATTGCTTTATCTTGAACCAGTTTGGAAAATGCAAATGCTGACATCATGCTTCTGTTAGGTTAATGTTTGAGTTAAATGGAGAAAACCCATATATGCATTTTAAAGCAACACTTTAAAATCAAAATAAATTAGCCAAGATGTCAGGAAGAGCCTTAAATGGGTCTGGTTCATCCTAAATGTGCCAAGCCTGGCTGCTTAGCATAAACACAATCTGATTCAGAAAGAAAATAATTAAAACCCCGGAATAAAGGCAAAGCTAGTGTTACTACCCACTGGGAAACAAATCATGCAACAACATGGATGAACAATAGAATCAAATGGTTACTGGGCTTATTTTTGTTTCAGATGATTGTTTCATTTGGAGGGGGGACAAGGAAAACTTGCAAGCTCTAAAACTGGAAATTATGCAGCAATACCCCAAGAAATCCAAGCGATCCAGGTATCTTGGGCAATGAAATGATGATTCCATCATAGTGCTTAAGTGGCATTAATACAGGCTCCCATAGTAGAGGTCAGGATTGCCTGAAGGGTTGAAAGTCACCATTTTGTGGGATTCCTGATAGATTATGGAGGTCTGATTTATCATAAAATAGATTGATCTGAATGTCCCATGAAATCACTTACTGTACTATAAATAAATTAAATGTGACATTTATTTGTGCAACGCATTAAATTATAAAATGGACAATAAAATAATGAAATGTTCCATGAAATAATTAAAAAATTATTAAATGAAATATTTAATAATTAAGTCTACCATTAAAAAATAAAAAATAAAAAAATGAATATTTTAAGTGAATAATCAAATGCCCCAATGAACAGTTATTAATACATTTAAAAGTTTTAAAGCTGCAGTGTGTAATTTTTAGCGACATCTAACGTCCAGACTGCAGACCGCAGCAACATGAACATCTCCCCCCCACCGCTTCTCCCCCCCAACAGTACGGCGAGCGTTACGGGACAAAATGTCTTCCACGACGTCCGCATCACCTACCTTCTCAAGTGATGAGGTTTGTTTACATAGATCATTTTACAGATAGTATTCTCAGGCATAATACTGCCATCTATTGTTCAGTACCGTCTCAGTTCATCTCTCTCAACTTGCCGTAGTTACTTTCGAGCGTAATGGGCGATCTCGCAATCGCTAGTATGTTGGCTCTGCGCTGCCGTAGCGCAAAGATGTCTGCCTCTATGGCTGCGAGACCCGCTCCTATGTAATTATAAATAACGAATTCTAAGGCAACGCAAATATTAAGGTTAAGAGGCTGAGCTCATAGATGATGATAAATAACATAGTTATGTATAATATATTACATTTCTGACTGTATATCCCTGTAATTATTACACACTGTAGCTTTAAGAATAAAAAGTGTTCCTATAAATAAATTCATTTGAAGTGATGAATTAAAGATAGAATAATTTGTAATGGATAATCAAATATATGTAATCAAAAAACTTAAAATTTAGTTCAAGATAATTATGATTACTTTCCTTTATATATAAATACAAAGTGATGTAATGATATCTATTTTTAGGGAGTTGCATAATGTTGCATCATTACATTTGAGGTTAGAAGGGGAATCGTTTGGGAATCCCTGTCAGGAGAACAGGGTTATGTTAGATTGCCAATCCCCTAATCTCAATCCCATGCCATGAATCTCGGCAGAGCTGAAAAGGTCAGTGAGACGACCTTAAGACAGCAAAGCCCCATATGCAAGCATCCACATTTAAGGAAAAGCATAAAGACATGAATAGATATTTGTAATCCAAAACAGGAAGGATTTAGTCAGATTAAATGACAGCAGCAGCTGTAACACATATTCCATCCAGGTCCTTCCTCAGTCAAGCTGAGGTCCAGTTGTGCTGTCTTCTGGTGTTCACACACTCATGCATAATAAAACTCCTCTTCCTTATCAGTATCAGTATGCTGCTGCTGTAAGCTGCAGACTCCTTCCTACAGACAGCCTGTCTGCAGCCTGTCGTTATCTGTCCCGTCACCTGTGCACACACACAAAGGTGATCCGATGTCTGCCCACAATAACAGCAGCTGAGGTGACGCGACTTCCTCTTTGCACCCCCCACCTCCACGGCCAGCGATAGGCCAGGCAGCAGCAGGGACAGCTGCCTCCCAGCCAGTCCTCTGTTTGTGTGAAAGGTGCAGTTCTTGTTTTGTTTCTTTGCTTTTGCATGAGATAATGCTCCTGGATCATCGTTTCCCAGGAGTGAAACAGCAGTTAAAAAATGCAAATAGAGACGTTAAACCCATTTGCAGGTAAACTGGTTATAGAAGCAGAGTGTGAGCCAAAATTAGGACTTTTCTGTGTTCTCTACCGCCATCAGTTTATTTCTTATTTTTCAAAAACAAATTGACAATTATGAATCCATTAGTCTTAGATGATTTTAGATGTTAAAACAAAACGTGTAACAAGATCCACTACTATTTTGTAAAATGCCTTTAGTTAAGGCCACCGTTATTCATAACCCTTGAACATTTTGATTACAATTATCTTCAACAAAATAGCGTTTTTTGATAGAAAACAGGACAGGTATAGTATGTAAATGAAATATAATCAGATCATATAAAAAAAGTGTATCAACTAAATAAATTACTTGCATTCGCTTTTATTTTGATAACCTTTGTCTAAGTCTTTGAGGTAAGAAGATCTTCTTGCCATCAATCTTAACCAGTTTTCATCACCTAAAGCGGGGTAGCTTGGCTGAGCCAAGGTTAAAGCATGCATCGTTTTTCACTTAATCATAAAAGAACATTGAAAGCTTTTTAAAATGTTCTTTTGTTGTATTTTAAACAATGAGAATAAAATGTTTTGTGTTGCTTAGAGGAGCTAAATTGCAAACAACAGTATTGAAATGCGTTCCTGTGCAGTGCTGGTTATGTGCCTGCAGTAGCTGACCTGACATTTCTTTTAACTTCCTAAATACACAACCTTTTATCCCTCAGAGGCAGACCTGACATTTCCCACTGAATTCTCTGCAGTTAGAGCTAATCGCCATCGCCTTTCCCGGTGGGCGGCTTCCTTCTATTTTGGGATAAACACAGCGATTGTTTCCTGCAATGGGATTCAGTAACATGGACCTAAGCTACGGTAACAGTAGTCCAGCTTTTTAACTCTATCCAGGTAGGCCTGTAATATGGGTGTGTTAGTCTTTGTGCGTTTCTGTCTTGAAAAAGGAGGCCCTTCTCGAGTTTCAAGGATCAACATGGCTACTTTGTAAAAGGAACATGTTGGTGCTGAGCCTGCACCTCTTATCCATAGAAAACAGAGAATATGATGAGAAAAAAAAACTGAGATGTGAAACAGCTTTGCAGAGTGGAAATTTACCAACTCAGTGATTTAGAAGCAAAGACACTGATTTATTGTTTGTACACTTCCTCTATTTATGTATGTGAGATAAAACCCAGTTTCTTTCCTTACTTTATTCTGTATCTGCTACCACTAAACTTCACAGAAAAGCTAAAACCATCAATGACTTGGCAAATGTAAGCAAAGGTGATTCTAGATGGGGCCAAAAGGGGTCAATGCCCCCATAGAACTAGTTCTGGCCCCTGTTATGGCCCCTTAACTGAAAACATAAACTGTAAAAATTTTAATGATTGGAGTTTAGCAACAAAACAGAACCTGCTGTGTGATTGCAGGCTTACTGTAATTTCTAAGTTGAAATCAGTTTCCCACTTTCAGCACTCATATTGTTTATTAATGATTAAAGGTATAGTGGAGGATTTTCGTGAATTTTTAAATGACCCTCCTTCTTAACACAAAAAAAATCCTTATGCATAACCCTGTACACATAATAAAATGCGTTTGAGTCTGTGCACGACCCATTTCTCCTCGTGCACGCTCTGTTTAAATGTTGCCGTTTGCATTGCTCATACAAGCTTAGTGTACAAAAGAAGATTTGCAATTGTTTTCACTATGTCAGACTCGCCACCAGTAAATGAAAATGGGAACGAGCCTTACGAAAACATATCACCAGAATGATTGACAACTAGGAGGACCACTTATTTTGATGATCCCCCTGGAAAAGAGAACATCCTTTACCTTTAAATAAATGTGTTGTATATATGTTGTATTGGGTTCTATGTTGTATGTTGTGTTTATAATCCACCCAACATCTAATCTTATGAACCGTTTAAAGTATTATATGTATCACTTTATTTATGCAAATAATAAAGTGGTGCTAAACAGGCTGATGTGAGCTAAAGCCATCTTGAATAGAGACATATTGCTACTTCTATTTTCTGACATTTAATTCCAACGTTTGTTGATGTTCTAGTTTTAATTTCAACCTTTTGAGATTAATCTCTTTTTTTAATCCATTCAATAATCTCTCCTCTGATCTTGGAAGAAATCTCATGAGAACAGTTGCTTCCTCCACTTAGAAATGTCCCCTCTTAGTACCTTCTGTCCACCAATTTCTGTAAAAAACAACCAATTCAACATCTACAAACCACCAAACAACTCTGTATCTCCACCTCAGTTTCTGTGTATAACGTATTCCTCACCAGTAATCCCTATTATCTACAAAAATAAGGCAACACTCTCTTTGCTGCAGTCCTCCATTATTGGCTGTTTGACATGTAGTTGTTTACTTCTTTTTTCTTCCTGACCAGACTGAACCCCTCTGAGAATCCAGACATGCAGTCCATTAGCCTACCATTAACAGGTGAAATCAGTGTTTTTAGAGTTGAGACGCAGCTGTTTGTCTGATTGATTAGCCGGGGAACAGATAGCATCCATCAGGATTGGGAGCAAATGTGCGAGAGGTTTGCAAGCACGAAATAGTCGTTTACATAAATCCCAAAGAGCCAAGCTCCTGATGGAATATCCTCATCAACCAAAATGTGTTTATATCGCTCCACAGCTGAAATGGCTTCTAGTTGAGTTCAAAACTATTTCTATAGTCCATAAAGCACTCAATGCTTCAGCATCCGAGTGCTTTCTTAGAAAAACTATCAATTCCTCATCTCTGAGGTCACTAGGTTCATGTTTTTCAGTCGTTCTCATGAGCTGGCTTTCAGTTTTTGAGGCCCTTCTTCTTCGAACATAAAAAAGCTCCTCACTGACCTTAGGCTGGATTTTACTGTGCCTCTCAGATGTTTTTACCTTCCTACGCCTATGTGAAGTTGCTTTTGCTTTCGTGTTTAAAGTGGTACATACAATACGTCTAAAATTATGAGTCACTGTCTGATTTCCTCTATAGCATCAGTCTGTGCAAAGATATTTCCCAAATACACCATTTAGCTCTTACCTTTTGAATTAGTTCAGTTTTTCCACTCTGGCTTTATGATAGAGCTATTTTAACTCCTACTGAAATCATATTGGCGGTAACCATGTTTTAGGTCCATTTAATTCAATAAAATCTGATTCTGTCACTTAATCCATAACTACAACATGAAGGGTGTGCTTGCATGAAGACCATGAGCATAGGGTGGAGTTTAGTAGAAGACTCGCACCGCTTCCTTTCAAGCTTGTGATCCGATAACAAGGAACAATGATACCTTTTATCGGCAAAGAGACACAGGTCAGCGAGGCAGACTGGGCTCTTCATTGTTTGCTGTTGCACCTGATATTGGGGCCATAAAGCTGCTACAGGTGAGCTCTGTTAGTGTAGGGAGTTAACATTCAGATGACAAATCACATTCGACACCATCTCAGATGAGACTGAGCTTGTCTTAGCAAATATTTCTTGGTCTCCGCAGTCTTAAACATTGTGTCATATCTTATTTTTAAATTTCAGGTTATTTAAAAAGATTTACAACTTAATTCTTTAGGTTGTTTAGTTTGGTTAGCAAATTGCAGTAAATCAATTTATTACGAGCCAAAAGTTGAGTCTAGGCTTGATGTTCTTGAGTTTAGTCAAACCAAAATGTGTCATTTAATTTGATTGATTGATAAGTACTGAATATAACCAAATATGTAATTAATCTTTAAGGTTTCTAAATGATTGTAAAACAAATTGGTCTGAAACCCATGCTGATGTTGATTTTTAAAGTAATAACAATGGAAACAAGAAAAACATCCACTTAGCGTTAATTTATACAGCATCCACACAGCAAACTGCCTAACAACTACTCAACAGTTATAATCCATAAGAGCACTTACACTGTATATATCTGCATGCTGGCAAAATTTGACTTGATTCTATTTTAGCCACAAAAAAGAGGCAGTATATGACTGAACAATTACAGCATCCGGATAAGTATGAATAAATATATACGTATATATACTTATATTAGTGTTGTACCGGAATCGGACGGGGCCCTGATGCAGCACTAAAATGGTAATATCGGTATCAGCGAGTACCAACTAATAGGGCACCGATACCATTTTGAGAACCTAAAGTTTATTCAACTATTGTCACCCATTCCAGGTAGGCAATAAAAAGTTCTACTGGATTCACTTTATATTAGTCTGTTTCCTGCTTCACAAAGGTAGGCAGCAGTTTGACAAAGCCTTGATGGCAATTATTTTACATCCAAGAAGTATGCAGTTCTTCATATATACACACACACACATCAATTTCAAACTGATGGTATCAGTATGGTATTGGTATGGAACAATACTGCGCAGCCAGGTATCGTTTATCGGTATCAGGGCCAAAAAATGGCATCAGCGCAACACTAATATATATGTTAGTATATAATCAACTGTGCACATCAGGTAAATTACTGAGCTGCATATAATGAAGGTAATCAAACCCAACGACTGAATATCCATCCATCCATTTTCCGTCACTCTCATCCCAAGCAGGGTCGCGAGGGGTGTTGGTGCCTATCTCCAGCTGTCAAAATTATTTCCATGACAACCAACTGCATAACTGGAATCTTGCTTTCACAATGTTATACAAGCAGCAATAGATGAGCTGCTATCTGCCCATTTTTTTAACCACTTGATAAATTCCCGGATTAAACAAAATAAACTGTTGCACTATATTTGAATGTAGTAAAACAATTAAATATAAGCATTTTTAGCATAAGAGTCTTAATACAAATTAAGATAATATAGAAGCATTGTATTGCATTGTAAACATAGTAGTTGAACCAAAATAAAAATTAAATAACAAGGAAATAAATAAAAAAACACTCCTCATATGCTGTCATTGTAGATATCCCTGTTTTTAAGTATCTTCTGTGAATCCATACCCTACACAATGGCTTCACATTTATGGCATCTCTGGCATCCTGTAGTAATACTGATACAGCTGCTGGCACAGAGAGAGCTGCATCTGTAAAATGTCAGCAATAAGTTAGAAAAATTAGGTCTTTCATCTTCAAAACGTGTTTTTTTTTTTGTTCACTTACCCCTGTTTGCCTCTGTTTTCTCCATCCTGTCCCTGTTTCCTTATGTTTGGCAAATGCAAGGCCAAACAAAAGAATAAAGATGATGCATTCTTCATTTATAAAACTGGGGCTTAAATTCCATTCATAATGGTAGCCGTTTCTACTATGTATTTTATAAAAGATACAAAAATAAAAATGTACCTTAACTTGTGTCTTCTAGAATTATATATAGGGCTCAGGAAGATCTTGGTGGCGCCACGGCTTCAACCACCAAGTCTTGTGAAAAGCCTCCAAGATGACAGAAGTTAAAAGCTGTATAGAGTAGTGAGATTTTAGCTCCTAGCTGTTCTACAAGCTTTCTGCTTCTACCTCTAGACCCTTTTAATCTAATCTTTACAAAATGACTGTTCTCACTGATTGACAATTAGGAGGACAACTTATTTTGATGATCCACCTGGAAATAGAAGACATTCCTCTATACCTTTAAGTGGAATAAATATATATATTTTCACTGCAGGTAAAATATATTAGAGGTTTATAATCCCTTCAGAATCACCAATTATCACTTTTAGAAGCTAAGCTTATCTTGGTTACCTATATGATAGGGGACAAAGCAAAACAACATAGCAGCAGAGATGGGAAGTAACGAAGTACAAATACTTAGTTACTGTACTCAAGTAGATTTTTCTGATATTTTTACTTTACTTTACTACTTATTTTTATGGCGACTTTTTACTTCTACTCCTTACATTTTTACACAAATATCTGTACTTTCTACTCCTTACATTTTAAAAAATTGGCTCGTTACTTTAGTTTTGAATCATTTCAATGGAGTTACCGTTATTATTTTTCACGTCATCAATACCAAATTCAATCTAATTGGATGGGAATCTACGTTGCATTTGACGCACCACTACAAGATGGATCGACAGATTTGGCGGTATTCATTCGCGGCAAATCATTGCAGCTTGGTGGCGGTGGCGTTAGCATAGTAGTATGGACGACAAGATGATTGAAAATGAACACAACGGAGATCTAGTCCTATTGGCAGACATCCATTTAAAATGTAGGCAACGGCATGAAAAAAGTGGTTTCTACTTTTACTTTTATACTTTAAGTAAATTTACAAGCCTGTACTTTGTTACTTTTACTTGAGTAAAGAAGTTTAATCAGTACTTCCACTTTTACCAGAGTATTTTTTAACACAAGTATCTGTACTTTTACTCAAGTACGGAAAGTGAGTACTTTTGCCATCTCTGCATAGCAGTAAATATAAAGTTCCCTTTAAAAGGTGGAAAATGACCTGAGGCTGGATTTTTTTTTCAACAGGTAGACACAAAGGTTACTGCTGTAAAAGAGAGGAAAATGGAGAAAGAGTGAACAACCTTGTAAAAGCTTATCCTTCAAATACCAGCTGCTCCATTTAGATGGAACAACATCTTTGTTTAACTCAGAAAAATATTAAATACTTTTTTATGTTGTAACATCGACAGACATCTTTATGGAGGCGGTTTTCTCCTCACTTAGGTTGTTTAGATGAAAGCAAATACATCTGTACATAAAAAAATTGAATGTCCTGATATCTTTTTTTATGCCCATTTCAGGCTCTTTAAGAAAAATATGTAAAATTATGACTTAATAAGCCTGTTTGTTCCTTTCTTCATTCCTTTGCCTCTTAGTTGTTTCTTTAGTTCTGAAAAAACAGAAAAAAACAAACATTGCTTTATACTCAGCAATACTCTCCATCTCATTCTATCAGATACAAAGCATTCTCAGGCCAGAGCATATATTGTTCTTAAAGCAGGTTTTGGGTTCGCCTTGGGCTTCCCCATTGTGGAATATGCCTTAACAACAGGCTTTCTGCTTGCCATCACATCTAAAGCCTCTTTCCCACTTAAAATACTGTGTTAACACTTGGATCCACTGGGTAACAGTCGGCATTTGACTTGCTTCCAATGGGCAAACACAGCTGGGTCCAACTCCTTGCTGGCAAGCGTGGCCTCGGTCCCCCGAGGCTGCGTGTTTGGCTACACCATAAAACTGGGTTAGCATTGATGATGTCACCAGTGTGACAGAAATCAGGAAAGTAAACATTGGAGAGCAACATGTAAGGAAGCCAGGGCATAGTAAGTGTTCTTTAATGTTTCGCCCTTTTGTCTGTCTGAATCCCTCTAACCAGTGTTGCCAAAGTTGTTTTGGCTTGTAGATCAGATGTGATTGGCTCGGTGTGTTGATGTCGTTATGTTGCGCTCAATGCTATCACATGAATTAGTGGGTCAGCCCGGTTCTGGTGTTCCCACAACATGCTGATCAGAGCCGAGGCAATTTTAACACGGGTTGCTTGGCGAGTAGTTAGACCCGGCAGACATCTGTCACTTTGTCACAGTCGCTGTGACAAAGTGGTTCAGTTTGTGTTCACCACTTGTCACTTATTCTTCTGTCTGATTTGTAATGCTTAAATTTAAACATTAGTTTGCAACTTTGCTTCACTTACTATCACTGGTTTGTTTGTGTTAGCATTATGTTGCAGTTTCCATCTATTTTTGTTAAGGTTAAAGCTATTACTTCTGGATTATTGGTGGAAATTGTTTATTTTGTTTCAAAGTATATTCATGGTATTTCTTTCCCCTTTTTACTCACCATTGTTTGTCTAAGTATTTCCTGCTAAATTGGCTACATGTAGATGATGTCTGTGATGGCCAAACCCATGGCCACACCTTAAGTCTGGACTATACGTGCACCTTGATTTATTTAATCCATAAACATACTTTAATTTGCAATACAACTTTTTTCTGAGTTCAAATGCATTTGTTCTATTTGTAAGCACGCACATTTAGTTCACTGTATTTGTTTGCACTCATTCATATTTCTGTTTTTGTCACTAATCTGTTTCTTACCTATGGTGCCTAGGAGTTTGGCCAGACAAAAGATGGCAGCCAGGGCTAAGATCTGCTAAATACAGGAGGGGAAATTGGACTGTTCCATCAGCTGCTGCTTAACGGGGGGAATTTGAATGTTCCTTTTCTAATTTTTTGCCTCTTTCACTTAGGATTTGTTTTGCGGTTGGTGTGTTTTAATTTTTATAAGATATAGGTTAGTTTTTTGCCAAACCCAACTGTACTGCCAATGTTTGTAATTTGTGGTTGTTTGTTTAGTTTGAATTACCCCTATTGTGTTAATGGTCTGATCAGCCAGAGTGTATATATATATCCTTGTGTGTCAAATCTTTGTTAGGTCAGTTATGTCTGTTTATGTAGCCAGTTAGTTTGGGCACAGCTTGCTTGAGTTAAATGTTCTCTTCTTGGTTGGTCTCTTTTATGACTTGAACCCATGTATTTTTTGTAAGTTTCTTTTTGGGTAAAAAAAAACAAAACTATTTTTGTATTAATTCCTGTGACTCCTCATGTTTTTCAACTCGGTCACTCACAATGTCATTGATGGGTTCTACCGTTTAGAGGGTTTCCTTTGGCGTAATGCTTTGTTCGTTTTTCTTTAAAGTAACTTTTTAAGTGATCTTGTATTACATTGTTTGTTTTGCAGAATCCTTCTTTATGTTGACAAGTTTGTAAATTAGATTAATAATTTTATTCTTGTTTCTCTGTTTAGACTTTGTTTGTTTTTTCTATCTGTTTAATTGTGGCTTGGTCCACTCAAGTGCAGGTGTGCTGCCTCTTGGCTATATAGGCACTGAGCTCTTGGAAGCTCAGGGAGGGTTGTCAGTGTGAAAATGCTGAATAAAAGACAACAGAGAAATCTGGAACCGGTGGCTGAAGCTGTTTTCTTTTATTCACCTTACTGATCCTCGACTAAACTACTTCACATTCCCACTTCCGCTAAAAGCCAATATTTCCCTGGCTAAAACGGGTTTTTTGGTCAGTGGGAAAGGGGTGGTATTGTGATGAATGGTTAGACGGTAGGCAGAAGCTTTCTGTTGGTGAAGGTTAAAAAGGAAAGAGGGAGGAAATACAGCCATCCACCAACTCCGATTAAAAACACAAGAATTGGTTATTTACATGTCTCTTTACATAAAGGACCACAATAGTGTCCCAATACCTGTAAGAAACAAAGGGAAGTGGTATATGGCAGGGCTATGTACCTCTTAGAAAAAAAAACTTTTATGTAATACACTTCAGCACACCTCTAGAGATTATCCACAAACACATAAACAATCAGCAATGTCAGTAATTGTGAAATTAGTAATGTTGCACCGATACCAGTATCGGGCGGCGCCCCGATAGTGCACTAAACTGGAATGGTATCGGCGAGTACCAACAAATAGGGCACTGATACCATTTTGAGAGCCAAAAGTTTATTCAACTATTGCCACCCATTCCAAGTAGGCAATAAAAAGTTCTACTGGATTCACTTCACCAGCTTGACAAAGCCATGATGGCAATTATTTTACAGCCAAGTAGTATGCAGTCCTTCATATACTCACACACATAAATTTCAAACAGATGGTATCGGTATCGGCCAATACTGCACAGCCAGGTGTCGGGTATCGGTATCGGGGCCAAAAAATGGCATTGGCGCAACACTAGGAATTACCTAAACTACAAAACTTGTTTTTATAACGTCCTGCATTAAACTTTCTTTAAGTGCATGACGAAACAAAAACAATTTATGAAGAAAAGAAGGCTTGTCGGCAAACATACCATAAAATGACCCACCAGCATTCCCATGTGTTGAAGACATCTCCTTCGTCTAGCGGCGGATAACTTAAAATAATGCCAAAGGCCCTCACGCAAAAGAAATCCTCACAGCTCTAGACTGTATTATTTCTTCAGATTTCTGGCAACACTTCATTGCATCTGCTTACAAAAAAGCCAGCTGTGACTACTGATAATGTATGCGATTGTTGAAGGGGTGTCCCAATTTGTAGGGGTTACCTTTCAGTCCCTACGCCTTGTAGCTCCATTTTTATGGCCAAAGGGAAAGGGTAGGGTGCAAAGGATGAGATATTATTCACTGTTAGTCTCCGCTTTAGGGACCTCTAGACATAGAGAAGGAGGTCCATTTAGTTTATGGTCTCTTAGCTGCTATATACATCTAAAGAAAATAAATGCTTGCCAGGGAGTTATGGGAAGAAAACTGAAATAAAAAAAGATCTGCAATGCAAACAACTATGTTACAACTCCAAACTTTTACATAACAGCGAAGGAATGTGGATTTGGTGGAAAACATTGCATGGTTTTAAACTAATTTATTTCATATAATAAATATGCAGCCTCTTTTATTCTGACAATCCTAAAGGTAAATGTTGTGCTACAAGCTGCATCACCAAAGTCAGCAAATAGATGCAAACGGTGTGGGATTTTATCTAATCTAATTTAAAGTCTTTGAAGGCCTGAAAGGTTTAAAGAGAATAACTCTCTAACTGGTGCTGCTGTTCTTGTTTTTTAATCTCACCTGGACATTTACTCAAGGCTGCAACTTCCTCTTTTTCTCTTCCTCTTTAATTCCAATATAAATTCCTAATATCTTCCCGTGTATATTCCCCTTTTTCTCCTTGTTTTCCCTCTCGGTCTATTCTGTAATTTATTTCTCCAATTTTATCAATCCTTTTTCATGGCATCCTTTATGCCATTTTTCTGTCTCCCTCCAACCTGTCCTTTCCCTGCTTTGTGTTAAAGGACAAAGATCTAATTCCTGCACGCTTGGGGACAATTTGGTGGCACCCGAGAGTTTATAACGGCAGTCGCAGGATGCCACCTGGCAGCTCACACATTTAAGAGAAAAATGAGGTCGTGGGGTGTCGGGGATAGCTAGAATATGGATGATGTGTTGAATGAAAAGTGAACTATAAAATTGAATAGTTGAGAGGCCTGAAAGTAAAAAAAAAAACACAGCCGATTTCTTCCAATGTCATCGTCTGATGTACCACACTTCCTCTCTTCCTTTCTGTGTCATCGGGTCCCTCCACCCGCACAGTTCTTCTCTCAGCTCGCTTTTGCTCTCCAGTCTCGAACCTTTTAATATTCCATTGTTCCCTCTTACAGACAACCACTCGCATTTCTCTCCCAGGAACGGTGCTGTCACTGCTATGAATGTTGGGGACTCTGCAGAGCGGGGTATGAGAGTGAGAAAGAGCCTGAACTCCACTGCAAGCGGCTGCTGCCAGGCTAGCTTGAGTTATCGCCTAAAGGAGCCCGCTCAGTCATCCCTGAAAGGGTTTGCTCTGCTTGTTTTAAACAGGAGTGTGTCATTACGTCTCTAATTGCAGTGAGTATATGGATGGCATACTGAAGCTGCCAGCAGACTGAGGCAAAAAAAAAGGGAAATGTAGCAGAAAATGAAAGCCACCTGAGCAGAACATTAGAAATCAATCTCCAAATGGTGGATGTTATTACAAAGTGATTTAAAACTGGAAAGAACAATAACTTTAATCAACAATGTTTACAGCTAGTATTACATGAACACAAACATTCTTAGTGCTCAATCTTTGTTTTGCTCTATTTCTAGGTTTTTGATGAAAAACCCTGATTTTCATTGTACAATTTGTTTCGCGCTAGTAAATACTACAGTAAATATTTACATATTCAAACCCTGAGAAATAAATTTTTATAGGCTTTTACTATTATTGGTGTTGGTGACATATGGTCGATATTTCTTTTAATTACAGGAGGATTGCCTCTTCTCTCACTGCACCAGACTATAGCAGCTCCTATACTTTCTCATGAACAATGCTCCATGATACTACGACTCCTAGGCCTTAACCAGGAAGAAGACACCAATCCTGGATGTCATACCTTGAAGATCACAATATCATCTGCAAAATGCAGAAGTACACCCTTTTTTAGCTTTGCCTTTACTAGGGGAGTGGCGGCCTAGTGGTTGGTGCATTGCGCTTGGAATCCACACTGGGTCCCTGACCAACGACCCTTAACCCCACATTGCTCCCTGGGCGCTGCACAATGGTAGCCCACTGCTCCCCAAGGGAATGGGTCAAATGCAGAGAGTTCATTTCGTTGCTCTGTACTTGTGACAGTGTAATGACAATAAAAAAATGGAAAACTATGTCAAAAAATGCTGTAAACAAGACGATAAGGAAGGACAGCCATGCAGGATAAACTTGGAGAAGAAAAGGCAGATATAGCTTTTTTGGTTGTCATGTCATAAGCCTGATTTTCTTTCCCACTCTGCAAAACACTCCCAGAGAAAAAATAGAGGGATATGTGATGTGGCCACAGCTGTTCTTGGTATAAAGGCTGTTAGACTGCTATCCTTGCCCCTCTTTGCCCGTCTCTGTCTCTCAGGAGAGTCACATGGGGGAAAACTCCTGAATGGAAAGCCAAGGATCAGAACCTCCTGAGTTACAGAGCTAATCTCAGAATGAGATTGCTGCAAACAGACTGATTTCTGAGTTTACAGGAAAAACTTGAAGTTATCACAGACTGGAATAATGAAGCTTCCCAAAGGACACTACTAGCCCTCGGCTAGGCCATCCAGTTACAGGCGACATAGAACGTTGATGTGCTAATTTCTCTTGGACACTGGAGACACCTTAGCCTTTCCAAATGGAGTTTACAAAGGTTACAACTCTGGTAGAGTAAGGGAAAAAATTTCCAGCTAAAAAAATCTATTTTTATTGATGATTTCTTATTATGTCATGCATTTACTGTTGTGTAAACAAGCTAATAGAAGGTTATAGCAACTGAATTTTAGCTCAAATCTTTAATGGTTTATATTCCATTCGTCCATAAGGGTCCACAGATTAAAAGTAATCCAGCATATTCGTAATAAAAACATTCCATGATGAGAAAATAAAAACATAACATCCGGTTTCTGACTTCAGAAAAGTTAGCTGGTCATAGCTAATGCTTAACATCTTGCTAATGTTTACTTCCTAATACTTTTTTCCTCAGTTGTTTGACCGCAATGTTTGGTATGCTTCTTTTCATCGTCTTCTTACCTAGAAGACAAAAGTGTCCGCATCTTTTTATGACTCGATTTGAGTCAGGGACAGTCTCAGTCTCTCAAGTCTCTCAAGCGCTGCTTGCCTCGCAGCCAGTGACGCACCGAGTAGAGTGTTAAATATGGAAGTTAGGTCCCCTTGAATGCAGCTGCACCTTGGAACTTCCCTACCTGTTCTTTACCTGGGAGCACGTTATTTACTACTCTTAACTCAAACTGAGTAAAACAATATAAAAAAGGACTATAAAATAGGAGTAAAAGAGTAACAGCGTTTATTCCAGGTCAGGTCGTTACAGGACAGAGAAATTGCGTGGGCTCAAAAAACGTCAGCGAGTGTCCTCCTTCTTATACCTCATGAGTCTTTGTTTTGCATCAGGTGGATGCTCAGCTGTCCGTATCAGAAACTGACATGCCATCCATGCCTTGAACTTCATGCATCTTGCCTCTTTACCCCAGGATTACACATAGCCCTCCTTTATCAGTCCGGCTCCAAGATGTGCCCATATCCTGTGTATTTTTAAAGACACGAAGGCTATCCTGATTAGATGGCCTCCATACACACAGTGACATCCACCAAGTGAAGGAAGGCCGTCTACTCTGTCTAATCTGGCTAACAAAGTAACAATGCACATGATGTATAAAGAATAAACCTAACAAGAGCGATATTATGCCTCATAGAGTCCTGCTGTTATTGGTTAAGACCACGTGTGTTTTTCGGCTTTGTAGCAAATGAAATAAGGGTTCAAACAAGGCTAAACATGGCTGGGTTGCATAAAACAGAGCCGTGTTGCCGGCTTGTGTAAGAGTCAAACACACAGCTGAGAGTGGATCAATGCACGCAGCTCGAAGCTGAATAATAATGGTCCTATTTTGTAAAGTTTGGACGCTGATTTATTTTTATTAAAATGCCTAAGGCTGAAAAAAACCCCAACAAAATACAGTTAAGAAATGGCACTAGTGGCTTATTTTAGCTTGAAAAGCAGTAATTATGTTATTTTAGGTTTATAAATGTTACATTTTGTTCAATACACTGATTATGAAAAAAGTGGAAAATACTTGGTTCATAAATCTTTTGTGACCATCAATGCTTCAGTGTTGATCTATGGGTCAAATAGTTGAGTAAAAGGATTTGGCACATTTGGAGAGATTTGGAGACACTGGTGACACCAACAGTTCAAAGCCCTACAGCTCTGGAACTGTTGTAGCCAGAGGTCTCACATTTTCTGTTTTTGTGGTTGACATAATGCAGAATAAATGTGATACAATGAGACATGCCTATTCTCAAGCATGTCTTTAGTACTGCTGTTCAAAAAATACTTTATTTTCGAGAATAAACAAAAAATACATTTGAGTCATGTTTGAACTGATGCAGCTTGGGCTGTGTTTTAGTCACCCAATATTCATTTGTATATCCCGAAACTAAAAGGTGTTAGCTGTCAGATAATGCATCACACATGTAATTTGGGCTCACAGTTCCTAAGTTATTTGCTTTTTCATTTGGGTATGCAAAATAGGTGACGATTACTTCAAAATGAGGTGGATGTTAAGAGGTTTTAAATATACCAGCTTTTTATATTGTTCTGCATTCACAATTGGCTGAACAGTAATCATTGTAAAAAGGAATATTATTTTGGTCACAATGTGAAACATTCGGGAAGCTAAGACACTAAGCTGCAGCCTGTTGGCAGAAATATCCAGAATCTATAATTTATTATCTCCTCTCCTTTTTTTTTCTCTGTACATCGTCCAGCATAGAAGGTGTTTCATGAGTTATGCACAATCATCAAACCCATCTTTGGAAACAGATCCCAAAACTTGATGCAGAACTGTTCCAGACAGTTGCATCACCCATCTACTGTTTTCACTCTACTACTGGGAATATATGGATATGTCTGGTGGTTAAAACAGTGGGGGAAAATAAGGTCCCCAAAAATAGGACAGCTAAGTTACATCACATTTCCACACATTGCAAATAGAGCTCAAAAACTGCACTCCTGACTGCCAGTGAAATCAAAATTAAAACCAGCATACTCAAACAGAGCCAAGCCATTTATTATTGATGACCGAATCCCTCTGAAGATGCCCCAAATAGAGTTGCCTAGTTGCTTAAAAATAAATAGCTCTTGAGAGGCTAATGAGACTTTTCTGCAATTAGTATAATTTCCATAATTGTGAGGGATTGGTAGCATTAAGCAGCAATCTGATATCTTTCTTTAAATCTGAAATATCTGTACCAGATGTTACAAAGCAATTGATAATACAACTCTATTAGCTAGCTCCCTGGATAATAGGATGAATTCTATAGAAGTGCACCTATAGAAGTGTCCTGAAACTAGTACTAAAGACAATCTACTAATGCTGTTTTCTATGGCGACATGTGCTGACAAAAAAACCATCATTGTTTGATCCCTTGAACCAATTTCAGTTTTTTCCCATCACTTTTCAACTTTAACAATGATTTAAAAATAAGGTATTACTGTTTTAGATTTAGCCATATTTAGATAGAATCACACTTTTCATCTGCTAGATCGGCTTTTTGGCTGATCTAATATATTTAACCATTAACTAATGCCCTGTTTGTTTGTTCTTTTTATTTTGTTTCTTCCTTTTGCTTTGTTCCTCCACCCTGGTCCCACTGTAATGTTTTATTGGGCACTAGTGGACTTTATTTTGAAAGTAGCTAGTGGACCAAAGCCTTTGTACATGGGATGCACAAAACACCCACAGTGAAACACGATGGTGGTAGTATCATCCTGTGGTCCTAAAATCACAGTTTAATCCTAGAAAAAAATGCTGCAAGAGACTTAATCTGAAAAGGTTTATCTTCTAGCACGAAAACTACGGGTCGGATCAACGTACATCCATGTGTTAAAACGAGAAAACCAAAATCCACATCCTGACAATCCGTGAAAAAGATTTTAAAATGAATCTTCTCAGATGCTTCCTGTTCATTCTAACTGAGCTCCAGCTGCGAATGGTAAAATATTTCCCTCAATGTTCAAAACGGGTTACAGACAACCGATAAAAACAACGTGCAGCTTTGACTGCAGTGAGAGGTGGACGTAAGGTAAATTAGCTCACAACAGCTAAACACAAATGCTAATAATGGACAAATATTCTATTATTACCTTAATTTTGACTAATATTTTTTTAGAAAGGTACAAAAATAGCAGACATAGTCAATTTGTCAAACCACTTGTTAATGCATACAAATAAATCCACATCAACCATCCCTCATGCACAACAACGTTTCCATATTTTTACTTAGATTTTACTTTTACACAGGAAACTAATGCAGTGGATACTTTTACTTGGACTTAGAGTAGAAATAGTGACTATTTCATTCCATTTAATTATTAAAAAAATATATATATTTTGAAATCCTAATAAAGTACATAGGAATTCATAACTATAATATAAAAAATCTGAAAAAGTAAAGGATGTCTGAATACTTGTGGAAGTTGCTGTGTGTTAGAGGGTCCACCTGGATATTTACTTTTTCTCAGACATTTGTTTCTTGCTCACTGCTCTGTGTCTGATCTTCCCAACTCGGGGATTTGGAGGCTGCAAAAAGCTTAAAATTGACTTCCTACCTCAGAGGCAACCACAGCTGCCTGCAGTGCTGGGATAACAGCAGAAAAGTGAGAATACTCTGATGGTTTTTGTCATGTTGCAAATGCTTTCATGCTCTAAGTCTAAACCTTCAGGCTGTGAATGTCGACATAACGGGTTTATTCATTTCTCACGGTGTGCTGAGCTTTTATCAAGCTGCTGCTCTAGTCAAAGCAACAGTAAGACTTTGTGGAGAACACACCAGTGTTCTCCCTGACAAAGAAATTTAAAGCTACAGTTAGATTTTCTTTCTGTCAAAAATAGCATCGAGGGGAAAATGTCTTATGTTACGATTAAATAGATAAATGCATCATTATACATAAATAGTTACTTTAAAATAAGGCTTCTCTTATAGGGGGATTATAAATAATTTCTATACCTTATAACTATTTCATAAGTGTTAATTATGCATTTATTAAGGGTAAAAGAGAGAGACAAAACTGACAAGTTTCTTTCTCTTTCTTTCAAGTTTCTTTCTCTTTAAGCTCACCATTCTTGCAGAATGGTGAGCTTAAATACTTCAACTATGAATGAATGAAAAACAAACAACTTTATTTCAGATAATCCAGTTAAAATAATTACACATTTACCACAAGCAAAGAATATGCGTGATTAATGGAATATGTAATTATGTTATCCTTGGGAGGTAATATGCTAAATAATATTAAACATTCTATATTTAATAATTAAACTGCCAGTTTCATTTAAAGTTCAAATAAGAATTAAGTCATTCAAATTCAAAACCATTTGATTGAGTCAATGACTGGCAAGACATGCTCCCATTGTTGATTTCAGCAATCTCTTACATTGAGTATGCATGCAATGGTGCAGAGGAAAAACTCCCTTTTAACAGGAAGAAACCTCCAGCAGAACCAGGCTCAGTGTGAGCGGCCATCTGCCGAGGCCGACTGGGCTTCAAGGAGTTAGAAGCAGACATACAAAAAGAAGCAGAGATACAAAAAGAAGCAGAGATACAGAAGGTAACTGTTAACCAGCTTCACAGACGGCCCCGTCCAGGAAAGATACAGCCAGGAAGACGAGATTCGAGCCAATTCCTGTGCCAGAGGTTGAAATGGAGCACATACAGTTCTTCACAGTAAGTGAAACAGGAATACATTGGAAAAAAAAGGGACAACCTGAAAAAAAATGTTCTAGATTTTTTTTATTGTCATTACACCATCACAAGTACAGAGCAACAAAGTTAACTCTGCATTTAACCCATCCCTTTAGGGAGCAGTGGGGTGCCATTGTGTGGTGCCCAGGGAGCAGTGTGGGGGTTAATGGTCTTGCGCAGAGACCCAGAGTGGCAGTCTGTGGAAGTGGGGCTCGAACTCAGAACCTCTGGATTCCAAGCTCTATGCTCTAACCACTAGGCCGCCACTCCGGTAACTATCTTTGAATAGGGATATCGAAAACAGCAGCACAGCTGATATTTTATTCCAGGATGGAGTCATAGCCAAACAGGAACAGATCAGATGAAGCTATTATGATAAGAAAAAGCAGAGAAAACATTCAGTCACGGATGGAACTCGCCAATACTGCAGACTAAGAGATTAGAGTTAGAATGAAGCAGGATAATGAAAAGTGGTCCCTTTGTCCTCCAGCAGGCTAAACATACAGCAGCATAAATATAGAAAATAGCTCAGGATAAGCTATTTTGGAAGAGGTATGAGAAAGGTAGAGCCAAGGAGAAACTGTCCAGAGAAGTAACTGAGTCACTAAATCTTGTTTTGGGAGAAGTAACTAGTAAATACTAGTAAATGTGACATTTTAAATAACTTGTCAAGAGTAAGTGATTGTATTTGGCTTGTGGTAAAGTAGATAAAAAAGTGAAAAAAAAAAAAAAAACAGGGCTGCATGGTGGCGCAGATTGTATCATTGTTGCCTTGCAGCAAGAAACTTCGGGGTCCAATTCCCGTCCCTGGGTCTTTCAGCATGTTCTTCCCATGCATGCTTGGGTTTTCTCCGGGTACTCCGGCTTCCTTCCACAGACATATGACACATGACTGTTATGTTATGTGGCATCTCTAAATTGTCCTTAGATGTGAGTGTGTGTGTGCATGGTTGTATGTCTTTGTGTGTTTCTGTGTTGCCTGTCCAGGCTTTACCCCGCCTCTCGCCCTTAGACTGCTGGAGATAGGCACCAGCCCCACCGCAACCCTGATGGAATAAGACGGAGAAGATGGATATAAAAAAAAACACATTCTTTGAAAAAAATCAGAGAAAGCAGCAAATTTACCCTTAAACTGTTTTTATCACATTCTTCCTATTTACAAAATATATTCTTTGCTCCAATAACAATGGATAAAAAGATGCTTCATAGGTTCTCATTTGCTCTAAAATTTCTTTAGATCAAGATAGGATTAGTTGTCTTTTTAGATTTGTAAGGCTACTTCGAGTTGTCAAACAGGTTCTATTTAAGTAACTTAAAAAAATAAACCTGCAAAAAATGTTAAAAAGTTAACGTCCATGCCCAATCCAGTAGGAGGGATCAGAGCCACCTTTTGTTTTTCCCTTAATTCTTTGTTATACCTACAATATAATAATCTCAGTGCTCCCCACCACTAGTTAGAACAGAGGAAGCCTCTTGGAGGAGAGGAGAAAACTTGACGTCTAGTTGCCTAAACTGAACTTTTCCAACTTGACCATAACCTGGATGACTGAGAATCTTTACAGACATCTGACAGAATGTTTTTTATTATTTAACCAAGAACTGGTGGTGAGAACGCAAGGTTGCTTTTTAAAAAAAATTTGTCTTGCCTTTTGATGAATTAAACCATTATTTAGAGACTGCGGTTCCTATTTCCTCAAGTTATCCTCTGTTAAGTTATTTATTTATCTTAAATATTTAAATGTTACAAAAATGAATTAAAAGAAATCTGTAATGTGGAAAATAAAGTCCTAAATCCTGCCGCCATTCTAGTTTAATC
The DNA here is from genome assembly GCF_016077235.1 of Cyprinodon tularosa. NCBI lineage: Eukaryota > Metazoa > Chordata > Actinopteri > Cyprinodontiformes > Cyprinodontidae > Cyprinodon > Cyprinodon tularosa. The sequence goes on along the minus strand of NW_024038589.1, from coordinate 1,610,466 downwards.
GTTTTTAATCGTTTTTAAAGTACAATGTCCCTTCATGTTTTCCATTGGTTAACTTATTTAAGCGAAGGGAAGCCAGTTGGCTGCTCTGAGTCACTGACTTTCATGTTTTGGTCGAGGGGCATCCAGAGCATGATTTTGGATGCCCTCCTAAAGCTACTGGCTGCAGCATCAGGTCACTGTGACATCTCCACATCCCCGAGGATGTTTCTCAGTAACTGCTGTCAGCATCTATACCATCCTCCTGTAATGCATTGCTACTTTATAAAGTTGTAAAAGAGAAATGTGCCCTGTAAACACAAGAACCTAACAGCATCCAATGATAACAACATTAAAGGTTTGACAGTGACAGATGTAATGATGACCTTGCAATATAAATCCAGCCAGCATGCCTCGCACTCAACCGTTGCTGTCCTTTTCCCAGACCATCCACTGACTTGTACTCTTCCACAGCTGCCGGTTTCTATGGCAACCCAACGGGAGGAAGACAGAGCGCTGTCATGAAGACAGCCCCATGGTGGCTGGGGTCCTCAGTAGGTAGGAGAATACCCATAGGGTAAGAGGAACAAAACAGGGAGAGAAGCAGCATAGGGAGAGGTTCATGATTAAAGGCCATATTCCAAGCACACATCAGGCAAACCTGGTTTTAGTCTTTATTTATTCAGTTATGGTGCAAATCCACCATTGGATCTGTCAGTAGATAAGTCGCAGCCATTGGTGCAAATACCCACACCGACACTTCAGGGCTCTTTTATTGCATTTCTGTTTGATTAATCATAAAAGTGTAGCAGAGACTAAAAGCTACACACCCTAGCAGCTATCTAGGGTACATTTCTGATACAACTGCTCTGCTCAAAGCAGCAGTTTGTTCCCTGAAATTAATAATTTGATCACCTACATTGTCAGGCACTTCAGATTAAACATTCCCTGAAATGAATTAATTAAGGTCGTTGAACCAGTAGGATCTCTGTGATTGTCTTGCTGGGAGGAATATCAAAGAGTTGGGCAGCAGAGTAAATGTATTTTCTTCTAATTATCTCTGAAAATTAGACCAGTTAAGAATGATGTTCATTGTTTTTTTTTTTTTTTATCCTCAACTCAAGTTCAACTAGTGCTTCTAAAAAACTAAGGACGCTCTTTTTTCTTTATCACAAGTAGGAGTAAAAAATGTCATGCATCACTTGCTATGTTTTTACAGACATGTAGAGCTGACTCATTCTTATTTAAAACATGCAGCACAATTTGTATTCTGGTCTTAATATTTAGTCTACTCCTGCAAAAAGAACTAAATAATTTAATAAGTATTTCCCTTTTATAATTTCCAACTGTTCTCTTAAGGATATGGGCCAAATTCAGGAAGGTATTTGTCTAAATAAATTTGGAAATGGAATGTTTTGTGAGTCTAATTCTAGAACTAGATGTAAAGGCAGATCTGCTTCTATCATGACTTTGCTGAGAAAATGGACCTGCGCTAACCCAGTTTTCCCAAAATATAATTAGGCAATTATCCGTGCCTTTTAAGAAAATCCTATACGTTTAAGACAATTACAGGCTAAAAGAAACCACATTTGCAAGCAGTCTTCACTCAAAGCATATATAATGTAAAATTGAGTATTTTGAGCTTTTAAGTAGGTAATATTGCTCTTTCTTAACAGGATAAAGCCGAAAGTCGTATTTTGACAGGCATGTCACAGCTTTATTCAGAGCTTTTATCGTGCAACCCATCAAGGAAGCATCTATGTTGACCCTGCTGCACCTGCACAGTACACAATGCCCATTCGCTCTGATCATCAAGCAGAGATGTCAGGCAGAGTGCAACGACTCTCCCTTCCTAAGAGACGGACCCATTCCTCCGGTTCAATTTGCACGTTTTCTTCGCCAAAACAAGGCTTTGTTTTGGTCCACTCTATAAAGCCTCGAACGCAACACTAATACTGACATTTTGAATTGAAAAAGCTTCCTGGATGGGAAGCGAAACATCTTCAAACTTGGAAACAAAGTCCAGTGGATTGTTTTTTAACTTTTTGTAACATTTTTGGAAACTTTTTTGCCCAAAACTGAGACATGGCGAAACTTTTAGTGGCAAAGCACAATGATGGAAATTACTAATTAATGTCTAAATCAAGAAAATGTGTTTATTGTCTGAAAGGTCTCTCTGACTTTGCTTAGCCTGCCTAAAGAAGAGTATTTGAAAAGGTAGCATATCATTATATATTTAGCTGTAGTTGAAATTAAAAGGTTAAAATAGTATGATTTGGATCCTCTATTTGATATCTTCTATTGTTTACCCACTTGATCTATTTTCTCTGTACATAGAAATTGTTTGTATCATGTATCACGATGCTTCTGTTTCCATCTCTCTCTCTCTCTCTCTCTCTCTCTCTCTCTCTCTCTCTCTCTCTCTCTCTCTCTCTCTCTCTCTCTCTCTCTCTCTCTCTCTCTCTTTTTCAACCAGAACTTAAGCTACTACCAGGCAATTGAAAAGGTACCAAGGTATTCAAATGTTTCGGTATCAGTTTGGTATTTTATGTTTTCATTAGTTTAAAAGTCCCAAACACCAAAAAATTCAAAAACAAGCAAAAAAAATCTATGTGACCAATAAAAACCTGAAAGGCCTGATCAAAATAATTCAATACAATTTAAATTCTTTAAATATAATGTAAATTAATGGAGAAAACATCTTGGAAAGTTTTAAATATTTCTACAGAGACAGGGTGAATGACTCTTGCAGGTATTGAAGCTGGTCATGTTAGTCTGTGCTGCCAAGAACGAAACAACAGCATTTAGGTTAATAGGGCAACTGTTTTTCACATAGGGCCAGGTTAGCATGGACATGTTTCCAAAACATAATAAACCAACTTTGAAAGTTTAGAAACGGCTTTCCCTAAGTATTCATATAACCTGTTAAATCAACTTTGAAGTATTTTGAAACAGGACATAAGGCTGTCCTGAACCAGTGAAATATTTAAAATGTTCCCAGTGAATGAGTTTACCCGATATTAGGTATTTCCTTTGCCGTTAATAGCTTATAATCACTTATAAAAACAGAGAGAATCATTCCATATCTGGATGTTGGTCTCCCTGGATAAGGATTAATAGATTATATACCATGTTTTTTATAGTTTAATTAAATTGCATCACAGCAAATAGCAGGAATAATTACTTGTCGACTAAAATGTTGAAAAGTGCTAAGAGGCTGAGAATTTGTAAGCTTTGTATAAATGGCATTCTATTTACTTTGTAAACAAAGCAATGAACCCGTTTTTTCTTTGATTTTAGATCTTCATGGAAAGACAAGATTTCAGGCTTAATGTCTCTAAAGAGGGCTGAACTCTGTTCAGGTTCAGAGTGACTGTATGTAGGACATTTTTATACAACTTTAAATAAAGCCTCCGACTTCAGGCTCCTGGAGTTTCTGAAAGAATACCAGGCAGATCTTTCAGTTAACCTGGGCCAGTTCTCCTTTCTTATTTGATATCTACACACAGTGTTACCAATCAAGTGGAAAATACACTATATTGCCAAAAGTATTTGCTCACCCATCCAAATTATTGGAATCAGGTGTTCCAATCACTTCCATGGCCACAGGTGTATAAATTCAAGCACCTAGGCATGCAGACTGTTTTTACAAACATTTGTGAAAGAATGGGTCGCTCTCAGGAGCTCAGTGAATTCCAGCGTGGAACTGTGATAGGATGCCACCTGTGCAACAAATCCAGTCGTGAAATTTCCTCGCTCCTAAATATTCCACAGTCAACTGTCAGCTGTATTATAAGAAAATGGAAGTGTTTGGGAACGACAGCAACTCAGCCACGAAGTGGTAGGCCACGTAAACTGACGGAGCGGGGTCAGCGGATGCTGACGCGCATAGTGCGAAGAGGTCGCCAACTTTCTGCAGAGTCAATCACTACAGACCTCCAAACTTCATGTGGCCTTCAGATTAGCTCAAGAACAGTGCGCAGAGAGCTTCATGGAATGGGTTTCCATGGTCGAGCAGCTGCATCCAAGCCATACATCACCAAGTGCAATGCAAAGCGTCGGATGCGGTGGTGTAAAGCACGCCGCCACTGGACTCTAGAGCAGTGGAGACGCGTTCTCTGGAGTGACGAATCGCGCTTCTCCATCTGGCAATCTGATGGACGGGTCTGGGTTTGGCGGTTGCCAGGAGAACGGTACTTGTCTGACTGCATTGTGCCAAGTGTAAAGTTTGGTGGAGGGGGGATTATGGTGTGGGGTTGTTTTTCAGGAGCTGGGCTTGGCCCCTTAGTTCCAGTGAAAGGAACTCTGAATGCTTCAGCATACCAAGACATTTTGGACAATTCCATGCTCCCAACTTTGTGGGAACAGTTTGGAGCTGGCCCCTTCCTCTTCCAACATGACTGTGCACCAGTGCACAAAGCAAGGTCCATAAAGACATGGATGACAGAGTCTGGTGTGGATGAACTTGACTGGCCTGCACAGAGTCCTGACCTCAACCCGATAGAACACCTTTGGGATGAATTAGAGCGGAGACTGAGAGCCAGGCCTTCTCGTCCAACATCAGTGTGCGACCTCACAAATGCGCTTCTGGAAGAATGGTCAAAAATTCCCATAAACACACTCCTAAACCTTGTGGACAGCCTTCCCAGAAGAGTTGAAGCTGTTCTAGCTGCAAAGGGTGGACCGACGTCATATTGAACCCTATGGATTAGGAACGGGATGTCACTTAAGCTCATATGTGAGTCAAGGCAGGTGAGCAAATACTTTTGGCAATATAGTGTATGTTTCACCCATTGCTTTATCTGTGTCTTTCCTTATTGGAGTCAATGAATGATTCATTGATTGCTTCCAAATTAAGCTGTCAGTTTTAGCTTTTTCTAACCCATAAAGTTCTACTGGTTAACATTTCTGCATGTTGCATTAAGTCTTTCCTGAAGAGGTCATTGATGAAGCTATCGCTGGCAATAACAAGGTCTTCTCACTAATACTGGCTCCGCTTTTCTGTTTTACTTCTGTCTCCCCTCATTTGATTCATATTTTCCCCATTCAACATATTTTATGCTTGTGTTTTCACTGACTTATCTTTCCAGAATGGAGTCATACCTACTCTAGATCTTTTCAGGCATTTTCCGAACAAAGAACTGCTCTTTAACTTCTTTGTGTAGCTGTCCGTCTTTTAAGGACAGAGACGCTGGTGGATTCATTGTTAACATTAGCTTCATATAGTCTTTGGTTTTCTTTCCTATAGAAAGTAGAATTGACTTAATGCATCAGTGTAAAGCTGTCTTTTTATTACATAGACACTACTGCATTCCTTGTCTTTACTTTCTTTTCAAATTACATAGAAAGTACTACGTTGGTTCTTTTCTTGTGCTTAGGAACTGAAGAAGAAACAAATATATTACATTGATATGATAGAATGTTTTGGTTTTTAGTCTACCTTTAGGGAATATTTCCTTTCTTGTTGCCATACAATCAGGACTACCTTTAAGAATGGTGATATTATCTGTGTTACACCTTTTTTTTCCTGCTCTTGCAACCAGAAACCCCAATATTCATTATTTTAAGGTAACCACCTCTGGTTGGTCTGGTTAAATCAGACCCCACTCTTCCAACATGCCACTGAGATTCCAGACCTTCGTCCTGTCAAGAAAGACTTTAAAATTACATGAAGAGAAAGCAACATATGACAGGCAGAGGCCACCAGACATCCGTCCTGTAAAACGCTTCAGAATGAGGTCAGACAGCCAGCATATACAACACACTGAGGCGAAAGGAAGCAGAAGGCTAGTCAAAGCCATTTCCTGTTCTACTGAGCCGGCTAATTGGGAAGTAAAGTCGTTAATCTGTGCCTGGCTCTAGTTACACTCTCCATGAAGATGAGTATGTGTGTGCTAATATGCTTTGTACTTCCACTGCAGCTGTCTCTATCCATCAATTCCAGACAGGCATTTGTGATTGCTGATAGTGCTGGAGCTTGCAGAATTAAACAGGAGGAAAACTGGGGCGATTTGAGCAGCAGCTTGACTCATCGTAGATAAGAGTTCACATCACCCAAGGCTATTTCCTGCACTAGGTTATTGTAAGGATGCAGGGGTCAAGTTTAGGGGTCCTGTTGAATGAGGTTTTTGGAATAAATGTTAGAAGTATTTTACTTTAGTCCAATCAAATCAGAATGATGTCTGACAGCATTACATTTATCCACCAATCTCTCTGTCCGGTAATGTTTTCAGATTTTTCAAACAAACAAACGGATGCATACATATATATGTAAGTGCATTCATCAATTATTTTTAACAACCCCCAAAAACTCTTAGTATGTTTGTTAGAAAATAGGATTTTTCACATTGGGTTCAACATTCAGGTGGTGGCTGCTCTATTATCATAATTACCATTCAAGTCACTGACATTCAGATGCCATTTAAAATGCCCTTCCACTGTTACTTATTCCTGAAAATTCATGGAACGCTTCTGGAGTCAAGCTTAAACAAAAACTTCTATATTTGTCTTGAATTTATATGAGTATGAAATAATGGAATCTTACAACATAAATCATATTATTTAGCTCATTATTTATTTTACGGTTTCTATCCACTTGTGTTCTGATTTCCTTGAATAATTCATATGGTTTTACCTTTGGTTTAATCAATTTTGCATAAATATAGTTAACCCCTTTACAGCATGATTTATATGTATATATTTTTGCCAAACTGAGATTGTTTCTTCGACCTTTACACAACTATAAATATTAATTTATCACAGTCAAAGGGACCAGTTCTACCCGGAATAAGTGTTTGCCAAAGGGTACCAGGTCCACACTGGACTTTTAATAACTGGCATTGGGAGAATATACAGGCAGTCCTGGCTATTTGCCTAATAAAGATGGTTTGTTGCATATTTGCAACAATAGGCATTAAGGGGATCACCTTATCATCTGAATTAAGTAACTTACCGGTAAGTTAGAATTAACTGATTTTCGCATATGAGCCCTCCCTTTAATCTGCAAAGTCTATAGATTCGAGTTATGCCCATTACATCCATGCAACTCCAACCAGTCACTGAATATAGAATGTCTAAGGCAAGCTACGCATTCTGAAGGACTTTTGCTTGCGTCCAATCCTTGTAACGGGGTCAAAAAAAGGAAACAATGGCGGAAACAGATAGCAAGTGAAACTTGATGCTAGGTGCTTTAATGACTTTGCAGTAAAAACATGAACCAGGAAAGTTTTATTCTATTATACTTTTATAAATGTATAATATTCAAACTACGTTTTACCCACTCACAGCAAATATAGCTGCCAATGTTACAGGCAAAGAAAGGACGGGGTAGCTCCGCCCAACACGCATCAGACCTAATTTTTCCGCAACACAGCTAGAGCAGCAGAGATGCTTCAGCTGCGCTTCAGAACTAAACTTGTACAAGCATCAAAAATGAAGCAGCATGCTCGTTTTTGCAGCTGTTGCTGCTTTAGGTGTGAACGTAACATAACAGTGGCTAGTTTCCAGCCATGGCGTCCTGCACGAGCATTGGGGGTTGATTTGTTCATGTGTTAGGGTACGCGCATGGGGGGAGGGAGAAGCAGATGACCCTGACTGACGTGTCAGGAACCATTAGTGGACCACGGATCGTGTTTTGTGATTGGTGCACCTTACTAATTAATTTTACACTGTAGCGGGGACCATTTTTTTTCAATTCACTTCCAGACCTTCTATTTAACTGCTTGCTACGCGGCTGTGGGGAGATCTTCAAGCCACATGGTAAAAAGTGCATCAGAAAAGATCTCCTATGGCACCTTTAATTTAAATGGAGTTGGTTTTGCAGACACTTGTCCAATCAACAAGTCTGACATATTGGTCTCACATATCACACCAGATACAGTTTGTTCACCAATTCAAACATCTGTTTATTTTTTCAGTAACACCCAAACCTGAGGATCAGTCCTTACCATACCTGCCAAGTTCGGTAAATACCTTGTGTTTTTTTTTTTTTTGTTATTACATCTAATGGTAACTTGTTAATTTTATGGCCAACAAATAGAAATTGAACTTTCTTAGGTTCTTTTCCTCACTAAGTTTTGTTAAAAAGTGTTTTACTGAAGTAATTGCTTTTTTAGTATCACCATATTGAACCTTTCAACATTATTGTCAGGGACAAAGGATATAATTCTGGCAGCAGAAGCAGCAGAAGCACAGAGGTGTTTGAGTGTTTTCATTAAATAGTTTTTGTATAAACATAACAATTAAGATAACTGAACTGAAACGTACTTGATAGTAGAAATAAGTTTGTTAGAAAAAATACTTTTGAGCATCTCTCCAGCTGTTTAAAAAAGCAGGTTGCATTTATTGCTTTAAGCTGGAGTCATAAAACATGTGGACAGCAGGCGTCAAAGCCTTCCACCAACCCACCATCCCTGCACCAAACACCACAGGTGGCCTATGACAAGGGGGCCACATCCTGTATGTCATGGAGCATTTAAATTAACTCCATGTTGGTAAGACACCAAAGCTCCTGCAGGTTAAAATATGTGCTTTGGTGCAAGGATACATCTATAAAAACCCATTTTACTATTTCAACATGGCATAGATTCTCCCCCAAAAAGACCTGCAATCTGTGCTGTATTTAGAGGAAGTCTGATCCTTGTGACTAATCAGAGCCACTCCTTTGATCTCTCAGGAAGTATAAGGTCCTGTAGATGCTTTATCACCGTCATTAATTTCTTATCGCACACACAGAGCTAACAAATCTAGCACGGCATTACGGGGTTGGGTGATGAGTTATGAGGATGTGGCCACTTGGGTACCTTTATGGTCAATTCTGCTGAAGTGAGTAAGGATCTGTAATTGACTCCATATTAAGCTGCCAGTCACACCGAGTGAAGAGTATAAATCTGCTGGAGCCACATTGGGCTGCTTAAGGTCAAAGGGAATAAAGAGGATAGGTTCAACTTTATGAGGTTGGTGGAAGAGGATAGGTCAAGCAGAAAGCATACAAACTCACATTTACACATACTAAATACTGTATGTCAGAGACTAGAAGATATAAAAAAAATAGGAAATATGATGACAAACAATGAAATATGTGCTGATCAACATCTGCTACTAAACTAAAAGTGTAGATTCAATAAAATATATGAATGAACAAACTGTGTAGACAGGTCTCTGAAGCCTTCTTTTCATATTAATTTGGAATATTATTTGTTTTTAAAAGGGGATGTTTCAATTTAGTTCCTTATTATTTAGCAACAGATGTTGATCTCATGCCATAATCCATGAACATTGATGGAGGAAGATGCGGCATTGCTCTGCCACCTTGTCTCCTCTCCAATACTCTCCCAGGGACACGTCACAGGAACATACAAGCAGACAGATCATTTTGATTTTTAAAAAATCTATTATTTAATTCGTTTATTTAATGTATCTTTATATATTTATTATAGAGAAAGCTTGCGGCCTCTTGTCAGCTGGGACAGGTTCACTAGTACTCTGTAGAGACGGGAACTCAGGTTAGTGACTTCAGAACTGAAAAAGATAATGAGCATGTGAGTCACTAACCTGTTAAAGTTCAGTGTGAGCCCATAAGAAGGAAGTAAGGCCAGAGGAATAGTTTCTCTGTAGCTTGAGGCGGAGCCGCTTCCCTGTTGCTCTATTTTTGCATGTCACTATCACTTTACTTGGATTTAGTATATATATATATATATATATATATATATATATATATATATATATATATATATATATATATATATATATATATATATATATAAAAACTGTAACTGGAGCGTGTAATAAAAGTAATTTCCCTCTGGGATTATTCAAGTATTTCTGATTCTGATTCCTGAGTTCCAGAAGAGAAGTGAACCAACAATGAGCAGTTAGTATACGTTTGATTGGTTTATGATATAATAATAATTTATAATGTCAGGAGAAATGCTCCAAAACCACAGCAAACAATTATATAAGGCTTTTAAGAAGGATAACCCACACATTTGACTCTAAATACTTCTTAAAAGGTAAATCCCCAGATTCAAAAGTCACTTCTAATACTTAATAGGTAAATATTATCATAAAATTTAGAATTTAAGAAAGTTAAGTAAAAATGTTCAGCTGTTGTTCTGAAACTGTCCTAAAGAAAAGGTTGAATTTGACTGAATGTCAGACACCTGAGTCATGTTTTAAGTTCATTATTAAATGAATCATCCAAAAAGAAGAGAGAAATAACTGTCCGTTACTAACCTAATGCTGTCCTTTTTGGGAATGCCAAATGCAAGTCTGCCAATATCTATATTCTGGAGCAGTTAGAGGGAAGCACACAGGCAGCGACAGCAAACCTCAAATGTGTGAGTAGACTGTGTAAATGTTGAATGTGGCTAGAGAGGTAATTAACATTTTTACTGCATCTGCTGCAGGTCCTCGTGCCTAAAACAATCCATGGAGACCTCTTCAAATCTGTTCTGAACTCTTCCTCCCCAACACTTTATGTAATTACAGCTGAAAAAAGTGAAGCAAAAAATTGTGAAGAAACATTTTTTTCTCACTACAAATTAAAAACTCAATGTTGGACTTTTTGGCAAATGCAAAAAAAAAGGTATTTGATACAGCTGGCACAATAAATAGTTCACATATTATAACATATATATTTTGTTTCTCAATTAGTTCTTTATGTTGTGGAAAGATGTTTTGATACTAGAGAAGACGCAGGTTTTAAGGAAAATGGCCGCTCATCAAACATTCATTAGTCGATCAATGAGATCAACCAACTTTGGATTATTTTATTCCCCTTGTGAAACATGTGGAGCAACATGGCAATTGCCATACTGCTACACTTGTGAAAGTAAAATCTGTTGGGCTCTTTTTGGCATCAAGACAATTATTCTTATTGCCACATTGCCAGACAGGAAACTGTAAAAAAAAAAAAAAAAAAAAAAAAAAAAAAAAAAAAAAAAAAAGAGTATTTTATTAATCTCAAAATATCTCATAGCTCAAAAGGAAAGAGGCTTTCTTTCCTCGTCATGGTCAAGGTGAGTAAAGTGTCTGTGGATTTTTGCTCAGGGCGGCCAGGAGACTGCTAAAAAAAAAAAAAATTAGTGTAGTTAAAACACTCATTAAATATGCAGCCCAAATCAACAGTTTATTTCTTCATGATTCTCTGTTTTCAATGTAAAATTACTTAAAGGTATAGAGGACGATCTTTTATTTCTGGGTTGAGCATCAACATAAATGGTCCTCCCAACTGTCAATCATTCTGGTGATACGTTCACGTAAGGCCGTCCTATGTTCTCATCTCGTTAACTATATTTTCTGCACATGTGCACTTTCAGGCATATATGTGGTGAACTACGGTAATGCCATCGCAGGGGTAGACTCTTCCTTGTGATAAAACATTATAATAGGAAGAAATTAATTTATCAAAGCTGCACCAGGACAAAAATAGTCACTACAAATCCCGGAGTAATGATCAAATTTTACTTTTGCACTGTGTATCACTCTACTGTGCTCTGCTTTCCCTTCTTGGTTCTGGTTCAATAGCAGATAGAAACCAGGTTTGTTTCTTTCTCACTGACTCTGTGATACGCCTGAAGATTAGAAGATTATATCAGGAGTTTTGTTTAGATCTTTCCTTTTCTATGTCTACTATTCCATGTCTCTGATCAACCCTGTATCTACAGCAGGTTTAGACTATGTTTGTGTTTCATCTCACAAGAAATTGCATTAAATTACATTGTCAGTCATTTATCTATACTATGCTATGATGCCTCAAGGTAATTCAACACCACGCTTCCACTTCAGCAGGAATTACTGACCTTCAATGAAAACGACTCAGCATAAACCATCTCATTTCAGGTCACCTCCGCTAACACTGCTCAATCATCTGACTTTTCAGCCTTTCTCTCCAGGCTGTTTATTTGGTTCCTGCCGAGAGCTCTAGGAGCATGAGGACATTCATCTATTTCCTTAGCGCCATCCCATGATTCCTGACGTCTAAGGCTTCTGTTCTCATCTATTATATTCGCTGATAAATGATTTAACACTCCTTAGTTTATCCGAAGGGGACCTCTCCTCACAGCTTCTGCACTTATCAGCCTGTCAGTCGAGGGAATTGTTTTATTTTTGTCCCCAAGCTGGCAGCAAAAGATTTCCTTCCTTTCTAATATTTTCTTTATGCAATACGATTTAGATTTTAGGGGCTTCCAGATGTTTGACAGTTAATTTAATCATTCTCCTGAGTCAGATAAAAGTCAAGATGGTTCCTCTAGTTACTGATGATCTGACTTCCATGCTTTGTTCTGTTATTATTGTTAACCATTATCAAGGTTTTATTGTTGATTCCCTGCATTGATCTTTGGCCACCAACCACTAAATGGGTAAGTAGCTACACTTTAAAATTGATCTGCCACTTTTTGGTTCTGTAAGTTTTCATTTTTGGTTCTCAGTTGTGCTGTCATAATCCTGGCGCTGATGGTTGGGGTTTTTTCCTCTGCTCCTCCTCACCTGCCTAATTGGCCCTGGGGCTGATTACTGCCAATCTGATTCACCTGGTCACTGCAGCTATTTAGGCTGTTTGCTTTCCTGCCATCAGTGTCGGATTATTCAACCAGTGTCAGTGTGAGTTACCCAAGCTGTCAATGTAAGTGTTCTGTTCTGTGGAATTCTTCTCAATTTTTTGCCTAGTGTTTTTGGTTTTTGGCCTGACTGCCTGGATTTTGCCTGTTATCGAACTTGGACTATTTTTCCTGACCTCGGCTTGGATTCTCCCTGGATACCTCTTCGGCTCTCGGATCTCCTGGTTTCTGACACTGCACTGGACTGGTTTTTCGGCTTTGCATAATCCCTCACGGACACTGTAGCTCGCTCGGTGTCGGCTGGCGCCGGCTCCCTTGCACTCTGTTCTCTGAAGCGTTAACGACCGCAAGCGGTGGACTGTCTCCCCCAGGTCTCAGCAGAGAATCAGAGAACCCGCTCTGAGGAGTTTCCATCGTCCTCTTTCTGTTATTTTTGAAATAAACCTGTTTTGAAACTTTCGATCTGTCTGCTGAATATTGGGTCCAAGCTTCAGTGCTTGTTACAGTACATGTGCTTTATTTTTTTTTATTCTGTTTTGTCAAGAATGATATAATTTTGCTATTTATTCCTTAGCCTACTTGTAGTTATTACTGCTCTTATCCTCTAGTTTTCTTCTTGGTTTATCCTTATTTTGTAGTCACTAATTTTGTTCTGGTTAACCCTTATTCAATTTACTTTCTAGTTACAGTTAAGGCCTGTTTTCCTTAGTTGCTCTTTGTCGCCCCCTGGTGCCCTTTTCCTTTCCCCTTAGCTCTCTTCTAGCTTCTTCCATCCACACCTGCTCCTCGTCTGCTGATTAGTCTTTGACTACATTCACACTGCAGGCCTTGATGCTCAATTTCAATTTTTATGTGAAATCCTTTTTTTTTTTTTTTTTTTTTTCTTTTTTTTGCGTTGCTGTTCATATTTCCAAATATATGCGACTTCTATGTGATCTCCTGTGTGAACTGCAGTTATACAACGCAAATTTCCCACATGCACAGTAGAGGACGCAATGACATCACAGGCCAGTGTGCTCTGTGTTTACGGAAGTAAACATTGATGGTAGTGCCGGAGCGCATCTAGCGATTCTTCCTAACCATAAAAACACAATCTTTGCAATATGGTTAAACATAAATATTGCTCTCCGCATCCTCGTCTGCCATGGTTATTGATTTTCTTGCCTCTTCTTCTTGGCAAGAATAGTGAACTTTGTTGGGTATTAATGGCGTTCAGTTCGGATGAATGCGATCTGGCCGTTCACACGGGTCGCATTTGAAAAGTTCAGATTTGTATCGCATTCAGGACCACATAGCCAAGTGGCCTGGGTCGGATTGGAAAAAATTGATCTGTGTTGTTCAGACGGTCATGAAAAGATCAGAGCCAGGTCACATATTGGCCAAAAAATCGGATTTGGGTCACTTCAGGCTGCTGTGTGAATGTAGCCTTGTTTCAGTCTCCCATTTATACTCCTCCTCTTCAGTTACTGTTTGCTGGTTCCTCATCGTTTCTTTGCTCCCCATGTGTGTTTTCCTTGACGATTCTTGGATTTTTTTGTACTTTGCTTTTGTTGCCTTTGAAACTGCATTAAATCTTCAAAATCAACCCAACAATCAACCAAAGGAATAAGATTGCAGATAAAAGCAGTTAAGATGGCTTCCAAATTGGGTTTAGCTATAGAGATGGGGTGAAGACATCCTCTTCATCGAAGGGAGTCAATTGATGTTTTGGTGTACGATCGCAATCAGTTTTGAGTGGCATCCTGTTCACAGGATAATGCACTTCTGGCCTTTGTGTCCATCCGTCTCTGATTGTTTCCACCTTGAACCTATTCTTGGATAGATACAAAATGATGGATGGATATGGAAAAGAAAGCTTTGAATGTTTACACCTTCAAGCTTTCCCAGATTCTTTCCCGGGAGGCGATCCCTCGGAACAAACTATTTAAATAACACTTTATATTACCTCATATTCATATTGCAGTCCCTTCCTCTCAGCACCTGTAAGACTATAACCACCACAGTTCCCAACAACCTCAATAAGTTGTTACATTCATGCTGATTTCTACACAGTTTCTGTCATAGTCAGTTAAATAACATGCTGCTGTCATTTTTTGCCCACCTCTGGTGTTGCTATTTTTCCAACTATCCATTACTGTAAAAATGTCCACAGCTATTATTGATTTTTTTTTATTATCAGATGCAGAGTATTTATAATGTAAAACCACTGTACAGTACTTGTTTGTTTTTTATATTCCTATTATTTTTATACACTTTTCTAAGGTCCACATTGGGTGACCACTTCTATTATAACCTTTTGCTGCTGTAACGCCACATATCGAGGTAACATAGTGTCCTAGGTCTCTATTAAGAATGATCCTCTGTGTCTTTATATTTCCATTTTATTCAAAATCTTGTCTTAATTAGATAAACTGCTTTGGGAAAACATTAACCTTAACACATAATGGGCAGATATTATTTTAGTTTAACAAGCACATACATGAATAATGAATATGTAATTACATCATATTTATCAAAATCTGTGATTCTAACTTGTACATTTTGGATTTATATTTGTAAAATTCTGATTATTACTTGTAAATTTGTAATCCTTAATAAATTTGGGATGTCTGATTCTTACTGGTAAATAAGTGATTCATAAACTTGTAAACTTGTGATTTGCACTTGTACATTTGAAATGAGTTTTTATAGATTTATGATTCTTATTCTTGCATTTGGTATTCACATTGCTATATTTGTGATTCTTATTTTGAGATTTATAAGTTTATGATAGTTGTAAATTTGTTATATTTACTTGGAAATGTGGGTTTCGTAGTCATATATTTATGATTCTACCTTATAAATTTACATTTTTATAACAAATGTTTCATACATTTGTGATTCATATTCATTTCTTTATATCTACTTGTACTTTTGTGATGATACTTTCTAACTTGTGTTCATAACTTCTACACTTGTATTCTCACAGATAAAGATCTAATATAACATGTATCTATGAGTTGACAACAATGAACAGATTACGTGTTTGTTGTCAGTTATCTTACCCCATAAACTGAGACTAAACATGTTGAACTTGCTGAGAATAACTACCAACCTAAACCCCTAAACCCCAGATGCTGACAGCCCCGAGAAATGTAAGTCGATTCAGGTGGAAACCTGTGCAGCTCTAGTTAATGTCATGTTCAAGCCACCAAAGCTACTGCTGGAAAAATTATGGTGGCCACTAAAAATATTGACTCCTTGGGCAACATTTGGACATGTTTACGTCTTTATTTTCAGGGGTTTAGACATTAAAGGCTGAGCGTTGTTTTATTTTCAAGGAACAGAAAAATCACTCTGTTATACAGGCTGGATACTGCTTTACACTGCGTCAAAGCATTATTTCTTAAGTAATATCCCATGAAAATATACATAAAATAAAAAGATATTTACCATAATGCTATGGGTATTCTCAAATTTGTGAGATGCCCTATTGGGAAATGGTAATTTTTTGAGGCAAAGTCTTCTCGTTGATTTAAACCAATGTTCCTCTTGGTATTAAAACACCATAAATTAGTTTTTCATCAAATGCTCTTTTATAGGATAAAAGCTATAATTCTACTGCAGTTCAGTGGCTTATTTGCTTAAAACGATTCTGAAATACATAAAACACACAATCTGCAGTTTAAAATAATAATCATCCATCAAGTCTTTATTCCTCACAATGAGTGCATGATGCCTTCCTACTTTATAGCCTGGCCCATCTGCCCACCATATTTCATTTACAGCTTTTTAATTAACTGCAGCAGTGCCTCCCCTGGGAATGCAAAAACAGCATCTTCAGTGTCTTGGCTTTGTTTGACAGCCGTTGCTCCGCAGATGCTGGACTCCATCTGTCTTCCCCGAGGTCTCGCCGCTGCCTTATCATGCATCATCGATTGGGTCTGGGCAGGAAGCAGCGCGGTGGGGAACCACCTATTTGTTTTCCTGCTGTTCTTGTTTACATTCAGCGCAAACCTTCCCCTTGCCACACACCCTTGCACACAATTATGTCTTCCTGCCCCTTACAGGGATTTTGCATTGACTTCCATTCATTTTAATCAAAAAGCTAAACCTTAATTCATACCTTATTCCTAAACCTAAATTTTAACCATAAAACTGCCCATTTTTCTTTATGCCTCAAAAGAAGCACTTGGTCCCCAGAATGTAGTATAATTTGGGAAACTAAACTACATTTGATATATTGGATATTAAGTTAAAATACACAAAAACACTCAAACTCATACATAATTTATGTCTTACTATTTTTGCAAGGACTTTGCATTGACTTACATATATTTCCCAATCATTTCTATGGCCTAACGCTTAACAGTGAATCCTGCAAAGACGGCACTGATCAGGCTGTGGCTCCATGACAATCTGACAGGGTGGATCTCAGATGCGCAGGGATGAAGAAAATGTGATTGAGCAGCTGAGAAGAAGTGAATCACACAGAAAAAACAGGGTAAAAATTATAAAATGTTCTTTTATTTTTAAGAATGTGCTACAGACCACTACTCATATTGGACCAGATCCTTTATAGAGACATAAATGAGATGCTGAGAGAGATTTATTATTAGGAAAAAGGGAAAAAAAAACCTTTTCTTTTGTTCTCTCAAATGTCCTTTTTGTCTTTGGTCTGGTCCCATGTGAGTTGTTAGCTAATTCTCCATAGCGGTCTTAAACACTCCAGATATGCGGAGCTAGTTTACGTTCATTATTTTTCCTTTACGTGTTTTCTGTAAGTATGGATTATTCTTCAACTATCAACGAATTTTTGTCTGAGGCGGCAATAAGAAAAACAAATGTTTATTCATGCTGCATTGCTAGATACAAAAATAAACTTTTTTAAAAAAAGGTTTTTATTGCACTACTGTTTTTTTATACAGTGGGCTGACAGGAAAGGAGGTATGAGAGGGGAGAGACATGTGCAAAGGACCACAGGATGGATTTTAACCCAGGTCGTCCACATCGAGAACTAAGGCCTCGTACTTTGGTCGTGCGCACAAACAACTTCACACCAAAGCACACCCCACAATGACAAACTCACAAAAAATTATCATAGATTGATTTCTATTTATATTTCATCCTGAAAAACTCACAAAAAGAGGAAGGCAATGAGAAAATGTTGGCACTCAGGCCTCGGCGTTGTACATTAATGAATTATACTTTGATTTAGGGCTTAAACATTTAATGGGATTAATTGTGATTAATCAATTATTGAAATAATCATCAGCTAATTTAGTAATTGATTAAGTAATAATTATATATAGAGTATAGAGACTTTAAAATATGCTTTAACTGTCAGAGAAACCCATTTAGAGCTCTAATGATATCAAAATTGTCCAAAAAATATAATATTTTGCATTTAAGATAACAGAAAATGTTTTTGCCTGTCAATATTCTTCATCCAGATCCCCTCAAATGGAAAAGTTTTTGTTTAACCTGGTTTGATTTAATAAAAAAATCATCTTTAAGGAACCTTTTGCTGTCCGATTATTAATTGATTAATAGAAAAAAATAATCGACAGATTAATCAATTTGCAAAATAATCATTAGTTGCATCCCTACTATGATTACATGCATGAGCTGCTGAATGAAAACAAGGAAGAAGCCTCCCAAGGTCTGAAACTTGTGGTGGAACAGAGATGGAAGGAAAATGGATGCTAGCTAGAACAAGGCACAGGTTCATAAAAACCACGAGGAAGCATAGAGTGACAGCGGAGAGGAAAAACTACCCTGGAAAGAAATCTGTGGCAAAACGGGCTCAACATGGCGCAGTATAAGTCCAGGGAATTACTTCAAGGGGGGCAAGCAGCGGCAAGAATCAGCAAATTTGATTCTGATGAGTTAGGGTCATCAGAATCATAGTCTAATTTCAAATTATTCCTAAGGCTAATATAGTACTTGACACTATCAATGCTACAAGCAGGGCCTCCCTCTTGAAATACCAACTATGTAAGTTGGGAGAAGACGCACCATCATTGGCTGCGCCATGTGACCTGGAAGAACTGTATCACTTTACGGCCACAGCCTCGTATGTCGTCATGGAGCTATGGCTTTTGCTCTATTTTTTCATCTGCTCGACTACTGGCCGTGGCTGACGCAAAAGTTTAAACTCTCTGAGGAGGCTAGAAAGAGAAAATGTGAAAGGAATCATGAGCAAAGAAAAACAAGAGTAGATCTTGGACAGGAGTTTGTTCGCTGGTGCAGGCTGAAAGAAGAAGCTGAATGTAAAACTGATTTTCTTTTCTCAGTTTTATTATTGAACTGGTAAGGTAACACTTAGCTCCTAGTATACAGTGGATCATGAGCAGGTGTGGTTAAATGCCAAATAACATTCACAGACGGATGAGCCTCTGATTGCATGAGGGTAAATGATCCGGTTTATTTAGTTGAATTGCTGCTTAGGCTTCATTATATCAAGTATGGTTTCATATTGAGTGTTTTTGCTATATGTCCTTTATCCCTTAGCCGGGTTCTATACTCTCAGGCCCTGATAAGACTGAAATGAATTTGATTAAATAGTAACTTTATTGACAAAGGGCAAAGAAATTCATTATATTAAGAATATAATGTGTATAAATATATATAGTATTTAATGTACTAATATATCAGCATTTACATTTTTATTTATTTATTTTTTTACCTTTATTAACTTGAAACCACTTCTGCTGTCATGTGACAGGAGAGCTAATGGCAGCAAAGCAGTTATAGCTCCATTGAAGGACGGTAAACAAGAAAATAATCAAGGTGAAGTTTTGTAAATCCAAGAGTAGGTATATTTGTCATAATTTATCAAAAACCTTATATTTTCTCTGAATGTACAAATGATGATAAAAATACCATTTCATGTTGTGTATTTTAGTGTACTCTATGCTAAAATAGAAATTAGCTTTCTAATATGTCATAAGATTTAAATAAAAAAAATACTAAACATTGTCCTTTCCACAATAGTCATTTCCATCACTATATTCAATATAAATATAATATATTTATGTAATTCTATTACAGCCACTATCAATTAATGTGTTTACACATTGTGATGAAGAAGAACCAATCAAAATATTTCTGACAGATATGAAGAACAAATTTGACTGTAGTTGGAGAATCTCGTGGATTATATTTTTTCTTGATCGCCTGGCCAAAAGTGACCCGCTATCAGCTACCAAAACACAAAGGAAGGCTGCTAATTTATCTTTTAGTGCTAAACCAGAATATTACAGGTCTAGCGCCGGTCTAGTGTTGCTTTAATAAGTCTAAAGCTTTGTTTTACAGTAAAGCAGCTAATAATGTAATTAAACTAAAATAACTTCTTAGAAAAGACAATGAACTGATAGGATTCAATTAATTTAAAGAACTAGTGTTCCACTAATGAAGACTCTTTGCCTTTAATGTGTGTATGTTTTAACTCCATGTGTCTTTGGGAATGGTGGGTATTTTGGCTTAGGCACCCCCTTTATTAGGTAAAAAGGGGGGAACTGGTAATTTAACTCCTGAATCCTTTGGGCTGACACAGCACCTTTACAGGAATCAGTCTGTCTTAGAAGATATTACCCTAGCAGAAGATGCAGCTCAATAGTTCCACATAAGGAAACCCTGGGAGGATCTGCACCCGGTCTACGCCGTCATACTGAAAGGCCTCCGGTTTTAAAGGAGAAGTACGGTCAGCAAGGAATAATCAATGGGCCATTATTTATACCTAAAACTAATACATTTGTGGTGATTTAATCAATTTAGCGTTAATCAGTAAAAAATGAAAATAATGATTTTCGTCACGATCACTGAGTCTGGAACCGGCAATTTTTGCCCAAATATAGTAACACCTCACTCCTGCCATCTTACGGTGTTCTGTCAGATGAACATACCCCGTCAGACCAGCATACCCATAGTCACTACCCGTTATTCGCTTTAGTTTATCCCTTTAGTTTATTCCTTTTAGCTTTGTACAAAAAAGAGACCTTAAACTACCTGAACAGACATGTATCCCTTTGGTACAAAAAATGTAAAAAAAAAAAACTCTTTATTACTTACTTCTTTTTTTGAAGCGTGTCTGACCCTAAATTGTTATTTTGTACATGAATAAAGGGATACACAACCATGGAGGTAGTTTAAATTGTATTTAAATTGTAAACTAAAGGGATAAATGCAAATCTGACGTCTTGCTCATGCGTAATGACTATTGGTATACTGGGCTGACATGATATGTGTGTCATAGTCTTGGTTTTCCATTTGATTTTTGATTTTTGATTCCTGCCTCAGTTCATGTGAACCTCATTAAACCCACCTAAATTCACCTCTGCCTACTTGCCTCTGCATTTGGGTCCTCAAACCAACACCAAATCCTGACAATGCTCAAATGACAGAACACCGGCAGTGACGTCAAGGTGTGGTAAGCCCAGCACCATTATCCCCACTTTACAAGCAAAATCAATGGGAGCTACTCGACACATCTGCAATCAACAACAATTATTTAAGATTTCCAGACTACTTCACCATTGAAATTCGTGAGAGCTATAATTAAACTGACAATGCCCACATGCATTGCATTGTTAGATGTTGTAATACATCGTGTAGAAGTGAAATTTTTTTTTGTTATTTCACCTTTCCAATTCATGATCAATGCCATCAAATGTCTGGCAAGAGAAAAACACATAATATGTAGCCAAGATTTCGGAGAAGAATGTTTTCAAGATGACTTGGATAATAGCGCATTGTGACAAACACAAGATACAGCACTGAGACTTGATCAACAGCCGATACTGAACTGTGTTCAGTAGGTGGCAGTAGTGCTCTTTAATGTCTCCAGTAAAGCATATTCAAATGAAAATGACTCTTAAAGTACTCTCAGAAGTTGGAATTCTGAATATGACCAGACTTCTACTTTAAGCTCAGTGTGTTTAGGCTGTATTGTTTGTTACATTTTGAAGAACGATTTGTATTTGTCATGTATAAATTGACTTTCACATTTCGATATATTTTTTTGTAGTAAAAGGCTTACTTTTTAAAAATTTGTATCATAGCATAGACAGTTGAAGAGACGTATAGGTGTGTAACCTGGATGGGGGGGCCACCGCTCTGGTCACCCCTCGAAGTTGATTCTGTCATTCAATTAAATTTAAAGCCAAAAAAAATCACCCACTAAACCTTTGATTAAGACAGCATAAATATTTGTTTGCTTATTAGCAAGGTCTTAATGTCATGATTTTGGTTCTGATGGTTGTCTTGATTGCTGATTTCCTTCCCCTGTCTAGCTCTACCTCGTTCCTCATCACTCACCACCTGTTCCGGTTTCCTATTTAAGCTCCCTGTTTCCTAACCATCAGTGCCAGATTATAATTGAGCCCTTTGTGTTGAGAGTTCTCTAGCATTACTATTGTGTTCTGATCCTGATCTGTTTCTGTATTTGGACCTTTTAGCCTACCTGCCCCTGTCTGACTAGTTTTGCCTGCCTGTCTTTGGACTCATCCCAGATTCTTCTGTAGACTGGACCTGGATCTGCCTATTGACTTCACCCTGTGGATTATCCTGCCTTCCTTCGCCAGCTCAGATCTGATCTCCTGTCTCCTCTGCAGCCTTTTAGGCTTCCGCATCCGGAACTCTGCCAGCGTCCGCTTCACTAGTTCAGTCGACCAGCCTGAGACATCCTCGTTTTCTTAGCACAAACTGAACTGTCAAAGCAGGTTAGTGACTCATGTGTTCATAATCATCCGTCCTCTAACCTGTGTTTCTCTCCAATAGACATTCCTGCTTCAGTCATCATAGCCCTTGCAGATCCGCCTGTGTTTCAATAAACTCTTTTTAAGTATTCCACCTTCTGTCTTGCCTGAATTCTGGGCCCTTCTTTCTGAACCATTAAACTCGATGGATGTTGTGTTAATTGATTTCCCGTTTTCGCCCAAAACTCAATGTGCATCCTTCCCTGCATGGCCACCTTTCTGGTTATACCACTGAAGATGAGGCAGACTATTATTGCCACACAAAAGCACCACTTTGAATGATGTCTCCTCAAATTTTCACACTGCTGCTCTATTGGCTGGAACAGTTGCCAGGTGATTCTATCACTCCATTCGGATAGATACAGCGAGCAACAAGACCCACAAACAAGGAGGGCAGGAGTGTTAGCACATCTTATCCGTGGGGAGCAAGTTTGCAGGGAGGAAATGGAGGCAGGTGGGAAGAGGAAAATAATGATGCTAGAAGAAACACAGATTATCTATAATTTAAATTTTTGGCAGGTCTTTTCCCCATGATGCCTGCAATGACTCAGAATGGGAATCCCCCTAACTCTGCCTTCACACAGAGGCTTTCTAATAACCGTTCTCTTCCCAACAGTGATGGAAATCTTACCACTTCAAGGAGACCGGATGTGCCGCAGCTAGAGTCTGTAGGTGACGTTGAATAAGCCAGTCACACACTTTGATGTGTTTCACTGGGCATGGGCTGAAATTGTTTTGTCCCCTCATGCAGGGAAGCTACTGACAAGGACGCGGGCATAATTGGATTGATGTAGGAATGCGTGCGGCCATCAGCTTCTTATTTAGCTCCCCAGACGCACTCATTAGACTGGGAGGCAAGTCTTTAATTATTTTCAGCAGCAGCTAATTAAGGTTAGAAGTATGGTTTGAATTTAAATAAATGAAAGGTGGGCCTTGGGCTGTGCCTGTTGATGACATCATATATTTTCTATTTCAAAACAAGTTGAGCCACACAGAGAAAATGCAGAACAGATACAGTAAATAAGCTGTTTTTAATCAAATAAAGTGATAAACCAGTGTGTTTAAGATTGTTACCTAAAATTAGATGAAAATAATGTTGGGAAAATGTTAAGATCTTTTCTATTGTTTAATCATTCCAGGACCAGGGATCCTTTATATGCTAATTCAGAAGTAAAGGGGGTGTTTGCTTTGGATCATGTGGTCAGGAGCTTGGAAAGAGAATGAAAAGTAGATAAAGAGGATAAATGTTTTTGTATTAGGTAGCTCAAACTTCGGCTGCCTCTAGGGAGATGCTACACCGACTCTGCTTTATCGGTTGAAACCTTTGCAGCAAGAAAAGACCTGTGGTCCCAACATGGCCGATTTCTGTTGTTTCTCTTTTAGTAATAGAAATATTAAAATTTCACCAGCAGATTGTCATGGTTTTGGTTCTATTTAAGTTGTCTTTTACAGTTTTCATTAGTTTCATTTCCATTTTGCGTTGGTTGGTTGATTTTATTTGAGGTCTTATTTCTTGTTTACCCTCTGTATGCCTCTTGTGTCAGTCCCCTTCCCCTAGCTCCCTTCTAGATGCTTCCTTCCACACCTTCCTCGTCTGCTCATTATCTCAGTCTGTGTTCAGTTTCCCATTTATACCCCTCTTGTGCAGTTTCTGAATGCTGGTTCCTTATCTTTCCTTGTTTCTCATGTGTGATTTCCCTGATATCTCCTGTTTTTTCAGTTTTGCTGTATTTTTA
This sequence comes from Cyprinodon tularosa, assembly GCF_016077235.1. Taxonomy (NCBI): domain Eukaryota; kingdom Metazoa; phylum Chordata; class Actinopteri; order Cyprinodontiformes; family Cyprinodontidae; genus Cyprinodon; species Cyprinodon tularosa. The sequence continues at coordinate 1,586,457 of NW_024038589.1, read as the reverse complement.
TTTTTTATGTTGTTTTTTTTTGGACGTTACCTTCTGTTGCCTTTGGATCTACATCAAATTAGCAAAAACTCATCTCTGCCTCCTGCATTTGGGTCCTCTTCGAACTTCCACTCAGCCAGACACAGATAACTTGAGTGGAGACAATTGTCAATACTTCTTTCATTTCAATTTGAAGGCATTTCAGTTAAATCATGTTTTCCAGAATTGTTTGAAATATTTTTTTTCTGATTTGGACGTTTTCCAGCGTGAAGAGCCATTTCACTCACCAATTATCCTCCAGCTTAATAACCTAAGTGAACTTTAGTTTGAGGTGAAAACAATGATGCTTTGACTTTTTTTCCTTCAAGATTTTCTGCAAGAGCAGTACTTTCATGTTTTTTTTTTTCGTCCCTTTACACATATAGCCATAATTTGATAACATAATCTTATATTTACTCAAGTAACACTTGATGGATATAACTACTACTTTGATTATATAAATCATTTGGGTTCGACATTGAAAAAATAGAATTATATTAATTCACACATGTTTGGCTTTACAGAACAACTCCTACAGATGTTCAGGTTTTCCTAAGAAGGGTTTTCTTCTTGTGAAAAAAAAAAAAAACCAAGTAGAGTTGATCTGTGAAGCTTTTTCTGAGATAAAATCATCTACTTGCGGTTCAAAAAGTCCCGGATCGGGTTGCCCTCTACCTTGACCGCCTCTCAGATGCTAGAGGGCTTCTTATGGATTTAAAATGAGGTATTTTGGATCAAACACAAAAATCTGACATCCACTGACACTCCGCTTTCAAATCCCCATTGATGCAATATTTTGGTTTTGCCAGGAGCCTTCTAGAAAAACAGAGTATTTCCTCCTCTAATCTTTAGAGCTGCACACTTTAGCAAGTCTGTACTGAATGGGCAGAAGAGAAGTATCTTTGGTTGAAGACTGCAAAGATTGTATTTTTCTGCAATTGGAGATAATGGTTGAGGCAGTTGTTTGGTGCACCTGACTAGAAGAGAGAGCATTGATTACTGCTGCAGTTTGTAAATGTAAACTCCACCATCCCTCTTGTAAAGGTTTGAGCAGATGGCTCTTACACTTCTCAAAATATACTCAGCGATCTGTTCTCGTATAAAGGGTTGCTCTCAAGTAAACCCCACCACTCGCCCCATCTGTCTGGTTGTTGATCAAGCTGCAAGTAGTAGCGTGTTTCCTCTGCATGGTGTCTCCTAACTATTTTATCATGTTGGCTCCTTTAGCAGACTGCTGGTCGTTAGGAAGCCTTCTGATTGCCTATGTGTCATTGCATCAGGTAGAAGCTTTAAATGTTGAAGAAATAAAGAAATTAATATTGAAGTATAGATATCTTTGTTGAGTTAGTATTATGGAAGCTGGAAAACACAAAATAAGTATATGTCACAAGTTTTCATTAAGTAAATGTTAAATAACACACTCAAAAAAATCTATTGAACAAACTCTGACTTTATGGTGAAATCAGACGGAAGTACAACAAAGAATGTGAATAATAATAACAATAACCCTTCTAGGTTCTAAATACAAGCAAAGGTTAAATTTTTATTTATGAAGTATTTTTAAAGAGAAAAACTCTCCTGTAAATTCTTGGACAAGATGCAGGTTGGACTAAATGAGCCAGACTGTGATACCTGCACCACGATGCTGCCCAAATAACTTTACATCCAAAGAAGTGAAGGGGTCTCCAAAAGAAGTGTTTGCAAAGTAAACTTTAAACATATTACTTTACGCATAAATGCAATTCACTCTAAATATTTGACAGAATATTAAATTAGAACATCAATTTAAAGATAAAATAACTGAATTAATATATAAGGTAAACAACTAATTTAATGATAATGCTTTGCTGGCATTATTTAATTCTCTGTTTGTTCATCATTTTAACTTATTGCATAGATGTTTGGGTTAATGCTTGTAGATCTTATATTTACTCCATTTTTATTGTATGTGTATGTATAATTTCCCAACCTGTGGATGTATTTCTGTGCTCTAAAAATTAACTATGCTTGTTCAATGGTTTGTGAAGGCAAAGGGAAAATAGGTCTATTTTTATTTTTGTTTTTTTTACTTCTGTTAGGTATTCCCTTTTTTTCTTTTTTCTTTTATGGTGGTGTTACACTGATCACAAAGTGTATTCCACTGATTGTTCTGCCTCTGCTTTTCCTCAGAATGTTCAATGGCCTTTCTGTTTACATATCCTCTCTATGTAAAACTTAATATATTACTATAATAAAAAATAATGAGAAAAATAAATAAATTTTTAACTTAAAAAAAGAGCTATAAGAATCATAGGTAGAAAAGGGTACTACGATGAATCCATTATTCCTAAACTTTAAATTGTGACTTTATAGAATGTTATATTTTGCCTTTTATGTTTAAAATAGATAATACCATAAAAACAAAAAAACAAAAAATACATAAAATAATTTATTATAATATGGAAGGATCAGTAATTTAAAAAAATATAATTGATACTAAGTTAATGGACAGTTGTATATCTGTTAAAGGTGTGTGCAAAGAAAAATACCGAAAAACACTTTGATCATATTAAAACATGTAGATATACACCAACTGTCTGTTTTGATACTATTTGGATAATCCTTTTTAAGCATAAATAGAATTTCAGCACAGGGCACGATTAGTACCAGCAGATGGCAGTACTGCTGAACTACCAGAAAGCCAGATAGCAACTACTAATGGAGCCTATTGGTAAAGCAGCCACCCAGCGTGTTTAAAGACCAATCAAAATAGATTAACCAAACTAAACTACAGCAGCTGTTCCAATCAGTCCTACCCAGAGCCTCCTATTAAAACGTTAATTAAAATAACGCAAACAGGGACACATAATCAAAGTAAGTACTAATCAATCAATCTAATTATATTATCCTTTATACCTGGACTGTAAAAAAAAGGGATTGCTATAAATAGTATCAGTATTGATCAGGACGTTTCTTCACAGATTCGTCAGTCTAACCTATCAGCTAAATCACAACACCTAGCCCACTTTAGCTTCCTCTTCAGTGAAAACCAACGTTCATTTGCATGTAGAGTGTTGTTCCAGTCTTATTCCTCTTGAAATCAAATATTTGTTGTACTTTTTAAAACTGGATTTTTGGACTTTTCTTCATTGTTTCCACACTTTGCTGGACGGCGCTAATTGACAGGCTACTTCTGAGCAAAAATAAACACAAAATAAACAAATAATACACCAAAAAATGGAATAATCTCTCAGTAAAACTAAAGTGAGCTTCTGTTATGTTTTTGAATAAGAGATATTGACTCACTGGAGTCAACATGTCTTTGCAAAGATTGTTTTTCTTTTTGTGTTGCTGTAGATGTTTTAAAGAGGCATGTAAATGATTGCTTGATTGATGTTGCCTATATTTAATGACCTGATATTAGAAGAGGCAGATTACATGTACATAAGGTTTTTCTTCTCTCAACTCCTCTTCATTCAAAAATGTTTGCTGTTGTTCATGTCAAAATGTTAAATTTTAATTTCTTTTACCAAATTAGATAAAAAAACAATAATATATAAATATATATATCTTAAACCAGAGAATATTTGTTTTCAAACTATTTTTTTTTTCAGAGACCCTTGTCTCTTTTGAAAAAAACTAAATTATCCACTAAATACACCCACTTATATTGTTTAATATTAGTACTGCATCTCTATTCCGTTTAACTGTCTTTCAAGAGCTGCCCTTAAAGCAGCTTCTTCATATTCTTTTCTGCTGTTAAAAAAACTAAAATGCCAACTATGATTTTCTTTAACATCTCTGATAACTAAGGACTGAGTTTGTTCATTTATTTATTTATATTTACGACCTTTATTTAGAGCATCATTGAGCTTCAAATCTTTTTCCAAGAGGGACCTGCCTAGGTAAGAAAAGAAAATGAAAAAATTGAAAACCCAATAAATTAAAAGTAAATGAAATAAAATGGAAAAACATGATATTAATTAAATTAAATATAGTTTTATTCGTACAGTTATAAGGAAATAGAATTATTATTTGCACAGCATTGTTTTATTCCAGGATTATTTTTCTGAATGATGTTCATCTTCAAAAACATTTCTGTATTTAAGGACTGTTTCTCTCTAGGCGTGACACTAATAAAATAGGCAACTCGGCCAAAATGGCTCAAATCCTTTAGGTTGATGTTTAAAAATGTGGACATTTCTAACTTAAAAATCCCTTCATCGTTTCACAGATCCAGCCATCCTGCAGTGTTACAGTGACTCCACCCTTTTGCTTTGCAGATTTGTTTTCCAAGCCTGGAGAGAATTTTTCTTTTTGTGCATCCCAAATCCTCCTCCAGTCCGTTACAGTGCTGGCTTCAACATGTCGCGTGATTGTTGCATGCCCCCTGGTGTCACCCCCCCACTCCCTCAATGCACTGTTGTTGTGAAATAGCCTGAAGGTGGCTGTGAGGCAGTGGCTTCATCAGCCCTTGCCCTCCATGCCATGGCAAAACAGCGAGACTGTCTTCATGTCTAAATTGGGTTTAGCTGAACTACTCATTTCAGTGTTGGGTGGCATTGGGCCAAAGTCAAGAATAGAATCGACACTGTTAACATTTTATGAACATCAGTTAAAGGCTGACTTGAAAACGCTAAAGATTGCTCATTGCCTTTGTCCATTGTTTTCTCCCAAAAATTTAGGCTTGTACAGTAAATTTGTGTAGATAGGGGGTTAATTTGCCATCTGGCAGGGTGACGACCATAAACATAAAGCCAGAATTACTAAAGATAGTAAGAACCCCACCATAATCACTGCAGAAACTGATGTAAAAATAATTAAAAACTATTTAAAACAATTGTATTTGACCGGTTAAAGAAGATGATCTGCTTTATCTTTACCCTTAAAATAAGATTGGATATGCAATTAAAACTTTTTTTTTATTAAACAAAAATTATCTTATTTCATTATCAAATTTTACTTACCTGCTCAGTTCAAGACAAAATAAACCTTTTCAAGAAAAAAAATGGTTTTGAATTTGAATAGTTCAGTAAAGTTTGGCCCTAACAGATGAGGACAGAGTACCCAAAAATATAACACTCAAAAATACTCTAGTACGAATAAATAAGTATTTGTTAAAAAGGATACTTAAGCAAGGCAAGTTTATCTGTATATAGCACAACTCAGTACATGGACAATTCAAGTGCTTTACATGAATTAGATAATAAAATAAAAGAAGAATAAACACAAATAAAGATAAAAAACGTGTAAAACAATTAAAACAAGTGGACCACAACTTTAAACTAATAACTTGAGTACACAGTAATTGTTGGATTATCCCATTTGATTTAATATTTAGAAAAGATGCAGCCTGAAAGATCTGGGATTTTAAAGACTACATAAAAAAAATAAAGATAGATGTCATGATTACAAAATAAAAGCTTCCGGTAGAAGATATACTTTTCTAATTCATATTTTTCAACTTATCAAACCTTGTATGTACCCTCACTATGTTATTAATATATAGAGCAATATAAAATGTTACTGTATTTAGCTGATCTATAGCTCTGGGCAGAGTACCCAGAGATTAAGGTAGGATTGGCAATACTTCAGAAGAATATCACTAAAATAAGAGTAAGATGTACGGCACAGAAAGTTTACTATTTGAAATACAGTTATTTTAAACTATTACTCATGTCAATGTAACTGGGTAAATGTAACTAGTTATCACCCACCTCTGGGACCTACAGGGCATCCAGGAAGTATTCACATTAACTTAACTTCTAACAGTATCTATTACATCTCCTCCTTTAAAATTCGATACATTTTACCATGTTAAAATGAAATTAACCAAATACTCTCCAGAAGCACTCTAGAAAAATTAGAATCTGTAACAAGACTACAATAAATGTCCATCTAAACCAAGTCACATCTTATATATAGCCAAAAAGTCTTTTTGATCTTGCTTTTTTTTTTTTTTTAAGTGTCCTGTCTGGCAATGTGGCAATAAGAATAATTGCCTTGATGCCAAAAAGGGCCCAACAGATTTTACTTTCTCAAGTGGAGCAGTATGGCTATCGCCATAGTGTTCCGCTTATTTTATGCATATACCGGTAAATTGCTTTATTATAATTATGCAAGGAGTTTTACAGATTATATGGACACTGCAATGTAGGTAGAACAGAAAGAAAAACAGAAAAAAAGGAGAAAAGGTGAAAGACAGAGGAGATAAAAGGGAGATAATAATAAAACATTTTCAGTCTGCTTCATCACCTGCAAAGAGATGTTAAAAGAACAGCCCAACCAACAGACATGGTACAAGACAAACAATAAAGTGAGTATTATTTAAACTGAGATATACTCTGTGTTACCTGAAGATAAGAATATGGGCTTCCTGTATGGAAGTGAATCTCTAAGTACCTGGAACCAAGTACCTGTAGATGTTTGTGAAAATGCAATTGTGCATGTAAAGTTTATTAAAAGGAAAAATGATCTTGCTATCAGATTAACGTTGTAAGCAAGACTAGATTCTGTTAGATTATTATTCTACTCAAAATAGGTTCAATAATCTACCAGTACAGTCATACAATTGTTAAGACATGAAATCATGATATATATAATCTCAAAGCAAGACATATTACCAAGTGCAACAGTCTTTCTGCACTAGCAGATGAATGCACTTATTTTGAGTAGAATTTTCTTAAAAGAGGATTAATATTTTGGTTGAATCTGATCCTGGTTAGTCTATCAGTCACAAGACAAAATCAAAGGAGCTCCTGGTTAAATCTATAGTTGAAAGGATGGGCCCTTTTGCAGACAAACCTGGAAAATAGACATTCATAGACCATCTCCATCTAATAAAAAAAAAAAAACATAATAATGCATCTCTATATGAGGAAAGCTGAACAAATGTTCTTGCTTTTCCAAAAAAATTGGAAACTAATCAGTTCTCTTTACACTGCAATTTTTTTTTTTTTTTGCAGTGTGAAAATTATTAGTCCATGCAAGAAGATACTTTTTACTTGACAAGATATTTTGATTTAAAATTTGTTATTCTAGAAATAAGCATGTTGAAAATGATAATGTCTTAGTATAAGAAAATGTATCTATCACTTATCACTTATATATACATTTTTTTTTATCTTGGTCAAATACAGCTCATTTGGAGTGTAGAACATTCAGCCATGATTTTGTAATATTATATATATTATATATATATATATATATATATATATATATATATATATATATATATATATATATATATATATATATATAATATTACATATATTTGTAATATTATATATATATATATATAAATATAAAATATATATAAAATTATATATATATATATATATATATATATATATATATATATATATATATATATATATATATATATATAATATGTATGATTAAAAAAGCAACAGGCAAACATAAAGTGAAACAGATCAGTAAATGAACACAAAACAAAATTTCTAGAAACCGAGTCTGAGAACAATTGAAACAAATTGTGACTGGAGTTTTTAAATTTGATTTTTAATAATATTGGGATTCCTTCTCCATGAATTTGAGTAAACTGTGTATATTTTGATATCAGATACTGGATCATTGTTTAAAACACATTTTTCGCTGCTCATGTGAAAGCACAGGGACGTTGTTTCAGTCAGGGAACCATGTTGCATGCCTACAAACCTTTCATCCAATAAATGTCAACTGCTGCTGATTGTCTACTGTCTCCTAACTGTACCCATTCAGTTCGGCTCAATTATGGTACTGTTCTCTCTTCAGAAAGCCTGACAGCTCTGAGGACTTGTTGGTTGATCCCTTCAGTATGTCTCTGAGGCTGTGCCGTAATTATAGCCTCTTTTGATTCACAATCTCTGGCAGTCTGCCTCTCAGAGAGGGGAGAGTCATCCATCTCCTCTGCCCACGGTTTGACACTCATTTGCAATGCAGATATTTCGCCTTAGTTTGGGAGTTTTTAATATATAATTAAGTGCAAGAGGTTTTGGAGAGGGCTTTTATAGTTGGTTGCTCAACATGTTTGTGTGTTTACAAAATAGTGTAGTAGCATTTTGAAAGAAACATCTTAATTCATTTGGATTTTTAACACAACAGAACAAAACCAACAAAGAACAGTAATGTGGCTCTCATTCCTGCACATCTGATAGATCTAAAAGCAGGAGATTGAGCTCTTTTTTGGCAACATATAATTATGATTAAGCTTCAGTATGTAGTGGATTTTGTTCCATCATTGTTGTGAGGAATGAATATGTTTTTTTAAAGGCAATTTGAAACAATTGCAATCCAGAAATGTAACTGTGAAAAACTTCTTCATAAAAAAAAAGGTTTTGAGAGTACGGTAACTTTACTGTTCATTCATATTTGTTTTTGCTTTCAAATATGTTTTAAAATTGTGTTTTTTTTACGATTCTGTTTTAAAAAACTGTGTTTTTTTATGTATTGCATTTACAGATCAAATTCTCTTTACTTATGGGGCGGGCCTTTTGTTTTTTGTAAGGAACATAGATGCATTTCTATTGGTCAAGATTGTATTGGTCAAGTGTGAGTGCTTGTGTAAGAGAAGTGAAGAGAAGGAGAATGGTGAAACATAATCAGAAAATAATTCAATTTGTGAAACCATCTGAAAAAGAGAAATTACAAAATAATAATTATTCAAACTGTAAAGTGCGTTAAAAATATTAAAAAGGGGACGCTGCTGTGGCGTTAAGGTAGAGCACCTGACTCATATACCGCCTGTTGATAACCATGTCTCTTCTCTCTATTGTAAACTCCTTTGCTGTCTGTGTATGATCAAAATAACAAAATAAAGACCACTAAAACCTGAAAAACAATCTAAGATCCAAAAAGTACTGCTCATTCAAAGCTTCTTATATTCTCCAACAAACTAGTAACGTTATTCATTTTAAACCATGCAGCTGCTTCATCTGTACTAATGAAGATTTGTAGATGTAAGTCTGCCAAGTGGTTGCCACGGTTAAAAATTCTTTATATTTATTCTTACAAATATTGTTTGATCACTTTAGGGTAATCCTAAAATGTGTATTGTTGGAAGATAGACCTTTTAATGGCAGGAGACAATGTTCACATACATTTAATTACAAATGGCAATGAGTGAAAGGAAAACCAAAGCCTGCTGTTTACAGATTTGGAATCAAGTGGCAGCAGGATCATAAAACTCGGGAAAGTGGAAAATTCCTTTTCTCCTCCATTTCTGCCTTACTTCAAGAGTTTAGGTCCTCTACCTTTTATTTATGACCTGCCATCTTCCAGAGACATGTAAGTAGCACCAATGCGTGAAATTGTAAAATTGCTAATGACCTTTTCCCCGCTTAATGACGCCTGCAGAAACGATGTTCCAACAGTCTGGTGCTTTGATTGAGAGCTGCGGTCTGCAGGATGGGTGTACTGGGGAAGGCACGTCTGGGGACACATCCCCCAATTCTTTATATGGGTTGTAAATTTAATTAGATTTATAATAAGCCACTTTTAATGATAGGTTTGGCACGACCTTGAGGTATCCTTCCCTTCCATTTTCAATTTTATCCATCTATCAGACAATCTCTATCAATTTTCAGTTGAACTGTATAAAATTATCTAAAAGCAATTCAGAGATAAACTATGCACATCTATGCCTCAGGCTGGCTACTTTTTAACTTGTGCCAATTGTACCAATGGGCTCAATGTTTCCCCACATTTTATGCTAAAATTCTTCTGATCTCATTAGATCTCTCAGAAATTGTATTAGAGTTTATTTTAGTAAAAGCAGTTAAAGTCTCTGGTTGAAAAACCCAAACATTAATATTCTATGCACTGCAATTGTTCCTGTCATAAGTGCTTTGCAAATGGGGAGAGTAAATCAACCAATTAGAAAATAGGAAAATTTGACACCATCATAAATACATTATGCCTTATGCATTATTTCACTTTTATCCCTCTTAGAATCAAATATTCTTTTTTTTTCTCTAGATCTTGAACTTCTCTTCCTTGTTTTTACAACTTTGCTAGAAGGTGCTAGCTGGCTTAGCCTCAGTAGGCTACTTCATTGTTGTCCCCCCCCCCCCCGTGGATTCACACAGTATTGTATCTCTGTGTTTTTATAAATGCACAGGAATCACAAAAAAAGAACTAATAATACACCACCAGGATGTGGTAATCTTTAAGAAAACATTAATTCCAGAACAACACTAAGTATGTTTTTAACCTTCATTAAATGGATCCTAGTTCAACTGAAGAAACTCATTGTTTTCCTTCATCCACCTACGACACAGCCAATCAGCTTTAAACCACACCTCCATGAAAGCCAAATGACATCCAAAGGCCTCCGATACGGACCTGTCTGCTCCTAAGCGCGGGTGGTGGATGCGCTGTGACTTCATTCAGATGACACAGTTTCAACCCACCTCCAGCCCCTCCTCCACCATGGCAGAAGACCACCATGTTGAGCCTGGTTCTGCCAGAGGTTTATCCCAATGGGGAGTTTTTGCTTGCTCATCATGGACAGGTTCTCTCAACCTGTGTTATTCAACTGGACTTCCATCTTCCAGGTCCCTGAGTGAAGCTCTAATATCATCTCCAATCCACTGGATCTCCCCATAAAGCTCAGCAGACCGTCTTGCTAACCAGCAGTCTACAGACTGACCAACTTCATCAATCTCCACTCCACCACCAGTTCAATGCCTGGGGGGGAAACAGCCCTGTTCTTTGCTCCTGTTCATGCATATCTATCAAAATTCAGCGCTATGTTTCCTGCCGAGGTCTGAGCACCAAAGCAAAAATAATTGTATGAATAAAGTTCTCCTAATTTTCTTTTCTCTTCGTGTGAGTTTTTCAGATTGAAATATTTTTGATCACTTTTGTACTTTTATTTAAAACTAGTTGAATGACACCACTGTCATGGCCCGAGGGGGTCTGTATCGCTTTTGCTACTTTTAACAGACTGCTTTACGACATACATCACTTCCTCCTCTCCTCCTTTTTAAGACAGACACACTGGAAAAATGATCTAGAATAAGTTAAAATTTCTTAAATGAAGTGTATTTACCTTTGTGTGAGTAGGTAAAGGAGATAGTTTACCAATGGAATGAGTATTTTTAACTCTTAAAATAAGATAATTTGATAATATGCACTTGAAATAAGATAATATACAGTAGTGTTTTCTTATTTTAAATCTAAATGATCTTCTTCCATTGGCAAAATGTCTCCTTTATCTCCTCAATTCAAGAACAAATGCACTTATTTTAAGAAAAAACTACTTTATTACTATATTATATAGATTACCAGATTTCGAATTTTTTCCAGTGCAGAAGTTGGTACGAGTAACTTTCCCTGAGAGACTACATATTTGTGCAAATTGTGAAAGATCTTTATGGGATCTATAAGCAGGTTTACTGGGAAAATATTAAACATAACATTATAGTTATGTGTTTCAAGGCTCTAAGAGGTGATGCAGTAGTACAGGACAAAACCAAAGTTAAACGTTTTTAAACGTTTCTTATTTCGTCATATTACATTGTTTCGCTACAATTAGATTAATTACCTCATCCTTATTCATCTTTCACACAGCCACTGGAAACAGAAATGTAGTTCAAACCAAATTCAGGCAACCTGGAGATCAGGATCTTTCTACGCTATGGAAAATGCTGTCTTCTTTCAGGCAGAACAATACAACTTTTGTCCACTAAATATGACCAAAACTGAAAGTTCGACAATACTGCTTTAAATAATGTCATATATAGTGACTACACACCTTTAACCACTGATATTTGATTCCATTTTAAATTCCTTAAAAGCTATCTTAACCCATTAGCTGGAAATAGTAAGCCTTTGCTTCTAGCCTTTCATATCAGTCTAGGACAGGTTTCCTCTGACTTTGACCAGTTAGAGGTTTGAGGGAATTCATAGCTAGCCTCGTGAGACCATCCTGAGCTTTCAAGGTTTCACTCGCAGATCAGTCTGGGTACTTTTCGTAAAAAACATTGGCGTTAGCGTGGGTATCAAGCAAGCTTTATCGGAATTACAGAGTATTTCTTCACTGAAAGAAGAGCAAAACACTGCTCTGGATGCTTTTCTCAGAGGAAAAGATGTTTTTGCTCTTCTCCCGACTGGTTTCGGCAAGAGTTTGATCTATCAATTGGCTTGTGCCTGCCTTGTGGTTGTGTTTTCGTCGTCGCTCTGTTAGTACGTCATATGCTTCTTTGATCTGATTGGTTTATTTGGCCCGTCTATCACCAACATAGGCCAATCAGCTAACCAGTATTTTCGCCCCTTCCCAAAATTACTTCAACGGAAGGTTTCCAGATGGATATGCGGAGCAAATCACACTGGCGGAGTCAGGTTAATTCATAGATTTGACTTTGCCGGAATTTTATTTCCGAATTCGAGTCCTAATCCTAGTCCTTCATAGAATCAGTGGAATGTTCTGGACCACACTTGGGTCCAGTTCTATTGATGGTCTCATATTCTTCTCAGGGAAACTCTTACACATGGTAGAACTTGTAGTGGATTCTGGTGCTGGTGCAGCACAGCATTGCTAAAACATGACACATCCACCTCCATACTGCACAGTTGGGACATATCTAAGGTTCTGTCTGTATCACGCAGTTTCAAATTAATTTAACATAATATAAAAGCTCCTGTGGCCTCATTCTACACTGAAACCCGGTGGTTGTGAAAAATCAGGAAAGCGTGAAGAGAAAAGACTTTCCAATGCGTTCCTTAATGCATCCTAATTTGCACAAAGATAAGAGCTGCTCACTGCCCTGTCTTCACCAATAAATGGGAGGATTTTGATAAAAAACAAAACAAAAAACTTGGCATGTTATTAGAAGCTATGAACGTCCTACACCTGTTTTTTCTGTTTTCTATGCAATGGAGTTATCAATTTCATATTATTTTTAACCTCTTTAAATGCTTTATCAGAATCATTATTTCTCTCTCTGAGGGTCCTTTGCTCTCAACATGGCGCTAACGCTCACCTAAAACAGAAAGGAATGCAAATACCAAACCTCAAAGGTGTATTTGATATAGCTGGGAAAAAAAAATAGAAGATAACTTTTCTCATTTTTTTTCTAGTTTGTTTAAATCACCTTCTTAATCATCATTATTGGTCATGGCTATCTGTATGCGCAAATGAAAAACAAGCACAGGATCTCATCCTGCTGGTATAACAAAGTAAATAAATAAATACATAACATGCAGCCTATTATTTGTAGTTATGTGCATATTATTTCCATTTTACTATGTTTCTACAGATGATGAAAATAACAGGAAGAAGAAAGATTCAGTGTCTAACGTGCACAGCCAACAGTGTGCCCTTTGTTGGCCTAACTTTGTTTTGTGTGGTTTAAATGAAGCGGGGGTCAAAGATCAGAGCCTCCAGTCAAAAGACTACAACTGTTTCATTTAATGGTTTTATTAACTGCTGCTATTTCAGGGCTGACTCGTGACTGAGTGTATATTTGGATATGAGCTGCATAAGGGTGCATGGTAAAGTATTTAAACAAATCAAAAACTTCATGCTGCTTACATTTTTACAGATTTTCTAAGAGTTAGAAAGCTTTATTTAAAACTCAACCAGGAACCTTTCAGTTTCTGCATAAAATTCTTCAATCAAATCAGAAGATGCAGCTGCTATCTTGATTTAAATTCTCCTTAGTATTTAACACGGACTAATTTGCCTTTTCACTCTCTACACAGTGCAAAATTAAATTAAATTAAATTTCTTTGAAGAAGAATATTTACCCTTAACTTGAGTAGATAAATAAGATGATCTGCTAGTGGAATGAAAAGTTTAAAGTTGTAGGGTCTTATTTAGATGACAAATCATTCTGGTTTAAACATATATATATATATATATATATATATATATATATATATATATATATATATATATATATATATATATATATATATATATATATATATATAAATGTATTTATCAGAAATAGAAATTTTCTATGTTTAAAAAAATCCAGTCTTAAAATCTGTTTTTTTTTATTTTTTTTATGCAGGCCAGTTAGTTATACGTCAGCTTGTACACCTAAATTCAGCCAATCATTTTATCATCATGAAATTTAAAGAACAAAAACCAGCATGTTTTGTAAATATAAATTTGAGCTAACCATGTACAATTCAGACATGAAAAAGTGAAAAGCTCAAAAGATCAAAAGAACTAAAACCAAACTTTTGCTTTTTTTTTTAACCCAGATTATTTTATCAAATAATTTAATTTTAAATCCTTTTCATGTTTTAGTTTTAAATTACTTTAATACTATGTTTTACAGATCACATTTCCATCAGTTCTGAGGCTTTCCTCTAAACTGAAGAGTGAAGATGTATTATTTTTGGTTTTACGCAACATTTTAATTGGACAAAATCGATAAATTTTTCAATAACTCAATCAAAAAAAAAGATAAACTTAAAAAAGATACAATGGGAAAATATAAAACAGAGAAAAAATAAATAAATTAAATAGGTTGACTTTTTTTATATTTAAAAACAACAAAAACAAACTAAAAGTTTCTCTCAAAACCTTTTTCTGATTTTGGCTTCAGAAGGTTTTTCCAAAGTTAAATGTTTGGATTGCTTTGTTCTAAGTTTCCATTGGCAAAACGTGTTTTTTGCCTGCAACAATAATGGAACAAAATTCACTCCATAAATATATGAGCTACGGTATCTATGGTAACAGGTGGAAACCTTTAAAAATTTGATTCAGCAAGTTGCCTTTTTGTTGGACACAAAATGTGTTTATTATATTACTTTACTTTGGAGGTCAAACGTAAAAAGAAATATCTGGTCAAATATTTCTATGGTGTACAAGCATTAATAGAATAGAATAGAATAGAATAGAATAGAATAGAATAGAATAGAATAGAATAGAATAGAATAGAATAGAATAGAATAGAATAGAATAGAATAAAAATTTCCTGTACTGTCCCACAATTGGAAAATTGTGGGGTTTTGCAGCAGCAAAAGATTATACCAAAAAGTGGTTGCACAAATATGGACCTTAAGAAAAGTGTATAAAAATAACAGAATAAGTGAGAAGAAAAAAAAACCAAAAGGCTATTAGGCACACCTTTTTTAATATTTATTTTGAGTTTTCAAAGTTTAAATGATGAACAAATTATGCTTAGTTGCAATTACAAAACCTCCTATATAACTATAGGCACACTAACAAAAGTAAAATAAATTAGATTAAAAAAGGGGAAGACACAAAACTGTGGCAGAAAGAAGATATTTCTGCCAGTAGTTATCAGAAAAAATGCTTTAAAATGTCAGGGATATGGAGTGTATGCACATAAGTGTACTTGTTTTGCTGCCTCTTAATCCTTATGCGATGTAGTTATTTTTATTTATTTATTTTTATTTGGGGGGGGGGGCATTGGTGTTAAATTGCAAATTAAGTTGAGGGGTTTGGGTTTAGACCACAGAAATGATGAATAATACACTTTGCAAGGAGTATGCATGCAAAAACACCCTAGAGTTTGTATGCGTGTCTGGACTTCATGAAAAGGAGCATACATTATCAACTAACCGTTAGCAAAAAAATAAAATATGAAGGTTTGAATAATATCTCTGATCATCCACTGCCAAAAGCTCCAGTCTGTTAAGCTGGCAAGCCGAGATGAAGTGACACCTTCACTAAAACCCCTCACCACTGATTGATGGTCGCTGCTGGTGTCCAGGTCATTCAGCCGGTGGATAAAACTGGATCGATGTGGCAGCGATGATGTTTTACGATGCCCCTTTTAGTTTCTATCTGAGCTATAAACAGAGAGGCTGCAATAATGGACTAGGATGGTTCTTGTAAAGCTGTAACACCCCCACCGTAAAGAAATGGGATTCCAGTGTTCCTCTCTTCAGTGATGAGTGGGAGAACATTTTTGCTGCATTTCGAAAGTACTCTTCACTGACCTAAAAATGAAGCCCCTCTCCATCCGTGCAACATTATTCTCATCATAAATAATGGATAATCTTTTATCTTACTTGACTAATCTAATCTCCAGCGTGTGTTTTAGAGTGGATTCTTGTCGTAATGTTAATATGTCAGAGCAAAGAGCTGTTCTCTGCTGAAAAGCGAGTTGGTTGAATAAAACCCCCAAAATGTTAAAATCAAGATGTGACATTTTTACATTCTTTACATCCAAATTAAGAGACAAGATAAAGCATGTTATGAGTTCAAGCAGGGGAAATCTGAAAGTTTTGCCCTCACCAAGATGACAGCAACGGCTAATTGGACTGCACCACCAGCTTCTATAAGAGTGAAGGAATTCTACATTTTCTTCAGTTTAAGTTTAATTCTGTGCTTAAATTATGAGTTTATTAACTGAAGTTTGTTGGTTTTCATTTTTTTCCCGTATTAACAAACTGAACTGTTTTGTGTTATTGTCTATTGTCTAGTCACCCCTATTGTGTTTAAAGGTGCTTTCAGACTAAGGCTGGTCTGAATGTGAGGAGTTTACTGAATGGACTGCGCCATCTAATCGGAGGAACTTCAGCTGCGTGAAGCTGACACCTCCACCGACGTGAAACAATAAAAGCAAAAAGACTGAATGGTTAGTGCTTCATTATTGCAGGTTTCTGTAGATTAAGTCATAATTTGCAAAAATTAAATTATAATTAATATAAAAAAGGAAGATCTGTGCTATTATTGTTTCAGAGATAATAAAGATATTTTTTTATTTCCAACCCGCAGGTAAACCATCCATTTAGTAACTCTGGTTTGAATGAAATCATGTATTTTTTCAGTGCTGCTTGATTTGTGCAGGTTAAACTGTCATGTATAGATTTGGTTTTTAAGATAGAATTATTTTTAATTATGGCTGCTGAAGTCGCCATCCCAGCAGACGTTTGTGATGCGCTCGTGTCCTGATATAAAGTTATTGCATAACATATTTTGCCATTCCTGTTTGCTGGTATTGAGTAGAACAGTGGGCATTACCCTTGATAACGTAACATTACGTTATCAAGGGTAATGCCGACGTAACATTACAGAGTGCTGCTAAATTGTTTTCTAAGCACAACTTTTTAATCGGATTGGGGAGACATCTGTATTTAAAAAAAAGCCCCAGAATCGCTGAAAAAATAGATTGCTTTGGTTCATCTTGACATTGGTCGTAAGCCGCAGTAGTTTTTGTAGCTCTACCCGCACATGGAGCACCTGTGCTGAGGTAAAGCCCCTGTCACACCTTGACGATTTAGCCAGCGCATGCCTGACGTACGAAAAACCGCTTTGCCCTCTCTCCATGTGGTACCGCTGTTTACCAACACCTCAGTTCTATGGAGTAGCAGCAGGTTAGAGCAGAGCAGTGAACGCCGGCCGTCACCGCATGGCATTCACTGCTGGCCGCTTTCCTGCCCTTTCCCACATGGTTTACATGGGGATACTGTGTAAATCCATGGCACCTTAACAGACTGCCCAGCCAGTGTGTAAAAAATCCTTTTAGTGTCAATTGTCAATTATGTGAGTTGTTTTATTCTGGCAGATTCTGTATCTTTAATGTCTTTCATGAGAGTGTTGCAGAGTTTGTTTTGATAGATTTTACTTTTTGGGTTAAAATGTAAAAACCCTGTTTCTGAAATAATACCTGTGTCTCCTCATGCCTTCAGGATCTCATGTACCCAAAGAAAAGCTATAAATTCTTCATGTACGCTGCCACATGCGTGCCACTGCCAGGGGTCTACGCAAAAGCGACTCAAATAACACAGCAATCCCTCAGCAATAACAAGAGCCGTTTCTAGACACCATGGCTCCAGGCAGGAAGGACAACTGAGGCCCCATTTATGCCAGATCCCACTTTAAACAGAGCACATATTAACCAACTCATGAAAAAGGATAGTAGATTGACAACAGCTGTTCATCTTTGTTGAGCATGTTATGTATCATTTACAGGAATAGATCTGTGAAAATGCAAATCTCTACACATATATTTTGAAGCATTTACCGTTTTTAACGGTATCAGTACGAGAACCACTTTTTCAAACTAAACTGTTGTTTATTATCTAGACAATAAACAACAGTAACAAATATGCAACCTAAATATACAGACTTAATCATGTTTTTTATAAGTGCTTATTATGAAAAACTAATAATGTGTTTTATGCATATCTAAAAGGTTTCACATATCTTGTGTACATATGGTTTTATTGGTACAATAAATGCACTATTAAACATGTTCGGTACCTTTTAGGTTTATATATTAATGTATTATAAATATATAGCTGTCCTCCACTCGAACAATAGTCTATTTCTTATGCTAAGAATTCTGGGAACTGTACAAATGCAATACTTTTACTAACTAGTACATTTCCAATATGGTGTTACTCTGGTCTATGGAAGCTAATTTCTGCCACTTAGGAGTAAAAGAAATGTCACATGGTATGTCATAATGAAACCTAAAGTCATAATTGTTACTTTTAAAGACATAATTATTAGATTTAAAGTAATAAATGTGACCTAAAAGTCATAATTATGTAAATTAAAGTCATAATTTCGACTTTTTAAAGGCATCTTATAATTATGTACTTTAAAATGTAAAATTATGACTTTTAATCTTATGTTTTTTACTTTATATATCATAATTATGACCTTGAAAGTCAATATCATGGTTTAATAATAATAATGACATACAGTACCATGCATCATTTTTTTTTACTTCTAAGTGGAGAAAATGTTCATAGGTTTCATTATTACCTCCAAAGTTAGGCTTTTACCAGATGAGTCAACAAGTTAACACTATATAGAATTCCCCCATTTTGGGACAATAAAGGGATTTTCTATTCTATTCTATTCTGTTCCATTCTATTCAGGCTTTTATGAAGTCACAGATCAGGCAGACAATTAAAGGTAGACCAGGGTTTTGCTTTTTATCTTATTATGCATTCATTCTGGAAAACTGCAATGGTATAATTACTTAATTTTTTTAAATTGTAGATACTTTCTGTACTTTTTGAGATCTAAAATTTCATTAAATGCTGCCTTAACTGAATTTTAAACCTTTGGAAAAACTGATCCCTTTGCGACCCTGACAGAATAAGGGGGAGAAGATGGATGGATGGAAAAATTATGGCAAATGAGTTCAGGTGAGAGAAACAGACACCTAATTGAGGTAAATTTTGTAGAAATCCCAGCAGTTAACCTAGTTTCTGTTTAGACAGACAGATAGAACTGGTAGACCTCTTTAAACCCAAGTGCATTCTTTAAATCCATTTTAGTTGTTTGCTCTGAAGTTTGCTCTAAAGCCACATCTATCTTCTTAAACACACCGGGGCCTTTAAAGAAGGTGAACCTTAATACAAAAGATCTGTTTGTGAACCAGGAGTGACAGTCTTACTGAGAAAAAAAGAGAAAGAAATCAAACAGAGCTTTTTTTCCACTACAAAAAGGAAATTCTTGTTACCCTCAGAGCAACAGCAGGCGATTCCCCCTTTACCAGCTGACAGTGTTTGGAAATCAAATATTCTCTTTGCATAGAAAGAGAAAACTTCAGATGTTTAGAAGTCTTGACGGTTTTGGGCTACAGTACAGCTTCCCATATTTGCTTTATACAGGGTAATTAATGAAGAGGGAGGGAAAAAAAGATCGTTATATCTCTTTGATTCTGGCACTGTCTTTACACTTCCTTTTTTTTCCTTTTTCTTCCATTCCCTTCACACACATAAGCAGCCCAACAGTACTCCTCACAGCAGCGTTGGGGTCCAGGCTTATCCAGAATTGGCAGAGCGTGCCCACTGCTTGTCACGAGGTATTGCGGATGTCAAAAGAACTTCATTCGCAAAGCTTTGTTTGCTTCAGAGAAAACACAGGGAGAGGCCCCCTGGGAAATAACACACCATCTACAAATCCCACGTAATGTCAATAGTTCCACACCACTATGTTCATTCATGCGCCAGAGCTTTAGAGCTGGGGAGCAGGAACCTGTCAAAACATCTTGACAAGGTAACGGAAACAGCCTGCATGTTAACTTGCAGAGAAATAATGTAATCCTAAATGGATGGAGGCAATAAGCAGGCTGTCAGGAAGATGCAAGAGACCCTTCGGCAGCCATATTGGATGTCCGCAGACAACTGAGAGAGGGACGTTTAATCAGCTACATTTTTTCAGTTGCATCTTAATCCGTTCTTTATTAAACTTCCAGGAATTCCAGATTATTCCCTAATATTTAAAAAAATAATTAAATAAAAAATGAGTTCAGTTCATCAAGTTATCTTTGTAGAAGAAAGTGGGTATTGTTGTTTCAAACCCAAGTGGTACAGATTTTTCTTTGGTCTTTTATAATTATTTCTTTAGGTCCAAATTCTGTTCCATTGGGAAACAGTACATTGGTCTTAGTGTTCTATTTCTTAGAGCTATAAAGGAAAGTAACTGTTTTCATGCTTTTATAGTAATTAAGCATTTCCTTCTGTGTAACCCTTTGCTTTAATTAAAAATGAATGAAATTTCATATAAGTTGTGCGTGAGAGGGCAAAGCTAAAACTACCCACCTTTTCAAATACTTAAGAGAACAACAGATACATGAAAAAAAAAATCAACTAACCAATATGGTGCTGCAGCTACTTTACTCAGCAGCTCAAATTAACTGCAGTATTATACCTCCTTCCATTGCCATCCTCCAACTCCACCTACTCAACTCAGACAAGGAGACTGTTTGTTTGTTACTTTGATTGCCTGATCCTGACTAGTTTCTGCTCCCAGACCCCAGAGCCTGCATGCCCCTGTTCTGATCTGTTTGCCTGACCTGTCTTCAGACTACTGCTGGATCCTGCCTGCTTCCAACCTTGCATCTGTCTCCCAACCCCGTCTCGAATTTTCCTTCTGGAGCTCTTCGGATTTTTTATGTTTTGGCCTGGACTTCTGCTACCTCGATGACACCGGTTTTGGCTTCTCCGTCCGGAAACTCCTGCTCTTCCTCGTCTGCTGGCTTCTGCCCATCAGCTGGCTCTGCAGCCCTCTTTTCTCCAGCTTCTGGAACTCTCTGAGCAGTGTCCACCACATGCTGCGGAAAGTCATCCGACTGGATTTCACTCCTTCTCTGGGCTCAGACTGAACCTCCTAACCAGGTTATTAGTGACACACACACGCTCGTTATCGTCATCCATCAGTTACGTGGTCACTAACCAGCATTTTCCCCTTTACAGAGGTTCGGGCCATTTAGTCCTACCAAGCTGCTGACCCTCAGATTTGATTTTCCAAGCAGTCAATAAAAACTTTTATAAATAACTTTAGTCTTTCTGCCTGAATTCTGGGTCCAACAATCTGAGTCCTGACACCCACCTATTGCTGCACTAAATAAGTTACAAAGTGCATGCTGGTGCCTCCTTTCAAGCATGTAGAACTAATACCGAAGCCCTTGTCAAATCAGCTAAATTAAAAGATGAACCCATAGAACCTTTCTGTAAAAACGGAGCTAAATGAAGTCCTCGCTCACGGGTATGACTTTTGTGAAGAATAACGTCAGCTGATAACTGTTGCATCGGAGCTCACACAGGCGTTCGGCTAACAAACAAACAGAGGTGTCTGAATCACCCTTAGTATATCAGCTGAAATAAATGATAAAAACATGTAAAATCTTTCTGAACTCAAAAAAAATATAAAATGGTAACATGACATTACAGGACATGTATAAAGCAACACTTTATTTTGCTAATAAAAACTAATTTGTTAAACATTGTCTCTAAGCTTGTTAGCAGAATATGCATTTTGGTCTAGTCGTAATCTGTTTTTGTTTGCTGTTTGGGGTTTTCCATCTTAGTTTTGTTTGTTGGTTTGGTCTTGACTTTCTCTAGTTGTTATTCAAGGATTGTTGGATTCATTCTTACTTTTTTCCATCCAGTGTTTTTCCGTTAGACCATTTCGCCCCAAACCCTTTGTTTATTGTCAGCACCTGTTTCCTCATTTTTTTGCCATCTACTTAAAGGGTGAGTTAAAATCCGGCGGCTGCGTCCTCCTAAGGCCAGATTTGTTGTCCGATTGCGTCTGCAGCATGGCTTGTTCGGATTTAAAGAATGATGTTCGATCTACAAAATACAGACTTCTTTCTCCCGTTTGGAAACAGCGGTCCGGTGTATCCTACGTAGCCTTGGGTATCCCATGATTCATTGCGAGTCCAAGCAAGCCGGCTGCTCCTTGCTCAGATGAAAAAGGAAAATGGTGAAGAACAGCTGGGAATATTATAAGTGCAGTTTAATATGATACAAGTATGTGAATAGTTCCATCTGAAATTAATGGAAATAGTTCATTTAAATGTTTATTGAGTCAGACATGCGGCGGGTAAAGTTTGGTTTATTGAAAGGTTTTATCTGTTCCAATGCAAATGGGTTTGACTGACATTTAAGCACAGATTGTAATATCTGTGCACTGTGGGGACTGATATCTGCGATGATGGTACTGCTGCTGAAGCTCCTCAGAGATGCCTTTTTTGCCTGATTGTTGCATCAACTGTAACAGTTGCTTGCCGACAGAGCTTATGCTTAATGAGGGGCAGCTGGGGAATGCTGGACCTGTTTGAATCCATAGCTAAACTCTTCTGGCCTCCTTATTTTCACAGACCTCGAAGGGCCCGGTCCAGGTATCCCGGGTTCTTGGAGGATGCAGCTTCTGAAATCGAACACAGCCTCAGTTATCTGAGTTCATCAGGTCCTCAGTTTTTTTCCGTGTCTCCTTGCCTTAAGAAACTTTATTGAAAGCTTAAAACTCAAAGTGCTGCTTCCTGGTCTTTGTCTAGATTCTGATCTAGGACATTAAAGGATATGAGGCTTCTAATCTTATTTATTTAGTGCTTAGTTACTTTAAAATATTTAGGTTTTTTTTTAAATAATCAGTTTTGTCTTTTTTCCATGTCTGAGCTTAAGGATTTAGATTTTCTTAAATGCAGGTTTAGCTGACAAAGACTACATAATCCATTTTAATTACCATTTCGCTTGTGCAGTTTATTTGTCTTTTATCATCATTTTTATTCTTTTTGTATTTGCTTGGCTGTTATTAAAGTGCATTTTTAGTTAACTGAGACTGAGATTCCTTTTCACTGATCATTTTTTAGTTTTGTCGATGTGTTTTGAAGATTCCCTCAGTTCCAATGTAAAATGTTTGTCCAAAAATAGTTTATTTAAAGCGAGTTTTTATATTGTCATTCAATTTTTTATTATATTATTTTAAATGGTCTCCAATTAGCAATATTGTTGTTTATCACACAGGTTCCCTAACATTTCAGCTTGTGACACCCCCAAAAAATAAGTGATACACACTACATCTAATTATTATTCATTATTTAATATATTTAATTGTAAATTTTATAATTAAGTTATATATTTATCATGTATTAGATAAATAAATAAATGTCACATCTACCTAATGGGACATCTATTCATTTTGATTTGGGACATTCACATTTTATTTATCTCATAATGTATCTTTGCGATACTAAAGCCTCATCATAATGAATGCAAAAACCACCTTTGAACCCATATCTCAAGCCTTCCCACTTTGTGAACTTCTGGTTTACCACAGTAAATACTGGAATAATCTATTGTGCAGAAATAAATATTGTTATTGGCCCCCAGTTTTATGACTTAATCCAGCTTTAACCTTTACAGAAAGTTGTTTTTCTACTGATATAAAATGATAAAATGAAGCACAGATGGATCGATTTTTTTTTAAATCCTCTTCTTTCTAATTAAAGTTATTTACACTTGAATCTTCATAGGGGTATCAGAGTAAAAAGGGGCTGTATGTATAGTTCACATTTTGTGTAATTAAAAAAACAAACAAACAAAAAAACAAACAAAAAACATATAAATTGCTTCCAATTCTTAATTATTCATATTTGATATTGATATGAATTGAACGAGTATTTCTGTATCTGCTGACTGTTGTTTCTGCACGGCTTAATCTGAGACAGAGCGGAGACAAAAAGACAGAACAGTAAATGGATCCTGTCGATCAGACGCTGAAGGTTGGCTCTTTGTTTTCAGTTCTTCGCCTCAGCAGTCAGAGTCAATCACTTCACTTCCTGACAGGGGGAGTAATCAGTTTAAAGTCCCTCCGCTCGTTCTGTCTCTGGATTTGAGAACATTAAGGAACTAATTCTATTCTGTAAATATTGATTTCAGCCCATCGAGCTGGAACCACTACAAAGGAAAGAAAATCACAAATGCTTAGTCATAAAAAATCTTCTTTTTTTATGAATAGTGTTTAAATCAGATAAAACTGTTTTGACTGGGAGATAAATATGGTAATGATGATATAAACTGGTAAACAGGATGTTGGATCATGACCAGATTTTTAAAACTTTCACTACTAAAAATAAAAAAAAATTAGCATATTTGGATTCAGCAGTTCTAAGTCGATCTCTGCAGCTCTATGGAGTGAATTTTGTTCCATTATTTTTCAAAAGAAAAACCACATTTTGTAAATGCAAATTGGAAGAATATTGATTCTATAAATTAAATTATGAAAAACTGAGTAACCTTTGCTGTTTTCTCAGATTTTAATTTCATTTTTTTAAGTAATTTTTTCAGGTTTTTATGAAATGCAAATATTCTTTTTAATGTAGATTTCATGTAGATCACATTTATCTTCATTTCTGAGGGCGGGCTTTCCTCTGGAGTTAGGAGCAAAGAGGCATCCTGAGCTAACTTTAAAGTTATGCTGCTATAGACCTAGATTGCTGGAAGACATAGGGACCCCTTTTCATTATTCTGCTTCATTATATTTCTATTCTCCAATTCTGCAGTATTTGGTAGTTCAATCTCTGAAGTTTCTGTTTTTCCTCATCAGCGTAGCTTCATCTGGTCTGTTCCTGTTTGGTTGTGACCCCATCCTTGAGAGAAATATGAACTGTGCTGCTGCCATCAACGCCTTTGTTTATGGATGTTGTTTTTCCTCCCCACCGTCGCCACAAGCCTGCTTAGTGTGAGGGATTGCCTTCGAGTCAATGAGTCGATGCAATCAGCTCGTTTTCCTTACTAGAAAACTTTTAACCAATCTGACTGTATGATCTGGTTGAATTGTTTCTATCAAGAATTACATTTTTTTACAATTTTTTTTATGGTGCTTGAAGTGACAACAATTAAAAAATAATGCAATTTGTCTAAGAAAATATAAGAAATTTATGAATATGAAAAACTTTATGTAGAAAAAATTAAAATCGTGAAAAAAAAAATAATGTCTGAACAAAAAAACCTGCAAAAATATTCTCTTACAGAAATATTACAACTCACTTCATACCTGGGATATTATTTTATAACCCCATACTTTATTACTGACCTGTTTGCCATGTTGCTTGCTCTCTATCATGTTGTTTTCAGGTCAAATAAATTGGTCTTCTGACTCACGTTCTCATATTTTCCCCGGTATTGTGAAGCTTGAACATTTGATTGATTCCCTAATGATCTGCCCTCCTGCTCCGATGCTCAGCAAATCCACCTCAGAAACAAACACATGTTATTTTTGGGTTCGTTTTTAAAATGCTTGTCCTGTTCAGTCATGCTTCGCTTTTGATCCTCCTTGAAATATGAGCAGCATCTTGAAATCTGAAGTCCACCAATACATGCGGTTGCCATGGAAATAATAGTCAAAGGTTGCAGGGAAGCCTTTGTTTTAATAAATGCTACAAGGGATAACAAAATGCACAAACACATCGCTCTTCAAGGGGTGTTCAGTCTGGTTTTGATTTATTTGTCGATTTATGTTTATTTCCTTAAATTACATCAAACAAAAAAGAAAAAAACACTTGTGCTTTCTTTCCTGGGGAAAATATCCTTTTCAAGGACACAGTGGGGGGGTTTCATTACCTATAAATTGTGCAGTGTTAGAGAAATACATGAAAAAGACATCTGCCCAAGGCTCCCTATTAGTCGCTGCTTAAAAGCTACAAAACCCAGCGAAAGAAGTGCTCTTCTTTAACATGCCTGTCAATAAGTCTTTTGTCTTTCTCACTGAATAAAAAAAGAGCAGTTGCTTTTGTTTGGCGGCAAAGCGTTCGTCTTTTTGTTATCTGTACTATGACAGAGAGAAGACCATAAAAATGTATTCGGGTAAGAAAATAACAGCCTATTATGAGGTATTTGCTGGATTTCAATGGGTTTTTTTCTTTTTATTGCACCCCCATTATTATTTTTCAAGGCATAATTAACACTATAGTCTGGAGAACTACAATAAAACCAAGATTTGGAGAATTAGGTGGAAAATTGCTAAACTTTTTGGTGAAATTAAGAGAAAATGTTTCCTGTATTGGTTGCATTTTAGGATCCATAGTAGGATCTTCATGTTGCTCAAATTTAAATGAATGTCTGGCAGTAATAAGGATGGTGAGAAGATGTACCCAATTCACAAGAAAGAGATGATATTTTAGCAGAATTTAGGGAGAAAATAAACCAGGTTTGAGTTTTTATTTTTGCCTACACAAATGGTTTCTAAAAACCTAGGCAATGTTTAAATACTATTATCAAAGTAGAAGATGGATAAACATTTTATTCACTCACTCAAGTTCATTCCATAGAGATGAACTTTGAACTAATGAATCCAAACGCTCCCCATTATTTTTATTAGTCCCTCAATCTTAAAAAATATTACAACAATGTATTCTTTCAAATTTCAATTTTTGTTAAAAAATAATATGCTTCACAGAAAAAGGGTACAATAAACATCCCTAACTGCAGTAAAGCTTTATGTTTCCTCCTTGGATTCAGCGCGTCGAACAAATCCCTGCTCCCCTCTCAGTGACAAATTTTTGGATGATAGTCGCCTACAAAGGGGTTTCATCCTTAAAATTATGAGAAGTTACCTTAAAGTTTAAGGTTTTATTTAACAGTTTAAGGCTTAAACTGTTAACTAAAAAAGTTAAAAGTAAGAAATTTAACAGTTTACTTCAGCTCAACAGGCAATTCGGTTTAAAAAATGAGCTTGTGAAAAAAATTTAAATTATTTGATAAGTCTGATAAAAAACAGTTAAATAGCCTCTAAGTAATCATAGAATATTTAGCATTGCTTATGTAGCTTTTATATCAAACTTGGAGAGCATGCACTTTGCACATGCACGTTTTGTAGCATAATTTAAAATAAGTTTTGTCAGAAAAAGATTAATTCACATTTATTTATAACAAAATTAATATTACAGTTTTAACTTAATGCATTATTTCAAGGAATAGCCTGCCTATTGGAGCTCAGTAATTCAGGTTGAATAGACATCTGATTGCTTGGATGGAGAGACAAAGGCTTCATTCAGAAGGCTGGAGGAAACTCACTCTCTGACCTCCAGTAAGTTTCTATACATAAATATGATCTTTTCCTTGAAAAAACTAAACCTTTATTTCTTTTTGTATTTTAGCTTCACTCCAGTTTATTTTATTGCAAATGTAAATAGACACAAAAAGCTGTGGTGTGGAAAGAAAAGTGTTGCTCTAGTGGCTGCTGATTTACAATGCTTTGGAGGCAGGGGGTTACCCGAAGGACCTATAATGTGTTTCCCCCCACAGCTGAATGATCATTTCATCCATTCTAAATAGTTTCAAGAAGCCGTCAGGCGCCAGTCAGTTAAAGCAAATCCTACTCAGCCCGATCCTCCTCTCTTTCTCTTTCTCACCACCACATCTAACAATATAAATTTGACTAAATTACAACTTTCCTCAAGAAGCGGCCCAAAATAATCCTCATGATTAAAAATGCTGCTGATTGACTGGAAGTCACGTGATTTATTTTTATTTTATGTAGTCTGTAAAATTATATGAATACAGCCCTTTTCTAAAGGACTCTGAGGTTTAGTCATTCACTAGAGCATTAGTCAACAAACGGCATCATGAAAGTCAGAGAACACTGCAGGGTTCGAGAGAAAACTGTAGAAAAGATTAAAGCAAGCTTGAAGTAAGAAACATCCAAATATAATAATTAAACAATAAAAATTAAACATATGATTGAAACGTAAAAATGCACTTCATTAGGAAAGGAAGCGGCTTCATCATACTGTGGGAATGCATTCCATAAGATGGTTGTATTCCTAAACAGATGGATTGGGTTAAATAGAGGAAAATACCGGGAGAAACCCTTAAAGAAGCTACATAGGACTTCTGAGAGAGAGAATGAATAAAGTTTATTTCATAACAATTCAGAAAGAAGATAATTCACAGTGTTTTACATGAATACAAAACAAAACGTCGACTTAATGCTTCAATAAAACATGCAAATACAACTCCTTAAAACACCTCATAATTTTAGTGTTTTTGCAGTTACCTTGGAGTTTGTTCCAGATATTCAGTGCATAAGAACTGAATCCTGTTTCTCCATGTTTGGTTCTGGGGATGCCAGAGTGACAGTTCTAGACCATATTTATTATTCCAGTCTTTAAAAAATGGTCTTAAAAAAGCACCATTTTCTACTGTGGAAAAAACCCTGATCTAGCAGATGAGAAGCATAATTTCAATCCAGCTAAATGTAAAAGCTAAACACCTTAATTTTAAAATCATGATTAAAGTAAAACTCTAAGGGTAAAAATTTAAATGGGTCCAAAAAAAACAGTCACTTATTGTTTTTTTTTATTGTGCAAGCGCATATCATCAACATATTTTGATTTAATGTTATGTTGTCAGGGTCTCTGCCTCATGTTGGCTCCCGTTTAGCCAGAATATGAATGTGTTTATAGTCACATGTTCATAGTCACATTATGTGAATGTCATGTAGAGCTAAGAATCATCCGCATATAAAGTAACTTATAATATTGTTTATTATAATCTGTACAAAGTGGAGCATGTAGATTTTAAATAACAGGGGCCCCAAGATGTGCTATGGGGAACCCCACTTATGATTTATGTGGTTTCTAATGTAAAGTTACCTACCGACACATAAAAGTCCCTGTTCTCCAAGTAGGGTGTAAACAAGTCCAGTGCTGAACCAGCATAAAGACATGGTTCTACATTCCCTGAGTGAAACACGTCAAAGTGGCCTGTCATTGTTAGGAAGGTGCTTTTTCAAATAATCTTAGTGATGAGTGGAAGATTTAGGATGGGTCTATAATAATAACTCGTCCAAACGGATATTTTCAAACAGCAGTTTGATAATTGCTGTTTTTAAGGCTTAGGGGGAAAATAAGATTTGGAGAATTAGGTGGAAAATTGCTAAACTTTTTGGTGAAATTAAGAGAAAATGTTTCCTGTATTGGTTGCATTTTAGGATCCATAGTAGGATCTTCATGTTGCTCAAATTTAAATGAATGTCTGGCAGTAATAAGGATGGTGAGAAGATGTACCCAATTCACAAGAAAGAGATGATATTTTAGCAGAATTTAGGGAGAAAATAAACCAGGTTTGAGTTTTTATTTTTGCCTACACAAATGGTTTCTAAAAACCTAGGCAATGTTTAAATACTATTATCAAAGTAGAAGATGGATAAACATTTTATTCACTCACTCAAGTTCATTCCATAGAGATGAACTTTGAACTAATGAATCCAAACGCTCCCCATTATTTTTATTAGTCCCTCAATCTTAAAAAATATTACAACAATGTATTCTTTCAAATTTCAATTTTTGTTAAAAAATAATATAAACAGTTAAAAAATAAAAGGATTACACTCTAAAAAAAAAAGTACTTTTGCTTATTCAGCTGTCGGGGTAGAGTGCATCAACCTTCTTTAAATCAAACAGAGGCCCAACAAGAAAGGTTTGGGAACCATTGGTTTAAAGGAACTTAGATGTTTTTGCTTCTGTACTTGTGTTTCTATCCCACATGTTTTACCAAATCAAGCTAAGATATATTTTTTGCAAACAGATTAACAGGATAAGGGTGTAGAGGCAAGGATGCATTTTTGTCATTAAGGGTAGGGTGCATGTGTTAAAGGTATGTATGGGCATGTGTGGGTGGAGCTATAAGTGGGCGTTGGCATGTGTCTGGAGCTGAGTGATTGTCTAATCAATATCACCTGGATCTGCTCTGAGGCTGTTTGTTTGTTTGATTCAGAGAGAGGCTAAGGCAGGGTGCCGATATTTCTGTTGACCGCAAGTGTAAAGCAAAATAAGTCTCCAAATCTACCTGTAATACAATGCTTCACAGAAAAAGGGTACAATAAACATCCCTAACTGCAGTAAAGCTTTATGTTTCCTCCTTGGATTCAGCGCGTCGAACAAATCCCTGCTCCCCTCTCAGTGACAAATTTTTGGATGATAGTCGCCTACAAAGGGGTTTCATCCTTAAAATTATGAGAAGTTACCTTAAAGTTTAAGGTTTTATTTAACAGTTTAAGGCTTAAACTGTTAACTAAAAAAGTTAAAAGTAAGAAATTTAACAGTTTACTTCAGCTCAACAGGCAATTCGGTTTAAAAAATGAGCTTGTGAAAAAAATTTAAATTATTTGATAAGTCTGATAAAAAACAGTTAAATAGCCTCTAAGTAATCATAGAATATTTAGCATTGCTTATGTAGCTTTTATATCAAACTTGGAGAGCATGCACTTTGCACATGCACGTTTTGTAGCATAATTTAAAATAAGTTTTGTCAGAAAAAGATTAATTCACATTTATTTATAACAAAATTAATATTACAGTTTTAACTTAATGCATTATTTCAAGGAATAGCCTGCCTATTGGAGCTCAGTAATTCAGGTTGAATAGACATCTGATTGCTTGGATGGAGAGACAAAGGCTTCATTCAGAAGGCTGGAGGAAACTCACTCTCTGACCTCCAGTAAGTTTCTATACATAAATATGATCTTTTCCTTGAAAAAACTAAACCTTTATTTCTTTTTGTATTTTAGCTTCACTCCAGTTTATTTTATTGCAAATGTAAATAGACACAAAAAGCTGTGGTGTGGAAAGAAAAGTGTTGCTCTAGTGGCTGCTGATTTACAATGCTTTGGAGGCAGGGGGTTACCCGAAGGACCTATAATGTGTTTCCCCCCACAGCTGAATGATCATTTCATCCATTCTAAATAGTTTCAAGAAGCCGTCAGGCGCCAGTCAGTTAAAGCAAATCCTACTCAGCCCGATCCTCCTCTCTTTCTCTTTCTCACCACCACATCTAACAATATAAATTTGACTAAATTACAACTTTCCTCAAGAAGCGGCCCAAAATAATCCTCATGATTAAAAATGCTGCTGATTGACTGGAAGTCACGTGATTTATTTTTATTTTATGTAGTCTGTAAAATTATATGAATACAGCCCTTTTCTAAAGGACTCTGAGGTTTAGTCATTCACTAGAGCATTAGTCAACAAACGGCATCATGAAAGTCAGAGAACACTGCAGGGTTCGAGAGAAAACTGTAGAAAAGATTAAAGCAAGCTTGAAGTAAGAAACATCCAAATATAATAATTAAACAATAAAAATTAAACATATGATTGAAACGTAAAAATGCACTTCATTAGGAAAGGAAGCGGCTTCATCATACTGTGGGAATGCATTCCATAAGATGGTTGTATTCCTAAACAGATGGATTGGGTTAAATAGAGGAAAATACCGGGAGAAACCCTTAAAGAAGCTACATAGGACTTCTGAGAGAGAGAATGAATAAAGTTTATTTCATAACAATTCAGAAAGAAGATAATTCACAGTGTTTTACATGAATACAAAACAAAACGTCGACTTAATGCTTCAATAAAACATGCAAATGCAACTCCTTAAAACACCTCATAATTTTAGTGTTTTTGCAGTTACCTTGGAGTTTGTTCCAGATATTCAGTGCATAAGAACTGAATCCTGTTTCTCCATGTTTGGTTCTGGGGATGCCAGAGTGACAGTTCTAGACCATATTTATTATTCCAGTCTTTAAAAAATGGTCTTAAAAAAGCACCATTTTCTACTGTGGAAAAAACCCTGATCTAGCAGATGAGAAGCATAATTTCAATCCAGCTAAATGTAAAAGCTAAACACCTTAATTTTAAAATCATGATTAAAGTAAAACTCTAAGGGTAAAAATTTAAATGGGTCCAAAAAAAACAGTCACTTTGTAATGTTCCTGGCTCTGGAGCTGCTAATTGCAATCAGTGCACCTGTTCTCTCTCCTCCCCTCCTGCTTAAAAGCTCTGTCCCTCCTGCCTCCAGTGCCAGAACGTCTCAAGCCTCTTGGTGAGAACTTCCAGCCTATTCTTTACGTGCATCTGCCTGTCTGAACCTCGACCTGTTTTTGTCCCAGTTTTTTGAGCCTGCCTTACCCCCTTTCTGGATTTTTGTCTGCCCGCCTGAGCCCTGCTCGTCAGCCTCAGAGATCTGGACTGCCAAACCGTGTTTCTGACCCAGCCTGCCTGTGAGTTACCGAGATTGCCTGCCCCTTTGAACTGTGTTTGCTTCTGTGGATGTTGAACTGGATTTGGACTCGGAACTTCCCCTGGATTCCCCCTTGGATACCTTTGCTGGATTTACGGACTCCCCCCTCGTCAAGACCCGGACCGAACCTAGGATTTCCCCAGCACGGACTCTCTCCTCTCCTGAAACCGGACTGAGCCCAACCGAGCCTTCTTGTAGCCAGGTTAGTGACCAAGTTCCTTACTCAAACATCTGCCTGCCCCCACTGGTCACTAACCACCACTCTGTCTATAGGAGCTGCCTGTCGCTGAGCCTGATCGTTCTTCCCGGGAGTCCGTGCCGCCCTCTCTCTTAAAGACTGTTAACGTTTCACTGACCTGTTTGCGGGTTGTCTTTGGGTCCATCCATCTCCACTACAGTAATCCATTACACACTTATTGTTTTTTTTTATTGTGCAAGCGCATATCATCAACATATTTTGATTTAATGTTATGTTGTCAGGGTCTCTGCCTCATGTTGGCTCCCGTTTAGCCAGAATATGAATGTGTTTATAGTCACATGTTCATAGTCACATTATGTGAATGTCATGTAGAGCTAAGAATCATCCGCATATAAAGTAACTTATAATATTGTTTATTATAATCTGTACAAAGTGGAGCATGTAGATTTTAAATAACAGGGGCCCCAAGATGTGCTATGGGGAACCCCACTTATGATTTATGTGGTTTCTAATGTAAAGTTACCTACCGACACATAAAAGTCCCTGTTCTCCAAGTAGGGTGTAAACAAGTCCAGTGCTGAACCAGCATAAAGACATGGTTCTACATTCCCTGAGTGAAACACGTCAAAGTGGCCTGTCATTGTTAGGAAGGTGCTTTTTCAAATAATCTTAGTGATGAGTGGAAGATTTAGGATGGGTCTATAATAATAACTCGTCCAAACGGATATTTTCAAACAGCAGTTTGATAATTGCTGTTTTTAAGGCTTAGGGGGAAAATACCTGCCAGGAGAGATGAGTTTATTATTAGGACTGAATCAGGTGTTATGACAGGCAATTAAAGAAAGCTGTGGGTGAGATGTGTAGACAGCAGGAAGAGAAGCTTAGATGCTGAATCGCTTCATTTAACCTTTAATTTTTTATTTTTTTAGCATAATTCTATTGTATTGTCTAAATTCCTCCTGACTGGACACAGTACTGCTGGACCTGGTTCTGATATGCAGACTAACCTTTTTTTCTTCCAAGATTTCTTGGTTAATAAGTGTAAAAATTCACAGGAGGATTTTTTTTAACATTGTTACTGTGGTAAATAAGAAAAATACCAGTTTTACGATTTATCTTTGTATTCTTTGTTTTCAAATTGATTTGATAGACTGATTCGACCTTCTTTTTTTGACGCAAAATCGCATCATTTGATTGATTTAATACTGATTCAGATACACAATTTTTTATTTAATAATTAAGTATGGAAAATCTAAGAACAGAAGCTAAATTAACCTCTTTCCAAAAAGATATAAAACATCCAACCAAATGTTATCTATGGAGGACAATTTAGCGCCATAGTTATCAGAAATGTGCATTTTTTATTCTTAGTGTCTTTTTTATTTGATCATATGACAGCAACAATCTTCAATACTTTTTTAGCTTGTTGAATGTTAGGTAGGAATGGATTGTTAAAGTTTAATGCAAGGCAGTGAAGCTTAATAACGAGGAAAGCAGCCAGAGTTGAAATGCAGTGGCCTAAATGTAAGATTATCTAATTGCAACAATCAGTGGTAAATGTTGGTAACTGATCCAAATCATTTGGTCCTGAGACGTTTTGCAAAGAAAAAGGAGAAGGGCTGCAACTCACAATTATTTTTCAAATTGATTAATCTGTTGATTATTTCTTTGATTAATAATTGGATAGCAAAGGTTCCTCAAAGAGGACTTTTTACGAAATGAAACCTGTTGAAACTAAAACTTTTCCCTTTGAGGAGTTCTAGATAGAGCATATTGACAAACAAAAAAACATCTTTTCAAAATGTTTTTTGTTGTTGTTTGAACTCATGAAGTCAGGCTAAAATACACTGATATTTGAAATGTATTTGGACATAATGTAAATATTTTTTGCAGGTCAACATAGGGCCATCCATCAATGCTGCTTGAACAGCTGAACTGAATCACTAAATATGTAAAGGAATATAAATTAGACAAAATAAATGTGCTCCTCGTCCCACGTGAAAATGACAGATTAAGTTCGGTTCTGATAAATCAAGATGATGCAGACTGAAGCCGAGCCGCTCGCTTTCTGATGCTCAGTATCGATCAGCTCAGATCAAACACCAGACAGCTGTTTTGGGCGTAACGCCTCTGTGAATGCTAATATTGGCTCCTGAATATAAAGGCTGTCTGAAATGGATTTTAGGTGATTCAAACTCATATTCTGTGCTGTGTATGGTTGACTGCACTCAGTCAATCACAACTGTGAGTGTACTTTTTATTTGCATTAGTATTTTCTGATAAATCTGAATATCTCGCATATACAGGGGAATCGTGCCCAACTCCTCTCTTATGTTGTTAAAGGTGGATAATCTAATTCAATCCTGGAAATATCCATTTGCAGAGAGAAGATGACTGGAGATGACTAGAATCTGTCTGAAATAAGGATGAGGATATCACAAATAACCAGGAATTCTCTTGTGCAGTTGACTTTCAGCCAGAGCCAGCAGTGTTTGAGGCATTGCTATGCACAGGATGCTTGGGTTTTAATTAACTGAAGCTGCACTGTAACGCACTGGGCATTCAAACCCAGGACGGGCCGCACCCCCCTCGACTCCTCTCCCCGATCAGCGAGGCAAGACTGATGCAATTCATGCAATTTTATGATCGGCTGAAGGCAATTACTGGACCTGTCAGTGTTTGGGGCGTCCTTTGTCTGTGATGTATGCACTGTGCAGACTCAGCCCTGCATAGGCGGCTGTTATGCTCCATCTCTCTGCAACACACAAGCACATTCACTAATTTAAGGTAAATATTGACTATATAGAGAAATGCAATCCATTCAGACAAGTTATTTTCTAGTCTGAATTTATATATCGGGATTTGGTATTTATTCATGCATTTTGCTTTTTGTGGTTAACAGCAATGGACCGGTGTTTTCTTATAATTTCTAGTCAATTTGCATTCCTGTTTTAAATCTGGGGGTTCCACCTTACACAGTAAACGTGATGTAAATGCATAATTATGCAGCCAATACAAAAAGTGCTGCAAATACAATAGTTTGACTAACACATAAAAAATGCCAAAAAAGAAAAAATGCAACAATCATAGAAAATTGAGAGAAACAAAGTGAAAAAATATTGTGAACACGTAAATGAGGCTAATGCACAAAAAGAATGCAAAGAACGCATGTAGAAAAATTATTTGAGGCTATAAAAAAGCTATGAACTAGGTCTGCATAGGCGCCCCACACCACTAGAGGGACAAAAGATCGTCAACACATTTAAAGCTACAGTGTGTAATAATTACAGGGCTATACAGTCAGAAATGTAATATATTATACATAACTATGTTATTTATCATCATCTACGAGCTCAGCCTCTTAACCTTAATATTTGCGTTGCCTTAGAATTCGTTATTTATAATTACATAGGAGCGGGTCTCGCAGCCATGGAGGCAGGCATCTTTGCGCTACGGCAGCGCAGAGCCAACAAACTAGCGATTGCGAGATCGCCCATTACGCTCGAAAGTAACTACGGCAAGTTGAGAGAGATGAACTGAGACGGTACTGAACAATAGATGGCAGCATTATGCCTGAGAATACTATCTGTAAAATTATCTATGTAAACAAACCTCATCACTTGAGAAGGTAGGTGATGCGGACGTCGTGGAAGACATTTTGTCCCGTAACGCTCGCCGTACTGTTGGGGGGGAGAAGCGGTGGGGGGGAGATGTTCATGTTGCTGCGGTCTGCAGTCTGGACGTTAGATGTCGCTAAAAATTACACACTGTAGCTTTAAGACCAGACTGTAGACATTACTATGAATTAATTTCTATGGACCAGAAAATATAAACAGGGTGACTATGCTAAGGAAACTTGGAGGGAACAAACAGGATTTCCCTTGAACATTTTTTAAAGAAGGTGAAAAGTGATTTGCGTTTGCAGTTCGGAGGGCAGTGCATGCAAACTGTGCAAAGGGTCCTTTTTAATATAAAACTTAACTGCGCCTGCAATTTTTACATCTTCATTAGCATGACTGATACAATAAGGTCACAAAAAAGGCTTTGGTACAATGCTAGACAATAGAGAGGTGGGTAGAACAATGAGCTAATAAAAGCCTCTTTCCCATTGGAAATAACGCGTTAGCCCGGATTTTTAAAAAACATGGCTCGACCCTTCGCTGCTGATAAGCTGTGTGGTCTCTGTCTCCTGCAGTTGCATATCTGGTGACACCATCACGCTGGGTTATCGTTAGCAACAGAAATCAGGAAAGTAAATAATGGAGAGCAATGTTTAAGGAAGCCAGGGCGTAGTAAGTGTGCTTTATTTTATCGCTCTTTTATCTGTCCTAATCAATCTTTCCAGAGCTGCGTCATGTTTACAAAATGTAAACAGCTGTTTCGGCTTGTTAAATCAGACACTACTGGCGCGGTGTGTTGACGTCCGTACGTTGCACTCAATGGTATCATGTAATGCAGCGGGTAAACTCGGCTCTGGTATTCCCACCTCATTCCAATTAGAGGCGATTTTAACACAGGTCGCTTGACTAACTACACTAAATTATATTATATATGTGCTATATTTTAAATAACTATTTTTAATATAGCCTAGGACCGCTCTTAAACTGTCAGTAGGAAAAATAATGTGCTCATTTTAATACAGCGAGGCTAAATGTTTTTGCACATCTTAACATTTGCATGAGCAATCTGTGAATATCATCTGCAACATGCCTAGTCATTGCACTTGCAAAAATGTTCTTTAGCGAGTGCAATTTAGCAATCCTTATTTGGAAAAGATCAAACTCTTGATCTCTGCAAGCCCTCCATTTATGGCTTTTTTTTTTACAGGTCTGGCACCATCTGACTTGATGATCATTTCCCCCTAGTGGTCTGGAGGACTTCTATTATGCAGCACTGGCTTACAGCTTTTCTTAACCCCTGAAAGTTATAATTAAAAAATGCATACCTATAATTCAAAAGGCATACCTCAACTTGTATAATGCCTAAACAGCTTTTCTTGGTATGAAATAACTGGAAGGTCTCAGAGGATGATGTGGATGTGAGAATTTGACATTAAGTTATGTTGGGTCTTGAAAAAGAGGCTCTCCATTCCTGTAAGAATTTTCAGATCGGCACGACTATCGTCATGCGTCGTGTAGTATATAGGGGGCAACGAGAGATCAGCCTCTTACGACCACCTTCCGATCAGAAATCTTTATGTTTGGGAAAAAATCAAACATGTTTTATTTTCAGTCAACCGTCGTGGGCAAATCGCTCAGTGAGCAAACAAGGACTCTTCTTGTTCTTCCTTTCAGATGAAAACACAGAAGCATGGCGGGGTGTGAGTGAATTTTTAGAGACCATAGTAGCCATGTTTGCTCAGACATGTCTTTGTTCAAATACAGTGTTTGCCCGGCTTAAGAGCTTCTAATGAAAGATATGTATTAGTCAGCTCTTTATTTCAGCTAAGTAAGAGTTGAGCACTGTCTCTTCATTGGTTTGGCAGCTTTAATGTGGCAAATAAATTTCAAAATGTGTGAATTCGCTGTTTTCCCCATGCCTGCTGCTGGCACGTGTTTGTGCTTAATGAAAGTTTGTGTTTTCATATTTGATTTCCAATTTTGACTCTCATGTCATAAACCTCATGGTTTATGCGAAGTTTGGGAAAAATGTAGCAACTTGTAGACTAAAAAATACGGTACACAGATGACAGTTTTTTTTTGCATTTTGAAAACAGTCAATCTATGAAAAATAAAATCAATTCCTTTGTTGCTTTTCTAGTCATACTAATTCAGTCATACTGATGGCTTTTTATTAGAGCTCCACTTAGATTCATACACCATTATGCAGGTTTTTAAAAATGTGCACCTTTATTGGGGACACAGACATGTTTCCAAAGATTTTTTCATGTGCATTTTGAAGATTTGCATTAGAAGGGCTTAATGGAAACAGCAAAGTTCAAATGAACAGACTATGTTTTGCAGAAAAGCAAAAAATGTTTTACGCGCCCTTGGGGTTGGTTTTTACTTTTTTTTTTTTTTAAAGGGAAATGTGCTAAAGAGGAGATGGAAACAGATTCGTAGAGTGATCTGCTGTTTCCAATTAACCTGAGGTTCAAGTGGAAGTAAAAACGAAGGGTAAGCATTTAAATTCTACTTTTTCCCCCATTCTGGACAACATTTTAACAGAGTCTAGACACCTGGATATATTAGGAGTGTGATGAGGTTGAAGAGTTTGCAGCAATTGATCAAGTGTATCCATTAAGGTTAGAGGTCAGTGCAACTAATACATCCACCATGCATGTTTAGTAAAAACATAATTTTTCTGAAAAATAACATACTTTGAAAATTGTGAGAAGCATTTAATTCGATCTACGCCACAGTCAGTTGCTGTTTGGACCTTTTGACATTCTATAACTAGCTCTGCCACATGTACTCAGTAAAATGGATGTATTTGAGGGATTTTTGCCATTTTTAAGTTTTTTTACACCCACTTCTGTCGGCGTAGAGTGTGTCCTTCACCTTCTCTGTAAAATGATCCGTTAACACAACACGACAGGCCTCGATCAAACCTCCAGCCGCCAGTCAGTGTCAGACAGTTCACTGAAAGGCCTCCGGGTGACGACGACTCCTCTGAGCTCCAGCTTCCCTGTACCTGCTAAACTATCCTTGGATGTTGCTATGGAAACTGTTTGATAAGCAAGGAGCGCCGAAGGTTGATTTTTTTTTTTTCTTCCCTTTTTTTGCTTTACCACACACATCGAAACACACGCACATGCACAAGCCACTTCACTCGATCCCTAGAGGGGAGCGCCTGGGATCATATGTGGGAGCAGATCTTCGGAGTTGAAACCAATATTTGCAGGCAAAGAGAGGATGGAAGAAAAAGAGGAGGAGGATATGATTGGGAGGACGTGGGTGTGTTTTCTGTTTTTCCTTTTTAGCACAATCTGAGGTGTGAAGACACTGAGAAACAGGGAGGCTCCCAGCGCCTGCCAAGGCCCCCCTCTTTCCACTGCTTTCTTTTACCTCAGAAATTTGATAAAAGATGGTGTGACAAAAAGGAAAAGAAGAGCAAAGAAGTGAAAATAGCCCAGTACTGCCTATTAAAAGAACAAATAAAGGCTTAGATCACCTCAAACCTTAGTTTATTATCCTAAATGTTGTCTCTTAAAAATTGGTCTCTAAAAATAACCTTAACATCATGTTAATTGTGCATCTTTGGGCTGAAAAGCCAATTTAGCTGAACTGTGGTTGTCATCTCAGTTTAGAACCCATTCCCATTAACTGGAAAGTAAGAAATAAGTTGATATTATGTCTGAGTTGTGCAAATGTTTTTTGCTAGTGCAGTTTGTCCAGGTTAGACTATCAGTCTCAGCAAAGGATAATGTGGATGGCTTCTAGAAATCCCCCCAGTTTTCAAGGCTTTTAATGTAAACATTGATTAACCCTTTTCTGGCAAAGTTCTTTGTCCTAATACAGGCGGAATTTCACCTTTAAACCTACCTTGATGAAAACAGTCCTGTTATTTCATAACTAATCCATGATTAACATTGACAGATAACTCTATAGCAGGGGTCACCAACGCAGTGCCCATGGGCACCGAGGGGCCCTACAGGACCACATGAAGTGCCCTCAAAATCTTCTTAAAAACAGATCAACTCAACAGTGGGCTAAGTTTGAATTTTTATTCTACACTGTTGCTTCTGTTTTTTAATCATTCATAGAGCATTAAAACATTTATAGAGATTTTAAAATAATATCTAAAAGAAAAATAGAAATTTAAATAAACAATAAAAATATGTTTATTATGCATGAAGTTTAGATGAATGCTGACCTCTCCAGCTCACAGGTCAGTGTTGGTAGCCTTTCCAATGACTCAGTGATCATGAGGTAGCCCTCAGCCGTAAAACGGTTGGTGACCCCTGCTCTATAGATTATAAACATATTAAGCTCACTGCTGTTGTCCCACAAACCAAAGGACAGCAGTTATTTTTTTTTGCTGAGCTCAATAGAAACGTCCCATAGAAAATCCATTGACTTTAAATTAGACCATGTAGATAAGTATCAATTTCCATTATTTTTGTCTAATTTGTAGGTAATGGCTAATTAGCAATAACCTACAGATAATTTGAATCATTACAATTATGTCAGTAACATCTGAGAATGGTTTAATTTTTTTCAGATCACATGACCCAGACAACCTGTAAATGTTATAAAGAACTTGTTATAAAGAGGTTCTTGTACTCCAAATGGATCTAATGTACCATAATGTCTTATAACAAGATGTTTCTCCCTGATAAAATAGTCTCCAATGCAAAACTTTCCAATTGTATCTCTAGGAGTCATGAACTGCATGGCAAAAAAATAAAATAAAATCCCTGGACTGTTTTCTTTTATTTTACTAATTGTTTTTTAAACTTTGTCAAAACCAAACTGTCAAGGCTTGGTGGAGGTTGGTTGAGGATCCAAATGAAGAGAAGAAGAGGCAGAGATGAGTTTTGCTGATTTAATGAAAGATCCAGAAGCAAACCAGGGCATGTGATGGGTTTAATGCAGAAAGTTCATTTCGTTGTTTGTACTTGTGACAATCTAATGACAAGAAAAGTTGGATTTTATTCTATGCAATTATGAACAGCAATTTCTCAGGGAAGATGAGACTTTCACTTGATAGGTGGTAATAAATAATATAGCGACATATTCATAATATGTTACATTTCTGTCAGTAACTCCCTGTAATTATTACACACTGAACGTTTAAAAGCCTTTCATAAGTTCTAAGTAATGCACAGTGTGTGTCTGCAGCCTCTAGTGTCTATTCTGCTCTTACCTTATTCACTCACTCTTTATTCTTTGATATTCAGATCGAAGCTTCCAGTGAGGCATAAATCCACTTTCTAGTGTTTATGTATTTTTTGTCCTCAGTATAATACTTCCGGACTTCTCGAGTCCAATGCTGAAGTTGTCAATAATCATTGCTGCCACCTGCTGGTTTAAGGGGGAACAATTATGCCAAATAATATTAAAAACTCCTGTATCCTGATTATGTCTTGATCATCACTAAAATGTAATGGAATGTTCCTTGGACTCAGGTGGACCTCTCGTAAAACTTTAATTAAAATCTGCTCCGAGCTTTTCAAGTGATCCTGCTAATAGACAAACCCAAGAAAGCTGAGGTCAGAACCATTATTAAGAGGTAAATCTACCATGTTTTTCCTCTTATATATGAGACTGAATTATTTAATGCTTAAATGAAAAATTAGACTGAGACTACGTAAGTACCTCTACGTATGTAGGTCCCATCCTAAATGCTGACATTGCTTGAAACCTAAAGGCCTAAGCCTTTAATCTTGGGTACTTACTATGAAAAGCTATAAAAATGTAAAAAAGTTTTTTTTCAATGTGCTTAGTCATTTTTATTAGCTTTAACGTTAAAAAAATTACCATAAAACACAAACAGGATGAATTCCATATGCCCCATCAATGTGTAGGGTTCTCTAATGCTTTCCCACCAGGGTAATGTATCAGTCCTGCCCAAAAAAATGTGGGGGTTGGGGTATTAAATAACATGGTAATGGAGTAGGTGGTGAGTGCAGAGGTGCAGGTGACTTTACCTGAAAGCATAATCCTCTGCCATTGTATGTGCTGCTGCACTGAGTACTTTGTAGGTTTGGATACTGGTGAATTTCATAAGAAAGAAAATAGAGGTAATGTAACATCATATTGGTAATTAAAGCAGACACTCCTGACTGTGAAGATTACTTCGCTGAATTGTGCGTACGTGTACATAAAAAATGAAGAAAACAAGACTGAAAAGCTGCAATTTTACTATAAATTACTTTAATTGGACTAAAGGGACTCACAGGCTCATT
The DNA here is from genome assembly GCF_016077235.1 of Cyprinodon tularosa. Lineage (NCBI taxonomy): Eukaryota > Metazoa > Chordata > Actinopteri > Cyprinodontiformes > Cyprinodontidae > Cyprinodon > Cyprinodon tularosa. The sequence goes on along the minus strand of NW_024038589.1, from coordinate 1,544,155 downwards.
TTAGGCTTCAGAAAATTATGATAAATTGCGAAAAGCTTATTGGATGTCATATGAGTAATATGTGGGTGATTTATATCATTTCGGAAGCTAAGGAGCTAGTTTCTTCACATTTTCTAAAGGTCGTAATTTATTCATGCAGGGTTTAAAGACGCCTGCGTACAGATGTTGGGTGTTGTGTTTCCCCCATGGGTACCTTTCCTCTGTGAGAGCAGATTAGGTCTGACACTTGGGACAAGAGCTAACAAGTCACTGTTTAAACTTTATACTCCTTAGTTTGCTTTTCCTTAGGCATATAGACGAAAGTGTGTTGCCTTTCCTTAATGGTACAACTAAAAGAATATGAATATTCTATCAGAGTTTCCACAAAATAGAATGAAGGAGATGTATCCAAGCCTTAAAACTGTGATGATTATGCTGTTTTGCAAATTAACATTTAGATTGGACTGGACTAACGATAGAGCGAAATTAGCGCTGCTATTAGACTGCGTCCCTGAGAGAAGTTTAGCCACAGCAGGATCTATGAATTGGTTTAAGACTGAATGCAAGGTGGCTATGTCGGGTTTGAGATCGAGGCTCACACCTGAAAATCTAAACTAAATAAGAATCCTTAAAAAATGCAGACTTTGAAAGAACCACAATGAAGGACAGAGCCTATTTTGTTTCATTCAGGAACTTTCATCAGAGACCAGAAAAATCCTGCCGTGTTCTGAGAGGGTCCTTCTTAGGGGTTCTCCTATTCTATGTCTACATGTTTACACAAACTTTTTAATAAACAACAGTGTAATATACCCTAACTATGTAGAGAACACACAACTGTGTATTAAAATCTCACCAGGTAACTATGAACCCATTTCAGCTCTGGGCAAATGCAAATAGATCAAAATAATCAATACATGGATGTCCCCAAATTTTCTTCAACTGTATTAATAAAAACTGAAGTAATAGTTTTTGTACCAAAGGAAGAGCATTTAATAGTTAGCACAGAGCTTCAGTTAATCCAGCTTGAAACTAGAAATCAGGTTTTAGATCTGTGTGTAACGACAGACTCAGACCTGAACCTTTAGAGCAGGTATCACCAAAGTCGGTACTCGAATGCGGCTGTCCTGCAGGTTTTAGACATTTCCTTGTTCCAGCACAGCTCATTTTAATTGAACACTGATTAACAGGCTTTTGCTCAACTGCAATCATCATAATAAGCTCTTCTAAAGCAGGGAAACCTCTAAAACCTGCAGGACAGCCGCCCTCGAAGACTGACTTTGGGGATTCCTGCTTCAGAGGCTCATAAAGACAGAAACAATCTCAGCCTTTTATCAACTAAAAAAATTTCCAAGATTAAAGAGCACATGTTTTAGCAGGACCTTGCAAGCTTATTAGTTAATCTTTAGAAGAATCAATTATTGTATGGCGTTTTCACAGATCTGCCTAAAAAGTTGATCAGACAGCTGCATCTGATTTGAAATGCCACTGCCAGCATCATCACTAGAACTGAGAAAGTAGAGCACATCAGCCCAATAGTCCTTCCACAGACTCATGGTATCTCATAGAATAGACTAGATTATCTATAAATCACTAAATGGCTTAGCAACAATGGCCATGCTACTGAAATGTGCTAATAAAATAAACTTGTCTTGCTTTGGCTTTTGCCAATGCTGATGCTGGTCGGATCCCTCATTCTACACAACTGAAGAACCCTATAAACCTATAACCCACAACCCTATTTCCCATTAACTCTCTTCAGATCAACCTGAACCCGTCGCTATATAACCTATACTTGGATTAGACTTCAGAACCAAATTATGTGCAAAATTCTCATCCGGATTCTCTGAGCCTGTTTTAACCCCTATCGGACCTGATTGTTTGGATAATGTGGATCTCTGACCTGTTTGTGTCACCTGACCCTGCATCTGGATTTTGCTCTGGATTTCCCTGGATACTCTGATCACCCAGCTCTGAATCATGTCCCTTGACCGCTGTTTATCTGCCTGTACCATGAGCTCGATCCCTGATTGTGCCCCAATCGGACTTAGGATCAAGATTATCACCAGAGACATAACCCATCAACAGGAGCTTCGGCCTACCTCACAAGCTAATCCTCGGAGTGTGAGAAGGACGTGACCTCTGTTATCTTTGTTGAACTGTCCCATAGTCTCTGCCTAGTCACTAACCATCCGTCTCCACTCCCAGAGGTTGCTGTGTCCTACACAGATGATTCTTCACTGAACTACCACAGCCAGACTTAAAAAATAAAAAAACGTTAAACGCTATCTGTTTTCTGGATGTCTTTGGGTCCTTTAGTTCAACCTGTAACACACAAACAAAAATTAAGGCTGAAAGATCTTACCCAAAAATCTAAATTTTGATTATTTTAAACCAATATTGCAAATGCAATTCTATTTTGACTGCACTAACCACAAGTATGTATATGTTTCATTCCAAGGATTTTTTTTTTTTTCATGCACTTAAAGACCAGCTTGTCCAGAATACATTTTTTTTCAGGACTTTACTGGAACCTTCGTTTGAAAAAGTGCTGACTTGAACTAGAATGCATAGATGTGCGTGCTAGCTGGTTTCTCTCTCCTTTTTTTGAGGCAGCAAACCCATTTGAAACATACAATCGCCACCTAAAGGGTTGGAGTTTGAAAAAACTTGTTTCTTAGTCTCTGTAAAGTGACCATAATTGACTGCCTCTGCCATTTGAAAATTGTGTTCTGTTAAATGGTGATTATATTGCAAAAGCAGTTACCCTCTTACCAAATCCTCAACCTAACCCTGAAAGATTTGCATTGTGTGGCCATTCTCACTCCGTTCATGAAAAATAGACCGCCTCCCCCTCAATCAGAAATGTTCATGCCCCACAAGCTACACAAACACCCACACAGTGCCAGTGGTAAGGGCACAGTTGTTAATTTCTTGTTGTTCGGCCACCACAAATGACAGATAGGAAGATGTGATGTGTTTTGATAGAGAGACTAAAGGGGAGACAGGAAATGAGGGTGAACAGTAAGGGGAAAACTTATCACCAGCAGTAGGACAGCTGGAAGATCAGTTGTCTGTCAGGATTAATGTCAAAAGAGATAGTTGGTCCAAAATGAATACAGTGTTCAAGTTTTAAAGCTGCAGTCTGTAACATTGAGAAGAGAGCAGACTTCGACTGAAAATTTTAAGAAAAACAGGTTTCACGCCACTCCCCCACCCTCTCTGCTTCACTCATGCCCCACCTCCAAGCTCCACCCCTCTCACAGCATCTGCGCGGCTACCGCATGCGACCAGAAGCGTCCAAGCAGCGTACGCGGCAGCTCTTCCATTGACATCTTTTTTTTTTAAGTCTTTGCCGTGTAACCAGTTGTCGGCAGGGGCAGTAAGGGCAGTTTCTCTTTCGCTGGTGGCTGTCGCTCCACCATGACTTCCACGCCATGACTTCCTCCTGACTGCGGCAGCCGGGCGGCAGCGGCAGGTTCAGCGGTGAGAGGGAGGGGGCGAGATTCAGCGTGTGTGAGCTGTGATTGAAACTCCATCAGACGCTCCTCTGGCTGTGATTGGTTGTTTTGTCTCGTCCCGAATTATTCTTTCCAGATTGAAATACAGGCAGTATGCGGGACCAATTGAAGCAGTTTTTTTCACAGGTTACATATCACATGTACTGCTGTCTGGGCATAGGGACAGTTTTAGCCAATATGACAAAAAAGTGATTTTTAAAAACTTACAGACTTCAGCTTTAAGGAAGTGAAAATAGAATATTGGCTATTCAGAAAAACAGCCTAAAATGTAAAAGGCAGACAGTATTGGAAATAACTCATTCAACAAAGTATGAAGTGAGGGAAAAAAGAGAAGGAAAACAAAAGCTCTCAAGATGAAGACAATGAAATTATTGGTGGGACTCAATTAAAATTTCAAATTGCATTAATTACAGGGACTGTATTAATTGATTAATTGACTGTATTGATCCCACAGTGGAGAAATGTACTCATTACATCAAGTCAATTGTCAAAAAGAGAAGAAGATGGTGCCAACGGAAGAAAAAGGTGCATGGGATATTTACAGTATATATATGCCGTGTCCACATATGATGCTTTTTTCTTTTGTGTGTAGTAGGATTATTATACAGGGTTATTGCACAGGGTGTTTACATGGGTATTTATGCAGATGGATATTTATATTTAAATATATACAGTTATTGCACTGCAATTAATCACATTTAATTGCATTTAAGTTGAAAAATATATACTTATTGAATAAATAATCCTATGAAGGCAGCTACACAGACGTTCCTAATTTTTAATCCATTATTTGTAATCAGCCATCAGATTGGTTGAAAGTGTCATTTTTCTTTTTTTTTCTTTTTTTTTGTACATGAGACATACTGAAACTGGGTGGTGTGGGGGGATGCCTTAGTTTTGAGAAAAGAGAAAATAAATTCGGTTCACCAATGCTTAAAGGCCATTATCATGGCTTATGGTATAATAACAATGGCTGTTATATTATCTAAAGCTACTACCACAAACCGGAGGACAGGGAACCAGAATCAAAAACAGCAGCAACCTTTATTTTCCTTTGAAGTGTGACGCTCAGAGTCAGAATAAAAAATTATTCTCAATTTAACTGTGTTCTTGTTCTAAATTCAAAATATTATCAGTAAGCCTGCAAACTGCTGTTGGTAGGGGCTACCTGTTGGTACATTTAAACACCAAAATAACATGTTCACTAAATAGGTTTGCACCATACTGCAGATTTGTGAATTGAAACAGAAATAATCAAACGCAGAAACAAACTGCTTTTTTGTTGCAAAATATATATATATTTCTAGAATCATATTAGATTTTAGGAACATTTTGACTCTATTTGCAATTCTGACTTGTTAAAGTTTTGTTGATTTTTTTATAGCTTAAAAATGATTCTTGGGTTTAATAAATGACACAGCTACTAGCTGAAAAGCACACAAGGACTATGGTTCTGATGTTTTAAGTTATCTGGTTCTTTAAAAACCTAATATTTAATGTGTGATCCAGTTATCTAAAGCGTAAAACACCAGTTACTGCACCAGTGCTTTCACTGGAAAAACGATCTAGAAATAAGTTAACATTTCCTAAATTAAGTGTATTTACCCTTAATTTGAGTAGGTAAATTAGATAGTTTGTCAACAGAATTTTTACTCTTAAAATGAGATAATTAGATAATATGTATTTGAAATAGGATAATGCAATTGTGTTTTCTTTTTTTAAGTGTAAATTGTCTTGTTCCACTGGCAAAATGTATAAGTGCAAAATGCATTTTTCTTAAGAAAAAATGACTTATCTAGATTTCAATTTTTTCAGTGTTCTACTGCATTGCATCACATGGGGATTCTTTGTTGCACTTTTTTAACTTTTAAACTGTATGTTGAATCCATAAAAATGTAAATTTCCCTTTAGAACTGGATTTATATAGTTTATAATTGCTGCGGTTTACATTTACTTGGAATACTTGATTTTACAAGCGGAGTTATCATCTCTGGGTCTCCTTCCTTCTCAGGTGCTCTCTCTACCACCATACTTTCAGGAGTGGTACATTTTTCCATGCATTCCTTATGCTCTGATGCAAATAATTGGATGTGCATCCCAAGGTCAGGACAGATATAGAGCCACATACCAATTAACTGGGGATGGAATAGAGGGAGATTATGGAGAGTTACATTTTTTAACTAGTAACATTTTGGAGGGCTGGAGATGGGGATGTATTTAACATAGAAAACAATATTTACGTTTCATTATAGAGTGAAGGTGATTCTTTCAACTAATTGGTCCATTTATGCACGGACCCTTATTATGTCAAGATGGCAGTCACTGTTCCAATGAGGTTGTGGGATTACTTTTTCTTTTTACAGGTTTTTAGTTTTGGCATTTCAGGAATGCTGCAAAAGACAAGCTTGTTATTATATGTGCCAGATCTACAAAAAGGGTACCTCAACACTGATCCAGATTTCCCATGTTGTTCTTGAAGCCTAAGGCAACAGATCCTCCATCAGTGGGCAAACCCAGGACCCAGATCCCCCATAGCTTGGCAGCAAGTGCCGTGATCGCAGCCCTGATAGGTGATCTAATTGCTCACTTCTCCGACTGAACCCTCCCCACCCACTAATCCTCATTCATCTTATCCACCCACTCCTTCTGCTTTATATATGGTTCAGCCCAGCTTTCAGGTCTAGATAATGTATGCTTGTTCGTTCCTGTGAATTTTTAGTTTTAGTTGGAGATAATGGCTGATGTCCAGAATTCATGTTCCCGTTCTCGTGGCCAGTGTTAGAGAGGGTTTTTTTGTCATGTCTTGGTGTTTCCTGATTGTGTCTTCTCTGCTGAGAGTGCCTTGTTCCAGTTTTGGCTCAGTGGGAAGGAGGTATTTTGAAGCTCCGTAGTGCTGTCTCTTATCCTCTGAGCGTGCCCTGATCCTGTATTTGGCTCAGTGGAGGGAGGCAGTTTAAAGTTCCGCAGTTTTCCTGGTGTTGTGTCATGCGTCTACCTCTCAACCACGGAGCCTGCTTGTTTCCATCTGAGCGTGTCTGCCTGAGCCTGCTGCTGGACTCATGGAGGTGTGATTCCACCCAAAAGCTCTGTGGATTCCTGGAACCCTGGATCTGTCTGTTCCTGCTCTGACTCTTGACTGGTTTTCAGACTCCTGGATTTCAGAATCATCCTTGTTCTGGACTGTTTCCCTGACCTGGCTTGGACTTCTTCCTGTTTCACGGAGGCTACCGCGTCAGCGACACTCCGAGCGGCTTCACGCCACATCTTGTCTGAAATTTTAAACAAGATAAGTGACTCACATGGATAATCATCTTCTGTCTTATTATCAACTATCACTTACCTGTGTTTCTCCCAAACCAGAGTGCCAGTGATGGGTTGTGCCCTCCGCAATCGCTGCATATCCACAGATCCAATGTTTGTTAGTTCTGGATAAACGCTTTTAACTTCCCACTGTCTGTCCCGCCTGAATACTGGGTCCTACATTCTGGGGTTTCATGACAGCAAGCGATGTCATAGAAGGAGAGGTAGGGTCGTCTGAATTTTAGTCCTTCCCAATGGGTTGTTTTTATTTATACTGATGACATTTTGCTGGGAAATATTATATTAGTAACACAAAAATAGCCTACTGTCAATATTTTAGAGATTCCTTCAAATCTTTACAGATTGCTGTTTCTAGGGAGCTCATTAGGAAGAGCCGAGCTCTCCCAAGATCCCATGAAAGTTTGCATCACACATGCATTCTCCTCTGTGTTCAAGGTCGCATTTATGATGCATTATTTGATGAAGGTGCGCTTCAAGGAGCACCTAATAAAGCACAGATGAAGGCATTTCATGGGCTAATGTACCCTGAAGCAGCCTCAGTTTTAGGAAAGAAAAACTGCAGCGCGGGCAGAGATATATGGTCTTAATGAATTTACAGTTACATAACACAAAAGTTAGGTCATATTTGATGTACTACAATGTTAATGAGAAACCCAGCAGAATCAAAGATTTTCTGTGGAACAGCAGTTGTTTAAACAGAATCTATTAAACTAATTTCTACTCCAGAATGGTTGCAAACTGATGGTGAAAGATTATGTAAACAAATCAACTAATGGAGCTGAATGAACAAAGTGGCATTGAACTCCAAGGACAGGCAAGTGTAGAGAATAACCCCCTGTGGGGCTCAAGCATCTGCTCTTTTACCCAGGATAAGAAAAGTTAATTTTCTGTTGGAGTCATTTTTTTTCATTAACCCATATTTTAAAGATAAAAAAAGACTGTCATCAATCCCCAACAATAAAGACTCTCTGAATAAAGTGTTGCAAATAGAAAACACATGATCTTAATCACAGCATCCTCTCTTTAACCCTGTTTTGTCTCTAAAGTTTCCCTCATGCAAGTCAAAAAACAGAAAATCCATAGAAAGCTAAATAAATGCTAAATAAAATGAATATCAGCTTGTTATGTATTTGATTGAACAGGCCTATGGTTAACATTAACAGTGAGGTCTTAAAAAATACTAAAATAGCAGCAAAGAAGAGGCTCTAGTGAAGAAGCTACTTCAGTAATCAAGCTCCCTTGACCTTCATAGAGAGCCTGCGCTCTTTAGCTAACAGTTCTGTTATAATGTATGTTTTTTGTGATTTATTTATGCAGAGCACAGGTTTGATAAGTTCTAATAACTTCCTGTGATTATTGAATGCATTTTTCATTACAAAAAGCCATAAAATGGCCCTGTTCTGCCAGTCTGAAAACTTCAGTTACCCTATTTGAAAAGGTGTCCCCTTTTAGGGCTCGTTTTTACAGTTATTAGTTGTTTTGTTAATTTGGTTTATTTTCCATTATATTCAAGCAGTCTTTAGTTATTCTCTGTTGCCGCCTTGTGCTTGTTCTCTATCCCCTTGGCTTCCTTCTACTTAGTTCCACTCACTCCTGCTCCATATTCAGCTCATTGGTCCATCTTTTGCTCTGTTCCCCTTATATACTCCACCTCTGCAGTCACTCAGTGCTGGTTCCTTGTTGTTGTTAGTTGCTTGCTCATCTCTGGCTCCCCACGTGAGTTTTCCCTGGTGTTTTCTGTTGTTTTTTTTGTTTTTGTTTTTTGTTTTTGTTTTTGTATTTTGCATTTTTGGATGTCTGCCTCAGTTTTTTAGCCTAGTAAACTAGTGGTCTAGCCTCTTTTAATGTCCCAGGCCCTAGAACTGCCAGGCCAATCACAATGCAGAGATGTGTTTTGAATTTCTGGATGCAAAGCAGGCAAGATTTTGAGGGCGGGACGACAAAGCTGTGTGATGGTGGAGAAAGCACAACAGGAAAGATGACAACAACTATTGAACAGTTCTCGTTTCTCTCAGCTTTGGAATCAGTTTTGGACGGATTAGACTTTGGGTTTTCATTGAAACATGAGCAGGAAGAGGCTCTACGCTCATTCATTTTTAGGAAGGACGCATTCATGTATAGTCTGGATTTTTCAGGCTACAGTTTTTTGTTAAACCAACAAGAACTCCTCTCTGCTTCTCTCACCTCTGCATTTGGGTCCTCAAGCAACCTCAATCCCATTGTTGACAGAGTTACAGAAAAAAAATATTCAATAGAAGTTAGAATTATCCTAGGCAGGTTTTGTGTGAATACATTTGGTTTCCTCTCCCAAAAGATTTCTGAAGATGTGGCGACACAAGAATGTCACCTGCAAGAGAAAATGCAGACATAATTGAAGTTTATTGATCTCACTTTGGAGAAATTTACCTCTGCATTTAATCCATCCCCTTGGAGAGCAGTGGGTTGCCATCATGGGGCGCCGCATGAAGGTGTGAAGTGACTGATCCTGCAGAAAGTTGGTGACCACTTTGCACTAAATTATCATCCGCTGACCTTGCTGTTGCTGTTGTTCTGAATCACTTCTATTTTCTTATGATACAGCCGACAGCTAACTATGGAATAGTTTGCAGCAAGGAATTCCATGACTGGATGTTTGTTGCACATGCGGTCTTGTTTCACAGTTCCTTTTTGGAATTCACTGAGCTTCTGAGAGCGACCCATTCTTTACAAATGTCTGTAACGACACATTGCATACCAAGGGGATTAATTTTATACACATTTTGCCGTGGAGGTGATTGGAACACCTGATTTCAATCATCTGGATAGGTTGAATTCCTGCTGTAACATGTAAAGATCGGCAATTAGACAGTAGTGTGTTTGAAATAATGTTTCATCTTTCTTCTTATCTGATGTTTATGTCTAAGGACACCCAAGTACAGTGACTCTGTCTATCTAGATCTAAATTTCTTCTTTCGGGGGAATTTTAGAGTTTTCTTTCACATAAGTTTGGTCTGTTGAAGGAAAAAGACAAAGTAGAAAAGGAAATACCTTTGGCTTTACCTTTATAGCAGTCAGCGTGATCTCAAAACTATAAAATACACAACTCTCAGGTGGAAAATACAGGTTTTGCCAGCCTTGACCCCAGTTAACTTAATGACTCATTCATTTCCCACGGGGAGCTTAGAGTAGCCCGCAGCTCTACAAGCTAATATCTGCTGACAGATTGGAGCATTTGCAGGTCATATTCAGTCGGCCTGAGTAAGCGAGTCACAGCTGTTTGGACCTTGGATTAAAATTCTGTGCTGCTCCAAGTGCTTACTGACATGATTATTCCACATAAAGAGGAAATGGCCTCGTAAACTAACTTTATTTCAGGGTCCATAAAACCAGTGGCCTGTAGGACTGCCTCTGATGAGGAGGACTGTTGACTTAAGAAGCAGCCAGGTGCACCTTGAACTGTCCAAGTCATCTTTAAAGAAGCCCCTCAGGCTGTGTGAAGAGGTCAATAAGTTTAGCTACATCGACCTCCATGTCTGTAACCTGCTGACGGTACAGTAGCTGGGTTTGTTCGTTTATTTGGCTGCTGATACTTAATGCCTCATTCAAATAAACCCTTGACGAGAGAGTCTTTCCATCTTCAAGCGTCATAAAGTCACATTGAAAATGATTGTCCTGCATTCCTTTCATGACACTGATGATGATCTGAAGTATTTTTACAACACAATTTAGGTCCATTCTAACAGAATTTCTTCCATATGTTATTCTGTGCTCCACATCATTAAAAACTCCTCAGAGTTTAAGAATTTGACTAATTTCAATATCAATAAACAGACTCTATTTATTCTAGATCTATTCCATGTCCAATCCATTCTAGGTCCACTATTGTTACAAGCAAATCACTTTTTTAGTTTTTTCTTAAGATAATGTAGAAAAAAATATTTTATTACATTGAAATAAATATAAACATTATGTAAAAATAATGCAATCCAGGAATAAAAAGGTTACACATGTTTTAAAATATATATAAAAAAATATATTTTACATATCATTTTTTTCTAAATAATGATTTGTTATCTTTTGAAATATTTTATATTTTCAAATGATTTTACATATCACATTGGCTGTGTCCAGATGTCCACCATAATCACTATATAGCGGTTATGCATATAAATCCTGAAATGCAACCACATTGTCATTGGTCAAGAGTGAATGTTTGTATCTGGCTTAATGTTAAGAGAATTCGATCTGTGAAACAAAATTTTGAAAGAATGCACATCATAAATCTTAATTGGAAAGATAGAAATTGGTAGAAAAAATGGAAGGTATAAAATTGTGAGCATTTTTTTTTAAAAGAAAAGTTTGAAAAAATAATTTTTGAAAATATACAAGTTACTCTCAAAACATTTGATTGATTAATATGCTTTTCAAAATGTAATTTCTGGATTACATTTGTTTAGATCAATTTATAAAATGTTTTCTTTGCTTGCAAAAATAATGGAACAAAGTTCACTCCATCCATCCATTTTTTTTTTTGCAGCTTTTATTGTCATTATACTGTCACAAGTACAAAGCAATGAAATTCACTCTGCATTTAACCCGTCCCCTTGTGGAGGAATGGATTTATTTATTTTTTAATCAATTTATAAAATGTTTTCTTTGCTTGCAAACATAATGGAACAAAGTTCACTCCATCCATCCATTTTTTTTTTTTTTTTGCAGCTTTTATTGTCATACTGTCACAAGTACAAAGCAATGACATTCACTCTGCATTTAACCCGTCCCCTTGTGGAGGGGTGGATTTACAGTATTTATTTTTTAATCAATTTATAAAATGTGTTCTTTGCTTGCAACAATGCTGCCATCGTGGGACACCCAAGGAGTAGTGTTGGGTTAAGGCTCTGTGCTCAGGGACCCAGAGTGGCAGTCTGTGGGAGTGGGGCTTGAACTCAGAACCTCTGGATTCCGAGTACAATTACCTAACCGCTGTCATGATCGGTTCTCTAAGAGAGACCCAAAGATGCAGAACACCACTGACGGACACAGGATGAAAAGTTTAACAAGTTTATTTGCACAAGCACGTAATATGTAGATGACTGGTTTGGGCCTGGAATCTGGTTTCACCGGAGTCTGCGTGAGAGACAACACAGTTAAGGGCTGTTGACGGGGTTTTGGTTTCCAATTGTGCTCTGATAGTACCTTGAGGGTTCTTGAGGTTCTCCTTGGGAGAGTCACTATTGGTTCTGGAGAAGGATGTGTTAGCAGAGTCCGTTAGCTGCTTCAGCGTCTCACGTCTTATTAGGACAGACCTTGGCTTGGGTTTCCTAGCTCTTGCCCAGAGCTGCTTAGAGGTTGACTGAGAATCTTCAGGGTTTGGCTCGGAGGGTCGGCTCGGCAGGTTAGCTCTTCCAGAGCTTTCACGGAGGAAGCACGAGTCACCTAGAGGCACAGAGACAAACGTTAGAATCCGACTCGGGATTAAGGACATGGAAAAATCACTGAGATCAAGGCTTTAGCGCTGACCAACTGGAACAACACTGCGGCGTTGAGGTAAGGTCTGAAGGCAGCTTATGTAGTGGATCCTCTGATGGTCTTGATGAGCTGCACCTGTGCAGGAGGCTCCCTCAGAGGATCCACGGCGGACTCTGCTGGAGAAAAGTGGTATTTTCTCCAGCTCCCAACAACCGCTAGGCCGCCACTCCCCTACTTCTATTGTCTTTCATGTTTTGAGGAAGAAAAACAATCTCTGGTATGGTGGTTTATACTGTTAAACATTATGGTCACAAAGTCATTCAAACAATAAATATTATTTCCAGGATCTGTACAAATCCTTCATCAGCTTATTAACTGAACATTATCCAGATTCTGCATTCATAAGGCATAGCAGACATGGGGATTTTGTTGAAAAAGACATCTTACTTAAAGGTTACATTTTATCAGTGGGGATTATGCAAGTATTTATGTTATGGAACATAAGTAATTATATTCAAAAAATTACAAAGTAGTGAGAGATGGAGAGGCCTGCTGTGAATGCAATCATCAGGAGCCACATGTTCATTTGTAAAAAGTACACCAGTATTTCTTTGTTTTTTTAAACATATTTTATTTAGTTTGAAAAAAGTTTGCATTGTGTACTTTATTAATTATTGTGAAAATAACCTGCATCGAAGGTAAAATGCTGGCATGGGCTGGAAATTATTACACCCAGCCGGATCATTCATGTGATTAAAAACATGCTTTGATTATGTTATTTAATCATGTGCAAAACTTTTTTACTTGTTTAAACATCTGCTGATTATTTAATTTCTATATATTTTGGTTTTTTGCTTATTCAGAATCAGAATTACTTTATTAATCCCTTGCGGGAAATACTCTTCTTGCAGTGGAATCGTTTAAGAAAGAAATATAAGATTGTAAATATATAGAGCAAAATAAAATATAACATAATAAGAATAAAATAAGTTTAATTACAACCTATACAGTAAGATGCATTATAAAGAGTTTATTGTTTTTTTGTATTTTATTGAAATTACAATAAGTCATAAAAAGCAACAGACGCTTTTATTTTGATGGGTTTTTGCAGAGATTTTATTTATTTCTCCACAGATTATAAAAGCAATTATTATAGATATTTATATATTGTATATCTATCTATAAATTATTATTTTCAAGTAATTTTGAGGTGATTTTATGTTTAAATATTGAAAGAAAGAGATGCTTTACATTAAGTTTATCATGTTTTCTTTGCTTCCTCTACCAGTTATCTGTGTTGTTTTTCATTTTATACATCTTTAAAATGAATAGTTTCATGTAAACCAGTTTCAAAAGTTGACACCAGTCTAGGACCAAAATCACTGGTGAAGCACCTGAGTAAAATCTTTATTATGCAAGATTATCTAATATGCAGGGTTTACAGGACATCAAACAACATTCTAATAATGCTGGATTATTTTAGTAGAGTGCAGCAAGCTTAACCAGCATTTAGGGTGCAAACGCTTTATATAATTTCAGGCAATTAACAGATGATTTATATTTTATCTAATTATAATACGCAATGGGAAACTGCCCTTTTAACCTATAGCAGTAAATCATGATACACATATTCTAGAGCTTCTAAAGTTCTCCAATGATGGTAAAAAAACAAAAAACATTACGCTTAGGAACTAAAAATAAAATATACCGTACAAAAGTGACATTTCTGTAGTAGGTTTTTTGATAAGTGGCTTAATAAGGAAGGAAATCAAAAAAATGGAAATCAAACTGGAAAGTGAAGCTAATCCTTTGATTCAAGCTTGTTTAAAGCTGCACTGACCCTTTGCTGAGCTAAAGTAGTAGCTCTGCAGCTCTAAATGCACCACATGCCTCTTTTAACCTCTATGCTTTCTTAACACTCAGGTCTTTGGGTAGAGTAACAACCTTTTGGATTTATGAGAAAACTGCAGTCGAGTTTACCTTCTGAATTTACTCCAAGAGCTCCTAGGACCAATTTTCACGAATTGAGGAAATGCAGGGGAAAAAAGCCCCCGCTGCTGCTTTCCTTGGAAAGGCTAAGTCTCCCGGGATTGTGACAGAGCCCTGCAAATCAGCAGGAAACTATGATCTTATAAAGCAAGCTCCTTTTGTGTGCACAGAGAAATAGAAAAGCTGATTAAATAACTTTTTCATTTTTAATTGTTTGAATTGGTTTATAACTAAAGACCTTATGTGGATGTGGCCTTTTTTTCCTACCACATGCAGCAGCATCACTCTGTTAATAAGGATATAGAGGATCTGTTTCCCCCCCCCAGAATAAGGACATGGGGAAAGCACAGATAAATGCAAGATAATTGCGCCCTGAGCAGTGAACCTAAAAGAATTTGTTTAAAAGCCTGTTTCCTTTCCCCATGAAATGTGCAGTGCAGATCTAGCTTTCTACATCTAATCCAATTTAATTACCCACTTTCGTCATTTCTACCCGTGGTCTGGCGTTTGCTTCCCTGATTAGTGAAACCACATTTATCCCACCTGGGTTTCAACAATACTAATCTTATTAAAGTGCTGTAATTCTTACACATAGCCATTCAGACTCCATGGTGCAGTGTTCATTCCAAAGGTTTGTGTTAAACAACAATGGCTTAAATCTTTAGGAAACATAAAAGAAGCTATTCTGTTAATACAGCAAACCTAATTTAGGTTTTACAACCAAATTGCAGTCAGATCTGGAACATTTTTTTCTGATTATAACTGCCTTTGCAAATTCTGCTGAGAGAAGGTAAAACCAAACCCTTCTTTCTCCTGAAAGACCAAAGTCAATAATAAGCATCCCAAAGTCTCCTCAAGCGATTTTTTTTTTGTTGGCACTACTACTGCCATTATTATTTCACCTGTGCAAATTGTCAATCATCCGGGCCACAGCAACCACAAAACAGGCATCCGAGGCAACCAGACTTTTGCTCAGCTTTCTATGGAAATTCAAGATTTTTGAAGTAACCAGAACCAATTTTCAACTTGAAATTATCACATCGAACGTGACATCAGCGTGGATGATGGGCTCGAGCTCGTTCACCAGGCGGCCACAGGTGACCCAGCTCACAAACTACCTGCAAGGCGGACTATCATGGGAAGAATAAATGACCAGCACGCCATGGAGAGAGCTGCGAAAGATGAGCAGGTGATCGAGGCAATGTAGGTGTCAGATTTTCTGAGACACTAAATTGTTAAAGTGGGAAAATCTATAATTGGAAGTGAGTCACTCTATTTTTTGCAGCAAAAACACAATACCAAATGAACAAAATGTCAAAATCTTAAGTTGGAGAAATTACTTGTAATTTTGCAAACAATAAAAAAAAGCAAAAAAATAAACTTTTTTAATAGTGGAGGTAGCAGATACATATCATGAATGCCTTTAGCAGAATTCAAATGAGAGATTTTAATCTAGATTAATTCCAAAATTACAGTGAGATCAATCTAAATTTTAAAAAAATCATCTATGCCCACCTCTAGTAGAAACACTTAATTACTGCAGAATTAAATATCTATAAAGGTAAGTTTAAATCATAAGTATTAAACTGTTTATGATTCATAGATAACTTTATATAAATATATCTATCTATCTATCTATCTATCTATATATATATATATATATATATATATATATATATATATATATATATATATATATATATATATATATATATATATATATATATATATATATATATATATATATATATATATATATATATATAATGTGTTGTTTGACCCTTCTTCTTATGAGCCCTGCATGATCCAAGGAAAACGTTCTAATCACAGTTTGAGGTTTTTAACTTGTTTCTTAATTATTCGGTGCAAAGTTCCAAACTCAAGGAATAAATCCCTTTTTGCACCTGTGGCTAAAACTGATAATAGAAAAACCCTAAATGACCTTAACAATGTATCCCTGAATTTACTGGTTAAGAAGGTGTTTTGGCGGCTGGTCAGATAGACCCTAATGTAGACTGTCTTGGGTCGGCTCAATGCAAGAGAAAATGCATCTAGAACCAAAAGAGGAGCAGATGAAGCAATCATCTTAACTGCTTCTACAAAAAAAATCTAAAGAAAAAAATCCCTGGAAGACTTTTATTTGTAGACTTATCTTTGAAGTTCTGTAAGATCTAACCACAGGTTAGATCAACCGACTATCGCAAGATTATAACCTTGAGGCCATCTGCCACAAATTGCACAAATCTAAATAATACAGTCTATCTTCAAGAATAACGAAAAAGTTCCCCACATGGATTACTGCACAAACGACTGCAGGAGCGTCCACAAGGACAGGCATAAACTCTGAGACATCTGTATCTGTGCTTGCATTACACGTTTCCTTTCTGAAGAATAATAAAAATGACTGACATTTCAGGTGCAAAAAGAAAGGATGTCAAGAAGTTTCACTAGAAAGCCAAGAGATAAAAACCATTTATACTAATAGCTGATATGAGGCTTAGTATAAAAGGTTTCAAATGCTTTTCAGGATTGCTATGTCGGTGTAATGTCACAGATTTCAAACTATCTGAAATGCACTTCTTCCCTTTACATACTTTTCAGAGTTTCATGGGAAAAAAACTATCCTTTAAAGTATTTTCCAAACCAGTAAAGAAATCTGTTTTTGTTCAAAGCAGAAGAAATGATGCATCTTCCCCTGAGCTTTTTTTTCCCAGTGATATTTACCTGCAGCAATAATATGTAAGAAAGAAACAAGCTTAGGTGCATTGAAGGTAAACTTGAACTGAAATCTTGATGTGATATAACTGCCAAAGGGCCTCTCTCTGCTCTGGTTTTTAATCTTGGTAGCAAACAGATGAAGAATCCTAATTTTATCTCGCCTCCCTTTACTGCCCTTGAGCATTCAGTGTGTTGAGACAAATCCCAGCATATGTGCTTTTGTTGCTTTTTAGTCACATAACCGAGAGGAAAATGAGAAAAGAGAAATGTCCACAGAAACACAAAAAAGTAATATACGACAAAAATCCAAACCTTCTCGTGATGAGATCAAACATACAGCATCTCTGCAGAGTTATGTTGCGATTTTAAATGATATTATTTAGGGCTGCATCATATGTTTATGCTTTAACATCCATATCAGTCAATGTCAGTCATTAATGGGGCTGATATTAATAACTGATATTTATTTTCCTCCAATTCATGTTTCCATTTTATTAGGTGGAAGGCAGGAGGATTGGTCATAGGGTGTTTGGTCATTTGACTTTAATACAGAATCAGAACCAGCTTTACTTTATTAATCCCTTGCTGGAAATTATTTTCTTGCAGTGCAAAAGTTTACAGAAGAGAGAAAAATAGGATTGAAAGTACAAATAAGATAAGACTAAAATAAGGTGCAGGTGGCTTCCTGCCAAAGAGCAAAGACAAAAACAACATAAGACTCAGAGAAAAAAGCTCAGGTTAGACTCTGCTAATCTCAGCTTGGCTAGAGTACCCAAAACTGGCAAACACCTGGCATCGAGGTAGTGACAGCCCACTGCTCAAATACTCCTCCAGTAATGAACCAAAGAGCCACAGGTGTGCAGGGAGGTCCAACGAGGAAAGGGCACCACCTGGTGGTGGAGAGAGAAGAAACGCACAAATAACCCACACAAACTGGATTCCTAACAGAAATGTATTTCTAATCTGCTTACTAGCATTCATGCTGTACTATTTAAGTGAGAGAAGACCCACCCCAAAGTTTAAAGGCTAACAAAGAGCGGAAAATGTTGCAACAGTATGAGTTTTAGGAAAGACTGGTCAAAATTTCTAATTTCTAATCAAGTTAATGCAGCAGAGGCTTCACTCTATAGGTATTGTTATATTAGTTGGGATGGGCTCACTAAACTCTTTTATTTTCTCTTGGTCACCATAGTCCTGTTGGGGTTTTTTATTCACTTCACATTTAAAACCCATTAGAACACAATCAAGTCTTAATTGCAGTTTAAGCCTGTACTGTAAGTTAGAATGCATTATTACATTTTATCTTGAAAGTTTAGAGCTTAAAATATAAGAAACAGAGGGTGTATGTTTGTTTGAATTGTTTTTAACTTCACACAGACAAGCCTGTCTGTGTCCAGATGTGAGCGGTGCAGGTTCCAAAACGCCGAAAAGGCACAATGGTTTCCAGGTAACAGGCAGGAAAGAGGAAGTCTGCCTTCACCTCTGTTGCCTTTAGGCAAGAGGGAACACTGTTTTTTGACTCTGTGCCACAAGCTCGCTCTCTCATCCAAGTCCTGCTAATTAGATCTATCCACGCAGTGGTGTGTTGGGCCATTAGAAAGCTGTGATGCTTAAACTGATATGTGGTTGCTGCCTGCTTTACGACCTTATAGATGCTAGCACAACTGTTTTTTTACCCTGAAGGCAGCTGTATCACACAAATACATAGTTAAAAAAATCATACATTGTGATTTCTGGATTTTTTATTTTTTTAGTTTATGTCTCTGACAGTCAACACTGCATTTCACCTCCTGTTATTAATAGCATCTAGATAGTAATGAATTATAACTTTTTTTTCATTTAGTGGGGTAATGATTAAAAACAGTCAGATAAACACAAATCAAAACTATGTTTTGCCAAAGAAAAAAAAAAAAAAAAAAAAACACCATCAGAGCCAGCAGTACTTTGCACATGGTTATGCCAACAGAGGGCTTCTGCAGATGGGCTAAGGTTAACCCTGGCTGCGCTTAGCCTCGATGCTCCGCTTATTGCCACGGTCATCTCAACATCCGAACTTCTTTTTTTTAATTATGCTCTAAATCAGTAAATGGGCCATATAGTGAAGCTTAAAAGTATAATGTTCTCACCTCAAATGATCTTAAAATATAGTTTTGTAGTGAACTTTTGACTTTACACCGTGAGTGCTCCGCTGAAAGCTGCTGCTGATGCTGCTGCAATGCATGCTGGGACAGCTGTCAAACTTGAGAACAGCCAAGTCTCTGATGCATGCTGAGTAAAGAGGGAGGGGCGAGAACAACATCCAGGGAATTTGTCTGTTCTCGGTCTTGTGTGTTTGTGAATTGGAACAGTGTTGGTGCCAAGGCACAGAACAGAGGACCCAGTTTTTCAAAGCAGACAGACAGTTTGATATCTCAAAAACTTTTATTAAGAGTAATGGATGTACAGTCAACAGCGAGAGCGTCTAAGGCAGGAACCTCTGCAGGAAGAGAACATAGGTTAGTGACCACATCAATCTGGCGGAGGAAAATTATGAACATGTGAGTCACTAACCTACACTAACCTGGTCCTAAAGTTCAGTCCGTCCTCAGAGGACGAGATTGGTTCCAGCCGGTCGGCTGCTGACAACACACGGTGCACACTGCCAAGAGAGTCCCTGACGTTGAAGCCCCGGAGAGGAAAACAGTGATTGTTACAGCAAAGAACAGTGTAGAGGAGGTGCTCAGGATTCCAGGCAAAAAGCATAGAGACAAAGTCAGTCAAAATGATCAGAACAGGAACAGGCAGGCTTAGAGGTCAAGAGGCAGAAAGGATCAGGATCAGGCATTCAGAAAACACTTAAATACGCTAGAAGACTCTCACCAGGGGCTGGAATAATCTGGCTCCGATGACTGGAAGAAGGCAGATTAAAAATAGCCTGGATCAGGTGAAACAGATGAATGGTCATGAGAAACTGGGCGGAGCTAGGCAGGTGAATGAAATGAGTAATCAGGCCAGTCAGCAGCGCCAAGATCATGACAGCTGGGTCTGAGGCTGATGGCATTTCACGAGCACACAAGAACAAACAAGTACGCATATTGAGAAACGGCCCATGACATACAGTACACACATACACAGTTAAATAGAAGTGCTGATCAAAAATACTTTCTATGTTAGAAAAGGTAACGGTAAACCAGCACCACAAGGAGCTCTGTCTGGGAAAGACACAGTTGAACCCTGAGCCCTTTTTCACATCAGATTGATGAAAAAGAGCACATAAAGTTAATCACAGTAAAAGCTGAGCCCATTGCTATGTCCAGGAGAGAAACAGTACCAAACTCTGAAAAACAGGTACAACTTTATCATCTAAAATATAAAATGAAATAAAAAAAAGTTATGATGGGATGAAATTGTGTCAAGTTAAACATTCAGTCCAGCTTTTACCCACACAACCTCTGCTGCCTGATATGTCTTTATAATCTGATAGATTTAGAGCACTTTCACAACTCAATGTTTCACAACTCAAATATTACCAAGTTAACACCTGGCAAACTAAGACTGAAGACTAAATGCTGTAATTATACCGGAGGGGAAGCCAGCAAACAGGACTGTCAACTCTCACCCATTGGGCGTAAGACTTGGGCCTCTAAGGGTATTCACAAGCTCATCCTTCATATCCTCAATTTAAACATTAAAACTCAACTCCCTTCCATCTATTCACTGTTCCCGGCCTTTTTCACTATTGAAAAAGGCCTTTTTCACTATTGAAAAAGGCCGGGATATCTGGGCAGTTATTAGGAAAGGTAATTAGGTCATTAGAATTTTTATCTTATCTTTATCTTATCTGGACTAAGATCATTCACTTTTTAAGTTAATGAAGACTTTAAGCAATCTATCACCTGAGTAAACATAAACAAAATTTACAGCAATCATTGTTTAGACTGAGTGTAGGATCATATCAAATTTATATCAAATAGTAGTTTTCTTTATACCATGTACTCTTTTAAGTGAGCTTTACTCTTTGTTTAATCTAGTTTACCCACCTGTTTTAGTTCATGTCTTGCTTATAAGTTACATACTTATTGCTCAGTCTAGTTTAATAATCTCCCTCTGGAAATAAGGACTAATTAAACCAACACAAATATGGAAATTCTTAAAGCTTTCAGGTATGCCTCACAAACCCATAGGAGGTCCGCAAAAATGAAAAAGAATGATTGCTTTTTATTTTTCAAAAGAAAGCCACCTAAGAAAAGAAATCCACATAAGACACAGAGAGGATGTGCAGAACAGCTGTTATCCAGGATTGAGTAGAAACCACAGGGATGTTCTCATTTCATTATTACTTATCCTATTCATTTATTCTTATTTTGGTCCATTGAATATGTTTAAAAACTTAATTTCAATCACATCTATAAAAATTAGACACCCAGAGAAGTCTTGCTTGTGTCACGGTGAGTTTTTATAGAATCTAAAGCCTCCTAAAGGGTCTGAATGGTGTTTTTTAATTAGGAAAAACACAAAAATTACGATAATGAGTTTAGATTTTTACAAAATATTTATACACTGTGTAGTTTGCATAGGGTTTGATTGCACTGGTTCCTGTATTAGTGACAGTAATCCAGTTATAACTTATTAGTTTTACATTATTTATTTTACTTTAACTACATAGAATAATTAATAAACATAGTTGTAAAATTCTTATTTTACCGTATATTTAAGATGCAAGTATTTTAGTATGACTCATTCTTCTTTAGTTAAATTCTCTGTAAATCACTGGAATACAGAAAATACAGATTACTTATTGTTATTCAGTCAAATTCATTGTGCTTTTAAAATCCACATTTTGCCACTTTATTCAGACAATCGTCTAAAAACTTACTGCACACCTTGTCAGGATTTGGTTGAGGTTTGGGGACCCAAATGCAGAGGCAGGGAAGCAGAGGTGACTTTCTTGATGATTTATTGATAAGTAAACAAACAACTGAGGCAGGAATCCAAAAATCAAACATGAAAACAAAGTCAAACAAACCTGGAACCATGGAGACATCTTGGGGAAACAATCACAAGGAGGAAGACTCAGAGAGACGGAGTTGGAGGAAGTTAGACAAGGAACCAGCAATGAAGAACTGCACAGAGAGAGTATTTATGGGAGACTGAAACAAAAAGAGGACCAATGAGCAGATTGGGAGCAGGTGTGAAACAGAGCAGAATAGGAAAGGAGCTAGGGAAAAAGGAGAACACAAGAGGGCAGCAGAGGGCAACAAATAAAAACCTGAAAACTGAAAATCTCCATAAAACACAACAAAATAAGAAGTAAACCACTTAAACTAGAAAACATGGAACAAAGTAAAACAGAATACACAAAAGAAAACACAACAGGACCAAAACTATGACACCCATCCTCATTGCCTTTCAGTCTAACCCTGACATGGGTTGCCTGTCTAAACTCTTTCAAAAACTCACTCCAAGGTTTGGTGAAAAGTTGGCAGCCCTGGGAACAGTATAATTCACTGTGTAACATTTCATTAAGCCTCACTTAAAGTTCTCACTCTAAACAATTGCATGCACATAATGTGAAGAGCGGATGGGATAAGGCTAATCGGAAGGACAGGGTCACCTCTTGATTGGTCGGTTTATCTGTGGGCTGGTGTGGAGGATAATACACACACCTTACTTGTTTTGAAAAGATAATGTTTAAGTTATAATATTAACTTTTTTGAATTACTTTGAATACCCAGAGGATCACTCAGAATACCCTTTATATTGTAGTTCTTATTCCATCCCTTTGCAAATGTGACTTGGTTTAGTCCAATTTAGAACCCTCTAATGAATTTTTTTTCTCCAAAAAGTGACTAGCGACAAATCTAGCGACTTTTTTGTCTTGTTGGAGACTTTGGTAACAACATATCAAGCAACAATCGATTTGTGATATAGATCAATGGCTGCAAGGTCCATTTTGTCCTTTGAAGGAAACATTGCAGTAGGCAAAATGTTGGCCGTTCCCAATATGTGTACTTCTGTGTTCTAATGTGTGCGAGTTCTTGTGAAACGTCATCAGCCTCAGCCCTAGTACTGTTCCAATTCTTTACCCAGCATGCATCAGAGGAGACTTATCCGTTCTTGAGATTGACACCTGTCCCAGCAGCAGCAGCTTTCAATGGAGCGCTCAGAGTTTTAAGTTAAAAGTTCTATTTTCTATTGCTGTTGTTCAATAAAAGCACATTTTAAGATAATTTCAGGCGAGAATATTATACTTTTAAGCATAACTATATGGCCCATTTACTGATTTAATGCATAAATGAAAATAAAATTTCAGAAGTTAAAAGGACCTCAGCAACCAGTGGCCCTCGTAGGGTAACGGCAGAAAGGTCTACTCCCAGCCCGTCTGCAGCAGCCCTCTCTCAGTATAGCCGTATGTGAAGGACCACTGGCTCTGATGGAGAGTTTTTTTGTTTTATTTGGCAAAAATTTTCATTTGATTTGTGTTTATCTGACGTTGTTCATTATTATTCCCCCACTAAATGAAAAAATTAAGAATTTATTATTATCTAGAAACTATTAATAACAGGAGATGAAATGCAGCTCCAGACGAGCAGAGTGTGTGGCAACGTCATAAGTACGCATCTGTTCCAATAGACCCATATTTATGCTGCGTTCACACTTTCCTGAGTTCTTCTCAAGAACATACTTGGCGAGGACACAAGTCCATTCTCGTGTTCTTCTGAATTGAGAAACAGCCATGGTTTTTCATATTTTGAGTTAGTTGATGGTAGACAGCACCCTCTGCTGTTTAGCTCTGTGTATTACCTGAAAGTCAGAGATAATTTTTTGCTCTACCTCAGCATGACATCTGTAGCAAAAGTAAAAGCAAAGGTTTAACTTGTGAAGCTGAATTTATGACTCAGAGGTAAAGCCTTGCTCCAAAAATTTTTTATTGCACGGAAAGGATCATTGCATTGTTACAGCAGAAGGTCAAACTGTTTGGACTTTATGTCTGTTTATTGTCTCTGTATGTTGGCTTTAGTTCCTTGGCTTAAAGATATAAAACTTCACAATAATAATAAAAAAAACAATGTCAATTATGACCATTCTTATTGACATCCAGCCGATTTCCTCCTAGTAGAGGCCTAACTGGTCCCAAAAGTCACATATATGGTTTCTGGTTCCAACCTGCGCATGCGACCGCACAGTCAGGTTCATGACGAGCCATCCACTGGTGTCAGTATAGCGTGGCCACACAGGAAGCCGCTGCTCCCGACAGAAAGCAGTCTGCTGAACCCGTGAGGACGGGTCGCCTGTGTGTGCAAATGCCCCCCAGTAGCACAGCATCCGGTTAGATAGCAGCTTTTCAGCCAGAGACAGGGAGTAGTTGGCCACTGGGGCAGAGTCGAAAAGAAAGGGCAGCTCAGCTCCATGGCAGACATGCTCATAGCAGAACGTTAAACCCGACCAGACACTGGAATCTGAGGCAATGTGGTCGAACACATACATCCACACCTGACTGGCTGCAGCAGTGCCAGCGCGCGCCGACCTCCTGGATGGACACAGAAAGACGTAATCGGTAACGATCTGAAAGGAGAAAAAAAATGGAGAGAAATTAATTGATAAATTCATCACCTTGAGGTGCTATTTATTTATTTATTCATTGGTATATTTACTAAATGGCACATAATCTAAACCTTTTTTGTTTTATCAACAACTTTAGATGACAGATGATAAAGACCTGTTTTTTTTTTCCAGAGTCCTGTTTCTCTCCTGGACTGTGAGCTCTGGACTTTTACTCTGACTGTATGTGCTGTCTTTTAGCCCTCTGACATGAAAACTGGCTCAGAGCTCGTCTGCTCGGCTTTTTCTTTGCCAGACAGAACCACCTATTGAGCTAGTTTACTGTTACCTTTTCTAACATAGAAAGTATTTATAGATCAGCATTTCTATGTTCTTTCTGTATCTTTGCTTCTGTCTCCTTGAACCCCAGTCGGCCTCGGCAGATGGCCGCTCACACTGAGCCTGATTCTGCTGGATATTACTTCCTGTTAAAAGGAAGTTTTTCTCTCCACTGTCGCTACAAGCATGCTTAGTGTGAGGGATTTCTGTCGATGAGTCGATGCAAACAGCTGGTTTTCCTTATATAGAAAACTTTGAATCTGACTGTAGGATCTGGTTGAATTGTCTCTTTAAAGAGTTGGCATGTGTTGTGAAATTGCACAATTTTAATACACTGAATTAAACTGAATTCTAACAGTTCAGCTTTTATTTGGTCTCCTAGTCCTCCTGTAGAAACGTCTGAAACATCCAGTGCCACCAGGGTCCAGGTTTCTCTGCAGTCTGACAACACTAATTAGCAGGATTTGGATGTGAGTGAGCTTGGGACAAAGAGGCAAAAACGGGTGTTCCCTCTTGCCTAAAGGCAACAGAGGTGCAGGCATACTTCTTCTCTCCTGCCTGTTACCTGGAAACCATTGTGCCTTTTTGAGCGCCGTGCAACTTGCTCCCACACAGCTGCATAGCTCACACCTGAACACAGACACGCTTGTCTGTGTGAAGCTAAAAACAAATCAAACAAACATAAATCCTCGCTTTCTGAGTATTTTTAGCCTTATGTTGGCTCTAAACTTTCAAGATGAAATGTAATAACCCAGAACAGGCACCTTCAGGACCTGAATGCTGAAATTCAAGTGGTTATGTTATGTAACAGATTCCTCTCTATCTTCAGCCAGCAGTTAATCTGCTGAAATTTTCTCTTCCTGAAACCATCTGATGCATTACAGTGCTGGGCTACAACTGCAATTAAAAGGTGTTTTAAAAGGATTTAAATGTGAAATTTATCAAGGCAGCAGCCTCCAGGGCTATGGTGACCCTCAGAAACATAACAAGAAGCCCAACAGCCAATATAAGAATATTTATGATCTAATTTTTAATGAACGCTGCAGCCTCAACCCTTTCCTGATAAGCATCATTAGTACTTGGTGCATCCTTCTGTTTATGTGAGCGGCTGCTACTTTGAATAATAGCTTGACAACAGCACCTGGCAGTATTCCTGGGAAGGCCTAGTCCTACAGTGGCTGACGGGTGCAAGAGCGCGGCAAACAACAGAACCAGCTGCAAAACCATATGTGGCACAAACTCTGTAACACGCAAGCACACAAAAACTAAATGCAACAGATAAACATTGCAAACAAAAATGCTGCAATTACTGAGATAGAAGAGGAAAAGAGTATAATTACAAAAACAAACACAAAAAATGCTGCAATTGCATAAAGAAAATGATACAAATACTATATATATATATACAAATACTATATATATATATATAGCTCATTTATATATATATATATAAAAATGCTAGATTCCCGGGGACAGACCCCAATTTGGACCACCTGTCTCCAGAGGTGTAGCCAGAAATAATTTCTAAGGGTGGCCAGGCAATAACCAATGTACACTGAGGGGTGGTTGAAAGTTGATAGGCGCCAGAACCTCAATCTAAACTGTTCCAACAGGAAAATTAACGAGCAAAACGTGTGAGCATGCTATACTCATTTATTTGGCTTTTACTTGTAACTCCAAATATTGTGGTAATTAGCCTTTTTAGTATTTAAACTGGTGAGATAACGACAACAACAATAATAATCATGAGCCACACATTGTCTGCGATGGACTGGCGACCTGTCCAGGGTGTACCCCGCCTCTCGCCAATTGACTGCTGGAGATAGGCACCAGCACCCCTCGCGACCCCACTCGGGACAAGCGTGTAAGAAGATGGATGGATGGATGGATGGATGGATGGATGGATGGATGGATGGATGGATGGATGGATGGATGGATGGATGGATGGATGGATGGATGGATGGATGGATGGATGGATGGATGGATGGATGGATGGATGGATGGATGGATGGATGGAGCCACACATTGTTTGTATATTCAGATTGAAACGTTAAAATATTATGAAAAGTAAAAAAAAAAAAAGAGGGAGTATTTAAAATGTATTTGAGAGAGTAAATTAATACTAGAATGTAAAACATTTATCACTGAATAATGCTTTGAATATGTTTGATTTTGGGTTTAGATCTTATATTTTGTTTCAGGAATAATTTTGTTATTTAAAGGAACTTTAATCATTGTTTCTCTGTGTTTATGTTCAAAGGTTTTTCACCTACTATTACTACTACTGTTCTACTACTATCAATGTTACTATTGTTGATTGAACTTTCAAATAAGAAAGAAAAAAGGGAAGAATCAACTTTGGTGTTCTGAGTGAAATCCTGTGAATTTCTGGAAGCAAGCTGCCTTCTGAAGTGGGGGAAACCTGCAATTTAAATCCCAAACAAAAAAGTGTGAACCACTTGACAATCCTCATAATAATAATCATAATATGTATACTGAGATCGCTGAATGAGTTCTGGGAAGAAACTCCGTTCCGAAGTCAGCTCCCGACCTCACTCCGTCTGCTGAAGGGATCGTTTTAAGGGTTGGAGGGCACTTCCCCCCCTAGCTCTTAACCGAATGGTAGGATCCAAAACGAATGCAAGTGAGAGAAATGGGACTGGGCCTAAACATGTGGAAAGGATTTTGATTGTATTATGTCACTGTTTTAGCTTAGTGTAAGATTGATAGAAGAGGAGAGGAAGATGATTAGAAGACAGTAAAGGAAAATAGAGACACTGATTGAAAGATCAGTTGAAGAGTAGGAAGCAGCTACAAAGAAAAGAAGATGGAGAAGCAAGAAGACAGAAGACTGAATGACCAAATGCCACTAATAAACTATATCTATTGATTCATTTGATTAATCTTAGGAAACAGGAGAAGCACGTTCCTGAATTTCACACTGGATTTTTGCTGTTTGAATATGAATAAATATGTAAAAATGGATGAAAGCATCACTATCTCTGTTTCCTATTTTAGTTTTGATGATTTTTTAAATTCTTTTATCTTCGAGCTGGAAATCTCCCCAGTTTGGATTTCAGAAATCTGGTCACCTTAACTATTGATGGTCCTTTCTCTTTTCTGCAGTTTAGTAAACCACAGCAAAAAAAATGGATTTCAGAAATCCGGCCACCTTAAGCTAGACGCTTGTGTTTTCAAAGTGAAAATATTCAAGGCTCTGCAGCAATCTGGACCCAGAGTCCAGCATGTTTTCAACTTTGCTCTCAGGCTGCAGGCTTCCTTGAGGTTCTTTTTAACTGTAATATCTGGATTCGACTGTAATTAATTAATCAGTTGGGTTCCTTAAAATAAAGCAGAGTATAAATGAAAGGAGCTGGCTGACTTTCCTAACCTGGGTTAACATATTCCTGCGGTCGGCTTCCTTGTAGAGAGGCAGATATTTGTGCAGGATCCTCAGAGCGTGCTGCTTGAAGATGGCTGCGATGTAAACCGTTGCCTCCACCACAGACACTGGCTTATTGAAGACCCCGTAAACAAAGAGCACTCCTTCTTCTGAGGTGGTTCCTGCAGGGGAACATCAGACAAATACGCTTCACGTCTATTGCTCTGAAGGATATCATCGACTTTAGATTTCCAGCTATTGTCAGAGTTCTGACATAGAGCTGTTTTTTAATGAGGACCTGTGGGAGTCTGGCAGAAAACAGGAAAACACATTAGAAACTGCCGTCTATGTCTCTGTGTTTGTGCTGTTCTTACCCAGCAGCAGGGGCTTCTCTTTCTGCCAGTCTCCTTTCTGAAAGGCGCTGATAGCCTGCTCTTTAATCAGCTCTCCATCAATGTGCGGGCCCCACGTCTCAAAAATCTCCAGGAACCTGAACGGGTTCACCAACTTAGAACCTGCAATTATAAACAACATTTTAGGAATATTGGCCGTCCGCTTTATTAATCCAGCTTCATTCCTCTTTGGAAGACGATTATAAAAAAGGGATTATTTTGTTTTTATGAAACAATTTTATCACTTTTGGCAGAAGAACCCCCCTCCCATCCCCCATTAGCACTACAAAAAACTCATTTATACTATTGTAAGATTTATGTAAATGTATTACATATCGAATTTCCCTTTACTTTTTTTTAGACAGTTTTTACACAAACCTATTAAGTAAACCTTATATAATGCATACTCATTACTATAATAAAGCCTGTTTATTAAAAATACATAATCACCAGGTTTATGTATCAATAATTATTAAAGTTTACTTGCTCAAGATTAGTACTAATGACTGTTTTTATTTCAAACACAGAAAGTTTCTCACTTAAACTGCATAAAGTTAACCTGATTAGTATGCAAATTAAACTAATAAACTTTATTTATTTGAAGTAAACAGACTAATTATTATTCTTTTTAAGTGGGTATAGTTTTGTCATTAAGATTTATATTGTTTATTAATTATTTCTTAGTTTACTCCTCTTTGTCGTTTATTTTAGTTATTTCTTTTCAGCGTTTTTGTTATTAATTTAGTCAGTTCTGGAGTTTTTCATATTAATGGTTTTATCATATATTTACATTATTTTTTCCATTGCATATTTGTTATATGAATTTCTCCAATGTCTTCCCCATCCTCTAGTTTTCCCTTTTGTTCATTCCGTGTTTCTTAGTCATTATCTATTTTTGTATCATATTATTTCTTGCCAGCTCTATTGTATTGTTCAGTTTTCTTCTCCCCTGTCATCATTAGCTCCTGTTACTTTCACTCACCTCCTGTGTAACTCTGCTCTGGTTCAATTCAGTTCAGTTTATTTATATAAAGCACCAATTCACAACACATGTCTTCTCATGGCACTTTATTGTTGACTAGATCATACAGTCAAATTGATTCAAAGTTTTCTATCTAAGGAAAAGCAGTTGATTGCATCAACTCATTGACTCAAATGCAATCCCTCACACTAAGCATGCTTGTAGCGACAGTGGAGAGGAAAAACTCCCCTTTAACAGGAAGAAACCTACGGGCAAAACCATGCTCAGGTTGAGCGGCCATCTGCCTGTTAGATTTATATAACTGCTTCCTTCATCTGTACATCTACAAGAAACCATCTCCGCTGCCTCCTCCTCTGCATTTTGGGTCCATCTACAAACTTCTACAAACCCTGACAACTTTATTTGTTCTAAATACATAAACCTGACAGTTATGTATTCACAAAAAAATAAGGTACATCAAATGAATACGTATCCATCATGTAAGGTTTCTTTAAAGAAAATAAACTTGTATTTTTTAGGTTATAAATTTATATAAATCTTGGTGTATGATTTTTGTGGGTGTAGACACTGTTAAAGCAGTAAATAATTGCCATGCAGCAACTACAGTAATTAAGACAACTTTGTTTTTTGTTTTTCAGAAATAAATGTATTTTACCTTGATTTTAAAGGAAAAGTTAAACAATTTACCCATTCAGTAAGATTATTTTTTTAATAAAAATCTCTATTTGGCATATATCTGATTACCTTATCTTAAAAAAACCTATTCCAATTGCAAGGCAAATTATTTACCGGTTTAGATGAAGGAAAAATAAACAAATTTTATATTTCTAGATCAGTATTTGCAGTCCTCTGTTTGACATCCATGATGGTTGAGTCATGGAAGTGTTCAGCAGAAACTCTGAGTGGAGATTCATGACCTCAAGGACCTAAAGTAAGGCGTATAAATTCTACTTTACAACTATGACACTAAAAATAATCTAACTGCACTATAATAATTACTTAAATTGTTTTATTTATTTATTAAATTTTTACTGACTGATTTTTTTTTTTGGTTTGCTGTTTTCATTAAAGGTTATTACTATTGTAGTATATGCGTGCTGTTTGCAGCCCTAAACTATAAATAAATTTTTTTACCTGCAGAGGGACAATAGAAATAATTCCAAGTATTAAATTGGGATTATACAATAAACCCCCAGAATGCTAAGACATTTTTATAGCCTAGTCCCAATTCCTATATATCTAATGATACATGAAAATCTGGGTTATGATGTTTGTAATCAAAATCTCCTCTAAAGTAAAAAGTCACCATGGGGAAACTGGAGGAAGAACACATTCCAGTAATTAGAAAATAGTCCAGGATGGTAAACCTCCTGGTTTACTACGGAAGAGGATTAGGGCCACTGGAAAAATAAAAAAAAGGTAACTGATTTATAAATGTTATTTCAGTTTAATATGGGGAAAAAAGTCAGAAATCTGAGATTAAATTCCGAATTCTCACTTTAATCTCAGAATTAAGATCAGATTAAAGTCCGAATTCTGAGAAAAAAGTCAGAATTCTGAGATTATAGTCAAAATCCTGTGAAAAAAGTAAGAATTCTAACTTTTTTCCCATATTAAACTGAAATAATATTCAAAAATCAGTTCACTTTTTTTTTTCCAGTGGCCCGAATTCTCTTCCGTAGTTTACTCAACTTAGTTATGTAAAAAAAAAAAAAAAAAAAAAAATGTTATTGCATCTGAAATTCTCTTTAAGCTACAGAAATGATCAAAGACGCCACAACATATCCCAACACATCTTTAAGGCTGATTTTTTTTAAGCATTCCAGTAAGCCTCCCCTTTAGACTAAAGGATAAATAAAAATAAGAGAGGAAACTTCTTGCATCTTTTGAATACAATGCAGAGTTTTCACCCTATTTCTTTTAATTTAAAGAAAAAACAAACTATCTTACAGAAAGAAATCCTAGAATTAGAGACACTGATCAATAAACCTGTCAGACATAGATGGATGACGTTCATTTTCTGCTGTAAGGCAATAAAACCCATCAAATGGCTCCTTTAGGATAAAAGTTCAAATTGAACAACTTTGTCTTCTTCTAACTCAGGATAAATAAAAGCTTTTCATCATCTTTTCCAGATAAACTCTTCGTCCTGCCTTGTTATATAACTGTGTGGGCAGCTCTAAATTGGGGGGTTTGCGGCGCCCTACTTGTTTTCATCTGAGCAGCCAGGACGGCCTGCGGAGTGAGAGACAGCAGGCAGATGAAGTCGCTCACAGAGCAGTTGGTTTCTTTAGCAAAGTCTTTTCCCAGCCTCAGGGCATCATGTCTGGGAAAGAGTAGAGATAGAGAGGGGGGTGCAGAGTTAGATGGCAGCTTGAAGCTTTGCCAGAAACAGCTAGGTAGGAAGCTCCTTTGATTAAGTTTAAAGACTCTGAATCTGTTTTTAGCTCCTCCAGATAAGCAAAGCGGGCAGCTTCCTACCTGGACTTGAGGGGGATGGAAAAAGGCAAACTCTGCAGGACGGCTTGTTTAAAGAGAGGTTTGCTGCTCTGGATCATCAGCTGGAGACTCACTGATTGAGCGCCTGCACTTTCCCCAAATATTGTTACCTGACCATAAAACAAAAGAGAATAGAGACTCAAATCAAAGCTCTGGAACAAACATATGGGTTATGTTTTGAAAAATATATATTGAAATATATCGGTTCCCCTTATTCCCTCCTTTGTTGCTCATTGTGAGATCATATAAAAAACATCATGGACATGAGAATAGCTATTTTAAAACACCTCTATAGCTTCTTCCAGTTTTATTATTTTCAAATTGACTTTACAGACCAGATTCTCTTATGAATGTGTGTGTGTGTGTGTGTGTGTGTATGTGTGTGTCTGTCTTAACATCAGAGTGAGGACAATTTTTCCAATTTCACCATCAGAGGACCATTTGTTGCAAAGTGAGGACATTTTGCCTGTCCTCACAAGCTGCAGTATTTTGCTAATGGTTAGGTTTAGGGTTAATGTGTCAATTGGGTTAGGGTTAGGTATGCATTGGTAATGATTAGGTTTAGGCTTAGTTTTAGGATTATGGCATATATAGGGCTGAACATGACTGAAAATCAATGTAAGTCAATGGGAGTCAACACATGGTCCTCACTACGATGGCAGAATGAGTATGGGTGTGGGTGTATTTGGAGGGGGGTGGCGGTTGGGGGTGAAAATATGTAAATCTTAATCTGAAAAATTTGTATTTAAAAATAAATATTTTTTTTATCAAAAAGAGATCAATTAAATAAAAATATAAAATCTTAAAAAGGTTTAAAATATTACAGTTATAAAAATGTGAAAACATAACATCTTTTAAACGATTGAAGATTAAAAAACAGAATTTGAGAAAAAAAAAAGATCAAAATTCAGGAAAGAAAATTTGCGGAACCAAAGAAAAAAAATAATTTCTAAAAAAAAAAGGAAATTGGAGAAAACAGCAAAGTTTTTCTTACAATGTTTTCTTTTAATTAAGAGTTTTAATCTTAAGGTTTTATTTCTGGATTGCATTTTGTTTTTCCAAATTTCCATTTATTTCTATGTTCCATGCTTCCAATAATAACGGAACAAACCTGACTCCATATTTTTGCCTGTACTGTCACTTGCCTTGTTGGGGTCGCCCCCAAAAGCTGCAATGTTCTGCTGCACCCATAGCAGCGCCGCCTGCTGGTCCAAGATCCCATAATTCCCCGTTGCGCTGGACGTAGGATCCTTCCCCGAAACGAGGAATCCAAACGCTCCTTTAGACACAGACCACTTCATGTAATGAGACACAAGCAACTTAAAAAAAATAGGTAATTGCCTCTGAATTCCATGTGACATTTCACATGCCACTGATTTCCCCTTGTTAATGCTATTAAACTGAGATTTCCTCTCTTTTCTCTAATTCAAGCAGAGACTCTGAGGGATCAGGAGAAACTAATTGAGTTAAAGTTTGTAAAACACCCCCGATCTCTCTCTGTCTTACCCAATCGGTAGTCCAGGTTCACAACCACAGTGTGAGTGAAGTTACTGATGAAGCGTCCGTCATACATGGGCTTTGAGGCAGAGCCAGCGATGAAATCCCCCCCATGGATCCAAACCATGACAGGCAGGGGCCGCCGCAGGGGGGAGGTGAAGTTAAGGTCCAGAGGTACGAAGATGTTGAGGTAGAGGCAGTCCTCGCTGACCTGGTTGGGATGCAGGTCATTTCAATTTTAGTTCAATAATTACACATCTGTAGAATATGGACCAAAGTAAACAGAGTCTACATTTTATTTTCAACTGAACACTATTTGGTCTGATTAAAATCCACATTCATGTAAAATTTTGAAGCGAATTCTATCAGTTTTCTGCTTGTGAACTTAAATCCAATGTAAACACATTTCATTGATTGATTGATTGTCTTTATTGATCTCATAGTGGAGAAATTTACTTGTTACATCAGGTTAAATAGTCAAAGGAGAGAAAGAATGTGCCAAAGAAATAAAAAAGTGCATGGGATACAGTGCATTTACATATGACAGCTTTTTTCTGATCTAATGTAAAACTCTTGGCTTGGAGGAAACCGAACACACCTCAAATAAATATGAACAGATACAGGTTTTATTAGACCGATGCTGGTAACGAGCCTATTCGATTCCTGATTTGTGCTGCAGATTTTTTTTCTGGAAATAAATTTTTTAAAAGAGATATTAACAGACGAAGTGACAATGCATGGGTTTTATGTTATCTTAAGGCTTGGCTGCTAAATATGCTAATGAATCAGCTGACGAATGAGTCTCTACCCGATTCGTCCCGGAGCCAGGATCCGTATCATTTGCTCATGCGCAACCAAATATACATCCATGTTACCTTTGATTTATTTTCTAAAATAGGCTTAAATTATGTTTTTCCCTCCCCAAAAAATAGTAAATGTACTTGAATATGATGCGTTAAAGGTTGATAATGTATTTCCTTATAAAATAAATGCCTTAAAATCCTTTCTGTTTTATCACTCGTCTGTGTCAGATCTGTAAAGGAAATGGGATCCTATGCTTCTTGCTTTTAATCACATTTTGACGGACTCCTCTGTCCGATGATGACATCAGACAAGCAATTTAGCTTAGGAAATGTAAAAAGCATCAAAATTGTCTCAGAAAAGTCATAAAACATTTTTTAAATATGTTTACTAGCATTCTTTAGTGAGTTAACGATAGAAATAAGTAATTTTAGAACCATAATTGAATTATTTATGGAATTTATGTGGTTGCGCATATGCAAATGAGCTGAAAACAAAACACAGACTAGACGGAACATTCTGTGTCCCCCCCCCCTACGTTAAAACAGTCACTATATTCACTATATTTGAGTTTTTAAGTTCAGTTTTATTAACAAGGCATAAGTTGTATGGTCCTCTGGGTCTTTTATTGTATTTCGATGTAGTTTTTATTCGTTTTTACCACTTATGGCACGTTGTTAGTTATGTTTATGTTACTGTGCAGCACTTTGGAAAATGCCTCTGTTTATAAAATGTGCTATAAGGAATAAAATGGATTGGACTGGGGGGGGAAAAAATTTTAATCTAGAGAAGAAACTTCATTAAACGTCTTCTGATTAAAATTACTCTCCAAATCTTTGTTGTTGTGTTTCCTGTTTTCTCAGGTTTTTAGTTATTGTTCTTTTTATTTTTTTATTAAATTTTCTGGTTTTCTGCTTACTAAACATGTTCTTTGCTTGCAACAATAATGGCACAAATTTCACTCCATACTTCTACTTCACATCCACGCGTCACTGAGAGAGTCAAAACTATTAATAGATGTTGCTCTGTTTTGTGATGTCTGAATGTCCTTATTTTAGTCTTTCTTCTCTCTCTTCTCCTTAGATACTTCTCCCCTACCTTCCTTCTCTCTGTTCTTTTGTTCCTAGTGTCATTTCTTTCTCATTTTCCTTAATTTTCTTCCATATCTTTCCAATTTCTTACTTTTCTTAGGACCTTACATTCATTTTCTCTCCTCTAATTTCTTTTTCATTCCTTTATTATGTCCTGACTACCTTTCTTCCTTGCTTTCCTATTCTGTAATTCCTTCTTCAGTTCCCTCTTTCTATCCTTTTCCTTCCTTCTGTCTTTCCTTGCATTGCTTCCTCTCTGTGTTAGGGTTAGGGTTAGGGTCCTACCTTCTGTCCTTTCTTTCTTAATCCTTTCCTTCATCCTTGCAACTTTCTTTTTTCCCTTCTTTGTCCTTTTTTGCTGTTTTTGGTCTCCTAGCTTCTGTGCTTCCCTCTCTCCATTCTTTCCTCCTACCTTCCTCTTTATCCTACCCTCCTTCATTCTTTATATTCCTCCTAACAAATCTTTTTTTTTTCTTTATTGTTTTGTTTAAAGGTGTCATGGTAAAACTTCCCTATAATAAAATTGCCATAAAATTCTTGTGAAAATCATAATCATTACATTTCACATCCAGATCTTAGTCAGGTTTGTCTCAAATTCATACATGTATAATTCTCTGTTGTATCTTAATAGAATGTGAAAAATAATTGGGTATCAGCTCTAATTTCTAACATAAATCCTGCAAATAAAGGAAATTTAAGAGTTTCTCACCTTCTTCGGACACTCAGCAGAGGTGGATTCAGTGCAGACCTGCATGCACGCCGCCCGAGGGAAAGAGGCGTCGTAAACCCCAGACCAAGTGCTCAAGGGTCTGGGTGGCTTCCAGCGATAGGCACCAACAGGGGGCTCTGCATAGGGCACCCCATAGAATATATGGGCCTTATCCACTGTGACCCCCCTGATCTGTCCGTTTTTGGTAAACACCACAGGCCCATCAGTCTGACGGAACACTCTGTCCTTACTTTGCTGTACGGCTGCAGGGTCCCTCAGCTCTTTAAGCTCAGGGTCCCTGATAAACGCCTGGCCTCTCACCGGCGGCCCTCTGTAAATATCCCTCAGAAGGCTGATGGGGTCGATGCCATCATTATTTCTCCTCACCTCTGCGGAGCAGAACCTTAACATCAAGGCAGTGAGCAGCAGCAGAAGGCACTGCCAGCTTTCCATGTTGTACCAAGCCTCTCCAAGGATCCTGCTTAGATCCTGATTTGACTTGAATGATGGACCAGATGAGGCAGAGGCCATCCTCTCTGCACAGCCTGTGCATGACTTTAATTTGCTTGTTTATGTGTTAAAGTTGATCGACAAAGAGGCCCTGTGTGACTGCTGAGTCCTGAAATGACTGAACAAATGCATCCAGAACCACTAATAGAAGACCACTGGCCTCTTCTTTGCTTAATTCAGGGTAATCACATTCAGAGATCCGAGGTAAAGGGAAGAATTTAAGCTTATGGAGGGAAAAACTGGCTTGAATCTAGTTATAATATGATGTATCATGTCTTTTATATATATATAAACATATATATGTATTTCCTTCAGTGCATCTGAAATAGAGTATACAGTGCCATCTTCTGGCTTCTTGCACCACAGCACCAAACTGGAAGGTCATCATGGGGCCATCTGCATAAAGGAAGGAAAGGAAGGACATTTTGTCACATTATTAAAGAACATATTTTGGAAATGGTGATTTTAATAATGTCATTTCAGAAATTAAGCTTGGAAAAACGTCTCGAACCAAAACATTTTTTTAAGAGGAACTTTCCCATTTTCTCAAAAAAAAAAAAAAAGAAATAAATCTGTTTTTTTATGGAAGAGGGTTAGTGCCACTGGAAGAAATGAAAATACGGGATACACTATATCATTAAAAGTAAAAGTGTGAAGACGTGACCTCAACTTTATAGCAACTTTTAGGCTGAACTAGAGCAGACACTGATTTCTGATTCCATGATTGACTATAATTACCCCGTGTAAACTTTATATAAAGTTTTAATATAAAATGTTAAATGTTTACAGTATAGGCAAGGTTTGCTGAGAGTGGCCAAGCTCTGATGACACACACAAAAAAAAGTGGAAAACCACAAAGGCCACAGATGCACCATGGACTAATTTTACGCAGGCAAAAGAAAAAATGTTCCAGGTAAACTCCTTTAGTTTTCTCAGTTTATTTTCTCCTCAGGCAAGCAAACAGAAAATGACAAACATTTCCTCCCTGCTTCTATTGCACTGCTAAAAACCTTACGGCCGCCCAGATGCATGCTGGTCCTACCATTGACTGCCTATTTATAAAAAATAATTCACCCAAATTAATCATAACTAACCAAAAACAAATGATCATGACTAAATAACCAGAAAAACATAATCTCATAACAGATATCAAACAATAAAGTAAATAAACGTAGCTAGACAATGCACAAAAAAGAAAAAACTTTGTTAATTAACAGAAAATTATAGGCTCCTACAATATGTGTACGCAGATTATCATGTTAAATTAACAGCTGTAAAAAATTGTTTAATTTATTTGAAGTTGAAAATAAAAAATCTTTTCTTCTTACTGTAATTTGTGATTATATTTTGTACTTTGCTCTTTAAAATACCAAATTTTTAAATTCTGAATTAGTTGTTTTTTTTGCTCTTTATTTACACTCACTAGAAACATGTATGACTGCCTACTTTTAACCTTTACTCCACCAAATATGTGTCAAAGTAGTACTACCCTTACTTGAGTATAATTTTTGACTACTCTATCTATATAGCACAAAAATACCTCTACTTTAGTTTAATGCCATAATCTATTATAAAACACTTCTAATACATGATCAGTTTAATTCAAATTAAATGATTTATTCCGATGCATTCATCCGATGCAGGTCCAGCAGATTCCAAAACACACAAAGTCATTTTTTCTTAAACTAAGTGCATTTGTTCTTGTATCGGTCTCCCCCAGTCACGTGACATTTGTTGCTAAGACGCCGTTTTAGGTGGAAAAGGCGTAGTGTAAACAACCGCAGCATAGCTAAACGAAGGACTAAAGGCCCGTTTACATAGCAGCCTGTCCAAGATAAGTCATTACAGTTAACATAAGCCTGAAAACAGGTGGATTTAGGAAAATCGGTTTCCGCTAGTCACGTGACATTTGTTGCTAAGACGCCATTTTAGGTGGAAAAGGCGTAGTGTACCGCGCCCGAGGTAAACAATTGACGTCACTTGGCGGAGACCGATTGAGGAGGTAAGTGGGACACTTTGCCAATGGAACAAGACAATTTACATTTAGAATAAGAGAAAAAACAAGTGCATTGTCTTATTTCAGGTGCACATTATCTAATTATCTTATTTTAAGAGTAAAAATACTCATTCCATTGGCAGATCATTTTATTTACCTGCTCAAATTCAGGGTAAATACACTTAATTTAAGACATTTTTACTTATTTCTAGATTGTTTTTGCAGTGCAGTTTCTTCCCCACTGCAATTAGACAGCTAAATTTTACGTAAAATGGTTTTTTTTTTTTAATTTGAAAATTTTGTGAAGGTGAATTTTCTTTTTTTAGACTCATGTGTACAAAATGACAAAATAAAATCAAAGTCCAAGTTTTATTCCTCCTTTTTCTATAAGCTTGGTAATGACGTCAGGTGAGGCAGAGCTGTGCACACCTGCCTCTTATTAACAGCCTATCAGTCCATGCAAGCTTCCCAGTTTGGTAAACACACTATACTTTACTGGAAGACAAACAAAATGTAAGTCAATTTTTTTTTTTAAGTGCTTTTAAATTGCACACCACCTTATTAATCTAACATATTTAATGTTTTTAGGAACTCATTAGAATACTCCTTTGTATTTTTTATACTGGTGCCTCATTCGTTTGGTGAGTATGTGCCTACAGGTTCTGGTTCAGTAGAAATTAACTGGCTAACTCTGTGAATGTTTTCTTTCATGTGTTTAAAACCAGGGAGATGCTACGACATGTTTTTCTCAATATGTTGGCTGGACACGGCGGGCGCTTTGAATGGGTCAGTAGGTGTCTTTTATTATTGATGGCGTGTGCTTTTTTTTTTCTTTTTTTTTTGATAACTGATTTAATATTTTACAAAATGGTGTAAAACAGAACAAAACAGGTGAATTACAAATTCTGGTGTTTCAAATATTGAGCAACCAATACACATAACATACATCAACTACACAATGCAAAATTAAGGTAGAATGAGCACTCTATGTATTAATAAATCTATTAAAATCTATAGTTTGTAAGATTATGATTTTTTTTAAAGTATAATGTTTAATGTATTTTCACTTATCCTACAAATGACACAGCAGATGGAAAATAACATTTAACCATTAAGCTTTAAGTACAAGAAAAGAAAGTGTCTCTCTAAACAGTGCATATTTGTTTAAAACAAGCTTGTTTCCATTAATGTAAGTTGCACACAATGGATGGAGCAGCCAGAAATTTACTCAAGACTTATATATACTTTTTTTTATCTCAAGTAAAAGTTAAAAGTACAGTAAAACTTCTCCTAAAACTATTTTTTTTTATTATTATTATTATTATAATTCTTTTTTTTTTTTTTTTTTTACTGTAAATGTAACTGAGAAAATGTATCCACTTTGTAAACTGTTACGTACGGAAAAGGATTAGGGCCACTGAGAATGAAGGAAAAAAAAAAATATATTTAACTGATTTTTAAATTTTATTTCAGTTTAATATGGGGAAAAAAGTCAGAATTCTGATTGAATAGCATCAACTTAGCACTTAGCATCAAGCCGTAGCCATGTCTGTTTTAGAAACTAAACTGTAGCTCTCTTGTTTTAATCCTTACCTTCTGCTCTTTCATTAATGAAATAGCATCATCGGGGACCCGGTGAAGAGTCTGACTTCTGAGATTAAGGTCAGAATTCTGACTTTTCCCATATTAAACTAAAATAAAATGAAAAAATCTGTTAACTTTTTTTAGTTTTTTCAGTGGCCCTAATCCTTTTCCATAAAAACTCCAGGTGAAGTTTGGTTCAGTTTTCAAAAACTATCAAAGTAGAAATATCTACAAATGATACAAATGAATGACATGATTTCAAAATGTAAGCAGAAATACGATTTACAAAATCACTTCGATGAATCTTTTCAGACTAATCCATTCAATTTGGGCTTTTTTTGTTCTTTTTGTTGTTTAAAACGATCTCATTCTGTGAAGTTAGGCAGGATTAGAGGGCAGGGATGATCCATAAGAACAGTGCTCAAATGTATAGTTTTTAAATGGTCTTTGTTTAGTAATTTACCAAGAATATGTAAATTTAATAGAAAAAAATATACAGAATTTGTAGATATTGCAGCTAACTACTTAATGTGAGGTGTTTTTTTTTGAAACTTTTGAAACTATATTTAGTTTAAAGTGAGTGGGCCTCTCAAAATACATACATTTTACACTTTAATAACATCATTTTAATATTTTCATTTAAATCACTGTTTTTAAAGGGATCATTTATCATTTGTGTAAATTATCATTTATTTTATCATATTGTTCAATTCAGCTTTTTTTAGTTTCCACTCAAAATGGGTCATTTGTTTGATTACCCACCTAACCTGCAAGTACACTTGGCCGCCCCTAGGGGGCGGCGACTCCATTGTTTAGCTCTACTTTAAAATGTTCAACAGAAGTCAGTTATAGTCCTATGAAAAAGTTTGGGCACCCCTATTTTATTTCTAAATAGTCGGGTGTTTGCAACAGCTATTTCAGTTTGATATATCTAATAACTGATGGGCACAGTAATATTGAAGTTTATTGGACAAACAGAAAATGTGCAATATGAATTAAAACAGAATTTGATGGGTGCAAAAGTTTGGGTATCATTTTATTGATTTGAATACCCTTAACTACTTTTCACTGACTTACTGAAACACAAAATTGGTTTAACTTCATTAAGATTTGAACTTCATAGCCAGGTGTATCCAATCATGAGAAAATGTATTTAAGGTGGCTAGTTGCAAGTTGTTCTCCTGTTTGAATCTCCCCTGAAGATTCATCATGGGCACCTGGAAACAACTCTCAAATGATCTGAAAACAAAGATTGCTCAACATATTCGTTCAGGGGAAGGATACAAAAAGTTGTCTGAGATTTAAACTGTCAGTTTCCACTGTGAGGAACAATAAGGAAATGGCGGACCACAGGGACAGTTTATGTTAAGCCCAGAAGTGGCAGGCCAAGAAACATATTCAAGGGAAAGTAGACAAATGGTGGGAATCCTCAAGGACAATCCAGAGACCACCTCCAAAGGCCTGCAGCATCATCTTGCTGCAGATGGTATCACTGTGCATCGTTCAACCACTCAGCGCACTCTGCACCAGGAGAAGCTGTATGGGAGAGTTATGCCACAGAAGCCTTTTCTGCAAGCACGCCACAAACAGAATCGCTTGAGATATGCAGAAGCACATTTTGACAAGCCAGCTTTATTTTGGAA
Organism: Cyprinodon tularosa; assembly: GCF_016077235.1. Classification (NCBI taxonomy): domain Eukaryota; kingdom Metazoa; phylum Chordata; class Actinopteri; order Cyprinodontiformes; family Cyprinodontidae; genus Cyprinodon; species Cyprinodon tularosa. The sequence continues at coordinate 1,502,236 of NW_024038589.1, read as the reverse complement.
TAAGGTCCTGAGAACTGATGAAACCCACTGTAAAAATTGGTGGAGGTTCCATCATGCTGTGGGGCTGCGTCGCAAATGCTGGCACTGGGAATCTTGTTAAAGTTGAGGGTGGCATGGATTCCAGTCAATATCGGCAGATTCTTATGAATAATGTTAAAGTTACGAAGTTGAAGGTACCCTGGGGATGGATATGTAAGCAAGACAATGATCCAAAACACCGCTCCAAATCTACTCAGGCATTCATGCAGAGGAGCAATTCCAATGTTGTGGAATGGCCATCCCAGTCTCCAGACCTGAATATCATTGAAAATCTGTGGGATGATTTGAAGCAGGCTGTCCATGTTCGGCGACCATAACGCATAACTGAACTGGATTTGTTTTGCAAAGAATGGTCAAAAATCCCTTCATCCAGGATCCAGGAACTCATTAAAAGCTACAAGAAGCGACTAGATGCTGTTGTTTTTGCAAAAGGAGAATCTACTAAATATTGTCTTTTTGCTGAGGTGCCCATAATTTTGCACCGGTCAATTTTGTCTTAATGCATACAGCACATTTTCTGTTAGTCCAATAAACCTCAATTCAATACTGAAATATTACTGTCAATCAGTTATTGTATGACAAACTGAAATGGCTGTTGCAAACACCCAAATATTTAGAAATGAAATTAAGATTAATAGGGGTGCCCAAACTTTTTCGTATGAATGTCAATTAAGTCCTTGTTAAAAACTAAAGCTTTATCCTGACATCATGGTGCTTGGAAAATTCATTTGACAATTAAAGATATCAAGAACATCTTAAATTCTTTGTACTTCGAAGACAATGTTTCTTATTGTTAAAAGAAAAAAATGGAAGAAAAAAAACACATTTGTACATTTAAATTTGACAGAAAAATCCAAAAGTGAAGCTATTTTTGTAAAAAGGTAACTTTCTTTTTATCACATTTGTTCTTTAAAAATGTTTTTCAGATTTTCTTTTTTAATCTAAATTTGTATTTTAACTATTTTTTTTGGCAGTGGAGTTTTTTTCAAATGTGTTTTTTAAAAGATGTAACATTTTAATTTTTTTTTTCTTCAAATTTCTGTTTTTCAGTTTGCCTCCTTTTCAAATGACACTTTCTTGATCTCGTTCTCTTTGCTTTTTGGGACGGGGCTTGTCTCTGGATGGAAGATGCATTTTTATCTATATGGACCTTAGAGACGTTGTTATTGATCAATGTGCGGGTCAAGATGGAAGGGAAAAGATTGTAGAACTCTATCTAAAAAACAGAAATTGGGGAAAATCTAAAATCTGTAAAAATAAATTAATAAATAAATAATAAAAAAAATAGAATTTGAATAGATAATAATAATAATAATTGGGCTTTAACAAAGTCTTAGAAAATGGCAGTTTACTGTGAAAACTTTGATTAAAAAGTTCTTTTTAGTTCTCTTTCCAGGTTGCATTTTTTTTATCTTCAACAAAAAAAATAATGGAAGAAAATTCAATCCATAGAACATTAGTTTTAAAGAAACTCAACATTAAAATGTCAGTTTTGAGTTGAAAGCATTTGTTTATATAAAGACTGGTTTGGTGTGTGGTTTTTTTTTTTTTTTTTTTTTTTCCCAGGGAGTATGGAAACTTGCAGCTCAACGGCACATCTTTGAACGACATCGTAAAGGTGGGGCGGGTGACCTCTGTGACGGTGTCTCCGGTTGTAGAAAACAAGGTTGCTCTGCAGTTTGGGGACTTTACCCAGACATGGACCATAACAATCAGCCCACGTAAGGAACCAGAGTACATGAGCATGTTTATCAACCTACAGGGGCTGGTCATAAAATTAGAATATCATGAAAAAGTAGATTGATTTCAGTAATTCCATTTAAAAAGTGAAACTTGTATATTATATTCATACATTACATACAAACTCATATATTTCAGATGTTTATTTTGTTTAATTTTGATGATTACAAATGACAACAAATGAAAATTTCAAATTCATCATATCAGAAAATTAGAATATTACTGAAGACCAATAAAAACAAAGGATTTATAGAAATGTTGGCCAACTGAAAAGTATGAACATGAAAAGTATGAGCATGTACAGCACTCAGTATTTAGTTGGGCCTCCTTTGGCCTGTATTACTGCAGCAATGCGGCGTGGCATGGAGTCGATCAGTCTGTGGCACTGCTCAGGTGTTATGATAGCCCAGGTTGCTCTAATAGTGGCTTTTAGCTCTTCTGAATTGTTGGGTCTGGTGTATTGCATCTTCTTCTTCACAATACCCCATAGATTTTCTATGGGGTTAAGGTCAGGAGAGTTTGCTGGCCAATTAAGAACAGGGATACCATGGTCCTTCAACCAGGTACTGGTAGCTTTGGCACTGTGTGCAGGTGCCAAGTCCTGTTGGAAAATGAAATCTGCATCTCCAAAAAGTTGGTCAGCTGCAGGAAGCATGAAGTGCTCTAAAACTTCCTGGTATGTGGCTGCGTTGACCCTGGACCTCAGAAAACACAATGGACCAACACCAGCAGATGACATGGCACCCCAAACCATCACTGACTGTGGAAACTTTACACTGGACTTCAAGCAACGTGGATGAAGTGCCTCTCTTCTTTTCCTCCAGACTCTGGGACCTTGATTTCCAAAGGAAATGCAAAATTTACTTTCATCAGAGAACATGACTTTGGACCACTCACCAGCAGTCCAGTCCTGTTTCTCTTTAGCCCAGGCAAGACGCTTCTGACGCTGTCTGTGGTTCAAGAGTGGCTTGACACAAGGAATGCGACAGCAGAAACCCATGTCTTTCATACGTCTGTGTGTGGTGGTTCTTGAAGCACTCACTCCAGCTGCAGTCCACTCTTTGTGAATCTCCCCCACATTTTTGAAGGGGTTTTGTTTCACAATCCTCTCCAGGGTGCGGTTATCTCTCTTGCTTGTACACTTTTTTCGACCACATCTTTTCCTTCCCTTCGCCTCTCTATTAATGTGCTTGGACACTGAGCTCTGTGAACAGCCAGCCTCTTTAGCGATGACCTTTTGTGTCTTGCCCTCCTTGTGCAAGGTGTCGATGGTCGTCTTTTGGACAACTGTCAAGTCAGCAGTCTTCCCCATGATTGTGTAGCCTATAGAACTAGACTGAAAGACCATTTAAAGGCTTTTGCAGGTGTTTTGAGTTAATTAGCTGATTAGAGTGTGGCACCAGGGGCCATCAATTTTGAACCTTTTCACAATATTCTAATTTTCTGATATGATGAATTTGAGATTTTCATTTGTTGTCATTTGTAATCATCAAAATTAAACAAAATAAACATCTGAAATATATGAGTTTGTATGTAATGTATGAATATAATATACAAGTTTCACTTTTTAAATGGAATTACTGAAATCAATCTACTTTTTCATGATATTCTAATTTTATGACCAGCACCTGTATTTGACCCTGTTAGGACCTTTTCTCTCTCACCCTAAGGCACGAAGGTGATCAAAATCAAAGGCAGGCACAAACCTGAGGAGAAGCCAACAAAGGCAACAAAGGTATTGCTGATATGAAATTGCTTCTTTTAGCTCCAAATAAACATGTCTATATAAAGAATTTCTCCACTGTTTTGTTCCAGGGCCTTCTGGAGATGCTTGATCCCTCTGAGGTGTTTGCATGTGAAAGTGGAGCAATGTTTCTGCACCAGGAGGAGAACTTCTTCCTTGCTGTTGGTATGATGAACTTTTCAGGTTTGGGAGATTGGCTTTAGGATTTAATTAATCATCATCTCTGAAGCTAGAATTCCCTAAAAATAAAGTTTATATGTCGCCTTGCAAATCAGCCTCAACTGGATATTTCTATTTTCCCCTTTAAGGTAATAAGAAGTAAAAAGGAAGATTAGGAAGAAAACAGTAACTGTTGAAGGCTTTAAGACAGAGGTTCCCAAACTTTTCACCCTTTTACCCTAAAAAAATTAGAGCCGCAATCCAGCGACCCAATAAAATACATAATTATTCATTTATAAAATGCATTTGTTTCTAAAATATAATTAATATAATTTTTAAATATCAGGGCATTATATTGTGCCTTTTATAATTTAATGGTATCTTTACTGTAGTATTTAAAATAATATAAATTACATTTGGTTTAATTATTCACCTGCTTTAACGAATGACCATACGATGACATCTAGTGGAAAAGTCATGTTGAGGGACTTTGTTTTCCAAGTTTGAAGATGTTTCGCTTCCCATCCAGGAAGATTTTTTTTAATTCAAAATGTCTGGAGTAGCGTTTGAGTTCCAGGCTTTTTTTATGCTCTTTTTTGCTATATACACTCTATTTATATTGTCTATTTTATTTTTATCTTTAATGGCATCTTGCTTTAACTCTTTTTACTCTATATAAGCTGGTGGTTAATAAGGCATCTCGAAGCGTTTCCACCCATTGCCAAACTATTGATACTGTTATGTCTCACAGAATACTGACACCTGCTGGACATGGCAGGTTATTTTACAGATTAAACTGAATTGATTTGATCACCTAGTACAATGATATAATTTAAATTATTGAAGGTTATATTGTATTATTTCATATCTGTTTAAATTTAGAATATATTTGATATTTTTAGATGCAGCCAATAAATAATGTTAATATATTATAACAGGAAAAGTTAGGGGAAAATGTGAATGATGCTTGTTGACTAGAAGTTTAAAGCATATTTTTTTTAAACAATAAGTACAGAAAAAACATTAAATAAACTAAGAGTCAATTTGAAATTAACTTTATTTTAGATTAGTTGAGTGATAAGTGGGAGGAAAAGTATGACGCGAGAAAATTAAAATGAAAACGCCACGGCTGAAACGTTCCCATTGCTTTTAGGTTGCTCCAAAATTCTTCATAATTTAATGATAAACTGCAAAAGATGACATTTAGTTTTTAGCAGATGCATCATGTTTTTAAACACAGTTTAGTCTGTTGAAAGCAACTCCAATATCCGTCACATGACTTTGCTGAAAATATATACACACCAATGCAGTGTTGCTCTATGGGCTCGACGCTGCACCCAATCATCGGTGTTGCTGAATCCATCGCTAATATAAGCTACTGGAACCAGAATTTCCCTGAAGGGATAAAATTGAGTCCAAGTCTATAGAGTGGCCCAAACAAAAGCCTTATGGCTTAGAAAACATGCAAATTGAACAGAAAAAAACAGGTCCAACCCTTAGTAACGAGGAGTCGTTAAGGTCGATTTTAACCACTCCCCATTACTAAGGGGTGGACCTGTTTTTACAGTTTAATTTGCTTGTTTTCTAAGCCATAAAAAGTTTTTTGTTTGGGCTACTCTATAAGCCTGGAACTCAATGCTACTGCAGACATTTTGAATTGAGAAAGCTTCCTAGAAGAGAAGTGGTATAAGTTTTTTTAACTTTGCTAGAATAGCTATGACCTGGAAGACTGAAAATCTCCACCAGCATGTTAAGGGTTTGCTATATGCAGATCTGTTTCTCAAGTCTTTCATTTTTATTTAAAATTCTTTTCCAATTTTACATAAAATCTCCCTCCAAATATGTTGTTTGGTCGTAGCGATGATGGATGTCATTAGCTTTGAACTGGATGAGTTTATTTTCCTCCATCCATTCTAATTAAACTATTGGATGACTTGTTTCTCTTCTCTGAGGTCACACGACTCGTTTCCCCATCAAGCTGGAGTCCAGGAGTCCTTTCATGTTACTGGTGTCCTGGATGGTGCACAGTCCAACCGTTCGCCATCCTCACAATGTGACCCTTTTCCACAATGAGATCGGATCCTATCATCCCTACATGGAGGACATCACCTCTAAGAACCAGTACCGCTTCACCGCCTTAGACCCATGCAACAGCTACATGGTCTGTGTGGAGATTTCAAACTCTCACTCCTTCACATGCCTCTCTACTATTACAGGTATAAACACCTAGACTTTATTTCTGTGTAGAAGTCATACATTAGATGATCTTATAATCCCCCCCCCCCCCCCCCCCCCCCCCCCCCGAGTAGACCCAGATGTTCCGAAGTATTTTGATGTGACGTCATGGAACAGCAGCAGCATATCGTTGGCGTGGGACTGCCCTGAAAACCTGAAGTACTCGTCCTTCTTCCTCACCATCTTCTACCTTAACGGTACGGACCATGTCACTGAGGAGGCGGAGCTGTGGCTGACGGATGACAGCTTCACGTTCACCATGTCTGAGCTGCAGCCCTGCGTCAGGCTCAGGTTTGGCCTGCAGACTGTCTGCCAGGCAGGGTTGGAGTCCCGCTACAGCAGGATGGTGGAGAACGAAGGAAACTCTGGTAGGTTTGCTCTTCGTCCACCTTAAAATCCATGGTTTCAGGGTTTATGATGCTGCTACTTTGGGCATTTCTGCTCATGGAAGCATCGTTGAGGTTTTCGAAGTTTATCAGTAAAAACTGGAGCTTTTTATAAAAAAAAATTTCTAGTCCCAAAATTATTAGACCTACTTATATATATTCTTTTCTTTGTAATACTGCTCTTCATTTGCTTTTACCACCTTTAGTTTGAGACAAAAAAGCTCCAAATATTTAAAGGAAATGCAGACAATGTAACTGATTCAACTTTTTAATCCAGTTTTGTTGCTCCTGTTCCTTTTCAATAACTCAAGTTATGGGGTAAGCTTTGTTCTATTATAGTTGCAAAGTTCACGTTTTTTTACATAGAAATTTCAAATGGAAAGTGCTGCTTTAATGTTCTTTAATAACTCATGTAGCTTACTATGATCATGTGTTTAATAATGCGGTTTATATTGGTGTGTTAACCTCTGATGTTCACAGTGGTCCTTGGTGAACTTCAGGGGCTTCAGCATTTCCCCAGACACATTAAAATCAGAGGGAACAATAATGGAACAAAATTCACTCCATACTAGCCCCTCTGATATTCAGAGTAAAGAATGAATTAAAGGAAAAAGCTCTCCTTTCATTTTCTATATAGTTACACTACCAAGTATTAATTCGTTACGGTCAAACTTTGTAGTGGCCCGAGTCTAGTATATGTTTTTCATAAAGTTGACTTGGTTACTATGACAACTGACCCAAACTTGGAGCTGACTAAGTCCAAACTGTCTTTAAGCGGCTGCCGTAGTTCTTTAAGTAAGAATTTAGTCAGGAAGAATCTAGTGTAGCCAAAATAGTAATAAGGAAAAATTAAATAGTTTTAATCATTTCTTTGATTGCTATATTGTCGCCGTCTTACCACTTACAAGTTTATTAAAGATGTCATTTATTAATTTGATCCGGTATTTTATTTTATTACAAACTTCATCAGCCTTCTTTCTAAAAGGAAAAAAAGCTGACATAATCCTATTGTTTAACAAAGGTAAATGTTGACTTTTTTTTTTTTTTTTTAACAGCAGTTTTTGAAAAGGAAAGTTTTATTTTGAGTTTTCAAAGCTGAAGGTTTAGAAATGGGATCCTTGGGAGTGAAGCTGACCTTTATAGTTCCTACAGTAACTTTTAAACAACTACAAAATGATACCGATATTGTTTAATCTCTACTGATGATCTTTATACATGTTAAAATACACTATATCCATGTGGAAATGATATTTTATGTAATTGTGATCACATAAAAATTGCTCCTTTAATAAGCAACATAGAATCTGTGAATTCATATAAAAAGATGTACCCATGAAATAACCTTGCATATGTTTAACTAACCTGCTTTTAATCTTTTTAATGGTTAAAATGTCATTGATTTCCAACAGAAATTAGCCTTTTTTTATGTGTGTTTGGGAGGATAAATGTTTTAAAGTCTTTGTTAAAATCTAACCAGTTTGCTGCTTTCTTGCCAGACTTCTCCAGGATTTATTGGTTGCGTCAGACCTCGACTGGCTCCAGAAACTACACCCTGAGCTGGGAGGTGAGGAACACCTCCTCCATCTCCATGTTTAGGGTTTACCATCAGGGGGCGCTGCAGGACACCACTCTTCTGACCACACACACCGTGGCAGGGCTGCTGCCATGCCAGACGTACCAAGCCAAGGTGGCGGCGGTGTGCGGCGACAACGTCCTCATGAGTGTTGGAACAGTCGTGGCGCGCACAGGTAACTCGCACCTGACGTCTTCATTTCTCTAATTCCTGCTTCTTATAAATGGGGGTTATCTGTGTTCAGGACCTGGGGGGGTGTCTGAGCTCAGGTACCGCTCCAGTGATTCTACGGCCCTGTGGGCGCCCAGCATCTCCGGACAGCAGGATGTGGTTTACCTTTACCAGCTCTCCCTGGAGAGCGGCTCTGCCGTGGAGAGCAGCAGGGTTTCCGACTCAGAGCTGCCTCTTCCAGGGCTGGAGGCGGGGAAACCCTACATCCTGGACGTGTGGGAGGAGTGCCACGGTCTGTGGGAGTCAGAACCTTCTCGTTTGTATTTCAAAGGAGCCAATCTGACTTCTGGCGTCGACGTGAGGGGTGTTGTACCCCTTCAGACCAATGGTCAGTATGAGCTATCACTAACTCTGTCAATGTTTTCTGGGAAGTAAATCCTGCCTTTATGTGGATGTTGGGGGGGCCTCTGCAGAGCTGCAGTCCGATTTTGACAGCATCGGTCTGAGGGTGGTGGTTCCCTGGTCTCCGACAGATAATCTACAGGATGATTCTTTAGAATCCAGAGAGGAAATGGTGCAGATTCTTAAAGCTAAGGTCAGGAACTCTTCAAAACTGCAATAATCAGGTGAAATAATTCTGCTGTAATTGAGTGCTGGCCTCCTTTAGTTGGAGGAACTGCTGAAGGACTTCGATCAGCCGGCCCACATTGAGCTGGATTCCTTGAAACCAGCGGACGAGCAAGGAAAGACGGTGCTGCTGTTTAAGTCCTTCGACGCCTCCAACTCCCAAGAAGACGTTGCCTTGCCGGTCGACGATCAGCTCGCCCACATCCGTTCACTCAATAGGCCTGAGATCAGTGTGAGGAACGGGGTCATTTACGTGGACGGTGAGCGGCTCGTTTCGGTCGGATGTTTGAGAACAAGTCCTGAGTCACGCCGTTTATAATGCTCTCTTTGTGTTTGGGCTCCAGACTCGTGTGCTTCCCAGAAACCCATCTGCCCGCCTCATTCTGTATGCATCAACCAGCTGGGCTCGTACTCCTGCGTTTGTGCAGACGGTTACTATGACGTCGGCTCTTTACTGGACCTGCCTGCAGCCTCACATCCGGTCTGCAAAGGTACAGAACTCATCAGCGGGTTTGAATTAGAAACTGACACGGAAGTGGATTTTCACTCCTGTCCCGTGACACTCCTGGTGAAATTACTCCAACTCCCGTCCCGCTCCCATTCAGAATGACTCCCGCTCCTGCACCACTCCCATTCTCGTTGTCTTCAATAAGATTTCTGCCAATACATTGAATCTGAATTTCTCTGAAGGGTCAGTTAAGTTCCTGTTTCTAACTGTAGTAGTTAGTAGTGTTGGTCCCTCCGTTGTTGTTTTTGAGCATTGGTGAAAAACTCAGAGCGGAAGCACTGTTGGTTTTTGGGTCGTGTAGTTTTTTTTGACTCATTATAGTGTAGGCTTTAAGGAAAAAAACTACAAAATGGCGCCAGTACTAGATTTTTTTTTCTTTCTATTTGATTTTATTTTTTGGCATCTATCCGAGTTTTTTTTTTTGTTATTATTGTTTTGCTCCCGCTCCCGTCTGCTCCCGTTAATGTTTAATCCTGTACCGTCCCAATCACGTGATCGTTACTAATACTGACTCCCATCCCACGGGAATCCCGTGACCCGTGGGATTCCGAAAAAAATGTCAGTCTCTAGTTTGAATTTACATAATCGGAACACAGAAGTAACGTTAGCTGCGATCTATAAAGGAAAACTGCTTTATTTGATTCATAAATTAGATTAGTTGTATGAAGTGTTTTATAAATGAGAACTCGGTTTCTTTTATTTGACAAATCCTCTTTTTCTCTGATGCACTTGATTTGTTCAAATTAGGAAAGCTAGAAACCAAGGTAACCCTTAACTGTTGGCCTTTTTCTAATTTTAAAGGTTTATGCTAATGTTGCTATAAAATATTTTAGAAGTGTGAGTAGAATATGATTCTTTGCTGCAGCTTTTAATTGGAGCTTCACTGCTGATCAGTTTCATGCTCCTCCTTGCTTTATATGCCATGGTGGTAGAGCCTCCAGTTTATAACCCTGATCGTCTGGGAATCACAGTGATGCTGCTTTATCATTGATCAAAGCTGTTTACTTTTACATATCAATACTGCGCCAATCATTAGTGTTTCTAATTGAACCTGCTCTGAAATGAAATGGATCTCTGCAGAAAAATAAATCTCATCTCTTGATTTTTAAACAGATAAAGGGCTTTTCAGCCAGTGTCTGGATAAGGTGATGACGGGTGGAATAGCAAAGGCCTACCTGGCTTCTCTTTTTGGGGGAAAGTTTGAGGTGAAACTGAACGACGGCCGATGTCCTGTGAATGAAACGGACATCCTGTACTACTTCAAAACCTCACGAAACCCACTCGAGTGTGGAATAGAGAAACAGGTGAGCGGTGGATTTCAGAGCTGGAAATGCAAGCTTCTGTTAAAATTAAATGTCCACCCCGGGGGGGGGGGGGGGTTATTTATTAAATATCCAGACTGTCATGTTGTTCTGTGAACCGAAGTTCAACTGGCTGTGTGTGAGAACAGTAAATGAAATTAAGACTTTAGCTCAAATCGTGGGCAAATGGGTAACTCTGCACACATATGGAATAACTTTCATTCCAAAAAATGAGTTTAACTAAAATCATTCAGCTCAAAGTCAAACATTTCAGTTAAACTTGATTAAACTAGAGGTTTTTTTTATATACTCTCTTGGGTGTTAAACATAAAGTTAGACCCAAACCCATTGACAGCTCTGTTCGGGGTCATGGGAGGGGAGAAAAATTTAATTTGGGAAAACGCTTTTTATCCCTTTTCTCCCTTCTGGCTCGACGAGCGCTTCTGCTCAGGTGGAAGGATGCTTTCCTTCCCATCCATGCTCAATGGCTGGGGGATATCATGTCCTGTCTAAAATTGGACATTCACTACAGCCTTCAAATAAGTTTTCAGAAGGTGTGGGGCCCCTTTTTGAAAGAATTCAAGACCCTTTAAAGGTTTGGCCCTTGAATACAGCTCAGCCATGCTGCACATTTATTACACACTCTGAGGTTTAGGTCTAACAGTGATTTTATTTCTTTTTTTTATGTAAATAAATATGACTAGTAACCTGGCAATGACATGGAAGGGATTATTTTGCAAACTGTTAAATTTCCTTTCTTCCCTTTCATGTCTCTGTAGCGACTATTCAGCACTGCACATTTGTTATCATGTGAAATTATAAATAAAAAAATTTCGACTAAACTTGATTAACTAGTGGAACGCTACTAAACTAAGCTGCTATGTACACATAGAAAAAGGGGATAAAAATGGTTGAAAACCATAATCGATAAACAATTGACCAGGTTTTATATTTGAGAACAAAGTTTATAATATTGAAGAGCTTGTAATATGATCAAAGTAGCTTTTAACTAATATAGAGCAACTGGAATGTTGCCTATTAATCAGCTATTAAGTCCACTCTAGGACAGGATCTCCCCTCTGCTCCAGAGCAGCAATAACCAGCTGGTCAGTCTATAAAAAATACCCATGGAGGTCTGAGACTATGACCCTGATTGGATAACATGCAAAAATCCTTCACTTCCACTGAGGCTGTCTCTTATGGGGTCTATGGAGCTGGGGCAGGTTGTGAAGCTGGCTGCTCGGTGCTGATTGGTAGAACATCCTTATTGACAGTGTGCAGACAGGAAGGTTTTTCTCACGAGACACAGATGAGAGGAAAAAGTGATTTTTAAACAGTGTCCTGTCTTGCAATAAGAATAATTGTCTTAATGCCAAAAATGAGCCCAACAGATTTTGCTTTCACAAGTGGAGCAGTACGGCTATCGCCATAGTGTTTCGCTTGATTAATACATTTAAATAGCTTTATTATAATTCATGCAGGGAGTATTACAGATTTTATGGAAACTGCAATGTGAGTAAAACAGAAAAGGAAAAAGAGGAAAGAGGAGATACTGTAAAAGGGACTAATTATTCAAGACAGAACAGTCGTCTTGTGCTGAACTTCTTTGTTTCTGGAGTTTCTTTCAGAGCAGCTATTTTCACCCAATGTACACTCGACATTGTAAATATATTAGAAAATACCAGCGTTATTGCAGCACTTGCATTTCATTGAAGCTTTGTCCCTTTGTTTCTTTATGTTTTGATTTAATTAACACCTTCCCTATTTCAGGGGAAGACCAGCAGTTAAAATCTTCAAAAACTCAGGCTGTAGCTGAAAACTCTCCCTAAATTTGCCACACCTGTAACTCTGATCTCTATTTTGGAAAAGTTGTTTCTAGGATTCAGCAGCTTAGCAAGTCAGGCCTGCAGCAGGGAAGCTGTCCTTTCCTGCTCGACTGCTATAGTCTCTGGCATTTCAAGGTTTCCTCTAAACTCTGAGAGAAATGTTGCAGAATAATCTGTTTTTGCAGAAATCTGGTTCGGAAATCGGCCACAATGTCGACTTAGCCTCTGACTGGTCTGCAGATTCTGGTCCTTGAATTCCATCATGGTGTCTCCCTGGTGTCAGCCTCAGGAGAGATTCACAGAAAAGAGTCTGACTTGATTCTTTGTCCCCAAGCACAGTGAGGGGGCAGGATCACATGTCCCTGTGAGAGGAGACATCTGCTGGTCTAAACTAGTCTGCCATCAGGTTCCAAGACACCATGGTATGGAGTTGATTTTGTTCCATTACGGTTGCAAGCAAAGGGCACCTTTTGTCAATCAAAATAATACAAATAAAAAAAAAAAAAGAAAAACAAAGACAGGAAAACTACCTAATGAAAAAAATGGTTTTGAGAGGAACTTATTTTTGCAAATGCCACTTTTTCCAATATGTAAATATGTGGGGGCGGGTTACCTTTGGAGAAATCGGAACACTTATTTCTATCAGTCTATATGGACTCAGAAAATACTATCAGTCAAGCCCATATGTTTGTTATATACAGCTTGTAGTTTGAGAAACTCAACCTGAAAAACAGCCAAATCAAAAAAAAAATAAGATTGTAAATCTCAATCTAAGAGAGTAATGAAAACACAAAATATGAAAAATATTGATTTAAATTTAATAAAAATAAAGATTATTTAAAATTAAACATAATAAAATTAGATATTTTAAAGTATAAAATCTGATTGGTAAAAGCAAGTTTACTCAATACTTTTTTTCTTTAGTGCAGTTTTTTTTTTTTATTCCTGGATTTTATTCTCTTTAAATTGCCATTTGCAAAAGTTGTTCTCTGCTTGCAATAATGGAACAAAATGAATTCCACACCAAGGGAGATGGCTTTATTTTTTCACATTGCAGCGTTGGCAGGGAACCTCGGGACTGAACCTACAAGTTACAGGTCTAGCACCTCTAGTGGTTAGGAATGTTTCTTAAACTTCATGCAAATTGTCCACTGATGAAAGGTGTTTTTAGTAAAGCTGCAAAATCAATTAGGATTCTATAGTTTAAAAGGAACCATGTGTGTTACAGGTGAACAAAACTCACATCGTTCTCCAGAACTTCCTGAGCATCAGTCTGACTAAAGAGCACACGATCAGCCGGCGGGATCTCAAAGTTGTCTGGAAGTGCATCTACCCTCGACATTATCTCCAAAACGCTCAAGTTGGTGCTGATATGGAATGGTAAGGGAAAGGTATGAGTGTTAACAATTTTAAAATGTGATCTTGTTTGAATTTTTTTTATTTGGTTTCAGGCTGTCCTCTCTGTCCTTTGTGGAGTTTAACTCCTCAGTGCAGCTGGGATTGAGCATGCACTTGTTTAAGGATTCCTCCTACACCCAGGCTTACATGGAGCCTGTTGAGCTGGGACATGAGGACACCTTGTTCTTCCAGGTCGCCCTTCAGGCCAACAGGTCGTTTGCCTCAGAGGTCTTGCTGCGGACGGAGTCTTGCTGGGCCACAGAGAGCCCAGACCCACAGGATGCGGTCCAGGCATCTTTTCTTGAAGATGGGTAATTTCTCTCTCTAGTTTTTGGGCCAATAATGATCAGTGGTTCGAAATGGCTAAATCCAGCCTGAACACCTGTCATTAATTCATTTGTAGACCCCCAACTTCCCACTTGTAGAGCCCTGGCTCTTTGTGGTGTTCATTTACCCACACATCTCACTGCTTTGGTTAAAGCAGAAAGTGGAAAAAGAAATTCAATAAAAATGGGGGATTTTGATGCATTGATTTTTCATGCACAAAATTCCTTGATTTCATTCATTTTGTTCACATTAAAAATATATATATACTCTGATTACAGCGACTATATGGGCTGAGAATTAAATAACCCCATCATGACAGGTTTATTTGCATCAGGATTTATTCAGAATAAAGTGTTAAAACAGGAAGTGTTCAAATGCTGTCTGGATGGAAAAAAATGGAAAAGTATTTTTGTTCTGAACACAAAGAATCAACCACACCGGCTTCTGAGAGCAGTTAAAACATTAGTTTCTGTAACCAAGCTACACTACAGCCAACTGCATTAGTGGCAGTAACTGGGGATTTTAATCAGACCTCACTCTCTGCTACAATGCAAACATTTCAACAGTTTACAGCTTTTGTACCACAGAACATAATACCTTGCACTTGTTTTATGCAAATGGATTTAAAGTCCGATCTGCTAGGAAATCTGAACAGTGTTTTTCTATGCTTTGAGTATTAGTCCCTTTTTATAAGAGTCAACCTGCATTAAAAGTAACTTTAAGATGGTCACAGGAGGCTGAAGAAGCGTTTTCTCACAGGATTGCCCTGTATAGTTCTATAGCCCCATCAACCAGCTCTCTGCCCCTGTTAAGTAAAAGCCTTCCCACAACTAGATTCTTTCTATTGCAGAAACAAGTTTGGTTTTCTTTAAGCCACAGAGCTTTGCATGTTTACAATGACTCCTTGGTTGCAAGAGTCGAACTTGAGTTAGAATGGATTTCTTGCATTTTCTGGATGCCTCTTTATGCTCTCCTTGCCTTGACAGTCTTAAAGGCTTACAGATACTCTTTCTATCATCAACTGTTAAAAACTGCTCCGTGAGATGCTCAAATTTAACCATAATTGAAATTTCCCCTCAATTCCCTCCCAAATCTGTCTGCTGTTCTTTATCCTAGTGTTAATCTCAGAACGGCTGCTTAAAGTCTGTTTTCATTCTATACAGACCAACTAGTTGGTTGCATTAGACTCAAAAGTCACCGGTTTTTAATATCTCCTAATCCTTTGAATATATAAATGCCTTTAGTTGGCACAGCTTTTAAGTATGATGTATGTTTTTCTTCAGTTGTCCCACTGACGACACGTTCCAGTGGCTCTCTGTTAACGGCCTGCAGCAGAGCAGCAGGTTTTCCATCCAGATGTTCCACATGCCCAAAGGCCTGCCGCTCTACTTCCACTGTCTGACCAACATTTGTGGGCAAACTGAAGGCTGCACGAAGGTAAAACCTTCCAACAGCATCAAATCCTGCCAGCTTAGATTATAGACTTGATTCTTAAAATGTCTATTCTTCTAATGAAACATCTCCTACTAAATACGTTTTGATCTTTCTACATCCTTGATTTTATCTCGTGTATTAAAACCTCTATGGAATGTAATCAGTATAATCTGGTATAGGAACATAATTAAATGCAGATGAATACTTAATTTCTTAGCCACCAGGCCAGTTAAAGACAAACATGCTTTGCATTTTAGTAAAAATGAAGATGTGTTTATGAAGATGGGTTTATATAAACCACAGATAAAGGCAGGGCCATTTATCCTAACCTGCATGACCTGGAATGAGTAAAAACATAAATCTAATCTCTAACATTAAATTATGTTATTGAAAACATGATGGTAGAAAAAAATTTGTACTGAAATCCAGTCAATATGTTTAAAAATTTTAATTCCTTTTTTTAATTCCTGAAAGTTGGACGTCAGATCTGTGAATATCAGTACACAGGAGGAGAGCTTGTTAGGGTTGCAAGTTGGAAAACCATCGGCTAACTGCGGCTAGTTGGGACATGCTAGCTCCGGTGTGTTTAAACAGTAAAGGATGAAGCTCAGGATTGACAATTCTGTCTGCCTCACTATTAGCATTACAGCCATAGAGGGAATTTGTTCCATTAGTTTCGCAAGCAAAGTGTTATAAACACTTAAATCAAAATTTCAAAAAGAATTAAACTTTGAAAGACCTAATTAAAAAAGGTTTAGAGTAAATTTTGTCCTTTTTTTTATATATATATTTTATCAACTTTTTCCTGCTTTTATTTATTTTTTTACACTTTAGTTATTTAAAAATGTGTTCTTACAAATATTTTTTATTCAAATGTTTCAGATTTTTACAAATTGTAAACTTCATATTTTTTCCAGATCACATTGTCTTTAACTTTCAGAAGTTAAAGACATTTTCTAAAAATCAATCTCAAAATGAGAAATTTCTAAATAAGTGGAAAAAAATAAACCTTTGAAAATCTTGCAACCTAAAACAGAAAAGGGGGGGGGGGGGGGGGGGTAAAATAGTTGCTTTCTCAGATTCTATTCTTTATATTCCATTTATTTTTAAAAGTTTATTTATTTTAAGTTTAATTTCTGGATAAGAATAGTATTGATAACATAATACAATAGAATAGAAAATATGTTTATTGTCCCACAAAGTGGAAATTCTGGTGTTTACAGCAGCAAAAAAAAATTTTTTACTTTCACTATTATGTTATTCTCATACATTTTTCTCATACAAGGTCCTTATTTGTGTGACCATTTTTTTTCTATAAACAAATACTGATACTGTAAGCAAAATAAATACTGTACACCCAGGGAATAAATAACCAATATACAGCTATGGACATTTTTGCATTAATGGATATTTGAAAATCAGAGATGTGCAAAGTGACAGCAGCATGTTATTTAACTAAGATTATTTTAAAGCAGAGCAGCAGTATGAAGGAACAACTAAGCAGCTTTGGAACAATTTTTCCTTCATACAGGTTATATGGCCCAAAACTAGAAGTACAGCTGAAGCAAAACTTCTCCCTATTTATTTAAACAATCTTTCAGTATCTGATCCTTAACATGGCAGCTAACATTTAGGGGGGGTAACCATATCACAATCAAACTTTTTATTTTTATTTGAAATTTCTCAATTGTTGTGTTTTTGCTTCTTGAGTCAAAGAACATAAGCTTTTTTTCTTTTAATTTCAGTGAAATAAAACAAATTATTTGGAAGTTTCTTGAATATTTTGCATAATTAAAGCTGTATTTTAATGCAGAGCTGTGCCGGCCAGCAGCGTCTAAAAAGGTCAGCGGTTGGAACGGACCGACTGGAGAACCAAGCTGCTGTTGTGTCTGCTGGGCCACTAAGAGTCAACATGAGGATGAAGTCCATCCATCCGTCTGGCCGTGAGTTTGTTCAGATTAAAGAAAAGCTGCAGCAGAAGCACCTGGTTTTAGTTCAATAAATGCATGAATGTTTTTGATGTCTACAAACATCTTTGCATGAGTAAAATAACAACTTTCTCTTTCAGGGGGAGAACAAATGAGCGCGGTTGTTATCATTGCTGCATCAATAAGCTTCTTGGGAATCTCTATCCTCTCTCTGAGCGCAATCAAAGCAGTCATGGTGTATTACGAGAAGCTACGGCTGCAATAAACACTTTGAGACCCCCTCAGAAGCTCTTTTGTGTTCATGTAACCATGGAAACGTCTCCACCACAGATCAAAACAAATAATTATCAGCGCTGTTTGAGAATTAGAGGACAGGAAGACCACAGAAAGAAAAGATAAATAGGAAAGATGTCCTGATATTTTCCACGCTGGTTTATTTTCAAAGCGTTAAGTGGTGAACGGGACTGAATTTTATGGTCATTCTGTTCATGTTTTCACTCTGACAAGTCGGAAAAATCCTGAAGTTCATTTAAAAATGTTAGAAGAAATGAGACATTGGAAAAGTCGATATATGAAGTTAAAGGAAAATACAAATGGTTTTTGAAATGTCTGATTTTCTGCTTTACTCTGATGCTTCATTGTATAATCTGGATTTACAGAACAGTCCAGATATGTGATGAATTCCAAATGTGCAAATCTGGTAGAAACACTGCAAAGGGCCGCGGTAGCATTAAAAGCCTGTTAACCTGATTTTCCCAGTTTGTTTTTGCTAGTTGTCCTGTAGAACCTTTCCTGGCCCCTGTACTAAAGACCTAATAATATATTAGTTTATATGTAACGTATGCTTCTGAAGAGACTGATGGTCTCGGCTCCAGAGTCCCGAGGGCCTGTGTAGAGCAGCTCTGTGGGATTCTACAGCACCTCTTCAACCTTAGTCTGACCCAGGAGGCAGTTCCAGTGATGTGGAAGACCTCCTGCCTTGGTCCAGAGCCAAATAAGACTATAGACCTGTTGCTCTGACATCCCACATCATGAAAGTCCTGGAGAGACTTCTGTTAGTTCACCTCAGCAAGCAAACAAGACCTCCTGCAGTTTGCTCATCGCTGTGGCATTAATGAGCCATCATACACCTGCTTCAGTAAACACACTGTCATGTAGACGAGGCAGACGGCTTTTTAATCTAGTAGTCAGGAGCACCACAGGGCGGTACTTTACCATTGCTTTTTAACCTGTACTTTCAGTCCTGTTACCTGCTGAAATACTGCAGGTAACCCTGCAGTCATTGGGTGCTGCAAACTGGCAGCATAGCTGTAGCAAACTGGTTTCTTGGACAAATGTCCTGGTTTTAAATTTGAATGGTTTTAACCTTAATTTAAAAATTAAGGAAATAAAATGAATCTATGTTTGAGGTTACTGGTGAACCAGTTTTGTGTAACATTTATTTAGATTTTAAAAGGATTTACTAGAAATGTCAGAATGATGGCATAAAATCATGAATTAATTAAATCATTTAAAAAGTTTGGGTCTAATTGTTAATTTATACCATCCATTTTTTTGTTGGAGCAGATTAGTTTTTTTTCCTTAAAATTCAGAGGAAAAGTTTGAAATTATTGTAGATTTTCTGTGATCTATATGAGGTAACAGCTGTTCTTACATTAAATTATGCCAATATTTTGTTTTTGGTCACTCGCCTTAGATATTATTAAACAAATTTTAAAGGCCTGGTTTAATTTTGCCACAACTATAATTAGTTGACTTATAGCCTCTAACAATTCCTCTCAGGTAAAGGGACTGAATGTATTGTTCAGACTTGCTTAAAAGTTGCTTAAGATAAACCTGTTATATTTTGCACTAGTTGTGTCCATTTATTTTACCCATATACTGAATTTGGATGTTATTTTTTTCTGCTTTATGCAGTGTAGCAGTGCTGCCTCAGCATGATGCTATTTTAGTATTCCATTTTGAAAGGTCTACCTTCTCTCCTCTAAATAAACTGATAGTTATGATACTCCAAATAATATTTTTTGGATAGCATTATGAAGGGGTTTTGCTTAAAAGAAAAGTGTGTATAATTTTTATTTTTTTTGCCTTTTGCAAGTTTTATGAAGTGCTGTATGTGGAGGTTTGGCGCCCCCTGCTGGCTGGTAACAGTATGGAGGCTATGTAATGCGCTTTATGCAGGACTGAATTAAATTTTATCCTGTCCCGTGATTTAGTTCCTGCAATTTGATTTCTTTGAAGGCTAGTAGAAGGGGGGGGTTCCATTATTATAAACATGTTTTCTTTTGTAAGTTTTTTTGTTTTGTTTTAACAGTTATAAACAAAAAATACTTAATCTCCATATATCCATTACTCAACCATCAGCCATTACTTCATTAGAGAAGTAAAACTGCTTTGTGTCAAAACAAACAGCCTAGAGGAATCTACTATAAAGCAAACGTCTTTGTGTAACAAAAAATGCAAAACTTCTTGACTATAGACGACATTAGTGAAATGAGATATCAGGAAGGTCCATGAATCTGATCTAGGGAGCATTTCCCAACCTTTGAGAAAATACACTGAAAGGCTGTGCATGCTGCCATTTTCCATTTAGTGGGCTTGTCTATCACTGACCAAATCATTAACCAGCTCTGGAGAGGAAATAACTGCTGCTTCCTTGTATTTGGTCATTTCAAAAGGAGCAGAAGTGCTGTTCACAGACACATGGTAGAAGTGCCTTTTACACCTACAGGTGCTGGTCATAAAATTAGAATATCATGAAAAAGTAGATTGATTTCAGTAATTCCATTTAAAAAGTGAAACTTGTATATTATATTCATACATTACATACAAACTCATATATTTCAGATGTTTATTTTGTTTAATTTTGATGATTACAAATGACAACAAATGAAAATCTCAAATTCATCATATCAGAAAATTAGAATATTACTGAAGACCAATAAAAACAAAGGATTTATAGAAATGTTGGCCAACTGAAAAGTATGAACATGAAAAGTATGAGCATGTACAGCACTCAGTATTTAGTTGGGCCTCCTTTGGCCTGTATTACTGTATTCATATTGGAAATGAAATCTGCATCTCCAAAAAGTTGGTCAGCTGCAGGAAGCATGAAGTGCTCTAAAACTTCCTGGTATGTGGCTGCGTTGACCCTGGACCTCAGAAAACACAATGGACCAACACCAGCAGATGACATGGCACCCCAAACCATCACTGACTGTGGAAACTTTACACTGGACTTCAAGCAACGTGGATGAAGTGCCTCTCTTCTTTTCCTCCAGACTCTGGGACCTTGATTTCCAAAGGAAATGCAAAATTTACTTTCATCAGAGAACATGACTTTGGACCACTCACCAGCAGTCCAGTCCTGTTTCTCTTTAGCCCAGGCAAGACGCTTCTGACGCTGTCTGTGGTTCAAGAGTGGCTTGACACAAGGAATGCGACAGCAGAAACCCATGTCTTTCATACGTCTGTGTGTGGTGGTTCTTGAAGCACTCACTCCAGCTGCAGTCCACTCTTTGTGAATCTCCCCCACATTTTTGAAGGGGTTTTGTTTCAAAATTCCTCTCCAGGGTGCGGTTATCTCTCTTGCTTGTACACTTTTTTCGACCACATCTTTTCCTTCCCTTCGCCTCTCTATTAATGTGCTTGGACACTGAGCTCTGTGAACAGCCAGCCTCTTCAGCGATGACCTTTTGTGTCTTGCCCTCCTTGTGCAAGGTGTCGATGGTCGTCTTTTGGACAACTGTCAAGTCAGCAGTCTTCCCCATGATTGTGTAGCCTATAGAACTAGACTGAAAGACCATTTAAAGGCTTTTGCAGGTGGTTTGAGTTAATTAGCTGATTAGAGTGTGGCACCAGGGGCCATCAATTTTGAACCTTTTCACAATATTCTAATTTTCTGATATATGATGAATTTGAGATTTTCATTTGTTGTCATTTGTAATCATCAAAATTAAACAAAATAAACATCTGAAATATATGAGTTTGTATGTAATGTATGAATATAATATACAAGTTTCACTTTTTAAATGGAATTACTGAAATCAATCTACTTTTTCATGATATTCTAATTTTATGACCAGCACCTGTACTATTTAGTCAGCTTTTCTTCTGACACAGCATTGTTATTATTACTTGAGGTTTCTTTCAGGTTTGCACTGGATCAGATGTGCTGCAGCAGAAACATGTCTACTGGGAGCCTTATGTAAAACTAAAAACATATATTTTTTCTATGAAACCCTCTTTGACCTGTTGAGTACACAACAATGAAAATGATTAAGTTGAAAAAAATGTGCAATTATCTTTTCTGGATTTGAAGGAAGTTAAGAACTGCTAAAAACACTTTTTGAACTGCAGAGAAAAGGTTAAGTGGAAACAGGAAAATGTCATAAATTTTGTTTAGCAATAGCTGAGCCTGGGAACTTTAACACTGAATAACAAACTCTGGCATTAAGGCAATCAAGGTCTTAATTAGTGCTTTAGATGTAGATCTGGATTCCCTTTTAACCTCCTGGATGATTCATGCTAATTTCATTCGTCCTGATAAAGTGTCTGACCTCTGCTGTGGAAATAGTGTTTTTGTCCACTTTAATACTATCATCTTTCAAGGAGTTTTGACGACTTAAGTATCGATGACAAAAATAAAGGTTGGTGAAAGGTTGCCATAGATTTTCTCCACAATAGCGAGGGAACAACTGAAAGCCGAACCTGGGGCCTGTTTCAATAAGGAAGTTCAACCAACTCTGAGTTAAAACTTGAACTCTGAGTTGACCTATCCTGAGATTGGAAACTCTGAGTTTTGGGTTTCAGAACAGCTGAAATGAGTTAGTTTAATCAACTCTAAATTGACTGACTCTGAGTTAAGCGCGTGCACCACAACTATAAAAAGCCATTATCAATGGAGCACAGATATTACGAGTCACCATGGCAACAGCGTCAGACAAAAAAAGGTGTGCATATTTCTAACCAGCAGAACTGGATGTGCTTATGCAAGCATATGCAGAATTTGAACATGTATTTAAAAAAAAAAAAGCAACAAGGCTGCAGCGGCGAAGGAGAGAGAGTTAGCTTGGGTGAAAATAGCTGCTTGAGTCAATGCATAAGTTTACATTTTAATTACTTTTATACAGTGTTGGGTGTAATGACTTAAGTTACTTAAGTCATATAAATACTGTAATTAAATTAAAGACTATAAAACAATAGTGGATTTAATATCAAATTTTAAAAGGTATATTTTGATTTGAACTTTCTCCCTCTAGTTACACACTTTGGTCAATTTAAGATGAATTCATGCAATTGAATATTGTTTATTTGAAAGCATTAGAAGTGCAGTTTCTTGTCTCTCCTTGTATTGTTCAGGTGGTTGAGGTTGATTTGGCATTTAGAAAGTAATTAATAAGTAAGTAAAACAAATTAGTAAGTAGACCAATACTTTCTAGAGACAGTAATTATTACATTAATCTAATTAGACTTGTTGAAGATAAAATTTGTAGTTAGTAATTAAGAACTATTTTAGAGTAACTTACCCAACTGTTATAATATCAGAGGTGAAACTGGAAGAACAGTATTTTATTAAACCTAATTTAGTTTTCATGGATAGGTGCAATCCTGCAGGCATCAAAAGAACATGGCAGCAGCTGAAAATAAAATATAAAAACATACTTCAAGCAGATAAGCCTTGAGCACATCATGGGAGTATAGCAGCTACCTGGCTTTACAAACATTTCACATATTAAATGACTAAATGGCATTCAGTGTCTAGCAGTGCAGCAGCATTTTTGACATAGGTCTAAATGTTCATTCTCATTTGACTTCTACTCAGCCAACAGAAAGAAGGCAGAGGCTCGTAAAACAGGGGGAGGACCTGCACCACCACCCCTGACAAATGCAGAAGAGATGGCCCTGAGCCTAAATGCTGGAAGGCCAATGGCTGAGGGAATTCCTGGAGGGACTTCACCAGAGCCAGTCACTCCAGAAGATTTTAAGTGCCTTCATAAAATATAAGAGGTCTACCTACAGTGTTATTTTTTTATGTAGACTAAATGTGATATTTCCATTTATATTACTTTGGGTTGGGTTTTTTGTTGGTCCCAACAGATTCGGATGGTAATATCTGCCTCTTGGAGCCTCCTGTCCCAACAGTACCCCATCCAGTTGTCAGTAGCCTACGCCATACACCATCAATTATGACAAATAGTATTATAAAGTGTACTCTATGAAATGCTCATCTTCACAGGATGATGGGGATGAAGAAACTGTTTCTGCTGCCACAGAGAGGTAATTTTAATATTATTTGTCTACACATCAAACAATCTACACATTCACATTTATATGTGGAGTAGCCTATAGAATCCAAGTTTATATCTATAAATGATCATTCTTATCTCTACACCCCAGAGTGTGGAAGAACAGCAGGAGGAAGGTCCATCAACTTCTGGTGCACAGATGGACACAGTTCAGTGATTTACAGTAAATGCCAGTTTCTGCAAACAGTAGCCTTACTAATATGTTCAACATCCCAGATGTTATAAAGAAAACTTCCATTCGCAAAGAAACGTAAGGCAACGCAAAGAATCTGCTCGGATGTAAGAGCACGGCCACAATGGTTGATGTTTCTGATGTAAGGATGGATGAGATTATGGATGTATCTTATTGACTGTAAAGAAAAACGGTAACGCTCAGGTTAGGTTTACAGAGTAAATTGCCATGGTAACTGACTCTGAGTATAAGTTACCTCTCTTTCAGAAACGGGCTTGACTTACTCTGCTTTCTCAGGTTTAACTTACCTCCCTTTCTGAAACAGAAAACCCAGAGTTTCCCTCATTTCGGGGTTAACAAACTCAGAGTTTTCACTTAAAGCTACAGTGTGTAATAATTACAGGCATATAAATTCAGAAATTTAATATATTATACATAACTATGTTATTTATCATCACCTATGAGCTCAGCCTTTTAACCATAACATTTGCGTTGCCTTAGAATTCGTTATTTATAATTACATAGGAGCGGGTCTAGCAGCCATGGAGGCTGACATCTTTGCGCTACGGCAGCGCAGAGGCAACAAACTAGCGATTGCGAGATCTCCCATGACGCTCGAAAATAACTACGGCAAGTTGAGAGAGATGAACTGAGACGGTACTGAACAGTAGATGGCAGTATTATGCCTGAGAAGCGTTTAGTCTACCTGAAACCAAAGAAGAAGAAGAAGCAGGTATACTGCGCCTCGGTAACAAGAAAGGTAAACAAGGCGGCAGGCGTGAGTGACTTTGCAAACTGTTTGGCACTGTGTGGCCAAACATCAGACGAATGGAGGATCATGTCTACTCTGTATCACAACGAAAAGCGGCGGACACCGAACCCCCGTCATCTAAGAAGCGGAAACACGACGAGAATAAACGCAAGAGTGACAAGAAACGACAAAAAACACGGATCAACATTGGCACGGCATTTACACGATGGAAGTCACTGATGGAGGAAAAAGGTTTTCAAAGTGACGCTCAAGTTGCCAGTTTTCTCTTGGACAGGTAATTAATCCTATACACACAATTGTCTAATATCACTGCAGTTTTTGGAGTACAGGATGCTCAGACCTGTCTAAAACAATAACATGCTGCGTGATGATGCTGTTACTCTCCAGTATACTTATTCAGCAACGTCCCTGACGTTTCACAGGTAATGATTCAGTAATTTTCTGTAAAATGATTTTCTGGATATATACCTCGGTTACTTCTCTCCGGCTCCTTTGGAGATCTTCAAGCCTTTCCTCCTCTGCTCTCACCCCGCTGGCTCCCCTCTCTCGCCTGGCCCCAGCTGCACGCTCACCCCGGCCTCTCTGCCCTCTTCCTTTCCCTCTTCCTTGCCTTGTAACCCCCGTGCCACAAACAAGACTTGGACTCTGTAAACGGGGAATATATATTCTTCCAGCGAACACAATCTCGCTGTTAAACTAATGACTACAATTACTTCGTCTGTTTATATCACCATGCAAAGCAGCTCACCAAGACGTCACAACGATGTAGAAAAAATAACGGGTATATTTATTATCTTAAGTCTACATGAAATCTATACCCTACACAGACTAATGAAATACTATCTGTAAAATTATCTATGTAAACAAACCTCATCACTTGAGAAGGTAGGTGATGCGGACGTCGTGGAAGACATTTTGTCCCGTAACGCTCGCCGTACTGTTGGGGGGGAGAAGCGGTGGGGGGGAGACGTTCATGTTGCTGCAGTCTGCAGTCTGACCGCTAGATGTCGCTGAAAATTACACACTGTAGCTTTAACCTCCTTTCTGAAACAGGCCCCTGGTCTCCACCCTCGACAAAACAGTCATGAAGATCCAGCTACATAGAAACATCCCCAATGTTTGCTTAAAGTAGGACAGCACTTCTCTTTTTTTATATATATATACACCAAGTAGACAAAGTCTCACTAACCGTGAATGTGTGATTATGATGCAACAAACTGTTACTGCAGCTATCAGCAAATTTTATAGGAGCTGCAGCCATATTGGATTTTGAGATAAAAGTTGCTTGATTTAATTTTCTTGTATTAACTCTGGATAATAATGTTACAATATAATGTAGGAAATTACTGTAAAATAAAGGCAGAATTTTTTTTTTATTGTAGAATATCATGAAATAAAATAGTTGATGCAACTGTTTGATTCTAACTAATTATCTATTTAACTAATTATATGAAAACATATTATTGAAATATGAAATTATATTATTTTATGATTTTTCTATATATCCATCTATGGAAGCCAACTGCCACCGCTTTATTGTAAAAATAACACATGCAATGTCATCTTTATGAGTTGTAAAGTCAAGAGTTTGACTTTCAAAGTCATAAAGATGCAAAATAACTCATATATTATATATAATATATGTAATGTAGACAATTTATAATATATAATAATATAATTTATATTAATATTATATATAATAATATATTACATGAATAAATAAGTAACTTAAATAATTTATCATGAATGAAAGCTGAAATTATGACAAAATCTAATTTTTACTGACAGAAATGAGCTTCCATAATTATATATATTCGTTAAATGCTCAATTTGAAAGCCCTTAGATTGGTCAGGAGCCAAAAAGTCCATTGCTCTGAGTGGGTTTTTCCATCATCCAATAGAATTTGCTCAGGTGGGCCAAAGGTCCCGCCCACAGTTAATATGTGCGCCCTGATTGGCTGGTTCGAACAGCCTGCCTATAAACAGCTGGAACAGCAGCAGAGTGGAAACTCTGGATAATAGAAGCTCCAACTGAATATTTCCCCTAGAAGAAGCTGTGAGTCCGCACCCTGACCCGGGTTTCCCTGATAAAAGTACTGACAACAGTCGGTTCTGCTGGTAAGTTTATGTTTTGTCGTTATGCTGGAAATAAGCAGCTGGGAAAAGTTTCTGTGGTGATTTTCTCCAGCGGGAAAAGTTGCCTCGTGCAGACTTTTGGACCGACGGGCTCCTAAAAGCTGGACTTTATTTATTTATTTAATCTTGGTTTAATAGGAATGAAGTTTTTAATATTAAAGTCAAATGAACAAATAGTTATATTGCTATCCCTTTTCTCAAATCTTAAACTCTACAATAGAATACTTGATAGTTTGATATGACATGTCCTTACGGGCTCCCGTAGTCTGATCTCCTGTCTGTAGAGTGCTAATACATTTATCCCTGATTGGCATCTAACAATAACTAGGTTAAGAGGATCAGTAGTTTATTGGTACATATTTAATCCTGCAGTCAGTCTCTCTGAGTTGTTCTCTGGAAGAGCAAACATGTAAAGATGTTTATTTTTAGATCAAAGCTGCTGGCTGGCATGTTTCCTCCTGCTGCACTCATGGTGCCCTAACAATGAAGATGGGGAGATTTTTTATGAAGCTTTCATTTGACAGCCCTGGTTTCCTGTTGGAGGAAAGAGGATCAGCAGGTGTGTCCTGCAGAGAGGTTGTCTCTAGGGAGGTGACTGGCATGCAATCCTGATCCTCAAGCTTTATTTATTATTCTGCAGTTTTCTTGTTTTCTGTGTTGCAGATTATTAAGTTTTAGTGAAGTATCCTCCAGTTCCGGACATGTGTATGGAGTGAATTTTGCTCCGTTATTGATGCAAGGAACACATTTTGTAAATGGGGAAAATAAAAGTTAAGTTAGCCTCAAACAAAACATAAATTTAGGGTAAATTTGCTGATTTCAGATCACATTTTCTTCACTGAAAGTCCAATGCAAAGACTTAAGGCCAATTCAGGCTTCTGACGCATACAGCGAAACTGGTTTCGCGACCAGACCCAAGCGACACTTGATGTGTGCGGTTGCAGAAATCCAAATAATTTATTATTACAAATTATTTTTTTTTATGTACAGCAGACAAATAGAAATGCATCTTCAGTCTTTTCCAGAGGAAAAGTTGCAGTGAAGAGACTGTCATCTATAGAATGCAATTTGAACAAAATGAAATTTTTAAAACTGCTGTTAAAAGCCGAATTTGAAAAATTGCATTTAAAAAAAAAAGTGAAAATTTTTGTAAGACATAGAATATGAGAAAATGGTATATGGAAAAATGTTTAAAAAGAAACGATTTTGGGGGAGAAAATAAAATCTTAGAACATCAATGTTGCAGTCAAAATCTTTAAATATTCTTTTAAGGTTCATTTCTGGATATTTTTTGCAGCTATATTGGAACAAGTTTCACTCCATACAATTTGAAAAAATATGAAAACATTTGCTTTCCTATGCTTTACTCTTTCAAATGAAAACAAGATCTATCAAAATGCAGGAGAACATTGAGGGAGTGCAGTGGGTAGCAATGCTGCCTTGCAGCAAGAGGGTTCCAGGTTCAATTCCCGGCCTGGGATCTTTCTGCATGGAGTTTGCATATTCTCCCTGTGCATTCACGGTTTCTCTCCGGGTACTCTGGCTTCCTCCCAAAGTCCAAAACCATGAGTGTTAGGTTAATTGGCTTCTCTAAATTCTCCTTAGGTGTGTGTCAATGGTTGTTTGTCCAGTTTGTCTATGTTGTCCTGCGATGTGCCTGTGACCTGTTCAGGGTGGACCCCGCCTCTCGCCCATTGACAGCTGGAAATAGACACCAGCATCCCTCGCGACCCCGCTTGGGATCAACGTGACGGAAAATGAATGAATGGATGGATGGACATTGGGGATTATGTCCTGCAATTTTGTTAACGTATGAGGAAAGATCTGTTTTTTATTTTGTTTAATAAACTCAACTCTGGGGGTAAATAAAAACAACTCCTCACTGAAAAGAATTTAAAAGCTGCTTCACCTAAAGAAACCTTAAAGGAATAGTACACCCAAAACATGATTGGCCTTCATTTTCTACTCACCCCAGTGCTGAACAACACTCTGGAGTACTTTTTTGATATCTCAAATGCATCTGGAGATCTTGGAGGCTTCTTGCTGTCTGCTGACATTCAAATAATGGAGGTCTATG
This sequence comes from Cyprinodon tularosa, assembly GCF_016077235.1. Lineage (NCBI taxonomy): Eukaryota > Metazoa > Chordata > Actinopteri > Cyprinodontiformes > Cyprinodontidae > Cyprinodon > Cyprinodon tularosa. The sequence goes on along the minus strand of NW_024038589.1, from coordinate 1,473,375 downwards.
GTGACCGAGGCAGAAAGGTCCATAAAAGTCCACAAAAAACTTGTCAATATTCCTCCATACTGCTCGTCCAATGTATTCCAAGTGTCCTGAGTGAGTAGCATCCAGAATTTACTCGAAACGAAGTCCTTTAGAATGTTTTTAGAGCATAAACAGTAGTGTATAGGATTTCCTGAAAGCGCGCTCACGACGCTACGGAAGCCGGCAGATCAAACCAGATGAAAGTGCGCATTCAGCGTCTGCTCTTCCAATAATGCAAGCGTAGAAGAAGAAGAAATGTGCTGTTTACCTGTGCAAAGAAAGAAACAACGAAAGAAAAATATCTGAGGACTTCAGTGTTGAGGAAGAGCATGAGTTCTTTGCCGAGCTGAATGCGCTGGTTTGGTCTGCCGGCTTCCGTAGCGTCGTGAGCGCGCGTGTGCGCGCTTTCAGGAAATCCTATACACTACTGTTTATGCTCTAAAAACATTCTAAATGACTTCGTTTCAAGTAAATTCTGGATGCTACCCACTCAGGACACTTGGAATACATTGGACGAGCAGTATGGAGGAATATTGACACGTTTTTTGTGGACTTTTATGGACCTTTCTGCCTCGGGCGCTGGGCACCTCCATTATTTGAATGTCAGCAGACAGCAAGAAGCCTCCCAGATCTCCAGATGCATTTCAGATATCAAAACAGTACTCCAGAGTGTTGTTCAGCATGGGGGTGAGTAGAAAATGAAGGCTAATCATGTTTTGGGTGTACTATTCCTTTAAGTCAAGACCTGACCTGATCTAACCAGCAGGCTGCTTCATTTTCACTGATTTGATGATTGAGTTGCAGAAGCAAGAAACAAATAGCCAAAATACAGCTTCATTCATCCATTCAAGCAGAGTCTAATTTAAGTCCCTCACAATCATTAAATGACCAATCAGTGATGTTGATCGCTTCAATTCTTAATTTTATTGCCTACAGTCATCCTAAACCAGCATAGCGTGAATATTTGATCAAAATGATTGATTTAATTTGATAGAAACATCAGTTTGATATAAACTGGGGCAGATTTTAAGCCAGAACTCCTGAGCTTTGAGGTTTTGTTTGTATTAGCAATGCTAACATAGTTTCCAAATATGGACTTCCTCCAGATCAGCAGTACAGTAAGTCATTGTTTGAGGAACCTCATTTCCATCTATCTTCATAATCGCCATCTGCTTGATCTTTAGCATCAGGAGGCCTCTTCTCCCACTGAAGCTCTAGGAAACGACCCAAACACGCGTGCCTGATTCACCCCCCCCCCACGCACAACCACCAGCTGAAATCCCAAATAAATGAGGGGCTAATCCAGTTTCATTATCATCCCCCTTGTGTTGCTGACTGTGGCAGCCCATATGTCCCTGAGGTCATGCTGAACTCATTAAGTCCCTTTGTTTCATTTGCTGCTGCAATAGCTGCATTTAGCTTCTATAAACAGTTTTCTACTTTAAGAGAAGATCGAGCGTCATGTATCCGGATACAATGCTGTTTAAGAACGGTACCAACTCTAAATAAGTATGTGATTGAACTTTATTGATTTGACATTGGAGATATTTACCTCTGCGTTTAACCCATCCCTTTGGGGAGCAGTGGGCTGCCATTGTGCGGCGCCCCAGGAGCAGTGTGGGGTTAAAGATTTTGCTCAGGAACCCAGAGTGGAGGCTGCTCTAACCCACTACACCAACACTTCCCGTTTGCTATTATATTAATTAATAAATTTCTAGATTATTTGCATAACGAAAGAATATTACTTAAAGTAACCTTGAAATATTGTCAAATTTGGTTATTTACATCTATTTGCTCACTTATTTATTAGAATCTTTAGATTTTTATTTATTTTCTTTCTTCTTAATGATTATATGACTTCAATTTTTTTTATACCCAGTGCATATGAATTATTTACATATTTGACATTTTAGCCATCATGTTTTTTCATGCTTTAATCGGATCGCTGACCAGGAAGTGGTAAAAACTTGACATTTGAATGCAGCAGACTTTAAAACTCTGAGCGTGTTCCTGATAGCACTAAGATTTGAATTAAATGCTTGCATGCAGATATTTTCCAGGAGCTCCTCTGTAACTGAGAACCACGATTGGCTGCAGGTTCGTTCTGTGATGGTGCTTGTTTCTGGTCCCTGATCGAAGTTTTACTAAATAAAGATGAAGGTTGAATCCTTCCTATGAAGGATCTATAGGGTGATATCGAACCCTAGTTAGGAGGCAGCAGCTTATCTGAATTCCCCTTTATAATAAAGCGGGTAACGTAGCAACGCTGCAGCTATTTGTTTGAACATTTGAGTATCGGCAAAGTTTAACAGTGTTTACTTTGTTCGTTTTTTTTTCCTGAAACTTGACCATAAAGGGGAAAAACTGGCCTTTGAGATCAACCTCCAGAGTTTCTTTTTAAAAACTTTTGAATTTGCAAAGTTTCCTTCCGACTTTGACGTCTCATTTTTGTGTTCCTGTTTATTTTCACACAAAAGGTTATTGACTCTGGTCTCCATGGACAGACTGGTCTGCTGAAGCAATGCCAGCGCAAAGATCAACACTGTTTGTTTAGAAGGCTTCTGCTGTGTCACAAATGGCTAACGTCTTCTGATGGGGGGGGCGGGAGGTGAAAGGTCAGCAGAAAGTGTTCAGAGAGGATCGCCTCAGGCCTCCAGCTCTATGAAACCAACCATGACCATGTGCCCATAATGTAGGGAGGAACTCAAACCTCCACACTTGGAGATTTTTCTTGTTTGTTTGTAATTGAACATAAACTATTGATGATCCAATGAACACCTGGCTTTATTAATGAAATTCTCAAATCCTGTGAAAGTGCTGCCTTTCAGCATTCTATTCTATTTACTTGGAACCAGAAGTCCTGCAGCAATGGTCTCTGGGGAATAAAGCTTTCATGGTTGTTTAATTATGTAGAAAACCTTCTTTGAGGAACCTTTCTCTATCCTATTAAAGGAATAGTACACCCAAAACATGATTAGCCTTCATTTTCTACTCACCCCCATGCTGAACAACACTCTGGAGTACTTTTTTGATATCTCAAATGCATCTGGAGATCTGGGAGGCTTCTTGCTGTCTGCTGACATTCAAATAATGGAGGTCTATGGTGACCGAGACAGAAAGGTCCACAAAAACGTGTCAATATTCCTCCATACTGCTCGTCCAATGTATTCCAAGTGTCCTGAGTGGGTAGCGTCCAGAATTTACTCGAAACAAAGTCATTTAGAATGTTTTTAGAGCATAAACAGTAGTGTATAGTATTTCCTGAAAGCGCGCGCCAGCGCGTTCACGAGCCTACGGAAGCCGGCAGACCAAACCAGATGAAAGTGCGCATTCAGCGTCTGGTCTGCCGATAATGCAAGCGTAGAAGAAGAAATGTGCTGTTTACCTGTGCAAAGAAAGAAACAACGAAAGAAAAATGTCTGAGGACTTCAGTGTTGAGGAAGAGCATGAGTTCTTTGCCGAGCTGAATGCGCTGGTTTGGTCTGCCGGCTTCCGTAGGCTCGTGAACGCGCTGGCGCGCGCTTTCAGGAAATACTATACACTACTGTTTATGCTCTAAAAACATTCTAAATGACTTCGTTTCGAGTAAATTCTGGATGCTACCCACTCAGGACACTTGGAATACATTGGACGAGCAGTATGGAGGAATATTGACACGTTTTTGTGGACTTTTATGGACCTTTCTGTCTCGGGCACCGTAGACCTCCATTATTTGAATGTCAGCAGACGGCAAGAAGCCTCCCAGATCTCCAGATGCATTTGAGATATCAAAAAAGTACTCCAGAGTGTTGTTCAGCATGGGGGTGAGTAGAAAATGAAGGCTAATCATGTTTTGGGTGTACTATTCCTTTAAGCATTTGATCACAAAACTATTGACTGATTAATCAATTAGCAGCATAATTATTTGCAGCCCTAATTGGAAATAAGTCCTAAAAAGCAGATATCGGCACCTGTCTAAAATTGATCAGCAAGCTGATTAAAACCACTTGGCTTAGGTTTGAAGTTTAAGTAATTTGTTGGTTAATAACAAATGGGTCGTTTTTGTTGTAGACTATTGTTATCCATTTGAGTAAAATCACCTGATAGTCTTTTCTAACATTCCCCACTGGGTCTGATTCATGCTAGCCTTTATGAAAACCATCCCCTCTGGAAGGTGACCTAAATTTAAAGGGGCCATGACATTCAATCTGTGAAACCTGCTGGTATTATAATCCTGTTTCACAATAAGATGATGAGCTGATTTCACTCCGAGCGATGGAAGACCAGACGGCGGAAATCCAGATTTAAAAAAAACAACAAAATCTTTATGAACAGGGCCTGTTTTGATGGCGCAGTGGTTAGCTAACATGACCCATGTACGGAGGCCTTAGTCCTCGATGCAGCCGACCCAGGTTCGAACCCGACCCGTGGTCCTTTTCCACATGTCTCTCCTCTCTTATACTCCCTTTCCTTTATGGATTCCTTCTAAAAAACCAGGATGTCAGCAGGTGCTGCTTTGAGGCTTAGGATGTTTTCTTGTGGTGGAAGTTCAGTTCTGTCATGAACATTCTCTGATTAGCAGTTATCTGGTCTGATAATCCGTGTCAAAGTGAAGTGACCCAAATCTCATTTGTTTTTTTTGTTTTTTATGGCTGTCTGAACAGCACAGATCCGTTTTAATATTTTTTTTCAGTGCGACCCAGGCCACTTGGCTAAGTGGTTCTGAATACGATACGAATCTGATCTTTTCAAAATGATCTTCCGACCTGAACAGCATTAATACCCAACACAGGTCACTATTCTGGGTCTTGCTATGAAAAAGCGGAAAGAAAAACAACCACCATGGAGGACAATGATGCGGAGAGCAGTATGTATGTTTAACCATATAGAAAATATTGTTTTTTTATGGTTGGGAAAGATCACTAGATTTGCTCAGACACTACCATCCATGTTTACTTCCGTAAACACAGAGCTAGCTGGCCTGTGACGTCATTTCACACAGGCGATCACATACAAGTCGCATATATTTGGAAATGTGAATGGCAACGCAAAAAAAAATCAGATTTCACGAAAAGGAAAAATGGAATCGAGCATCAAGCCCTGCAGTGTGAACGTAGCCTAAGAGGCTTCTAGTTTAGGAACTGGTATATGGTTAATTGTGTAACAGAACCAGAAAAACTGGGCCCTACCAGAACAAACTGGATTAATCTTGTAGAAAAAGGCTAAAAAGCAGAAACTCTACATGAGTTAAGCTTAAAAACTGTAAAAAGAGTTGTCTTATTTTTCGTACAGGATGAAGCAAAAAACAGAATGCAAATTTCAGTTAAATGTTTTATTAGTTATTATTATTGTGGGGGTTTGACTGTATCCTTAGTCTGAGTGTCGACGCTAAACTCAGTCGTTTATAAGTGTTTCTCTTGGTTTGGTTCAAACCAACCATCTGTACTGAACTTTTTCAGTGTGCTGTGTTTTTTAAAGCTGCTCCTGGGTTGTAACTGTTTTAATATGGCGGTGTGACGTAAAGGGAGCTGTGGATTAGCATTAAATCAAAATTGGATTGGCAGGTGGGCCCACTCAGTCAAGCCTTTAAGATGGGCTTTACTTTCGGTCTCCCACCCTTAAGGAGAGGCTGCTGCAGGAAGGATGGGGAGGTCTGCTCCGATGGATGTAATCCTCTAAAGGTTGTAGTATTGTGCTATTTAAAAACTTTAAGTAGAGCTGCTCAGACTGGGGTGTTGAATAACTACAAAGCCCAGATGAAGCGTAGGCATTTTGTTCTGTTCAGCTGAATGAGTTTCCTGGATGACACGGTGCATCTAGGCCCCATCTGCACTGGAAGGGAGGAGGCCTGGCTCTAAATGAAACGCCGCTCCAATCGAGTAAGTCCAGACACAAAGGGCTCAGCAGGAAGGAGTCTAATAGAGGAGGAGGTGCTATTCTCTGGGGACCAGTTCGGTCCAGTAGGACCCCTCTGGACCTCAATAAAGTGGAATGAGGCCTGGGGGGGTTTGCTGCTCATTGTCTGCCCTGGTTGTTAATGTGGCTCAGATGTTTGCTTTCTGTGTAAACTTAAAGTAGCAGAATAGTTTTTGCTGCTTTTGACTCAAACGTACAGAAAATGTCTGGAATATGAAGGACCAGGAGAGTCTGTGTGGTGGGCAGAAAATAAACTTTTTAAACCATAGATTTAGGACTCTAGTTCAAAAAGCTTTTCAAAATTACACATTTTAAAATGAATTACTAATTGACTAATCCATTATGAAATAAAGCAAAATGTTTACTAAATGCAGATATAAAAATCACAAGTAATCTGATTAGTAATGCCTTTATTTATGAAACATTTAAAAAGGTCATTCCTTTAGGTTTTTTTTTTTCCAATTTACATTTTGAACTCCTTTGATATTGTTTTTTTGTACTCAATTTAGTATATCTGTGACCAAACTACAGCTTATCAGGAGTGGTAAGTTTTGGAGGGGGTGTATATGTGCATTAAGACTGAATAGATTCATCAGATAATTCAATTATTGTCATCTTAAGATATAAATAAATTGTTAACTTGACTATAGAGACTCTCTAAAACCGAAAGAGAAACTCACTCAAATTTGTTATACCAAAATATATAAACATTTTGTATGTAAGTCAAATGAAAACTATAAAAATGCAGCATTTAAACAGTCCTCAAAGGGCACAATTTTGGCTTTACTTTAGGGATGCACGATATAATCGGCCCCCCTATCGGTATCGGCCTTAAAACTGAATATCAGACATCGGCCACCCCACCGATATTTAACCCGATATTTGATCAGCTTCTGAATTTCTGAAGTCTAAAATGAATAAATAAATAAATAAAAAATACTACTTCTTCTTCTTCTTCTTCTTCCTCCTCAAAAACTTCTTTTTAACAGACCTAAAAACTTCTAAAGACGAGGGAAAAAATATTGATACATTAAAATATCACAATATCTTCATATGCTGATATATTGCCATTTAAAAACACCATATCAATCTCTTTTACTAATGAAATATTGCTATATGTCATCGTTATGCCACGAAATCCCCCCAAAATTCACAAAATTTTGCCATATTTTTATATGTTGATATATTGACGCGGTATCGATCTATTTTACTAACAAAATCTCACAAGAATTTGCAAAATATCACGAGAGTTTCTAACAGAACGATGAAATTTCACGAGATTTTGAAAGTAAAATAGATCAATACCACGTTTTTAAAAATCTATTTGATATCAGCATATGAAAATATATTTGAGTATGTTATTTTTCAAAGTGTCAGAAATGGATAACAAAGCTATTTTCAATGACTACTTATTTATGTCCAGCTTTAACATCGGTATCGGTTATCGGCTACATGAGGTTTAAAATATCGGCATATGGGATATCGGCCAAAATCCCAATATCGTGCATTCCTACTTTACTTTGTTTAAATGTGTAAAATCCTCAAAATAATTTTTTACCATCTGATTATTAATTAACTAAAATAATTGATAGACTAATCAAGTAGCAAATTAGTTGTTAGTTGCAGCCCTAATATTCATGTATAGTGAAAAAGATTTGAAAATGCAACATAAATCAGGAAATGGGAGATTTAACTTCAAATATTTGAGAAAAGTTGATGGGATTTAAAATGTTCAAATTGCACCATTTAATAATGGTTTCATAAATGCAATGTATAATTATTTTTTATAGTTTAATTCAACATGTGTTGTGTTAAGAAAATATATTTTTTTTACTTAGAATTTCTAAATCTGATTTAAAATAACTGCATTTCTTTTTCACTGTCCTCCGTACTGGAACACATTTGATGAACAAAAAGATCCCTGAGGAATAAACAGATGCAGGCTGCAGTTTATTTTTACTCCCGTTTTTATGCCCTGGATTCAGACGATGCCATATAGCGGAAAATCAGGAGGACGTTCTCTTCCTGAACGTGTTCCAGTCGTTACGTAACGAGCTGCTTCTTCTGCGCTTCTGCACGAGCGCCTGCATGCATCAGCGGAGCGCCGCGGGCTCCCCGGGTGCGCCACGTGCCGTGTGTTTTGGTGACGGAGCGTCATGGACGTGCTCTTCTGTCTGGAATAGCCCCTGATCCTCTTAAATGATTATTGGCTGTGACTAGAGAGCGAGGCGGCGTGTGCGTGGAACACCTTTAGGATGTCTGAACTACAGCTGGGTTCAGGGTCTCCTTTAAGGCTCTGAGGTGCTGCTCTTTTATTTCCCAGGAAGCATGTTGCATTCATCCAAGGAGATAAGGGTATCTGGGAGATGTTTAACTCTGAATGTTGACTGAGTTCAGTTCACTCGGTCTGAAGGTGTCAGTTTTCCTCAAAGCTGCTCCTACCATGAACTGCAGGTTCCTCCACCTGCCTTTAAACACGACTCAGGTTGTTTTTCTGCCTCATTTCCTCTCAATCCTTCTTTGTTTTCAGGAATGTGGTGCGATCTGATTTTTGGACTGGTTTGTCTTTTGTTCCGGCCCCCCACCAAATCATACCAAAGCGACAACATTCGCCTCTCAGGAGATGTAGGATTAGCTGCTGAATACTTCTTAATCATTTCAACAACAATAACTGGTTGTGTTGATCAAACATTTCTATCCCTGTGGCCTTGACTGTTTGGAGACCTCTTTGACATGACCCTAATCTTTAGCCTCCCCCCTTCATGGGCTGGGCTGCTAAAAGGTTATAGCTTCCTGTTGGTAAAGAAACATGTATGTAAAATGAGATGAGGGGAGGAGTGAGCAGTTTGCTTTACTTTTTCTGATGCTGTGAATCAGGATAGGAGCTGGAATGATATTCCTATACTCCAACTGCTCATTGCATTCAGCAGCAATGCTTTGAGATCACAGGAAATAATGCAGCATGCCTTGCAACTCCTTTTCTATCATTCCTTGATTTAATGTCATGCTTTTTTTTTTTTTTATAACTTTGTTTTTATTGAGCTTTTTAGAATACAAACAAAACCAATACAAAAAATCTGAAAAAATAGATTTAAAGTGATGCTTTAATTATTTTTTTTTATTAAGTTGTGCAACATAATTTTTTTCCCCTTTTTTGTAAATAGAGAAAGAAGCAATATGGGCTCCAAAAATCAGCTACACGTATGCAGGGTTTTTAGGACCAAAGCAAAGGGGCTGAATTTTCTTTTTATACTATGTTACATCTATTTCTTTTTTCCTCTTTTGCTAATTAAACCCACTCGTTTTTATTATTTGACTGACCCAGAGATGTTGCTCTGATCCACTGGTTGGGCTGTAATTTCTTCACACCGGCGACGCGATGCTGCTTTTAATTTGAAAGGAAAAACAAACAAAAATGACCATCAGTCGGTTCGCTTTGAGCTATTTGGGAATAACTTCACCCCTACATACAAAGCTGGGTCTCCGTCTGCTGGCAGGGTGGTAGTGGAGGTGTTTGCCTGCCTGAAAGCTGTCACTGTGAATTGATGGCAGTCTGAAGAGCGCTGGCTTCTCTCATGTATATGTGCAAACGAGGCGGTAAATGTTTAAGAAAACGGTTTCCGCTGCGATTACGCTCATAAATCAGCCTGATTTCAGCATGTTTTTTTGACATCTTTCAGTGTAACTGGCGGTAGTGCTGAAATGATCAGGATGGAGCCCAGATATCAGTTAAGAAAAAGCATAGTTTGGGGGAGTGATGTGCGCTTGTGCTCTGAGAAGGTTGTAAGTACTCGCTTTGATCACCACAGCCTGCACTTTGGGTTCCTGAGCAAAATTCCTCAAACCTACACGGCTCCCCGGGCGCCGCACAGTGGCAGCCCACTGCTCCCCGAGGGGATGGGTTAAATGCAGAGTGTTAATTTCTCCAATGTGAGTTCAATAAAGTTCAATAGCCTGAATAAAGTATAGCCCAACAACCTGCTACACAGAAATCTGCTGGTAAATAAACTGACGCCTGATCAGTTATCCAAATTATCTGCAATGGCCCCTACATGATGCAGATTTTTTTGTTTTTTGCTTCCATTTAGATGATAAAAATAACACATAATTGCTAATATTGACTGACATATTAATTTATCAAAAAGAATGGTTGAAAAGATGAAAGTGTGACCCCTTTTTACAGAAGTGCTGCAAACTCAAAAGATTTGTTGTTGTTTTTTTCTGACTGATGCTGAAATGTTTTTTTGTTTTTTAATGTTTCATAGAGCTGAAGCAAAGTTTCTTCATTAGCCCCAGTTTGTAATCGGTTGTGGGGACAGTCCTGTCAGATGACCGATGGAGAATTTGTGTGGTAGGCGGCTTCAGCTGCATAATGAAAGAGTTTTGTTTCTGCCTCCTCTTGGCTTCGGTTCTTCTTTCCTCCTCTGTTTTTGACCTTATGTTGAGGGGGGGGGTCATGCTCCAGATGCACACATCTGGAGTTTGGACCTTTTTTCTGTCAAACACGTCTTTGTGGAGTCTTTAGAAATCTAAAGGTCGTCCCGCCGCTGTTTTGTTCCACCGCCTCGCTCCTCTGCTTCTGATCGGGGAGGTTCTGGTCCGGTTTCAAGAGGAGACTGTATGGAGGGAAGAAAAACAATAGATGCTTTGTGAGAGGGTCCCGCTGTGACAGGATTGTTAGGGAGGGGGGGGGGCTTAGTGAAGCGTAGCCACTTCATTAGTCAGGGTTCCCCTCCCCGCCTCGTCATCCTGCCCTGGCTTTCCCTCAGAGCGGAGAGCGCTCAGTTCGCTCACCATGAGCTGCTAGGAGGCGGACTCTGACGCTTTAATTAAAAGGTAAGTCCTGCTTTCAGGTTGGTTTTGTTTTTATTGTGGTTCTAACGGCGACCCGTCAATCTGCTTTGATCAAAACAACCTCATGTTGTTGATTCATGTCATGAAGCGGGGAGGAAGTTTCTGCTGGTTGCCTCAGCTGTGTGGATCTACGTCCCCCTGATTGCTTCCCTTCCCCCTGGAGGACCCTCCCACCCAGGAATGATGGAGGGTCCGGGTAGCGCTGGTGTGGGAAACCAGCTTTATTGCTTCCTTTTTCTAATGAAGGTTGATGGATGGAAGCCTGAATGCGTCTACAGATCAGAACTAGTCTGAGATTCGTTTAAACTAACATACTGCTTCGGCTTTGAATGAAGAGTTTAGTTTTTACATTTATAATAAACACGTTTTAGGCACATCAGGTTTTATCAGCTCCTCATAAGTCATTGTTCCTCCTCTTGCTGTCATTTCTAACCTTTGGTTTGAACCAGAATCTCTTGGTTTTGTTCTGAAGGCTTGTTTTCATCTCCACAGAATGAAGTGAACTTCTGCTGAATGCATTCATGGCTGTCCAGACTGGTATCCCGGTAAGATGATCCTCCCTGCTAATATTGAAATAAAAGTAAATTTTTCTGAAAAAGGAAACTATTTTCCCTTCATTTTTGCCAGATATTTGATAGAATGAGATTATTTGCATTTTTAAAATGAAGAAAAATTAAACCACTTATTCATTTAAGGGTGAATTTTTAGAAACTTTTTAAGCAGTTTTCCATAAAAATTTCTTCGGATTGGATTCTTAAATCCATTAAAATCGCTGCCAATTCCTCCGAGCCTTTGGTATCCGTCTGCTGTGTCCTGGCATGCCATGCTGCTGCTCCTCTGCATGTCTGACGTTCCTCCGCTCAGTTTTCTCCTCACATCTTCTAGGAGTGGCCCCATAATGCTCCTCACTCCCCCCCCCCCCCCCCCCCCCCCCAATGATGAAGCCCCAAAACAACAAACGGATCGTGTTACAGATTTGTCGCTCGGCGACGCCTCCTCCACAGAGGAGCGGTTCCCTCTCATCTGGTTCGGCAACCAGAACTCTTCCAGATGCATGGGATCGTGGGAATGTCAGATATGTGCTGCTTTGCTGTTTGCAGAACATGTGGCAGGAAAAAGCGTCCAGTTTGATGCTGATGTGTTGATGGGGACATGAGGGTGCTGCTGCTGCAGCAGATGGCTCCTGAAGATCACGTTACCCAGAAACGGCTCGGCGTTTATCAATCGGCATATTCTTTAAAGCCAGGTGGAGAAACGTTGAGTTATCCCTGATGGTAAGAGTTTGGAAAGTGGCTGAATCTGTTTCTGTGGCGCATCGTAGCGTTAAGCGGCCATCCTGGAGCGACGCCGCAGCTCCTATTAAACTCAGAACAGAGTAAAACCGGTTTGTCTGGAGCTGGATTCTCATCTTCTTGTTGTTTACAGACATTTTAAACCGTTAAATAACCTTAAAGTACCACTGATGGAGTTTAATCGCCCTGAGAAATTTCTGATGTTCTTAACTTGAGCCTCTTAAGATTTAATTCTGGGTAAAAGGTTGAATTGATCCAGGATCTGCATTCCTGCACCCGGCTTACCAGAACCTGGCTCTGTTCTGACGTCATTAGGCTGTTTTTGTTTTCTCTCATCATTGCGTCATATTTCAGATCCTCCTCAACCCTCGAACTAAATGGTGAAACACAAGCGTGCATCGTCATCTGATCCAGATGTTCACATTAAGGCTGCAGAGAAATTAGAATAGAAATGTCATTTTGTATATTTCTTAATTTTGGTCAATATGATTTAGATATAGAGGCTATAGTTGGATTATTGACTGCATACATCACCATGTGAGTAAAGTCTTAGTTTTAAATTAAATGGATTGAATGTACAGTGATGTAAGCCATCAGTAGCTGCTGTGCTGCTTTCTGCCGTGAAGTGATAGATCGCTGTAATGATGTCAATAATGACATAACTGGATCAAAACGCTGGACCAGCATCATTGATCTGATATCCAGCTGACTAGTCAATATCTGAACCCATATCAGATCGCTGCATCTAGTATATAAAAGCTTCATTGCTGCCAACTTATGACGGTTTTTATAAAGTTACATTTTAGAAATATTTCCTTTTTTAAATAAAAAAAATGCATAAAACACAGAACCACATTGACAAAAGCTGTATTCAGTCTGTAATGCACACAGTGCTGGAAATGTATTTAAAAAAAAGTCTCGATATATAATTTATCTGATCTGAAGACTTTCATGCCTTTATTAGTCATGTTTTCTTTGATTTCTTATCATCATTTCATTTGCATTATAATTTAAATTTAACGAAAATAAGTTTTCGGCCAAATTGCAATTAACGGAAGTAGGACGCAGATTTTTCTTTTTTCATTCCGGCCCTGGTAATGGGCTAAAAGCCTTCACACAGTAATAAGCATCTTTTGACACAAACGCTCGGTTTGAATTCAGCGGCTCCATCTAGAAGGGTACATAGCCTTGGATATCCCATGATTCATTGCGAGTCCAAGCAAGCCGGCTGCTCTGTGATCAGAGGAAAAAGGTAAAAGGCGCCAAACGGTGGTGAATATTGGAGGTGCAGTTTAATATACCGTAATACAAGTATGGGAATAGTTCTGTTTGAAATTAATGAAAATGGTAGTTTTAAGTGGTTATTGAGTTGGATATGTGGCAGTAATGTTTTGTTTATTGAAAGGTTTTATCTGTCCCTGTGCAAATGGGATTGGCTGACATTTAAGCACAGAATCCAATATCTGCAGTGTGGAGGCTAGAACTGTGATATTTGCAAAAACGGTACTGCTGCTGAAGCTCCTTAAATGTGACAGACGGAGAAGGCTGGACCTGTTTGAATCCATAGCAAACCTCTTCCAGTCTCCTTATTTTCACGGACCTCCAAGGACCCGGTCCAGATAGACATTAACCTTCTGCAAACAATGCAGTCTGGACATGATTGTGCTTTGTGGAAAGGAAAATCAAAATAAAATCTTAATTTTGATTTTTGGCAAAATCATTTAGCCACATTTGTTAATAATTGTTTAAAATTAAACTTATGACCATTTGGATGTTAGTGATGACAAATGTTAGACAATTATAAGAAACGACTGTTTGGACGTGCAAATCCGAACTGGCAGAATTTAACCCAATTTTACTTGGTGGCTCAAATGCCAAGTCACCGATCCTGCAAACGGGAAGCCTGGGTTCGTACCCCATTTTGGGGGAATGAGCTGCCAGTGTGGGTCCTTAGGCAAGACCCTTCACACTAATGCAACTTTCGTTGCTCTTTAGTTCTTACAGTGTAATGACAATGTTTTTGTTTTGTTTTTGTTTTTTTGTTTTTTATTGTAATGACAATAAAAAAAAATGTATTCTGACTAATGTCAGAATAATTGGGATTATTTTATCAGTCCCCATTTTATTTCTTAGGTTTCTTCCTCTTCCATCTGGATTTATTGGCCAACATCTTGACTTATGCTGCAACAGATTTGAGTAATTTTCCTAATGTTGGGACAAACTGCTCATATTGCTCTGAGGCTTTAGTCATTCAGGACGTTTTCCACTCCCAGTCCAGCGAGCAGCGCTGCCTCCGAGCTTATGCAGAGGTTCTGTTAGTGTTGAACAGTCGGTCTGTTTCTCTGACCCTGAAGGTTTCCTGTTTGCTGGCCCGTGAGAACGCCGTGAATCCGGCGCCTTGTTTGCAGGCACAACAAGCCTTTGAGCTCCGTGTCCCATTAGAGCCTGATCGCATGTGACGGACACCGAGATTAAAGGCTGAGCGGCAGGAAGAGGAGGTGGTTATGTAACGTCTGGAGGAGATGTTGGACTGGACATCATCTGGTTCCCTCCTCCCCAGATTGAAAACTAGAAAATCAGCCAGAGCTGGGGAATGTGGATTTTCCCCTCTGGTGTCCTGGGGGGGGGAAGCTGCTTTTTCCATTTTGTTCAGGGCAATAAAAACATGTCAGATTTGGTAAATGATCAGTTAAAGAAGCAGATGGATACGATCAGACATGTTGGTGAAACACAGCAGCGCCTGGTGGTTTCCTTCACATCAGAAGCAAAAATAACAAGATGATAAATGTGGTTATTAGTAGGGAAAACTATGGAGGGAGTTTTGTTCCACTATTGCTGTTCTCATGTGAATACAGAGTTGAATAAAGGTGCCAAACACCGGGAGCGTGAACAAATGAAAGCAAATGTAATGATAGAAACCTTAGTCCGTTGATGCTGCTGTCATTCTGCACATCTCTGATGTTGCTGCTATTTTCAAATATCCATTGCTGTAAAAATGTCCATAGCTGCATATTGGTTATTATATCAGGTTTATAGTCCCCACACTGCAGATATATTTGAATATGTAGGCCAGACCCATTTACACAATAACAGATAAAAACCTTTAGATAAATCAAACATTACCGCCACATATCTGACTCGATAACCATTAAAACAACTATTTTCATTCATTTCAGATGGAACTTTTTAACAAAATTGTATTATATTAAACTGAACTTCCAATTTTCACCACTGTTTGGCCCCAAATATCTTTCCTCTGGTCATGGAGCAGCGGGCTTGGTCTCTCAATGCATCTTGGGAAAACCAAGAAAAGATGGGATACACCGAACCCATCCTTCTAATTGGGGAAAAAGGACGCATTTAAGGCCACATAACGAGGAGTCTTGGAATCCGACCAGACCTCGGTGCCGCGCTATGACGTAATCAGCCTTCGAATCTGGCCTTCGGAGGACGCAGCCCATAAATTTGAACAGAGTCCTCGTATCAAGTGGAAGTGAAGCGAACGCGATCCCTAAAACGCAATTTAAAAGGAACGCAAATCATAAAACTCAATCAAAAGAGAAATTTCGGGGGAGGCAGGGGGGTTTGAATAAAACTTCCAAATATTAAACTGTATAAAAAAAATGTTTTAAAGGATAAAATTTTTAAATGCAAAACAAGTTATAGGGTTAAAATAAAATAAAAAGCATAACTTTATGTTTTTGGGTTAGTTTTTTTTTTTTTTTCAGTTTCACACTTTTTTTTGTAAGAGGTGCAGCTGCTGAGAATTATTTTTGTTTCTTAACCCGTTTGGCTAGTGTCATTGTTATGTGTGCAAAGCATACCCAAGGAAGGAACACTTAATTTTAATTTTATAAGTTATTTTATCAAGCTTGCTTAATATTGTGCACAGCATACAACCTTTATTGTATCTTATTTATTAATGAGAATATTTCTGTAGAATTTTGGAGTCTTTGTTTTTATTCTTGTGGTATCGAAAATGGCATCGAGTATCGAATATTTTCCTTAGTATCGGTATCGAGTTGAAAAGTTTAGTATCGTGACAACCCTAGTGTATATATGTTTTTTCTTTTTTCCCGCAATTTACAAAATGTTTATTTGCAACAATAATGGAAAGGATTTCACTCCATAATAAAGATGGGTGTGATAAATGAAGGGAGCAGCAGCTTCTAGGTCAGGTTGTTATGCTGCTGTATGGATAGAGGACGGACTGCTACATCCTCTGTGTTTTCCAAAGAGGTCGTCCCTTCATGTGACATTATGCGTGAAAATGTCAACTATAGCTTCTCTGTTACTTGGAGAAATGAAGCCGTTTCATTTGACTGATTCTGATAACATCAAAACAACCTAAAGACGGCGTTCTGTAGTTGAGCATTAAAATGTTCTGGTTGTTCTCTATTCCAGGTTTGGTTCGGTAAGAAGTTCGCCTCCCCCCCGCAGAGTCCTCGCAGCCCCTTACTGCAGCGGCACGGCCCCGGCCTGGCTGACGTCTGCCAGTATAACCAGTGGCTGGCGGTTCGCCATGAGGCCACCCTGGTGCCCATGCAGGAGGACCTGGCCATCTGGCTCAGCAGCCTGATGGGTGGGTAAAGTTCTCTCTCTCTCTGTCTCTCTCTGTCTCGATATTGTTTTACTCGTCTGACTTGTTTTTAATCGAACGCAGTTTGATGGAATTGGTTTTTAAACGGCAGCCGTGTGCGTTTGTGGCATGCCCACAGTTTTCCCCTGCAGGCCAGGAAAATACAGATGAACTATTGACACGGCTGCTCTGTGTAACTGGATTTGGATGCTCCCATTTCCAAGCTTCTCTTAGGAAACCACAGAGCAGAATCCTTCATCGGTGACATTATACGGGCCTCCATTGTTCCCCCACCCCGTCTCACAATGGAGCAGTGAGGAAACCGAAGCTGACTGGAAACTGACTCCATTGTTTGCTGAATCGGGGATTCAGGACGTGACATTTATCTGCTGTCAGTGAGAATGTGGGCAGGTAAAGAGCTGCTGCAGCCGAGGACATTCTGACCTGCATTTCAGCTCTTTAGACCTTTTTAAAGTATCCTGATTTGGGGTTAGGAGCTGTAGAGGTGATGGTCCCCACTTCAGGGCCATCTCCAAGTGTGGCGTTATTGTTTGCCTCTGATTTAAGGACATCTGTGACCTTTCTAAAGTCTCTAAGGCTTTGATTTACATCAGAGGGACAGTGGGAGCGCTTTAAGCCCCTGAGGAGGATAAAGCTGTTTGATGTCGTCTCTTCTTGCAGAGAAAAGAAAATGTTCTTCCGCCAACAATCATTTGTTTTGTTGCTTTTATTTTCCAGGAAAGGAGGTGAGAGCCGAGTTTTTCATGGAGGACCTGGACAACGGCGTGAAGCTTTGCCAGCTCATCGGCGTCCTGCAGACCAAGGTGGCCCAGAGCTGCCCCTCGGCGCTCAGCAAGGTGGCTAGTCTGCATTTTGTTGGATCACAAGGTTTCCCATGATGCTCACTGTGGATTTTCCTTTTCCCATCCAGCTCTTTCCAGTCAGAAAGATTTCTTGCAAGTGTAACGCCTCTCCAGGGTCCTTCTTCGCTCGGGACAACACAGCCAACTTCCTCGCCTGGTGTCGACACGTCGGCGTGGACGAGACCTACCTGTTTGAGTCAGACGGCCTCGGTAAATGCCTGACATGAATCATGTAGTTTAAACGTCATAAATTTGGGTTTTCTTCTTATTTCTTCATGCTTTAATTCGTTGGTGAATTCCAGTGAAGCTTTTTGGGATCCATAATAGTTGTTTTAGGAGAACGCAGAGGCGAAGTTTCATCAGTAGCTTTTCCTGGATGAAATCATTTAAAATTAAAATAATTTCTTAGGTTTTTTTCCTTCTTGAGTTTGGCGTCAATTATGCAATGAACATGTTTCTAAATTGAGCTTTGGAACAAATGCTATATAAAAATAAAACTATAAAAACTTCATAATCATAAGATGCCGAGTAACTTCGAAAAGAGGAAAAAAATCTTGGAAAGCAGCTTTTTTTTATAAATATATTATATTTCCGTATTTTCACGACCATAAGGCGCACCGTACTAAAAGACGCAGTCTCAGTTATGTGTGCCATTACTGTATTTAAGACACACATAAGGCGCACCGGACTATAGGGCGC
This sequence comes from Cyprinodon tularosa, assembly GCF_016077235.1. NCBI lineage: Eukaryota > Metazoa > Chordata > Actinopteri > Cyprinodontiformes > Cyprinodontidae > Cyprinodon > Cyprinodon tularosa. The sequence goes on along the minus strand of NW_024038589.1, from coordinate 1,455,175 downwards.
GGGTTTTATATACCGGTACATATCCTCTACTACGTTTATATACCTCTACTGCGTATTTAAAAATAGAGCGGGAGCAAAACTGAGTATGATTGTGTTTTATTCATGTATTTATTACAAAGTATTAATCAAACCTGGGAGCTGGCCGTGAGACAGACACATCGCTGATGACAGAATGCTGTGATCACTCCTCTGAAACAGTTTATTGACGCATAAATTAACTTAAAATGCAGAAATCTGCCGGGAGAATATGTTCGCTTTTATTATCGTGGTGCCTGCAGTTTAGATTATTTAGAGGAAAACACCTACCAGCTGCCATGGTGAACCGCAAGGAGGCGACCCGGCCAGAGGATGCTGTTGAATGGGATTCCTACTGACAGAGCCCCACTGGTATGTGGGGGTCTGAGCGGCTCCGACAGAACTAATATTGGAAGGCAGGATGGTAATCTGGATGAACTGACTGCAGTTATTAAGTTTTCAGGTGTATTTTCTCACTTAAAAACATATTAAAACTACTTTATTCCCACTGATCACAGCCAATGTAGCTGCAAGGCAGAGAAAGGATAGTGAAGCTCCGCCCAACGCGCGTCAGACACACTTTTGCACAGATTAACAGCGATGGTGATGCATGGAAAAAACCACCTGGTCTCTTTACATTCACCTCCCTCAGCCACTCTTTCATCATCTCCTCAATGAGGAGATGATGAGTTCTGCATAAAGCACATACCTGTTCTTTTATACACAATCCATGCCCACACTTCCCCCTTTAACGTTCTCATGGTGGTCTCAACAACACACATAGGGCACGCCGCACATTTTGAGGGGAAAAAAAGACGTTTATATGCGCCTTATAGTCGTGAAAATACGGTATATTCCATTTTCTTTTACTGATTTAGTATTTTCTTTCTTTCTTTTTTTTATACAGATTTTTCTGTAAAATGCAATATAAAAAGAATCAAATGTGTAAAATTCAATCTGAAAAAGACAAAATTAATTTAAAATATCTGTAAAATAAAATCTTATTTTTTTTCTTCTTCAATAATTACATTTGAGAAAAAGGCAAAGTAACTCTCCTTTTGTAAATGTTTCATTCCTTGATTGTAATTAATCTCCATTTACAAAAAATGGTCTTGCAACAATAATGGAACAAAATTTAGTCCATAGTTCAGGTTTCAAGAAAACAAATTCAGAAAACGTATTTTATTTTATGGTCCCGTCTGGAAGAGGTCACTAAGGGTTAAGCACACAAAACATTTGCAGCTACTTAGAAAAAAAAAATGCATCCTAGATGTCACTGATAAACTCTCAATTTGAGGTTTTATATTTTTTCTAGTGTTTTTTTTTTTTTCATGTCTAGAATAAAACAATATTAGGAAAACTCATAAATGAGACAAACCTTCTTTAGTTTCTCAACCTTGATTACAGTTTGTTTTTTCCTACGTCTCTCTGATCTCAGCCTATCCGACACAAAAAATGCCGAACCAGCAGGCAGAATTTGCATGCGGATCATTTGCAACCGCTTTGTTGCAGCAGCGGCCTTTAGGTAAAAAACTAATCTGGTTTTAGGCGTTCATCCGAATGTACAGGTGCTGGTCATAAAATTAGAATATCATGAAAAAGTAGATTGATTTCAGTAATTCCATTTAAAAAGTGAAACTTGTATATTATATTCATACATTACATACAAACTCATATATTTCAGATGTTTATTTTGTTTAATTTTGATGATTACAAATGACAACAAATGAAAATCTCAAATTCATCATATCAGAAAATTAGAATATTGTGAAAAGGTTCAAAATTGATGGCCCCTGGTGCCACACTCTAATCAGCTAATTAACTCAAACCACCTGCAAAAGCCTTTAAATGGTCTTTCAGTCTAGTTCTATAGGCTACACAATCATGGGAAAGACTGCTGACTTGACAGTTGTCCAAAAGACGACCATCGACACCTTGCACAAGGAGGGCAAGACACAAAAGGTCATCGCTAAAGAGGCTGGCTGTTTACAGAGCTCAGTGTCCAAGCACATTAATAGAGAGGCGAAGGGAAGGAAAAGATGTGGTCGAAAAAAGTGTACAAGCAAGAGAGATAACCGCACCCTGGAGAGGATTGTGAAAAAAAAAACCCCTTCAAAAATGTGGGGGAGATTCACAAAGAGTGGACTGCAGCTGGAGTGAGTGCTTCAAGAACCACCACACACAGACGTATGAAAGACATGGGTTTCTGCTGTCGCATTCCTTGTGTCAAGCCACTCTTGAACCACAGACAGCGTCAGAAGCGTCTTGCCTGGGCTAAAGAGAAACAGGACTGGACTGCTGGTGAGTGGTCCAAAGTCATGTTCTCTGATGAAAGTAAATTTTGCATTTCCTTTGGAAATCAAGGTCCCAGAGTCTGGAGGAAAAGAAGAGAGGCACTTCATCCACGTTGCTTGAAGTCCAGTGTAAAGTTTCCACAGTCAGTGATGGTTTGGGGTGCCATGTCATCTGCTGGTGTTGGTCCATTGTGTTTTCTGAGGTCCAGGGTCAACGCAGCCACATACCAGGAAGTTTTAGAGCACTTCATGCTTCCTGCAGCTGACCAACTTTTTGGAGATGCAGATTTCATTTTCCAACAGGACTTGGCACCTGCACACAGTGCCAAAGCTACCAGTACCTGGTTGAAGGACCATGGTATCCCTGTTCTTAATTGGCCAGCAAACTCTCCTGACCTTAACCCCATAGAAAATCTATGGGGTATTGTGAAGAAGAAGATGCAATACACCAGACCCAACAATTCAGAAGAGCTAAAAGCCACTATTAGAGCAACCTGGGCTATCATAACACCTGAGCAGTGCCACAGACTGATCGACTCCATGCCACGCCGCATTGCTGCAGTAATACAGGCCAAAGGAGGCCCAACTAAATACTGAGTGCTGTACATGCTCATACTTTTCATGTTCATACTTTTCAGTTGGCCAACATTTCTATAAATCCTTTGTTTTTATTGGTCTTCAGTAATATTCTAATTTTCTGATATGATGAATTTGAGATTTTCATTTGTTGTCATTTGTAATCATCAAAATTAAACAAAATAAACATCTGAAATATATGAGTTTGTATGTAATGTATGAATATAATATACAAGTTTCACTTTTTAAATGGAATTACTGAAATCAATCTACTTTTTCATGATATTCTAATTTTATGACCAGCACCTGTAAATATTTGAGCTGCTATGGAAACTTTGACCACATATTAATTAGATGACCAATAAAACTATGAATGTTTTTGGGAAACAGTTGCACAATATTATACCCTATAAACCTGCTCTGCCTCTCAGCCTTGATATATGGAAAATTCCCTGTTAAACCACAATGATTGGATGATACCAATACCATTCTTACATAAGAAATGTTTCACAAATGTCAATTAAAATAAAAAAGAAACCTTTTAACAAATCATTGATTGCTGCGATTCATGTGATCTGAATGCGTAGCCGAAAACCGGACGAAACCATAAAGATTATAGCGTTGAAGAAAGTTGAGTAAATAAAGTGCATAGTTTAAAGAAGGGCTCCGTGGAAAAAAAGCTTTTTTTTTTTAATCAACAAAACTTAAGCAAACTAAAAAACTTTTACAAAAGTTGGATAAAAGGGTTTAGAGCTGATCGCCAATAATCGCTTATGTTAGACGTGGTCATTTTTGTCCCGGCGGTTTCTATGCCTCCATCGACTGAAAGGAATATGTGATTGCGCGGTTCCTCGTTTATCAACAATACAAGCTTTAAACTTAATTTAAATAAAATGTGGAGCACATTTCAGACGGGAAGGTTAAAGCAGACTTTGCTTCCAGCGCAGGAGTCTGCAGAGAGACGTTCTGTTCTAGCTCCAAATAAATATGGAGGGACAAATGTTGAGTTTCTGAATTACAGAAATCTGTGATTAAATATCTACGCAAAGATTTCTTGAATTTTTATAGCATTTTTAATAAAAAAAAAAAACTGGATACATTTTCTTCCATAGGATGGTGATATTGGTGGAAAACTGTGTAGCAAAGGTTTTTGTAACCAACCTGATAAAAAGAAAAAGGTGCACAGATCTGCTGTCAATCTGCTAAACTTTTCATTTTTATTGGAGCATCATTTCGTGCAGTTAAGAAAAAAACATGAAAAAAGTTCTTTTTGTTTTTACCTTTAAACCAAGATATATGGAAAAGATTTAGGGCCACGGGAAAAAAAGGACTGTTTTTAGTTAAATATGGGATAAGTCAGAATTCTGACTATTATTTTTTTTTTAGTTTGAATGGGGGGAAAAAAAAATATTACAGTGGCCGTAATCATCTAATGGAAAAATAAGATTAAAACACTGAAAATATTTATTGTGAGGAAATCAGGAAACCTACTTAAAAAAAAAAAAACTGCAACAAAAAAACCTGTCAAAATCAGCAGGTATGGCTTTTTTTAAAGATCAGCCAGAAAACTACAATCAATACAACCAAACAAAACATTTCTGCTACCTTCAGTCATTCAGTACAAAAAAAAAAAAAAAAAAATACTTTAAACCTTTTAATATTTTTTAAAACATTAACTGGTTGTGATGTTTTAGATAAGCCGTTTTCCCACCCTGCTATGAAACATGGCGCTGGCAGCATCATTCTATGGGAGGAGGAGGTTTTTTGTGTATAAAAACACAAATTGGATTTTTGTTGGTTTAATTTTCGGCATCATGACCAAATGTGACGGATCAAGTGGTCTTTGTTTTTTTAAAGTACAGCCAGATTTGTCCCAGTTGGACAGAATGAGGAGCTTATGGGATAAAATGGAGTAGAAGGGATCTTTGAGCGGTCGGCTACGGCGACCTGAGGAGGTTTAAGCTGTACTACGGAGTGGCTTAACGGGATCCATGAAGGATCACTTCATTAAAGTTGATTAAACTCTAAAACCCAGTTGGGGCATTTAAGGATGGGCCGCTCTAACGTTCCTGTTTGTTTCCTCTGCTCTAGTGCTGCACAAGGAGCCTCGGCAGGTGTGTCTCTGCCTGCTGGAGATCGGACGCATTGTCTCAAAGTAAGCCGCCGAGGACAGAGTCCTCTGACTTGATGTTTTGATGCCATCCTGACCTTCCTGACTTTGTCTCAGATACGGCGTGGAGCCGCCGGCGTTGGTGAAGCTGGAGAAGGAGATCGAGCTGGAGGAAAGTCTGCTGATGGCAGTAGAACGCCCTCCTGCCGTGCAAACCTTCAGCGTGTGCTGCCAGCATGGCGCCCTCTACCATGCCGAGGTCAGTCTGCTCCCCTGAAGGTGTACAGCTGATGCGAGGCCCGCTTAAAGATGAAGCTGAAATCTTCCCGCTTCACTGACGCATCACAGCTAACATGTGATTTCCCTACTGGGTCACACGTGCCGCCGACGGCTGCAGATCACACATGTGATCACACATGCAGACGGTCTTTGGTCAAAATGTTTGAAGGGTTTATTAGGTCTGGTTCAGAACATCGGGTCAGTTTTCCTAAAAATACCCAGAATCACTTTGGATTCTGATGACATAAACGTTTTTCTTTCCACTGAAAGCTCAATATTCCACTTTTTAACCTTTAATGTGAAGCAAATCAGCTCAGCTGATTGGTCCGGGAAGGAGGCGTCCCTCCTGGAAGCAGCCGAAATATGGAGGGAATTCCTATTTTGCAAACAAAGAAAAGATTTTAATTAAAACTAGAAAAAGCTGTTTCGGAGAAACATCAAAGTGGGAATGCTTTTGCTGAATGAAAAAAGCTGAAATTAACTGCAGAACATATAAAAATGTGATAGGAAGTCATCAGAAACTTCAAACTGCAGAAAACAATTGAATTATCTGAAGATTTTGTAGGGTAGAATCATTTGGCAGTAAAATTGCAGAAACAGACTCATCTTAAAAACTGCACAGCCAAACCATACATGATATCAAAAAATGTCTTGAATGTGGGCACTAGAAGGGTCTTAATATAATGTCTCCCAAGTTTCTAGAAAAATGTATAAAGAAATTTTGAAGGGGGGTTTACCTACTTTCCAGAAACATGTCAGGCGTGTTATGAATTAGCAGCAAACAGAAAAGCTTAATTCCTGTCCAGAAACAGAGCAGAATGAAGCCAAAGTTCACAACATAGGCTGAAAAGTATGAAATTAGCTGAAGTAGAAAAGAAATTACAAAGAAAAACTTTAATCTTATCTGGTTGAAGAAAAAATTAGTAGCTTAAGGATGGGAAGTAAAATGTTGAGGACGATGGTATTGAATAAGTATTAACATTTTGAAATCATATGTGGAAATGTCAAGACTTGGCAAAACAATTGGAAAATTATTTAAAATGTGTCGGTTGATCAGCATAAAAAAACAGTGTCATCCTTGGAGGATTGAAAATCTACAAACCTATGTGCAAGACTGACCATGAGAAGCAGAGGAAGGACAGAGAGAGAAGCTTATAGAAAGAGAGCTAATACCACTTAAGGAGCTGAATTTATAAAAAAAATTGAACCTGCATGTTACGAGCCGCTGTGGTAATGAAAGCACCATTGGCAGGCGTAGGCTGCATATTACAAGGTTAGCAGATGCCTTATTACAGTATAAATCTTAGAACCTGATTAAGAAATATGCACTGAGGTGTGTGGTCCACAGGCCTTGGTAGTGTAATTTTAAGAAATTGGTTGACTTTGGGTCATAGCTACAAGCCATACGGCACAATGAATGAGTGTGCGTAAGGAAGAGGCTTTTATTTTGTAGGTTCCCTTTAGTCTTATTTTGAAAGTCTATCATGGATGTGTGTCAAGGGAAGGGTCATGCCCAGCAGTGATATAGAATCCATTTCCAAATATGAAATCACTGGTTTTCCATGTTATTGGGTGAATAGATGCTGTATTAGAGCGTAAATGGGAGACTTTTATTGTGAAATTTGCTCTGGGGTATGTTTTGAAAAGGTCCCTAGAGTCTAATAGAAACAAGTTGGTAGAGTTTGGGTCATAATGCTGAGCCATTTGCATCAATTAATAGGCGAGTATAATATTTTTGCTTTTATTTTGTAGGGTCACTGGAGTCTTATTTTGAAAGTCTAGCAGGGTTGTGTGTTGAGAAAAGGGTCAGACCCAGCAGTGATACTTGATGACTTTCCAATCGTTAAATTACTCTTTTCCCTTGTTATTAGGGCAGTAGATAAAGTGGCAATGGGAGGCTTTTATTTTGAAATTTTCCATGGGGTGTGTTTTGAAAACCCCCTAGAGTCTCATTTTTAAAAAAGTCGTTGAGTTTGGGTCATAATGTTGAGCCATATGCTGGGAAAAAAAAATATGAGTTTAATTTAGGGGCTTTTATTTTGAAGGGTCCTCGGAGTCTTATTTTGAAAGTCTATCAGGGTTGCGTGTGAAGGGAAGGGTCATGGCCAGTAGTCATATTTACGACGGAGTATTAGGGCCACACATGAAGAGAAAAAATATTTTTGCCATGACGAGATTAAACTCGACATGTCGACTTTAAAGTCGACATGTCGAGTTTAATCTCGCCATTTCGAGAATAAAGTTGATATATCGTGGCGACTTTAATCTCGACATTCCAAAGTTTGGAGAAAAGAGCAACCGCGCTCCACAGCTGCAGTCTGCGTTTTAAGAGTGAAGGTAGTCTTTGACGTGCTGCAACTGTATAACTGTATAATCATCACAGAAAGTACAATTTGACCAAATCATCTACACAAGGCATGTCTGATTCTGGATTCTGTGCATGTAACCTGCGGAGCGGTTGGCTCTCTTGAACTAATTTCAACTTTATTGTCGACACGTCGAGATTAAACTCAACATGACATTTCAACTTTATTCTCGAAATGTTGAGTTTAATGTCGACATGTCGACTTTAAAGTCGACATGTCGAGTTTAATCTCGTAATGGCAAAAATATTTTTTCTTTTCATGTGTGGCCCTAATACTCCGTCGTACATATTGTATCCACTTCCTAATGTTAAATCAGTGTTGTCTCCCTCCATTAGATTAAAATGTGCTGTTTAAAGTGGTGGAGGTAAAATCTCTTTGAAGCACGGTTACCTTGACGACGTTAACGAGCCTGTCAGTGACAGAGAGACATGCCCATCACTTTCGTTCCTTAGTTCTCAGGCTTTTTTGAATGGGAATAGCAGCTCCGAACAAACGAGTGCTTAAGACAAACCATAAATGGTATCTAAAAAATTCTTTCACTCTAAGCGACAGCTATCCTTTGTCTCCAATTGGGGTAACTGTCATGGATGTAGCTCATTCACAACCTTAATGAGAAGGAGGAATAAAAAGGTTTGAGAAATCTTGCTGGTCTCATTAAATAACATGCAGCACAATGGTAGAGCAGAACTCTCAAAAGCAAAACTTTCCCTCCGAACAAACGAGCGGTGAGCCAAAACCGTATTAGGTATTCAAAAAATTCTTTCACCGTGAGCGTCAGCCATCTTTGGACTACAACTGGTGCAACTTTCATATTTCTACAATATTTCGTCTAGGCGTGGTGACGATGTAAAAAAGTGTATAATTGTCAAAATCTTGATTTTGGGGTTCGGACAGATTTGTTACCCCCAAACAAACCTTTTTCCTAGCTAAACGATAAAAGATATCGACACACTTCCTTCAATGTGAGTGCTAGGAAGGTCTGAGGAACAACTTCCACAAGGCTCGTGTTGCTACGTCGAACGGTTCCCAAATGGGAGCGATACGAAAAAGTCTGTTTTTTTTTTTATTTTCAGTTCGGATTTTCAGAGAGCTCTCATTGGATTTCTATTAGAGAAGTGTGGACTTCTTCGTGGTCTGGGCCAAACTGTCGGAAAACCGTAAATGCCACACAGATGAGGGTTACATTTCCTGAATCCTGACAAAAATCCCTACGTTTCGATGTAAAATTTATCTAGATAGGGTAAAAAATGAGCGAGTGAGTTGAAGCTGTTCGGCATGAGTGAAATGTTTGAAAACGCTAGAGTGGCACACTCTAGCAGCTGAACATTCCGTCCATAGACTTCCATTATAAATTTGAAAATCTTTAAATTTTCTTTTAAAGTTTGAAGCTTCACTGAAGCAAAACTGTAAAAGTTAGCAGAAAGCCGAGTTAAACAGTAATAGCAGAAAGATACGGAAACATTTTAAAAGTTGAATGGTGTTTCTAGCTGAAAGTATGCTGAAGTAGTTAAAGGTCAAAGATGCTGAAGGTTTAGCTGAATTTTGCTGAAATCTAAGAATTCTACATGCATTTCAATGGGACAAAAGAAACGCAGAAAAAGCTGAATATCGTGAAAACTACAAAAAATATCTTTATCAAAAGACATAGCAGAATTCTCCTGAACAAGCTGAACGTTTTGATACCAAAATTGTTGAAATCAGTTGAAAACTGCGGGACTAGTTAGAGTCAGAAAAATTTAAAGTGAAAAACAATAAGTGCATAAGCACTCCCACTTGATGAACAGAAGTTGGTTTAAAAAAAAATGTGTTGAGTAACTTTGTGGAAAATATAATTTCAAGAAAGTTATTTGATGGAGAAAAAAAAAATGAAAAAAATAATCAAATTTGATTAAAAAAACAAACAAAATCAAATCCGAGAAAACGCCTTTCTGTTCACCTCTGGTGACAGGCTTTCCTTTGAAATGAGGAAAGAAGAAGAATTTCCATTAGTCTCCTGGACGACGTTTTTTATTAGCCGAAAGCGATTGTTGAAATGAAGGGAATTAAATCTTTTTAAACATAATTTGAAAAATAAATTTGTCAAGCCTCAACTTGAAAAAGAAATATTTAAGAATATAAAATAAAAAGATTTTCAAATATTCTAGATTTCATTTTTTTTATTCCATTTACAAAACATGTCCTTTGCTTGTAATGGTGGAACAAACCTCTGGAGAGTGACTCTGGAGGAGCTGCTGTGCTCCATGGCAACCTTAAACTGATGGTCTGTTTCCCTCTGTCCTCTAGGAGCACGGCGGGGACGACCCACCATGCAGCTGCTCCAACAAGTTCTCTCTGGAGTATCTGTCTGAAGGACGCTACCGGCTGGGCGATAAGACCATCTTCATCAGAGTGAGTATCTTTGATGTGCCTGGTCGTGCGTAAGCTCGTTAGCCAACGGCGGCGGATTGTGATTACATCATGATGACGCTGCTGTTGGGGGCACACGCCTGAGTGCAGGCGGGTTAATCTGCATCTGCTGCTATTTATGGCTAAAATGAAAGTGTGTCCCTATTGGCTGACGCCGTGGAAACGTTTGCTCCTCAGATGCTGCGTGGGAAACACGTGATGGTGCGCGTGGGCGGGGGCTGGGACACCCTGAGGGGCTTCCTGATGAAGCACGACCCTCTGCGGGTGCTGCAGTTCACCACGCTGGAGCAGAAGATCCTGACCTTCCAGAAAGGGCCGCCTGGTTTGGGGGGTCACCATGACAACACGCCGCTGCCCCCTTCTCCCGATATGGACCCTCTCGCCGAAATCGACGACCTGGTCTCCTCCTCCTCTTCTTCATCCTCCTGCTCTTCCTCAGGGTCGACCAGTAAGCCCACGTGTCACTCATCCACCCCCTCCCCCTCATGCACCCCCTCCCCCGCCTGCACCCCCACCCTGTCGAGGAAAGGTAATGCGATTCCCAGGAAGAACCTCCCGAAAACCCCCTCCTCCTCTTCATCGTCCTCCTGCTCTTCATCAGAGGCGACCAGTAAGCCGACATGTCACTCAAGCACCCCCTCCCCCGCCCACACCCCCAACCTGCCGAGGAAAGGTTCTGCCATACCCAGGAAGAACCTCCCGAAAGCCCCCTCCTCCAGGAAGCCCACCGATCTCCCCCTGCCCGCCCCCAAAGCCCCCTCCCCCATATGCAAATCCTCCAGGCGGCCAAGGGACGGACCGGTTCAGCGTGGCGCCCCGAATCTAAACCTCCCTAGGAGCCCCGTCTGTCCAGAGCCCTCCTCCAAGTGCCCCAAACCCTCCACCCCCAGGCCCCGCCCCAACGCGCCCTCCAAAGATGCTCTGCCTCCGTCCGGCTTTAATCAGTGCTCCCGGCTCGCGCAGAGGCACCCCGGCTCCCCCGCATTGCGCCTCCGTCTCCAAACAACCAGGAAAGCGAGGGCGGCGCCGGAGCCAAGGAAAGGAGTCCAGGAGTCCCCCAGCTCTAGAACTGCTCCCCCCGCCCTGACACCCACCAGCAACAGGGCAAATATGAAGGACACGAACAAGGCAGCGGGACCAAAGGGCAAAGCTGCCGCCACCAGATCCACGCCGCTCCCAGTGGGCAGAAAGATCAGGAGAGAGGATCCATACTTTGAAATGAGTAATTAACGTCAACTGTGTTTGTTTTGTTTTCGTTATTTAATAGTCTGGTTTTTTTTTTTATTTACATCTTAATGGGTCAAATACGTTTTCTATTAAAACGAATAAAACTCCAACTTGCACAATTTTTACATTTTTTGCTTAGTTTTTACAGAAAAATCATGTCAAAGTCTTTTGTTTAAAGTGCCTTGAGATGATGTCAAATATTTAAGGTGGGGGGGGGATTCCTGGCTGCTCTGTGAAGAAGCACTACGTCCCTGCAGCCTCCTCTTCCTCATGTGCCTTCATCAGACTCTCCCCGTTTCCAAATGGCTGCAGAACATATCAGGCAGAAGGTGACTTCATTCGTACTAGGGCTGTACAATTTTGCAAAAAACTCAATTACGATTATTTTTAACCAGAATTGCGATTTTTCTTTTCGATATTCCTTTGCACTAACCCTAAGCTTGTAGATGTTTAATCCCAGGCTTTCAGTTTTTAAAACCTTGCTTCCCCAGAGTCTAGCGTTGCTGGACTTTACTGTAACCTTGGTGTGAAAAAGTCTTTACTTCTACTCCCATGCATGGATCTCTCTATAATAATCTCTGTGTGGCAACAAACACACTTTAAGCATTTTACTGCCACCTTAAGAGCTTGAGGGAGGATTTTAGTGTCTTACTCTTGTTAAATATAGTTTAATTAGAATTGGGTGCCTCTGTGATTTAAAAATTGTGATTATATTGCAAATGCAGTTAATTGCTCAGCCCTAGTTCGTACAAAACACGTGGAAGATGGTTTGGTTTTGGAGTAACTACTGATCAGATGCCTTTTTATTTAATTTAAACTCCGTTACACTGAAAAACTGCATTTAAACCAGAATCTGTCATATTCTTTGTGGTATCGTTTCTAATTTTGTGATCTAAAGTTCTAGTTTTTTATGTTGTGATATCTGTGTAGTTGTTTATACAAACAAGCTTTGATTCTGTGCACTTTATAGAAATATTTGAATGTTTTATCTGATTTAATAAATGTTTTAAAGATTCACTGACTGTTTCCTTCCTAAGAACAGGTAATCTTGAGATTTATTGGGGGGGAAAATGGACATGGAGGCAAAATATCCAGAAATGTTGGTTCATAAACGGGACAGTTTGATCTTTAAAGGAATGTTTGAATTTCTGGTGCTTTACTGACCTCTTGTGGTATTAATGAAGCACTACATCAGGAACAGCAGTGAGAATGAGAACCAATAGGGCACATGCATCATCATATGAGCAGTTTTATTATTAAAACACACATAAAATCTGTTTCATGTGAACATATTCATTATTATAAACCAATGCTGTTGCTTCTGTGCTCTTTTCTAACTCCTGCAGATTCTCTCTTCTCTTTTGATCCAGGTTGTCGAATTTTTTCACCTGGAACTAATTATGATCTAATCATAATTAGGAATCAAATCACTTAAAGACTGAAGGGATGTTTTTTGAACCATAAAGAGTTTATAAAGTGGCTACTAACGTTTCAAATATTTGCTTCCTTCTAATTGAAAATAAAATTGACTGTTTCTTCTTCTGTTCATCATGGTTCACTTCATGACTTTTAGTGGGCTTTAGATTTCTGAAGGCCTCCCTGTTCTTTCCAAACAGATAAATACAAAAGGATTTGCATTCTTCCCCAAAGTGGAAGAAAAACCAAAACATAATCCTGTAAAAGCGTCACACAGAAATATTTGTCTGATTTTCAGAACTCGGCTGTTCAGCAAACTGTGCTTCTTGGGAAGGAATCACCACGAGGGTCGGATCGACCAATCAGATGCAGAGACTTGGGGTCATCAAATTACACGGCTAATAAAAGATTATCAATTTGCATCCTTTATTCAAAGCCACGGTTAAAGGATCAAAACATGTTATTGAACAAATGGTGCAGAAATGGAACCGTGTTAAAGCTAATGAGGCCGTCAGGAGGTGGATCAAATGTCCTACGTGACAAACTCCTCTGTTCATCTGGGTTAAGGAGGGACGTGCGGGTGGAAAACATCCAAGACTCCATAAAAAAAAAATCTAAGATGAGACGCAAAGTTTTCCAATCTGTCTCCTTTAGTTTAACAGGAAAATTAGTTGGAAGGAAAAACACCCATTGATAGCAATTTATTAAAACTGAAGGCACATTCAGGGTTATACAGGAAACAGATCACTATACAGTCAAAATTTACTTAATGTCACTATTTGGCATTGCAGTTACATCACGGCAGGAAACTGAAGACATTAAATATCAATACATTAAAACATATATAGGCTAATCTTACATGGCAAAAGTTTGACTTTAAAAGAACTAAATGTGATTGCTTCAGAAAATCCAAAGTTTTCAGCAGTAGTCTAAAAGTTGTGCTCTGAACCCTGAGAAACGTCATGGCAACGCCCTGCTGTGATCATGAGGGTTCCTCAAACGCCTCAGATCAAACTATCATTTAATACTTAAATGGAAATATTACTGATAAATAACATTTCAGACCAACAGGCCTGCAGGAATAATAACTTCAAGAGAACCTGTTTGGCAACACGAAGTAGGCTGAACCCCTCATAGGAGGACACTGCTTCTATCTGTTGGGTTTTCTTTGATCTGAAGCCTTTAGGAGATAATGAGGGAAATCCCGCATCAGTGTGCAAAATCTGGAGGTTAAAAAGTCTGGCAGAAGCTAAGATCCGCTCCGCTGATTTAAAAAGAAGAAGAAGGTAGTGGTTGAGGATTTTAGTGCAGCTGATGCGTCCTCCTTCCTGCATCGGGGTTAATCAAAGCGATGGAAGTGTTCCGCCTGTTTTCACAGCAGCAGCGGCGTGTGCTCCCCCGCCGGTTCCCGCCGCCTGACCAGCTGCCGCGCCCGCTCCAGCAGGCGCCCGGGCAGCGAGGGGACGTGGTGGCTCGGGTCCAGCACGTTGGTTTTACGGCGCTCGCGCTCCTGCAGCCACATGAGGTACGGGCTGGGCGGGAAGAACGGCCTGGAGCGCTCCCGGTACAGCTGCAGGACCACGCCGCACACGCCGAGCACCACCCACACCGTGATCAGGGCGTAGTCTGCAGCCAGAGGAGGGGGAAATTAAGAAAAAACAAAAACAGACCCAGATATTTTCACCCCGCAGCGATCGGAGGAGCTGTCGACTCACCGATGATTTGGAACGGTACGTCTGTGAAAACGGCGCTAAAGTTGCTGTTGAGGAAACGTTTCAGGATGTTGAGGGTGATGTAGGACAGGCTGGTATAGATGTAGGCGTTGACAGCCAGGATGACGGCGTACGCCCCCACGATCCCGCATGTGGTGATGTTCCCCTGAAACACATTTTTATTTTTAGAATTCAGATCCAGCAACTAATTCAGCTTAAATAGAAGATTAAGAAAACAATCAGTATGGAGTGAGTTTTGTTCCATTATTATTGGAAGCAAAGAACAAGTTTGTAAATCGAAATATATAAAAAAAATCCAGAAATTTCTTAAAAACATTTTAATAAAAAAAGAGGTAATGATAGTAACTTTGCTGTTTTAAATTACTTTTTTTTTTTTTTACAGTTTTTAATAAATGATTTCTTTTCACTTCTGATGAGCAAAGATGCAGCGTTATTGTGGTAACAGTAATTATTTTCTAATCATTTGTTTATGGGACAGTATTAATAGGTGGAGACTGTCTGGACCTCTTTGTTTTGAATATAGTAAAAACATTCTGAGGGGCTGGAGCTTGGTGATGTGTTTTCCATCCCGCTTTCAGCATTTATGGAGGTAAAAGTTTTACATAATTACTTTGTGATTTTTTTTGTTTGCCTGTTTTGTCAGCAGCCTGTTTTTTTATTTCATAAAAGTCAAAGAAATATCTAAATGAAATTGAATTTCTAATGGTCTGTATGGATGGATTAATTAAAAAATTTAAAAAAGATAAAACTTCTAATTAAAAATATAATTTTTTCCTGAAAAAAAGGAAATATATGAGAAAATAGTCAACCTCTTTTTTCAAACCTTTTTTTCCCAAAAAAATATTTTATATTTTTTCAAATATTATTTGCAAAAAAATTTAATAAAGTTGCTTCCATATTCCTGATTTTAAAATTTCTGTCTGCTTCCTCACCACCAGGTGGCAGCACGGCACATATATAGTTAGTGAATTATTTCTAAAAACACAAAACAGTAAGGGAATTGAAGGCATGCAGTGGCTTGTAATAGTATTCAAACCCTGAACACTTTAAGAAGGCGTCATATAATAAAATGCGTAAAAAAAAAAAAAAATCCTTTTTTTTCTTTTTATTCTAACAGAAATATTCATACTTTGGGTTTTCCTCCCATCAGGGATACCCAGTAACTCTGTGGTTGATTACAAATGGCACCGCCACAGCATGATAGGTCACTGATGAGTTTGTTTTTCAGTTCAGCTGCAACACCTGAGGTTCATTCAGCGACCACATGGGGGTGGGGTGGGGGTTAAACCGCCATCTCTTCAATCAGAGCAGAAAGTGTGAAATCTGTTACCTCTCTGGGCCACCGCACAAAGACGAGCGGAAACGTGACCATGATGCAGCAGAAAGTCACCCAGAAAACCACGTCTGAGTTCCTGAACACGTCCAGGTCTCCTGTGAGAAAACAGAAACACAGATTCAAAGACAAAAACACCTTAAGGAAGTGGAGAACACACAGACCCTCATGTCAACACACACATACCCAGAGGAGTGAAAAGGACAATGGAGGCGACGAGAAAGCCCAGCATCAGGCCGACCACGACCACGCAGGCCATGACTGAGCCGAACCGCCACCAGCTCATCACCAGGAGGCCGCCGCCCACCACGCCCACTACAGCAGACACTGCAAGGCGGACTGCAGGGAGACAAACCGCCCACAGCTCCGGTCAGCGTATGGACACATGAAGACAGGATGGAGCAGAGGAGGGCGCCTTACCATCGTAGTCCAGCTGTGTGGTCCTTGTGATGAGGACAAAGAAGAAGAACGCCGCGAAGCTGAATCCCATGCAGAACAGCTCTGGATGCAGGAAGAGAACAAAGTTATTAAACATTAAATAACGGGAACCTACCGTGCTTCATTTTAAATCTTTACTTATTGTATAGGTTTGTAACTTTTGTTGCACAAAATCACTCGAATAAGATTTTTCCTCCTTATCCATCCCAGAATGAAACATGACACTTTTATCCAAACAATCTGTACCTGAACGCACCTCGCTCCGCCTCAATGTCATCATTTATACACCTTAAAATGAATACAGAAGCAGAGCCTGAATAAATGGAGCCTCCTGAACAACTAGCGAGACCTTTCTGTATGGATAGTAAATATTATTCCTAATGGGCCACCGTAGAAAGTTCCAGTCCTTTTAAATCCTCTCAGAAACATTTGTGTATTATAATTTTATAAAACTGTTTTATTGTTAAAATACTTCTATATGTTTTAATTGTTTTAGGATGGAAGAATCTGGTGAAAAAAATAAGATGATAATAGCGGTAGCATCCCTATTGGATTTTCAGTGCAAATTAGCCTCATGCTAACTGCTAGTTGTCCAAATGTTATATGATTTACTCTGATAATTTTACACACATAAAATTTTGCATGACAGGTCCTTTAAAGGGAACATTTCCACATATTATTTCTTCTATCTTTTATAGAATTTAAGTATTATTAAAGCCAAATATATAGGAGAAAATAAATGAATTGTGAGCAGAAAGTTTTTCCAGTTATAGAAATGTGTTTCTTTTTGCTAGTTTTTAATTTGAGGAGAAAAAAAACGCTAATAATGGTATCTTCCCGAAGGGATTTTCAATGCAAATTAGCATTATGCTCACTAATACTTTTTTTTCCAGCTTTCATTCAGTGATAAATGTATGTGATTTAATTTTTTTTAGATATTTTTAAATACTTATACTGTTTCCAGAAGCAGTGGAGACCCAAATACAAGACCGTACTTTTGGCCAATAAATTCCCTTTAAAGGGAACATTTCCACGTATTCCTTCTGTCTATTGTCTTTTGTAGCATGAGGTCATTTTTTACTATTTTGTAAAAAAAAAAAATGCCAAAAGCAGAAGCATCCCTATTGGATCTTCAATTCAAATTAGCGCCATGCTAAATGCTAGCTGTCTGTGTCATTTCAGCTGTAGTTCAATGTCAAATCTTTTGTATGCAATTCACTTCAATAAAAAAATATATATTGTTGTTTCTAGAAGCAGAGGAGACCTAAATGCAAAACTGAACTTTGCATAAGAAAATTTAAAGGAAACTTCTCATCATATTTCTTCTATTGTTTTTCATAGCAGGAGTTATTGAAGATTTATTTACAGCAAAAGGAAACAATTTGTGAGCAGAAATGTTCCTAGTTTGTATGGGGTCTCTGTTGATAGAAAACAACCGTGGGAGTCTGAACTGACCCTGATGATGGATTAGATCGTCTTTTTTTCCTTGTTTCATAGAAAAAGTCCTATTTCAAAGGTCGAAAAGTGAGTTAACCCTTGAACTCTTGCACCAGGAGATGAAAATAGATCAGCGGGTTCAAAAGCAGCGAGGTCAGAGCACTCACCACATTTGAAGAATCGATGGCCAAAGAAGCAGACAAACAGGCCCGCCAAGCCGGCGATGGTGAAGAAGACCTTGGTCGATATTTTTCCTGCAACATGTTCATATCTGGAGTTAAAACTCAAAGGTAGGATAAAGTGATCGTGATTGAATTAGCTGGGAGGAGAAGCTAACCGAGTGTCTGACAGCCGTCCAGAGTGGAAGCGAAGCTGCAGGCGTAGGTGTGGGCGGGAACGTAGGAGGCGGAGGTGTTCAGCGCCGGGTCTCTGACGATGACGGAGTAGATGACGCCCTGACCGGGGATGGAGCTGAACACCATGATGGTCTTATCCGTCGACTTTAACGTGGTGACCTTACGGCAGACACAGGGAGTGATGCCGTCAATTATAGTGCCCATCAGGACGCTTACCCATCATGCTCCAGGTTTTTACCAGTCTACCGCTCGCCATCATGCCTCGCATGTCGGCGACGGCCTGGAACCCGGCGAACAGGCTGCTCTCTGACAGGTCGTTCTCAGGCAGGAAGTACTGGTAGACGTCGTAGAGCAGCCGCCAGCGCGTGCTGCTTCCTGTGGACGTATCGCAGGCTGGAGGAGATTGGCCTCTAAGAGAGAACGAAACAGGGAGAGGTTTGTGGTGGTCGCTGCTTCATAAACAGAAAACATCCTTTAGATACCAGCCCCAATGAACCCGAACGGTTCGTTCTACTGTTGGTGCGTCGCATGCATCGTAAACAACCACTGACATGTTCTCATTCGTCAGGAAGGACAAGCTTGTTTACTTGGTTCAGTAACTGATGTGAGCTGTGATAAAGAGCTGGTATGAAGCTCTGCTTTGGTTTCTGCATCAGCAGGATGTTAAACCTCAGAGCAACTCTCAACAGAATGTTGGTAGAAAAAAAAACACAAAAAATGGCAGAGCTTTTCTGAAAGATCAACATTGATAAGCTTATGGAGAAAATTTTGTTTTATGATTGTTGCAAGCAAAGAAGACGTTTTGTGAATAGAAATGACAAAGAAATACAACCCGCAAATGAAACAGGAAAACTTCCAATCAAAATAAAGTTGACTTTACCGTTTTCTCCATTTTAGTTTTTTCAAACTTTAATATTTTTTTATTCATGTTTTATTCGTTTTTCAAAGATTTTATTTTCATTACTTTCTTTTTTGTTTTTTTACAGCTTTATTTTGTTTTATTGTTCTTACAAATTTTATATTTTTTGTTTTATTTGTTTTATTTTTCTCAATTCTTTTTATTTATAAAAATCTGTAAAAAAAGAAACCCCGTTTTTTTTTTTAGATTAAACATGAAAAATGAATTTAAAAATGACAAGAAAACTGCTCATTTAATCTCAAAATCTTTTGATTAAAATGTTCTAAAGTTTTATTTCTGTGTTGCACTTGCTCCATTTATAAACGTACTCTTCTGTTTGCAACAATGTGAAGAAATTCACTCTAGGGCTGCAACTAACGATTATTTTAAAAATCGATGAATCGGACAAAAAATATTTTTTATATTAACCTCTTTATTCCAAAATAAACATTTTAGACAGAACAAACAAGCACACAAGTACAGGTTGCTCATTAACTGTACTGGTGCAATATGAAAAATAAATGTTTGTGTAAAAACTACGCAAACTTACATGAGAAATGTAGCTGTACATCCACAAAATATAGGGTACTTTGTTTCATAAAGCGCAAAAAAATACATTTTTGTTTTTTAAAGCCCCTAAGGGGTTCAAACAATAGGCCCCCCCCATTTCATCAAATGAGTTTTTTTAGACTAGAAGAGTTCTGCCTTTTAAGACAGGAAAGTATAGCAGTTAAAGTTGCTACTTGAGAAAATACTGAACCATAGAGATAAAAATAGCCCTGTGATTCAAATTATAAATTGTATTTGGAATAAAAATGAGAGAAGTAGGGGTGCTAAAAAACACATCCTCCAAAGACAGATATTTACATGGGAATGTGGCAGATAATTAATTGACATATTACTGATCTTGCTGGATTTTGTTCTGCTTTACTTCCATAAATTGCAGGATCTTCTTTACTTTATCTTTGCCAGAAGATTTAAACTTTAAAAGCCTTGCCCTCATAATTTGCAAGTTAATTTATTTATAAAGTAAATATAAACGCTGCTTAAGCTAATTCAAATGAAATTAAAAGTAAAATAAGAAGCCAACCTTATCACTGTCTGTAACCTACTAACACGGTAAGGAAAGCATCAGATGAGCTACCTGAGAAACTAACGTTACGTTTCCCCACTTTAAAACCAAACAAACATGGTGGTTCCGTGCCATGTTAATTTCTTTTGAAAAAAGTTGCATGTTATCACTGTTTTCGCTTTACAAAGCGCAGGCTATTTTAATTATTGTGATCAATTTGCGCCGTCAATCCCGCCGCATGCGCGCTTCATTTGCAGTTTGGACGCTGAGGGTCTGACTGCAGCGCTGAGAGGGACTCCTGCGGGAGAACGGGGTTGGGATGGGGGAGGCGCCCCACGCCAGAGTAGGAACGATAGATGCTTTCACGTAAAAGTCTCCAAAAGCCGCCAGTGACACCGAAAAAAGTCGCCAGATTTGTCGCTAGTCGCTTTTTTGAAAAATAGTCGCTGGAGGGGTCTGAAAAGTCGCTGAGTTGGCAACACTGCACCTGCAGCGCTGACTCGCTCTGCCGTATTTTTTTTTTCTTCCTCTTTCAGTCAAGTGGCAGTGATGACGGCGCGGCGGATGACGCAATAATCGCGCGACACAACTAATCGATGATGAAATTCGTTGCCAACGCTTTTAAAAGTCGATTTTTATCGATTTTATCGATTAGTTGTTGCAGCCCTAATTCACTCCATACAAACTTTCCCTGCTTCAGATTGGAGATTAAATATATTGATCTCAAACTGCTACTACCTCTCAGTTATCTATCTTTCCTTTTTTTAAATATTTTAAAATCCTGCATCCTTTCATTTCACTTCACAATTATGCACTGCTGTTTTTTTTTCTTTTTTTATCAAATGTGAAAAACCTCTTATCTAGAGACAGTTTGTTTGTTGTTGTCCTTAAGTTTGTTTCCTGGTGACAGGAAGAGGAAGCAAAGCAAACGCCGCGGCGCCTTACCTCTCATATCCTAAATTTGCCGGTGCGAAGCGGATGGTGGTCTCGTACAGATTGTAGCGGATGTAGAGGTTCGGATCCACGTCAAGGCTGAACTCAATGTTGCACGCTCCAGGTACCGGTTCTGGAAAAACACCAAGGAATCAGAAGGGATGGAGGCTATGAAGCGAGCGCCGCACAATCAGTGCAGCCAGTCGCTCTTCCTCTGCATGATTTTCTCACTTTGTGGTGAAACCTTTTGCAGTAACACGCTTTGTGACTGATAGTGCGCAACTTTCTCATTTCCTACTCCTCAGACGAGGATGAATAGAGGTACGCTGGTGTTTTAGTGAGAACTTCTGTGTTTTCTTCTTTGTGTTGTTTGTTTACCCATGCTTGAGTAAGAGAGGATGACTCCGGTCCCTGGGATGGTTTCCTCATCAGGAGAAGACAGGAACAAGGAGAGCGACGTTTGGCCATTCTGTAGAGCCGACAGGAGCCCAGAGTCCACTGCTGTCAGAGAGCGACTCGGATCTGGAACCTACCAAACAGATGGACCTCAATGATTTATTGATGCAAAGCAGAAGCTTAAATCAAAAGGCAGCAGCAGTTGTAACCTATAACGCAACGCAGCAACCCCATCGCCATGCAGGTGGTCAGAACATTGCTGCTGTAAGCCAGACCAACAACGACCTTAACAACCCCCCATTACTAACGGGTGGACCTGTTTTTCGGTTCAATTTGACTGCTCTCTAAGCCATAACAAGGCTTTTGTTTGGGCTATTCTATAAAACCTGAAACTCAACGCTACTCCAGACATATTGAATTGAGAACGCTTTCTGGAAGGGAAGCGAAACATCTTCAAACTTGGAAAACAAAGTCCAGTAGTTTGTTTTAAGACAGTTCTGATTGTCTATTTCTGTTTGATCTGTTCCCGTTTCATCTAATTCTCATTTTCCTCTACCAGCTGCAATTAGCAGCATTAAAAACCTCTAATCAAATTCGTTTAAAATGAAAATCTGCTCTGCTCACCTAAATCTGAGCTATCCATAAATGTTAAATTTAACCCAACCTTTAGCTTTTCAAGCTAATAAAACAATTTTACAAGATGAAAAAACAGCTGAGATGAGAACTAAGAGGTCATTTAATGATTGAATAAACTAAGACATGATGACAGACAAGAGAGGGAACGGTTAGTGGCAGCGGCTCCAAAAGATTAATGCAAAAGAAGCAACAATAATGTCTAAACAGCAGAGAAATAAAGCTTGACTTTACCTAAAATAAATACATAAAGTATTGATGGCCATATTTCAATGTTTAAGAGGAAGTTTAGCTAGAAACAGAGGTGACATCATGTGATGAGGCCTCCTGCTTTAGCTAGGTTAGCACAGCTAGCAGAAGTTCAACCATCTTTACCTAAAGGGAAACTATTAACTCAGAGATTTGCATAAGGCGGCCATACATTCTAAAAAATCCAGTTTGTCCACAAACGTTGAATGCCAAAACAAAAAAGCGCTTTACTCTTTTTTTAGCTCAGCATTCCTGTTATCTGCTTAAAAACGTGCGTTCCCTTGACATTCAAAGGAATCACAGACATATTGCTGTTTTGTGAGAAAAAAAACTTAGTTTCTTGCCTCTTTGTTTTTTTTTTATATAATTTATTGTTCATCCAATCAATATTTAATCAGTCTATGAGTGCTTATCTTATTCAGCCAGTAGGAAGTTTGTCACCTGAACAGCATCGATGTGAAGCAATATTAAAAGAAAGAAACCAGTGATTTCACTGCAAACAAACAACAAAATGTTCCTTTCCATCAGGGCTGCATTGTAACTCCACCAACAAGTTAGTTCTATTAAATTGGATGTAGAAGGTCCACTGGAGTAAAAAGTCACAAAATGATACGATTACTCAGAAGCAGATCACAAACCAATCCTTCAAAAATAAAAATAAAAAACTGACAGGAATTACCGCCATGTTTAAACATAGATCTTAAACTGTAGTGCGTGACAAAACTAGCATCGGAGCATTCCACAAAGTTTAAATAGTTTCAAAATGTTAATTTTTTTTCCACTTTGTTTTATCATGTATATGATTTTATATATGAGTTTTTAACATAGATATTTAATTCCGTTAGCTTTAACTAATATATAGAATTTGCTAGCTAGTTTATTTATTTAATTTGCTTTAGTTTTTGTTTTTATTAGTTGTGTGAGTCTTATGAAATACGATTAACATACTGGGGACCAAAAAAAATCGAACTAAAATCCTAAATAACGACATCCGAATCTCAAACGACCTTTACAGATGTGCCATCTGCTGGCACAATGTGGTACAGCAACAACAACAAAAAACGTTATTGCAACAACCTGAAGCTATACCTCATATTAAAGCAACATTTTTTGTAATAGTGTCTAAAACTCCTATTAAAGTTTTATTTAGTTTTTTTTGTGTTTCCTGCATAGTGTAATGTTTATTTTTTTTTCAGTTGACAAAACCTTTTAATTCTAGATTTAATTAATTGAGTAGTTTAGGTAACCAACAATAACCTCGCTGACAACAACAACGTTTGTAGCTTTATTGGGAAATTATTGTCATAAATTTCACAACAAATGATGCATCATTGTAGGAAAACATAAGCTGGAAAAGTGTGGCATACACATATTCAACCCCTTTAAGCATGGACTGGAAAAACTGATCTGAAATAAGAAAGAAAATCTTAAAATCAGTGGATTAGCCCTTAATTTAAGCAAGTTAAGAAGACGATCTATAAGTTAAATTGGTGTTTTTCCGCCTTAAAATTTGATAATTTGATATTATGGACATTTCTCAATTCTGCTTTTTATTTTTAGGGTTTTTTAATCCAAGTTTCCTGATTTCATTAGTTTTTGTTAATGATGAAAACCTTGGTCAGGACGGCGCAGGTTCTGTGTGGGTTGAATTGGATCTCATAAGCTACAGGTGGCCAAACCTCAAAGGCAGCGTCGTTCAGGACGCCGCCGACAGCAAAGAAAGCTAACGCTGCTGTTGGATTAGATTCTGGGAGGATTCAGTGTCTGTGTATTTTCAGGAAGGTGGTTTTTTTATTTTGTTTTTTTAAGCAAACATGATTAAAAAAACAAAAACACACCAGTAAGTTTGCTTTTTGTTTATTGAGCCAAAACAATGAATCAGACCACAAATTATTATCTTTTCTCGCCAATCGAACAGCAGGTTAGACGCTCGCTGCGGGACTGAAGGAGCATCAATTCTGCTCAACCAGATTCATTTTCAACCACCCCAGCTACATCATCTGACGGTGACATTTTGCAAGCTGGATATGAATAGCTGGGAGTTTGCATCCGAAGACAATAACGACGGTTTCCATGGAGATCAGGTTGAAATGGCTTACTCACTGTTTCGGCAAACTATCAATTAAGATGTTTAGACCCAAATTTCCTGTACTTTTTAAATCTTCAAACAAAACTTAAGCTGAATATAAGGTTTCCTGTGAGAGAAAACAAAATACAATTTACAACGTTTTGTACGAATGCTGGGCAGAGAAAAGGCTAGTTGTCAAAAATATAAAAAATAAAAATAAATATCTGAAATGAGATAATGGTTTGTTATTTTTTTATTTCAATTTTGGGATTTTTTTAGTAAATAAACAAAAAAGTAAAATACTATTGTGTTTTTGTTTTCCTGTTGTGTTCTTTGGTTTCACACATACAACAAAAAAACAAACCCAGATTAGGTGTGGCCTGTAGGAATAATCTAATGTGGCTTAGAGAGGAGGGCATCTATTCATTAAATATGGAGAACATTTTCCAAATTAGCTGAATTTTATCTTTACTTGTTTCTTTGAAAAAAAAAAAAAAGAAATCACTCCATCAATAAATCAAATCTAGAAAAAACAGGGAAATTGATAAACAGGAAGTTCAATTTCTAGTATGCTTTTGCATTCTTGCTCAAGAACTAAACTTCCTCTTATTTTTGGGTCCGTCTTGCACGTTTCTTACTTCCTAAAGCTCCGATATAAAACCAAGCACAGGCTACTTATTGCAGATTTATTTTCTTCTACCGTATTTTGCAGCAGAGGAAGGAAATCTGAAAACTTTCCCAACCTGTGCGTGAAACCCTGGACCACAGGGAGCTTTTTTTTTCCTTCTTTTTTTTTTTCCCCTCTCTCCCCCGTCCAAGACGGCAATGTCTGCTACTCATGACCCGTCAGACTGTTCATCAGCTGACTGGGACTTCTCTCAGGGGGTCAGCCGACCCAACTCACAAAGCCTCATTCATTACGTCGCAGCAGAACTAACTGCCTAGACATACGGCGGGAAAGAAGGCTGCAAATTCACTGTCAAGTTCCCGAGTTTCCACACATCCTCAGACCCCTTAGCGTTAGACAGAACCTCAAATATAAACCAGTGTTTTTGTTTTTAACTCGTTTATGAGTGTTTCTCTCTGAATCCATCCCAACTTCGACAACCATAAGAAATATGCTATGAAAAACAGCTAAAGTCCCAAACATCCAGCCTTAAAG
Source organism: Cyprinodon tularosa (assembly GCF_016077235.1). Lineage (NCBI taxonomy): Eukaryota > Metazoa > Chordata > Actinopteri > Cyprinodontiformes > Cyprinodontidae > Cyprinodon > Cyprinodon tularosa. The sequence goes on along the minus strand of NW_024038589.1, from coordinate 1,429,778 downwards.
CTACAGTGTGTAATTTTCAGCGACATCTAGCGGTCAGACTGCAGACTGCAGCAACATGAACGTCTCCCCCCCACCGCTTCTCCCCCCCAACAGTACGGCGAGCGTTACGGGACAAAATGTCTTCCACGACGTCCGCATCACCTACCTTCTCAAGTGATGAGGTTTGTTTACATAGATAATTTTACAGATAGTATTTCATTAGTCTGTGTAGGGTATAGATTTCATGTAGACTTAAGATAATAAATATACCCGTTATTTTTTCTACGTCGTTGTGACGTTTTGGTGAGCTGCTTTGCATGGTGATATAAACAGACGAAGTAATTGTACTCATTAGTTTAACAGCGAGATTGTGTTCGCTGGAAGAATATATATTCCCCATTTACAGAGTCCAAGTCTTGTTTGTGGCACGGGGGTTACAAGGCAAGGAAGAGGGAAAGGAAGAGGGCAGAGAGGCCGGGGTGAGCGTGCAGCTGGGGCCAGGCGAGAGAGGGGAGCCAGCGGGGTGAGAGCAGAGGAGGAAAGGCTTGAAGATCTCCAAAGGAGCCGGAGAGAAGTAACCGAGGTATATATCCAGAAAATTATTTTACAGAAAATTACTGAATCATTACCTGTGAAACGTCAGGGACGTTGCTGAATAAGTATACTGGAGAGTAACAGCATCATCACGCAGCATGTTATTGTTTTAGACAGGTCTGAGCATCCTGTACTCCAAAAACTGCAGTGATATTAGACAATTGTGTGTATAGGATTAATTACCTGTCCAAGAGAAAACTGGCAACTTGAGCGTCACTTTGAAAACCTTTTTCCTCCATCAGTGACTTCCATCGTGTAAATGCCGTGCCAATGTTGATCCGTGTTTTTTGTCGTTTCTTGTCACTCTTGCGTTTATTCTCGTCGTGTTTCCGCTTCTTAGATGACGGGGGTTCGGTGTCCGCCGCTTTTCGTTGTGATACAGAGTAGACATGATCCTCCATTCGTCTGATGTTTGGCCACACAGTGCCAAACAGTTTGCAAAGTCACTCACGCCTGCCGCCTTGTTTACCTTTCTTGTTACCGAGGCGCAGTATACCTGCTTCTTCTTCTTCTTTGGTTTCAGGTAGACTAAACGCTTCTCAGGCATAATACTGCCATCTACTGTTCAGTACCGTCTCAGTTCATCTCTCTCAACTTGCCGTAGTTATTTTCGAGCGTCATGGGAGATCTCGCAATCGCTAGTTTGTTGCCACTGCGCTGCCGTAGCGCAAAGATGTCAGCCTCCATGGCTGCGAGACCCGCTCCTATGTAATTATAAATAACGAATTCTAAGGCAACGCAAATGTTATGGTTAAAAGGCTGAGCTCATAGGTGATGATAAATAACATAGTTATGTATAATATATTAAATTTCTGAATTTATATGCCTGTAATTATTACACACTGTAGCTTTAAGCAAACACAGCAGGGCTTTCATTTCATTAGATTATGCTGATTAGTAGGAACAAACTGTTTGGATTACAGGAAACGTAACCATCCCTTTCATATTTCCCAGTTTATCTGCGTCTTTTCTTTCTCCCACCCACTCACCCGGGTGTACGACAGCGTGGCGTTGCGGTGCAGCGTGTGGAACTGCAGCGTGATGAAGGCCACCTCGGCAGGGATCCGGGTCACCACCGCCTGGACCGTCTCGTTCTGCGAGACGTTTATGTTCTGGAAGGTCCCCGGCAGGAAGGTCACACGGTCTGAGATGCCAAAAAAATAAATAAATCCATCAGTCGATAGGCTCATCTCCAGCAGTCACATGAAAGCACATTTAATCAACGCTGGGATCCAAGAGAGGGTTCAGAACATTGCTTCAGTAGCAGATCAATAGATACCAAACCAAAAATAACAGTTATTATTACTTTGTTGTGACATTTTCAACGAGATGGTGCCATGTTTCGGAATGAGGGATGTAAACAAAACATATCGGCAATTTAACTACTGAACAAACCATGGAAACAACAGTGCAGACCACCACAGATATGAATATATATATATATATATATTTTTTTTTTATTGTTTTGGAGATAGCCTTTTTTATTTTAAATATAAAAAACAGAAGGTTTCTTGTAAATATTGGACAAAATAATAGTTTATGTGCATGTAGTTTAATGTCATGCATTCCCAGGCTGACCTTTATCCTAATCCTGAAATACAAAAATTTAATAACTGTTGACTGACTGTTTTCCATCTATAAACAGTCTATAAAGGGGAGTGGCGGCCTAGTGGTTAGGGTGGAATCCAGAGGTTCTGAGTTTAAGTCCCACAGACTGCCACTCTGGGTCCCTGAGTAAGACCCTTAAACCCACACTGCTCAGTGGGCACTGCACAATGGCAGCCCACTGCTCCCCAAGGGGGATGGGTCAAAATGCATGCAGATAATTTCGCTGCTCTGTCCCTGTGACAGTGTAATGACAATAAAAACCTGGTAAAAATAAATGAATGCACAAAATAGACTTCAGATAGAGGTTAAAGTTAGATATTTTAATGCATAAATAACCATAGAAATTATTTGATTAAAAGCTGGATCAAAGAAACTCACAATGACACCACTAGAAGGATTTTTTCTTCAGGGTTTTGGAAAAATTTTAAAAACTCGTCATCCTATAAAGAAGAATAATCAGTAAACTATGGATGTTTTAGTAAGTTTTTCCTTTCTTTTTTACAAAGAAAACATCTATTTTCTCCTATGCAGTGGGTTTGCATTAATCTGATTTGCTGAATGAGTCATAACTGATCCATTCTGGCAGTTTAGTTTTATCAGATCTCAAGGACTGACATAAAAACATGTTCAGTCTGTTTATTCTGTTGTTAATGGGTGGATCAGACTCCAGCAGGTTTTATCTCCAAATTATGTCAACTTGTGCTACTTTATTCAGATTAATTGCAGTTTTTTTGGCTGTTTTCCCACCTACTGGAATCCAAAAAGTGTATCTTCAAAAAAAAAATACATATTTATATTTGTCATGTTCAGTTTCTGTTTTAGAAAGTTTGTTTTTTTTAGCTAGCTAAGCAACGGCCGCTTTTCTTCACGAGCTCAAATGCATGTCCTGCTAGCTTAATAAGAAAATCCTCAGTGGAAGACAAAAAATACTTTAAATAATAAAAATAAAAAGGTAAATTACACATAAACCGTGACTGTACTCACTTTCCACTTGAGCTTGTACTTCACCCTCTGAGATCAGCAGCAGCAGCAGCAGGAGGAGAAGACGTTGACTCCACATCCAGCGAGACATTTCCCTCCGCTTTATCTACCAGACAGCGAGCCTCTTCGACCTGCCAGTGATCCAGAAATTAGCGGAAACCGCGCATTCGTCCGTGTTTTAGCCCCACCGACCGCAAAGGAGACATACTGGACAGCTGAGGTTTGCTCACTGTAACAAAACTCCACTTGTTTCCCTCTCTATGGTGCGCCTGTCGCTCTGGCTCAAGAAAGACTCAAATCTCGCCCCTAATCTCGCGATATTTTGATAAGCGCGATTTTACCAAGTAAACTGGACGGCAGAGGATCAGTGCCACTGAAAAATTAAAATAAAAAGTAAAATGATTTTTGAATGTTATTTCAGTTTAATATCCTCCTGAGACCCGGCCCATTCATTCATGTCCATTATAGTGGACATTTTGTCCACCTGCATCTCTCTTAAGTATCTGGAGTTACCCTATCAAGTCCTATAGTGTTTTGTAGAGGACATCCTGGGCTTTCCAGTGATGTGTCATGTGATAGGTTTGCATGCTGGGAACTTTACTTTTTTCCTCTCACAAGATGGCAGCCATACCAACAACCACATTTTATGGAAAGAGGAGAGGGAAGTCAAATATTCTTTATCTATTGCTGTTTTTACCATGATAATTATACATATTCGTGTTTATTAATGTGTCATCAACAATATTATTACATCTGAAAACACTTTAATTATTTATGTTTTGAAATAACAGTCATTTAATTAATGTCAACTGTAGTGGACACCAGGACCATTTTAATGTATTTAATGACTGCACATGGTTGTAGGAGACAGAAGCGAAGCAGAGAGGATTCTGTACCGGATGATAGAGGGAGATTCAGATTTGGAGCTGTCAGATGAGGAAAAGGATGAGAATGAGTATCAGCCTGTAATAGGGGAAGATAGTAACGAAGATGGAGAGGAAGAAAATACAGGAGAATCTGATGAGACAGAGTCAGAGACAGAGAGGGAGCCGGAAAGTCGTCGTCCACTGTGGGCCAGGACAAACTTGTATGTTTTATTTAGTTTCAGGTTAATGTAATCAATTTTATTATCATGTTACTGCAGATTATTTTAGAATTTGTAGTCTGTATAAAAGATGTTAAATGTATGCAAGTTGCCTAAAAAAATGCTTGTAAGATTGGTCAATATTATATCCATGACACTGAAATTATGGCACTAAACAAAATTGATGTGTAAAAAAATGTAGTGTTTTATTAACTTTATTTTTTTCCCATTCCATTATAATAGATTCACACCTGTGCTACCTGGGCTTCCTGCCTATCACAATGACCCTAAAATTTGTGAATACTGGAGTCCAATACAGTACTTTTGACAGTACACTGATAAAAAATGTTTGAAGATCTGGCAACCTTTACAAATCACAGACTGCTGCAAATTACAGGAGTGTCGCTGAATACTACTGCCCAAGAAATAAACATTTTCTTTGGTGTATCAGTCCACATGGCCTGCCTTGGCTATCCCAGAGTGAAAATGTTTTGGGCTAGAAAAACCAAAGTACCAGTCATTAGCAAGAAGATGACAAGGAAGAAGATGACAAGGGACAGGTTCTACAAGCTAAGAAGGTCACTTAAGATTGTCAGTGACCTGGATGTGAGTGAAGAGACAAAGAAGTCAGACATTCTTTGGAGAGTCAGACCATTGTTTAACCATGTGAGGCAAGGTTGTCTCAGCCTTCCAAGGTGTGATAAAGTGTGCATTGATGAGCAAATCATCCCATTCACAGGCTGTTGCCCAGTCAGGCAGTATGTGCCAGGAAAGCCAAACCCTACCTGCCTGAAGGTCTTTGTGCTTGCCTCTCCAAATGGTCTCATCCTTGATTTTGAGGTTTATCGTGGCAAGAACACATTCAGGGGCCAAAGACTGGGAGTTGGAGCTGCAGTAGTTTTGCGAATGGTCGCGTCTGTTCCTCGAGGAACTTGTGTGTTCTTTGATCGATACTTCACAACAATCGATTTCATGGACGCTTTGCTGTCAAAGGGTCTTCCAGCAACTGGAACTATTATGAAGAACAGAATCCCAAAGACATGCCAGCTACCAGCAGATAAACAGCTGAGAAAGGAAGGGAGAGGGGCTTCAGTGGTGTTGGTCAGGAGGGAGCCAGAGCTGGCACTGATGAAATGGTTTGATAATAAACCAGTTCTGATTGCCTCCACTGTCTATGGCAGAGATCCAGAGGATATCTGTAGCAGATAGTCCAACAAAGACAAACATCATGTCCCAGTGCGACGGCCAGCAGTAATCAGAGAATATAATGACAACATGGGTGGCGTAGACCTTTGTGACAGAATGCTGAGCTTCTACCGAATGTCAACCAGGACGAAGAGGTGGACATCACGTGTGATGACGCGTTTCTTTGATGTTGGCATCACAAATGCTTGGATTAAGTACAGGTCTGACAGTATAGCGCTGAATCGACCAGCTAAAAACACAGAGCAGTACTTGGACTTCAAACTGCATCTGGCTGAAGAGCTGATGGATAGTCCAGCATTACATGACAGCAGTGAAGACAGTGAGGAAGAGTATCAGCCACCAACCAAAACAAGGATGCCACAACCAGAGCCATCTGTACGCAGACTATGAGCTAGACACATGGACATAAAGCATGCGGAAAGATGCAGGAACAAGGGCTTATAGTCTTATAGTTTACTGTTGAACTAAATACACGTATTTTTGCTGTTGCAAGCAACAAACAAAAGAAGGATTTTACAGAATTGAATCTGTTTTTATCAAATGTCAAAGTTCTTAGGTAAATATCACTTTCAAGACATAATCTTTCTTTATTTCTTAAGCTTGTTCTATTTTCCCATGAAAATCGTCCTGTTGTCCTCCACAGTGGACATGCCATAAAATTAATATTAAAAATATATTTAAAAAAATTAAAATTGTAATGTGTTTTTTTAGGTCCAAATACATGGGAAATCACACAAAAAAAGAAATTGGAAAACATTTTTTTTCTTCGGTTCTCAGGAGGATATAGGAAAAAAGTCTTCTCAGAATTTTGACTTTAATCTCAGAATTCAGACTTTTTCTTAGAATTCTGACTTTCTTTTCAGAATTCTGACTTTTCTTCTCAGAATTTTGACTTTAATCTCAGAATTCAGACTTTTTCTTAGAATTCGGACTTTCTTTTCAGAATTCTGACTTTTCTTAACATAATAAAATATGCCCTGTCACTCTTGAATCTTTAATAAAAACAAGAAGACAATGAAAAACAACAATATATGAATAAATAAAAAATATTTATGAATGTTTTTTCAAGAATGCTCACCTATTTCTTTTTCCAGGGAAAAAAATTATTTGATTTAAAAATTAAATGTACCAAATTTGATGATATACTGAGGTGATTTTCTACACTGCAAAAAGTTTAAATCTAAATAAGTATTTTTTTCTTAAATTAAGTGCACTTTTTCTGTAATTGATGAGGTAACATTACATTTAAGAAAAAAACGATTGCAATGTCTTATATCAAGTTCATATCATCGAATTATCTTATTTTAAGAGTAAAAATACTCATTCCATTGGCAAATCATCTTATTTACCTACTTAATTTAAGGGTAAATACACTTAATTTAAGACTTTTTTTTTAACTTATTTCTAGGTCGTTTTTGCTGTGTAATTTTGAGTATTAAAACCAAATTATTTGGAGTTTAAACATTACATGCAGGTATGCATTCTATAAACACTGATTTATGGTAAGGATAAGCAACTTTTAAAAATACAGCTGTAAAAATCTGAAAAGTGTGTCGAGCCTTTCTGTTTACTCCCTCGGGGTTGATACTTCAGAACCGCCTTTCACAGAAACAGTTTTAGAGTATTTCTATAAGATTAACCTCCAATGGCTCAAATGTTTTGTTCTTTGCAGCGTAGGAATGTTCTTTCAGGAAATGATTGACATAATGACTGCATTAACTGTAAGCATCTGCTGAAAGGGAATAGCCTCCCTACAGAGTGATGCTACCAACACTTGTGTTCAGTAAGTTTTTTTTTTTTCACTAGTATGCAGGATAAAAAGTTCAACTTTGGTCCCATCTGAGCACATCACCTCCTTCTGTATCTTAGAACCTGACGTTGTTAGAGCCTTGCTTCCTCCTCCCCACCTTGTCTGCTTTGTCCCTTGATGTTTGATTATTCCTCATCTCTGACACAGGGGTTCCTAAAACTTTGAGCCTGTGATCCCAAAAATAAAGGTACAACAGATTTAAATTCATCCATCCATCCAGTATCTTACACGCTTGTCCCAATTGGGGTCGCGAGGGGTGCTGGTCAGATTTAAAATTCTATTACTTTATTACAATAAAGTACAATACAAGGAAATTCTGCCATTTAATTGACAGGTTTGCACTACTTTTATTTACATTTAGTTATTGAATTGTGCATTTTTATTATCATCATTTCTTAAAAAACATTTATTTAATGTTTAAATCATGTGTTGAAAAACTACATTTTCTCTAATATTTAAAAATTCAATTTAAAACAATTTATTTAAATATATCGGTATATTTAGTAAATTAAGTGTTTTATAATTCCATAGTATATTAGATATTTAAATATCATTATGTATAAACAAGTAAATCAAATGAATTTTTTTTAGATTAAATATGTTTGGTTAATTATAATTTCCATTTTTCTATTATTAAATGATTTAATTGTGCATTTTAACATTTCTTGGTATATTACAGGTGCTGGTCATAAAATTAGAATATCATGAAAAAGTAGATTGATTTCAGTAATTCCATTTAAAAAGTGAAACTTGTATATTATATTCATACATTACATACAAACTCATATATTTCAGATGTTTATTTTGTTTAATTTTGATGATTACAAATGACAACAAATGAAAATCTCAAATTCATCATATCAGAAAATTAGAATATTACTGAAGACCAATAAAAACAAAGGATTTATAGAAATGTTGGCCAACTGAAAAGTATGAACATGAAAAGTATGAGCATGTACAGCACTCAGTATTTAGTTGGGCCTCCTTTGGCCTGTATTACTGCAGCAATGCGGCGTGGCATGGAGTCGATCAGTCTGTGGCACTGCTCAGGTGTTATGATAGCCCAGGTTGCTCTAATAGTGGCTTTTAGCTCTTCTGAATTGTTGGGTCTGGTGTATTGCATCTTCTTCTTCACAATACCCCATAGATTTTCTATGGGGTTAAGGTCAGGAGAGTTTGCTGGCCAATTAAGAACAGGGATACCATGGTCCTTCAACCAGGTACTGGTAGCTTTGGCACTGTGTGCAGGTGCCAAGTCCTGTTGGAAAATGAAATCTGCATCTCCAAAAAGTTGGTCAGCTGCAGGAAGCATGAAGTGCTCTAAAACTTCCTGGTATGTGGCTGCGTTGACCCTGGACCTCAGAAAACACAATGGACCAACACCAGCAGATGACATGGCACCCCAAACCATCACTGACTGTGGAAACTTTACACTGGACTTCAAGCAACGTGGATGAAGTGCCTCTCTTCTTTTCCTCCAGACTCTGGGACCTTGATTTCCAAAGGAAATGCAAAATTTACTTTCATCAGAGAACATGACTTTGGACCACTCACCAGCAGTCCAGTCCTGTTTCTCTTTAGCCCAGGCAAGACGCTTCTGACGCTGTCTGTGGTTCAAGAGTGGCTTGACACAAGGAATGCGACAGCAGAAACCCATGTCTTTCATACGTCTGTGTGTGGTGGTTCTTGAAGCACTCACTCCAGCTGCAGTCCACTCTTTGTGAATCTCCCCCACATTTTTGAATGGGTTTTGTTTCACAATCCTCTCCAGGGTGCGGTTATCTCTCTTGCTTGTACACTTTTTTCGACCACATCTTTTCCTTCCCTTCGCCTCTCTATTAATGTGCTTGGACACTGAGCTCTGTGAACAGCCAGCCTCTTTAGCGATGACCTTTTGTGTCTTGCCCTCCTTGTGCAAGGTGTCGATGGTCGTCTTTTGGACAACTGTCAAGTCAGCAGTCTTCCCCATGATTGTGTAGCCTATAGAACTAGACTGAAAGACCATTTAAAGGCTTTTGCAGGTGGTTTGAGTTAATTAGCTGATTAGAGTGTGGCACCAGGGGCCATCAATTTTGAACCTTTTCACAATATTCTAATTTTCTGATATGATGAATTTGAGATTTTCATTTGTTGTCATTTGTAATCATCAAAATTAAACAAAATAAACATCTGAAATATATGAGTTTGTATGTAATGTATGAATATAATATACAAGTTTCACTTTTTAAATGGAATTACTGAAATCAATCTACTTTTTCATGATATTCTAATTTTATGACCAGCACCTGTAAATATCTAAATAATTTAAATGCATTTTTTATAACATTTAATTAGTTAATTTATCATTTACAAATGTTTTCCAGTTATTAAATGCAACATTGAAGGATTTAATTGTGCATCTTATAATATCCTGGTATATTAAATAGCATTTAACTTATAATTTCTTTCAAGCGATTTAAATGTGATTTAAATATTAAAATTTAAATGTGATGAATATAAATGTGATTTAAATGTGATTTGTTAAAAGCATTTAGCTTATCATTTTTTTCATGTGATTTAAATGTTTAAATCACATGTTGCATACATTTTTTTTAAATTAAATGCAATTGGTTGATTATAACTTCCATTTTTCTATTACTAAGTAGGACATTGAATGCTTTAATAGTGCATTTTAACATTTCTTGGTATATTACATTTTTAAATAATTTTTTCTAACATGTAATTAGTTAATTTATCAATGATTTATAAATGTTTTCCAATTATTTTATGTTAAAAATTTAAAATAATTAGTAAAAGATATTTCCTTTACTTTATTTAATGGGACATTGAATTTTTATTTTTTTTTTTGCTTTTATTTTTGTGGTATAACTATACTAATCATGGGTTAGTTACATAAATCTACCTATTTCATGACACAATGTGTTTCTAGATACATTTTGGTCGCCCGTATAACTTGGGAATGATTGTGTAAACAATCTCACAATCCCCCACTCTGTGTCTCGCGACCCTGCAGGGGGTCCAGCCCCCTACTTTGGGGACCCCTGCTCTAACAAACCTCTAAGGCCTTCATAAAGAATCTTTTTATTTCATTATTAACCTAATTAGTGTCATTAGTTTATTTCGTGGTTGTAAAAGTCTAATACTAACAATGTGGTTTGGTCCATTTCCCATAAGAGCCTCAGAGCTTCTGCTTCCACTCCTGCAGTGTTTCTACTAGATAAGGTTCCATTTCCTGTCCTTAAACCCTTTGACAACAATAACACAAGTTGTGAAACTGAGAAATTGTGTATCCACACGCAGAAACCAAAACATTCGATCTAGTGTTAAATCAAAACGAACTCAGGCACTTTAACGTCTAAAGATTTATTTCATTCTCTCACTCGTTCACACATTAAAACAACTCTGAACATTACAGCGCCAGCGGGGAGTCGGTGGGGCAGGTAAAGGGGGGGAAGCAGCCTGTGCTCTATAAACAGCAGAGGGGCGGAGCTCTAACTCTTCCGCAGGCTGATGTCAGTGCTGGTCTGTAGCGGGGACAGAGATGTGTTCTCGGATAGATCTTCTCTTTTAAGAACAAGGAAAGCTTCCCGACTGATTCCCAGCAGTTCTCTGAGTCCACTGTTCTCCAGCTGGGAAAAAACAAAAACAATCACAGAGAAACACTTTTGGTCAGTTTCACCTTTAAACGTATCTGAAATGATTCTTTTTTAAAGTAAAAGACATAGAACAAAAGTTTTAAACAAACTATAAATCAAAATAAACACTCACTTCGCCTAAAAAGTGCTTTAGTTGTCAATCTGGACGTTTTTCTAAGCAGAAACAGCTTTTTAAAGATAATCTGAATCAGATATCAAACAGACTTTGACTAGACCAACATTAAACCACGATTTTTTGAGGCATTGTATTCCTGCTATACAACTCCAGGTATTTAGCTTGCAGGATATTTTCCCCCTCAGGTTCATCCCTAGAGAGCAGAGAAAAGAAGCTCGATCCAGCGCAGGTTGTAGCTGCCTAATGCTACGTTCCCATTTAACTTTCGCTTAGGGCAGCAAAAAAGGTTCTACTGCTTTATTTTTGATGCTTTTACACATTAGGCTCAGACACGCATCAAGAACATCTTTGATGCTCATAAAGTGCCGTTTTAAGTGGTAAAAAGTAGTTTTAATACATTTTTAAACGAGGAAAGTCCACCTCAAAACAGCTCAAGATTATGATATTGCCTTAAAATATCAGTTGGCTGTCCGAGACGCTCAAATCCACACGTACTCCGTCTCTGGGAATCTCCTGCAGCAGCTGGGGGGTTTCCGCTACTATTCATGGCTGGAAGTAGATGTTAGCGGTTTTCATGTTTGTACTTTGTACAAACTGCAAAGCCTGATAAACCAGACTAAATGTCAGATTAAATGTGTAATTTAGTCTGGCCCAATAAATGACACATCAGAAGATTGTTGATGAGAACAACCAGTTGTTTTTCAAACCATGTCTGTGCCTATTGGCCAACACTCTGACCTGGTGGGGGGAGTGTAAACAACAACAACCAGCCTGTCAGTAAAACGGCGAGTACGTTCTTCTTAAAAATGATGAGCGTAAAGCCTCTTCCTGATCACGTTTCAATGAAAACCCCAAGTCTAATCTTTTCAAAACTGATTCCAAAGTGGAGTCAAATGAGAACTGTTAAACAGTTGTTGCCATCTTCCTTGTTGGGCTGATGTGATTGGCTACAAACTGCGAGCAGCAGAATAATGAAAGCGAACATAATTTTCCGGCAGGTTTTGACATTTTAGGTTAATTTTGGCGTTACCGTATTTTCACGACCATAAGGCGCACCGTACTAAAAGGCGCAGTCTCAGTTATGTGTCCCATTTCTGTATTTAACACACACATAAGGCGCACCGGACTATAGGGCACGTTTTTTATATACAGGTACATGTCCTCTACTACCTTTAAATACCTCGACTGCGTATTTAAAAACAGAGCGGGAGCAAAACTGAGTATGACTGTGCTTTATTCATGTATTTATTACAAAGTATTAATCAAACCTGGGAGCTGGCCGTGAGACAGACACATCGCTGATGACACAGGGCTGTGATCACTCATCTGAAACAGTGTATTGACACATAAATTGACTTAAAATCCTGAAATCTGCCGACAGAATATGTTCGCTTTTATTATCCTCTTATAATCCTTTTGATTATTTAGATGAAAAAACACCTGCCAGCCGCCGCGGTGAACCCGGAGACGACCCGGCCAGAAGCTGCTGTTGAATTAAGTTTTCAGGTAGAAAAATACAGCGGGAGCAAAACTGAGTATGTTTGTGCTTTATTCATGTATTTATTACAAAGTATTAATCAAACCCATCAAAGTCATCATCCTCCGTTTCTGAATTAAACAGCTGCGCTAAATCAGACATGTCAATTTCCCCTTATTCGCAGTCAGAGTTACTTTCCATGCCGGGCGGCTCCTCGGAAATGATGCCGGCTTTTGCGAAAGCTCGAACAACAGAGCCAGCAGACACGTTAGTCCAAGCATCTACAATCCATCCGCAAACGGTGGCGTTCCTTTCTTTGCCTTGCAGCTATATTTGCTGTGATCAGTGGGAATAAAGTAGTTTTAATATGTTTTTAAGTGGGAAAATCCACCTGAAAACTGGATGATAAAAGCGAACATATTCTGTCGGCAGGTTAAGTTAATTTAGGCGTCAATAAACTGTGGAGCGATCACAGCGCTCTTATATGTGTATCATCAGCGATGTGTCTCGCTGTCAGCTCCCAGATCAGCTTCTCTGATTGGTTGATGCGGCGCTTCCAACAGCAAAACTTCAATTTTTCAATCTCGAGCAGCAGCAGCGCGTTGGCGGCGCATCAGATGCTTAAACGCTCCCGACGCGCTGCGCCCGCTGCTCAAAACGCGCTGCGGGACCCTTTCCTGTACCTATACTCGGGTCAACCATTAACTTTGCACGTAAACTCACTGCTTCTGGTGCGCCTGCTGCGTCCGGTTCACACCGATGTCGAGCGGTTGAATAACAGTAAGCACAGCGTTCATTTGTTTCACCATGTTTTTCACATCAGCTGTGAGATGGGCACGCATGGAGTCACAGATTAGCAGCAATGGTGATGAGTGGGAAAAAACCACCTGGTCTCCTTACATTCACCTCCCTCAACCACTCTTTCATCATCTCCTCAATGAGGTGGTCTCAAAAGTCCGCAGTAACAACACACATAGGGCGCACCGCACCAAAGGGCGCGCCGCACATTTTGAGGGGGAAAAAATACATTTATATGCGCCTTATAGTCGTGAAAATACGGTAATGAACTGTTTCAAATGAGTGATCATAGAGCTCTGCATCAGCAGTGCTGTGTCTGTCTCCCTGCCAGCTCCTAGATCAGCTTCTCTGATTGGTTGATGTGGCGCGTCAAGCAGCAAAAGCAAAATTTTTTTTAACTCCAGCAGCTGCTGCTTGTGACACGCCTCAGATGCTTTGCTGCTCAAAAGCGTCGCTTTTGCTGCTCTAGACGCGCTGCAGGACCTTTTGATGCGCCTTGATAAGTTAGCATTAGCCTTACTTCCAATTGTTTAATCCTCTCCTCGTCTTCGCATATCCGGCCCTCATCCACCTCTATGGCCTTCCTCATCACTGACGCCATCTCGTTTATCTTGTCTATGTGTGCTTGCATTTCCTGGAAAAGTTACAAAAAAGCAGATTGAGATGCATGTTAGACAAATAACAGCCATTCCCTGTAAAGTAGGAGCTGTTTTCAGGTTCTGACCGTGGTATGCTGCTCTTTAAGCTGGGTGACGATGGCCGGGTCCTCCCGCTTGCTGGACATTAGAAGCCTGAACACCTGCTCCCTGTATTTGGTCATGATGAGCTCCAGCGCCGACTGGTGTTCCTCCAATGACGTCCGCAGCTCTGCAGGAAGGAGAAGGCATTGACAACCAGTTTATTGTTACGATGGTAGCGAACAGAAGGAAAAGTCAATATGATATGAAGACAGAAGCACTAACCTTTATTTTCCTGCTGAAGTTCCCTGATCTGACGGTTTTCCTGCTGGATTCCCAGGACCAGACTGGAACGAGGTCGATGTCGTGCAACCTGGTTAAGTGAATCAATCTCCTCCTGGTACTGCCGACCGGGAAAATAAATATTTTAGTGTCTTTAATACTTTTTTTTTATTAAATCATCTGTACAACCTGACACATCATATTTGGATGTTTATGAATATACACTTTTCTTCCTGTTACCCATGACTTTGTATTGATTTAACCACAGCGCAACCACAGACATTTGAGATTGATCCTATATATTTTAATCCACAGAGCAGCTGATGGGAGCCTGAATGACGGGAAATTTTGCAGGGCAGAGATTGTTGAAACATAAAATGCTTTATCCAATTTAAATTCGGCTGAAAATATTGTGAAGACATAAAAGGATAAAGAAGCTTTTTTTCTCACTAGATTAAAACAAACTGAAGTATTGACTGGTTTTCCTGATTCTGTATTTTATTTCTCTTTATAAAGATATTTGGGTTCCTCAGTGTTTACAAATAATCTGATCAAACTCCAGTTCCTGATACCAATAGATGAATTAGGGTCAGCCTCTTAAGATTTTATTAAAGAATCACAGAAATGCACAGATAGCTAAACTGTGTTACAGAATATTTTGCTAATCTATGGATTCTGGTTTTCTTCCCTTAATAATTACAATAAATTGGGTTTACAAAATTGTTAGTCTGTGACATTAAAAACAAAAACGTAACCGAGCAGGAACCAAAAAAAATTTATATAATTTCTCTACTATTTATCTATCTATAAACAGGAAGTAAAGTTATTATATAAATTTTTATTGTATTTTTTGTTATGGTATTTTTTTTTTATTTTATCATTTAATTCATTCTTGTTCCATTTTTATTCTACAATATCTTATTTTTAGTCGAAAATATTCATTTTATTTCACTTTATTCCCATTTTATGTTCATTCATTTATTATTATTACTACATTTATTTTTCAGTTCATTCTTGATTTATTTTTAGTCTACAATATTAATATTTTTTATCATTTAATTAATTTTTCTTTTGTTTTTATTCTATATTTATCAATTTTTTTATAATTTAATTCACTTATTTTTTATTTAACAATATTTTTTTTTATTTTTCTTATTGTTTAATTAATTTTATACTGTATTTTTCTTCTACAACAGTATTATTTTCTTTAAGCATTTATTTATCTTCTACAATACTTTATTTAAAAACATTTTAAGTTAGAATTTTTTACTTAATTTTTAAATATTTAATTGTGCATTTTACTATTTATTGGCATTATTAATATTGGAATCATGTTTTAGATAAATCTACAAACAAATGTTGCTACTACCTCATTCATTGTCATTTCTAGATAGAAAAACCCATCTTCCAACCTCTCACTTTGGGAAGCCATGGTTTAGAGAATCTGTGATCTTTTGTTCTCACAAATCTACGGACGGCTCATATTGTCAGAGAGAAATCTGCTTAGAGGAAGCATTAGCTTAGCACACAAATCTTATCAGCAGGGTCTGCTTTTTGTGGCTCTTAAATCTCTGATCACTTTCACTCAGCCCACCTGCTTCATGGCCTCCACCCGCTTGTTAAGGGACGTCGTCTGTTCAATCAACATCTCTGCCGCGTTGTCATGGTTACGGAGCCTTTCCACTAATGATTTGGCATCTGCCAGAACCTTCTCTAAAGAACAGTTCATACCTGAGTGGAAACAAGTCATGATCAGAACATTAAATGAGACCAGTAATGAATTCTGGAGACAACAGAAAATAATATATGCTATAAAAGTTTAGTATATGAAGCATTAGAAAAATAATCATAAAAGAATAGCCTTTTAGAACAGAAACATTGCTTTTTATTAGAATAGTATCTCTATAGTCTAGGTGAATAAACTCAAGGCTAAGTGTTTTTCTGAAAGCTGGGCTTTTTCATAACAGCAAGGAAAAAGAGCTCTGCTGTGGCCAGATGGCAAACACCCTCCATAAGGAGATCATTGCTAAGAAGGTTGCATTCAAGCATATAAATAGAAAATTAAGTGGAGGGAAGAAAATGTTGATGTAAATCTGTAAAAGCAAAAGGAAACCAAGTCCAATCAGAAACGGCACCACAAAGATGATGTTGCTGCTGAGATCAGTCTCTCCAGAACCAGAGCCATAATCAAAGAACAGTGAGAGTTTTCAGTAGCTGCTCGCACTCGGT
Organism: Cyprinodon tularosa; assembly: GCF_016077235.1. Classification (NCBI taxonomy): domain Eukaryota; kingdom Metazoa; phylum Chordata; class Actinopteri; order Cyprinodontiformes; family Cyprinodontidae; genus Cyprinodon; species Cyprinodon tularosa. Next base: position 1,413,282 of record NW_024038589.1, on the reverse strand, counting down.
TTGCTGACCCGATTTTCCAGCTGCATCTGATGTACCAATCCCTTCCTTAATAACAATAGAATCACCTGGCTTGTTTAGTCAGTAAACACTCAGAGGTTTGTGTTAAAAATATGATAAACATCAGATCTTAAAATACTAACATTCATTTAATACCTCAACAGCTACACAGGCTGATGTAAAACACACAAAGGCATGATGGCAACTATATATATATATATATATATATATATATATATATATACACACACACACACACACACAAGCACTTTTTTTGTCTTGATCTGAAAATCTACCTTTCTAACAAACTAAATGTGGCTTCCTTATTAGCTTTAAGCTATAATGTTCAAAATGATCAGAACTAAATAAAATATATTACTCAATGGCTAATGAATTATGTGAACTGTACTATTTGAAGGTAAATACTTCGAAATATTTCAACATTTACATTTACCAGCAAACAACAAAAAATTCTGATATAATTCTATACATTTCGGTATATTTTACCAGGCAACACCTGTTGTTTTTAGCTTATTTGAACAGTCTCCTAACTATAACTTTAGCTGAAAGCTCGTGGTGTATTCTATTCATAAACGAGGTGTCATAAAAGTCAACATCACACATCGTTGCTCATTTTAAACCACAGGAAATAGGTAAATTAGTAAACATTCATACCTGAAGAGCTCAAAGTGCAAGAAGACGCTAGCGTTAGCTAGCCTCTTTACTTCCTGTTGACGTTTGGCGGCTGTCATTAGCTATAAGCTACAAATTATCCTCAGATAAGCTCTGTTGCAGCCCCATTTCTTTAACGCAAGCAATAAAATAGAAACAGACACAAACTATTCACATTAGCTCGTTACTTAGTCCTGTATAAACCCAACAATCCGCTTTAGATACATCCGGCTAACTGAAAGCTACCGAAACACCGTCTACTTCCGCGAGAATTTGTACTCTCGCGAGGAAGGCAGCGAGATTTCTTGTATTTACAGGAAAGATGGCGGATCGGCTAACACAACTTCAGGACGCAGTCAATTCGGTACGCTGAAAAATCCCATTTGGGAAATTAGATTTGAGATACTGTTACATTTATTTTGTGTTAACATTATAATAGAATGGCAGCTCTGTTATTAAATTATATAAACGGTATTTCTTCTCTTGTGAGTCTCTAATCTCCTCCAAGTCCCCTAGCTATCGGGCTAAACCTTTTTTTCTTTAAATAAAATGTTTTAATAAAGCCAACAAAGCTGATATAAACTTTGTAATTTAAATTTAAGATATCTCCCGACTTTACCACAATGCAAAAACAGATATAAGTATATATATTAAGTAAATAATTATGGTCTGTTTATGTCTAAATAAAGAGATTGGTTGATTGATTAAATTAAGTGTATTTACCCTTAATTTGAGTACGGTAGGTAAATAAAGTTATTTCCCAATGGAATGAGTATTTTACTGTCAAAGTAATAATTCGTATTTGAGTATTTTACTATCATAATATTAATAATACTGTCAAATAATAATAATTAGATAATATGCTCTTGAAATAAGGCAATGAAATTAGTTTCTTTGTCTTGTTCAATTGGCAAAGTGTAACATACCTCTTCAATTCAAGAGAAAAATTTACTTATTTTAAGAAAAAATTTCTTATTTAGATCAACATTGTTTGCAGGGCATGACATGTTAAAGCAGAGCTGTAGTTGCTGTAGGCTACCGTTGATTGGGTGCATTGATTTTTAATGGAAAGTAATGGGTTGAAGTGTTGGTTTCTGTGTCTGCTTGCAGCTTGCTGATCAGTTCTGTAATGCCATCGGTGTTCTGCAACAATGCGCCCCACCTGCCTCTTTCAGTAACATCCAGACGGCTATCAACAAGGATCAGCCCGCAAACCCCACCGAAGGTTTGGGTTTTAAGCTTGTTGGCTAAAGGAGATGCTTCCCTTTTGGATCTGTGGAACTTTGAACCAATCTGAGTCAAGCTGGATCAATGGAAATAAGATTTATCAGCATACAGCTTCACAAACATTAATGTAGTTTGGGGGATTTCAGTTTATCCTAGATGTTTCGCTACATTTCCATAAAGGATGGTTTTGTAAAGTAGACAGCTAGTAGCTGTCCCTCTAACAGTGTCCCATGAGCAGCTCCTAAGGATTCACCATCAGCCTTTTAGCTGCTTTAAATGCATAACACACTTTTTAGACTGGCATGCATGTATAAAACTATGTAAAATTTTCCCTCTGCTTCACAATTCTGGCTACCCTTGTTCAAAAATACAATATTTGTAGCTGATTGTTTAAAAAAACATGATAAGCTTTTTCATTGAGCATCTTTTTTTTTAAATCTAAAATGGAGGCTGTTCTTCCTCTTTGTCTCAGAATATGCTCAGCTGTTTGCCGCCCTTATAGCCCGAACAGCCAAAGATGTGGACGTCCTGATCGACTCTCTGCCAAGTGAGGAGTCCACGGCAGCTCTGCAGGTCAGAAACCTTCCCCAGTTTGCTCACATGTTTTAGATGATGAAAGTTACATTTCCAGATATAGATGGTAAATTGTAGAGTAAATACATTGGATTACGGCCCTGCAGCGTTAATTTAGCCACTAGAAGATGAAATAGATCAACTTTATTATGCATTTTTTATTAGCATATAAATGTTTAAAGAACATAAGCTGTTTTCATCCATGTAGTTCCTTTTTACTTAATTTTTCCCACCAAACAATTTAAGTCTGTACCACCATCGCTGCCCCTTTCATATGTATCATTCTTTTGTCTATTTTTCCTCTTTTTTAGTTACTTTTTCTTAATAATTGGGAAAGGGGCGTGGCAGGGGGGGGGGGTTGGAGATTTCACTAAAGGTATCTGAGAGGAGAATCTCTACAAAAATCTAATACTCAGCTTTTTATGAAAAATCATTAGAATATTTCAGTTGACTGGGTCTAAAAAGGCTTGATGTGAGTTTTTCCAGCTCTAGGCCAGCAGGTGGAGCCTTTTCCCATCAGAAAACACCTCCGTTTTCTGTTTATATTTACTGAAAATCTTCTCTAGATTACGAAATACCGTAAATTCTCTAATATTGGCCTGTATTCCATTAGTGGCCGGGTCTCTAATAATGGCCTGTCTCGCTGATGGCGGAGGTAAATAATGGCCGGTCTCTTATACAGGCCGGGGCTATAAACGTTTTTTCTGGGCATACCTCAACATTATACTTGTGGTAGTAACATACAAGTACCACAGCCCTGCGCGGCTGGACGACAGGCCCTGACTGCTGCCCGTCTGCACGAGGAAGAGAACAGACACGCAGCAAAACATGAGGAGGACGAAGAGGAACTGTACAATAATGAACTTGTGATAGAGACTGGCGCGAGTGATGAGGAGAATACAGGGAGAGATGAAGAGGAGGAGGAAACTGAGGAGGAGGATTTTTTTTTTTACTTCACACCAAGCGAGACAATTTGAGTGAGCGAGGAGGTGTCTAAACCTGTAAGTTGCTTTTCGTTATAAAACAGCCTAATTATCACCATGTATGGTTAAGTGTTTACATTGCACTAGTTGCACTACTGGTATGTTTGCTACGTTTTTTTCCACTGGAATTTAGCCTGAATTACAGGTAGGCTATTTGTTGTTAAATTTCTGTATACCGTTATGGTAACTGTTCTTGTTCAATAAATGAACCTAGTGTTTTATAGGTTCAAATAGACACAAAATCTCATTTTTATTCATTCCACTGGTAGTCTGTTTTGCTCAAATAGCAATAGAGGCCTGTCTCTAATTCTGGCCTCTATCCAATAAAGGCCTGGACCGCGATGCACTTGAGTGAAATAAAGGCCCGGGCCTATATTAGAGAATTTACGGTATGTTATATCTGTGGTGTTTTTTTTTAAGAATTTGCTTAAAAAATATAGAGCTAAAACATATTGTATAAGTATTCACAGTGTTAACTTTTGTTCTTTATAGCCCCTGTGGTTCACTGTTGTAACCTGATTTCTGGGTCTCATTTCTGCCTGAACCGTACTTTGACTGAATCCCTTTTGTGATGCATTGTTTCTCCAACTGCAGGTTCTCAGCAGGGTTTAGACCTGTGCAGTTTCTGTGATCTTGAAGCCAGTTCTTTAAAAAAGTTTAACCTATTACCTGGCCGCAAACAAATCAACAAAAAATTACGTTGAAACATCGGAAAAGCATGAATTAATTTAGCTGCTGTTCTTTAACCCTTGGGAGGATCTAGCCTGTCATATAAAACCATTGTAATGGTGGACAGCAGCCTTGTTGTTGCAGTATGAGGCTGAACATTAGGAGACCCGACATGCGTCCTGTGGATGAGACATGAAAGTTAATAACTTAGAGATGCTGCAAAAAAAATAAATAAACTAGGGTTATCAAAAATATCCATTCTAAAGACGCGTTTGGTATTTTGCTTTTGGTAATTTTAGATTTCTGGATTATTTTCCCATGAAAAAGAATAGAATCTCACACCAGCTAAAATGAAGTCACTTTGTTATATTTGGGTTATTTAGTTTGCATTTATTTGCACATTTATCCAACTCTCTGTTGACAAAGGAGGCTCCATGTTGACATGTAAGGGTTTTAAATATTCAGTACTTTCCTTGGTATCAATATCCTAGTGAAAATGTTTAGTTTTGTTTTTATTTTAAGTCTGATGCAGATTATATTATAAAATAAGAACATTTTGAGATGTCATTTTCTTATTTTAAACATACATTTGTTATTTTAAGTCTGATGCAGATTATATTATGCAGGAGTCGCCAACGCGGTGCCTGCAGGCACCTAAGGGCCCCCAAGACCACATGGGGTGCCCTCAGCGTCTTCTGAACACACAATAAATCACCAGTGGGCAAAACTATTTATAGAGCATTTTAAAATGACAATATATAAAAGAAAATTAGAAATGAAAAGAAACAATAAAAATATGGTTATGTATAAAGTTTAGGTGAGGGCTGACCCCTCCAGCTCAAAAGTCATTTTTGGTAGCCCTTCCTATGACCCATGAAGTAGCCCTCAGCCTTCATGACCCATGAAGTAGCCCTGTTGGTGACCCCTGACTGACCCCAGATAAATGGTACGGATCACTTTTTTCCCCTCCATTTTAATGTTAAAAACGACACAATGATGATAAATCTTCTAAAAGCTTTTATCAGCAGATACCGATAAAAGACAAACATTCTAATATCGACCAGCCGATGTATCGGTCCATCTCTAGTGACCTCAATGGAAACTATCACTTTATTGTGTCTGGATTGTTGGGAGAATGAACAATTAGGAAAACCTGACCTCTTTTAAGGCCCCTAAAAACCCATATTTATTTAATTCAGTCAAAGCATCATGTTCAGTTTTTTTTTTATTACCATCGTTATCTGCAGAACTTAACTCTTGGTTTTCCTTGAAGGTGTCCTTGCCGATCTCTCGTCAGACATATATCACCTTAATCCTAACTTATCATCTTATTCTTAGTTTGTATGCAAATATCCTCATGGATCAAGCTCTGCACTGGTGGCTGAAGGATTCATAAGAGGATTTTTAAGCTTCATTTTTATAACCTGTCTTCACTGTGGTTGTAGCTTTTATCCTTTAGTCGATCTGAAAAATGTTCTTATTTTAAAGCAGTAACCACTTTTTTTATGAGGTAGCTGTGTAGATTAATCACTAACTCCAGTGATTATGGCAGCTGAATGGTTCGTAAATCATTTGCGGCTCTGCTGCTGTTTGTTCTGTAAATTGACCATCTGCCCTTTATTAGCCTTTGGTTTTCTTTACCGGTTGTGGATTGAATCAGCTTTCTTTTTGAGAAGCAGATGATATATGAGAGCCAACACAAACAAGCCCTTCCAGGATTACAGGGTAAAAATAATGCCAGTCATGTGAGTTTGTGCTTCATATGTATATTTCTGGAATGACTGTTTGGGAAAAGCTAAAAGAATCGAGTGAGTTTCATGCTCCAAATATGCAGGGGCTCTGCTTCAGGCTTTTACTTCCTGGAAGGCAGATTTCTTTTTCTGGGTTCTAGAAAGTTTCCAACATTGAATCCTTTTATATCTGTTTCATAGATTAGACATGAACATGCAAAAGTTTTCACACCCTTGGGATTTTCCACATGCTGTGGTGAGAACCAAGGTTCAAATTAGGGCTGAAACTTTTAATCGGATTAATCCATCATTTAAATAATCATCAGTTAATTTAATAATTGATTAATTGGAGTATAGAGACTCTAAAACAGGATTTAAGTTGACAGAGTCACCTATTTAAGTAGTAAGGAGTAATTATACAAAATTGTAAAAAAAAAAATATTTAAACATTTTACATTTAAGATAAAAAAAAAAAAAACTTTTCCGCCCATAAGTATATACTATATCCAGAAATCCTTTTGTGGAAACGATTTTGTTTGACTTGGTTTAAATCTTTAAAATATCGTCTTGAAGAATGTTTTGCTATTCGATTATTAATCAATTAGCAAATAATCCTTAGTTACAACCCTTGTTCAAGTAATTTTGAAATCTTCATTTATTTAGTTTGCACTTCTGATTTTAAATTTTTTTTTATTTGTTTTTAGCATTTTTTAGCTAATTCTATTTTCTTTTTTAGCTTCTTTCATGTATAATAAGTTACAAACTGGGGGCTAGACAAAAAAAAACAAAACAAAAATAAATAAAAGGTTCCAGATAAGCCTCTCTGCTGGAGTAATGTGGTACAGATACCAGGCCTGCCTAACGATTCATTTGCTAATTAGTCTGTCGATTATGTTTTCGATTAATATTCGGAAAGCCAAAGGTACCTTAAGAAAGACAAAATTAAACCAGGTGAAACTAAAACCTTTCTACTTGAGAAGTTTGGGATACAAAATATTGATGGACAAAACATTTTTTTCAATCCTAAATGCAAAATGTTTATATATATATATATATATATATATATATATATATATATATATATATATATAACTTTTTTTTTTCTTTTTGTTATTTTTATATAAATTCTGCCCTAAATGTGTCACTCTTTCAGCTAAAGGCACGTTTTATAATCTCTACACTCCAGTTTACAGTTAATCCATTTCTAAATTACTTGGTGATGATTTCAATAATCCTATAATAATTTTTATAGATTAGAGAACGAATGCATCATTGGAGGGAAACAACAGCTGATATATATCTTAAATTTGTGGCATGCATTTGTATTTAACCCCTTTAGATAATAATGCAGCTGTTCTGCACTGGAAATACTTAACTAATATAAGTAAAAAAAAAATCTTAAAATCTGTGAATTTTCCATTAATTTAAGCAGGTGTATATAAGTAGATCTGCCACTTTAATTAGTATTTTTTTCCTTAAAATAAGATAATTCAATATTCCAAACTTAAAATAAGAACATTTCGAGATTTTATTTTCTTATTTTAAACATAAATCATGTTATTGTTACGTCTTACCTGCTCAAATAAACGAAAAATACACGAATTTCAGGAATAAAATGGCTTACTTATATTTTTACTTCCGTTATGTGCTGCTTTGTGTCGATTTAAACTCATTAGAAAATGAAAATGTCATCAACCTCTCCTCAGGCGGCCAGCCTCCGGCAGCTGGAGGAGGAGAACCACGAAGCGGCGGCACGCCTGGAGGATGTGGTTTACCGTGGCGACATGCTGCTGGAGAAGATCCAGAACGCGCTGGCCGACATTGCCCAGTCACAGCTACGTACCCGGAATGGAGCGCTGACCCAGCCGGCGCCAGCCGAGTCCTGATCCGCCGCTGTTTATGGACAATCAGCGGGTTCACTGAGGATGCTTCATTCATCTGGATTATATTTTGACCTGTATTGTTTTGTTTTGATATGTTATGCGTTGATAGAAATGTTGAAACTTCGTCTCTTTTGTAAATATGTGACAGACGGGTACAGGGGTGTTTTTTCTTTAATTGATTTCATTTATCTCTGTCTATATCTACTGTGTTACTCCTGATAATGCAGATAAAAGTTTGAAAACTTTCTGCATCATTGAACCTTCTTACTTATTAAATGTGTTTTGATATTTAAAGTATTTCTAAATAAAATCCAACCCCTTGTTACGGGCTTAAATGACCTGACGTATTAGACCTATTCATTATAGACGAGGTTAACAAGTGCACACAGATTTATAAAAAAATGTTGTTTTGAAAAAAAGAAAAAGGTAATATATTCCGTAAAGTTTGGATTAAGAATAAAATAGATTATTTATTTGCCCTCAACTTGGAAATTTTCAGTTGCAAGATGAGGCCCCAAAAAGCTCCTCAAACATACAGGTGCTGGTCATAAAATTAGAATATCATGAAAAAGTAGATTGATTTCAGTAATTCCATTTAAAAAGTGAAACTTGTATATTATATTCATACATTACATACAAACTCATATATTTCAGATGTTTATTTTGTTTAATTTTGATGATTACAAATGACAACAAATGAAAATCTCAAATTCATCATATCAGAAAATTAGAATATTGTGAAAAGGTTCAAAATTGATGGCCCCTGGTGCCACACTCTAATCAGCTAATTAACTCAAACCACCTGCAAAAGCCTTTAAATGGTCTTTCAGTCTAGTTCTATAGGCTACACAATCATGGGGAAGACTGCTGACTTGACAGTTGTCCAAAAGACGACCATCGACACCTTGCACAAGGAGGGCAAGACACAAAAGGTCATCGCTAAAGAGGCTGGCTGTTCACAGAGCTCAGTGTCCAAGCACATTAATAGAGAGGCGAAGGGAAGGAAAAGATGTGGTCGAAAAAAGTGTACAAGCAAGAGAGATAACCGCACCCTGGAGAGGATTGTAAAACAAAACCCATTCAAAAATGTGGGGGAGATTCACAAAGAGTGGACTGCAGCTGGAGTGAGTGCTTCAAGAACCACCACACACAGACGTATGAAAGACATGGGTTTCTGCTGTCGCATTCCTTGTGTCAAGCCACTCTTGAACCACAGACAGCGTCAGAAGCGTCTTGCCTGGGCTAAAGAGAAACAGGACTGGACTGCTGGTGAGTGGTCCAAAGTCATGTTCTCTGATGAAAGTAAATTTTGCATTTCCTTTGGAAATCAAGGTCCCAGAGTCTGGAGGAAAAGAAGAGAGGCACTTCATCCACGTTGCTTGAAGTCCAGTGTAAAGTTTCCACAGTCAGTGATGGTTTGGGGTGCCATGTCATCTGCTGGTGTTGGTCCATTGTGTTTTCTGAGGTCCAGGGTCAACGCAGCCACATACCAGGAAGTTTTAGAGCACTTCATGCTTCCTGCAGCTGACCAACTTTTTGGAGATGCAGATTTCATTTTCCAACAGGACTTGGCACCTGCACACAGTGCCAAAGCTACCAGTACCTGGTTGAAGGACCATGGTATCCCTGTTCTTAATTGGCCAGCAAACTCTCCTGACCTTAACCCCATAGAAAATCTATGGGGTATTGTGAAGAAGAAGATGCAATACACCAGACCCAACAATTCAGAAGAGCTAAAAGCCACTATTAGAGCAACCTGGGCTATCATAACACCTGAGCAGTGCCACAGACTGATCGACTCCATGCCACGCCGCATTGCTGCAGTAATACAGGCCAAAGGAGGCCCAACTAAATACTGAGTGCTGTACATGCTCATACTTTTCATGTTCATACTTTTCAGTTGGCCAACATTTCTATAAATCCTTTGTTTTTATTGGTCTTCAGTAATATTCTAATTTTCTGATATGATGAATTTGAGATTTTCATTTGTTGTCATTTGTAATCATCAAAATTAAACAAAATAAACATCTGAAATATATGAGTTTGTATGTAATGTATGAATATAATATACAAGTTTCACTTTTTAAATGGAATTACTGAAATCAATCTACTTTTTCATGATATTCTAATTTTATGACCAGCACCTGTATGTGGCTAATACAATATTTATTTTCCCACCTTATGTTTTGGTTTTCTAAAAAATACCATCAGAATGCTAATTGTTTTATGTGTGGCTCTGGATCCTGCCTTCAGTCGCCACTTTGCTGCATCAGTCCATTCCACTGAGCATGTGCACGAAGGATACTGGAGAGCAGCAGCAAAATGCATGAAAACAAACTGTGAATGCAGGAAAAAGTGACAATTGTGAGGAAAATAAAGGTCTAGAACATGTAGGAAAAAATATGAAATAGAAGTTTTATTAGGAAAGAATTTGAAAAAAAAATGAAAGAAACAATATATTAGAAATATTACTAACAAGTTTTGTATTTATTTTACTTTTGATAACTGCATTAAACACAATTAGAAGACAAAACAGAGTGCAAAGATGAGGCTAGACAGGAAGAAATAAGACAAAAGGGAGAAGAAAACTAAAGACTGAGAAAACGAAAGTGAAAAAAGGACAAAAGGTAAACAAATAACGCATTCTAAATGTGCATTCTGATAAAGCGTCTCTATCTGCTTTGTGTGTTGTCTCCTTTCAGAGGGCCCTACGCCTGCCTTCGCCTTGCGCCGCAAAACTCTTAAATCCAGAATAGAATAGAATTCAACTTTGTCATTATACTGTCAGAAGTACAAAGCAAAATTCACTCTGTGTATTTGGTATTTACATTTTGGGAACAGTGGGCTGCCATTGTGCAGCGCCCAGGGAGCGGTGTGGCGTCAAAGGTCTTGCTCAGGGAACCAGAGCGCAGGTTATGGGGATGTAACTGGGTACTTTGTGACCTTCTCAGAGCACAAGCGCTCTGCTCTAACCACTATTGATAAATGTGTTTTTAAAAAAACACATTTAAGGGCGTGCAGGTGGCGCAGTGGTTAGTGCGCACGGTACGTGTATAGAGGCCTTAGTCCTCGATGCGGCCAACCTGGGTTCGAATTCGACCTGTGATCTTTTGCCACATGTATCTCCCCCTTTCCTGTCACCCTACTCTCAAAAAAACAAGCCACTGGTGCAGTAAAAACACATTTAAATTAGACTGAATAAATCACAGTAAAAGAAAAGCCAAAAGTCAATATAAATACTGTGCAAGCTAGGTAGCTTCGTAAAACCAAGTTTTTTGTTTTTTCTCTGACATTCAAGTAGCTCATGTTACTCCTGGTAGGTCGAAAGCCTTGAAAACTTACTCCAATAAGAAAAAGCAATACTCTGACCAGAATATTGATGAAGTAAAAGTAAAATGTACAGTTGAATTTTCTCTGTAAAGTGCTTTGAGATTCACATTTTGTGAATTGGTGCTAAATAAATATAAAATAGGGCGACAGTGGCATCGGGTGTAGGAGTTTGCCCTGAAATCAAAAGGTTGAAGGTTCAACCCTTCGACAAAATGTGAATCTCAAGACACTTTACATGGTGGTCAGAGGGCCCGGAGGCCCCAGCGTACGGCAGCCTCGCTTCTGTCAGTGAGCCCCATGGCAGCTGTGGCTACGATGTAGCTCGCCACCATCAGAGTGTGCGTGAATGAGTGCAGGCCATTTACCATAAATACACTGAATTGAATTTAAAGTAGTTTTTCTTTTTACATTTACTCAAATGCAACTGAATACATTTATTTTTAAGTTCTTCATTATTAAATGTGGAAAAAAAATAAACATTTTAATACATTTCCTATTGAATATCATGGTTTTAATTTGCATCCATTTAAAACTGAACATGCAGGCCGGTGAAATTTACAGGCCAGATCTAAATATAGGTGTCGAGTCACGGCTCTGTGGGCCCCATTGATGCGAGAAACACAAAAACAGCCTTGTCTGCTGTCCACCACACCCAGACGTGTTAGCAGAAACCAGAGTAAACACCCACCTTTTTTTCCCCCGCCGGCTGACATCACAGGCATAACAGTAAAAGGCCAGGAAACATCCAAGTAAGGAGATTTACAACAGGGAGACGTTAACGTCCACTCCTCACTGCTGTAGGCTCTGTTTGGGTCAACAGAACTGGGCTGTTACGGTTATGTTATCTGCAACTCCCAGGAGTAAACAAATTATTTGCTCTGTTCTAAAAACCCTTTGGGATGTTTTCACAGGGAAATATAGAAAATAAAAATTAGCTGATCTCCCATAAGGCTTAAAGAGGAATTAAGCTGCTTCCCTTTAGGCTTGAGACTTAATTTTCATATTCTTGTTTAAAAACTGGGCAACAAATTTGCAGTTAGTTCTTATCAAGGTTTATGGTTTTATTGCCCAGGTTAATACTTTCAAGGCTTCAAACAGATATAACTGTCTTACTTTCACTTTTGTGCAGGAGTCATCTGCAACTTAACACTGATTGTAGGGCACTTTTAATAAAACTTGACCTTTATTAATTGTTTATTTCTACATTTTAAAACTAGATTGAACAAACTTTGATATCAGACAAATGTGTAAAATTTGATCAATTTTACCGAGGGAATTATGACTATTTTCGCCCACTCTTCTTTGCAGAATCTTTTTATATACATTATATTGAAATATCTTAGCATGCATGATATGTTGAAGTTGTATTTTAGTTCGGTTTAGAGCAACATTTATGGGTCTACGTTTGTATCAGCTCACCCTGAGCTGTAAAGCAACCCAAGACCGCCACTCTGCTACCATATTTATCTCTTTGTTACATTTTTTTTATTAAATACTCTGTGAATTTTATTTCAGATACACATTTTGTGGTCAAGGGAAATATTCTCCCAAAAGTTTTGCATACATATCCCCAAATTCAGGAGGGACATTTAAAATATGTTGAGTTGATTAGTCTAAGCTTAAGCTTAAGCTTAAGCTTATTTACTTAAGCAAATATGGCCTGCATGGTTTTAGATGTTTTATTTTTTAATCCTGGATGTGGAATTGATACTATCTTGTATTAATGTTGAAAAGAGAAGGTTCACAAATGTACCATAGAGTCTCTGTTTGTGTAAATATGGTCTCACTGTGGTTTAATGGACCCCCAAACCTTAAAGATGGCTTTAAAACTCTTTATATACTGATTATTTTAGATTTTTAATCTGTAAGACATACCTTATTCATGATATCAGTATCTATTATTTTTTTTTTTCCATAAAAGATTAAATACTCATGTAAAAACGTATTATTCTACATTTACTTTGGTTTCTTATTACAATGGATTTGATAATAAACGTATAAATATAGTATTATTTAATGGGGGGAATACTTTTTTTTTGCAATGGGGAACAAAGGAACCCTTTATCATTTGGTTTATCTAAGTTTCACACAATGACGCCCCATTAGCTATTTTTAGCAGGGGTCCGCACAAACCAAAAAACCCCAAAATGATGTAACAACGCTCACAACTGAAGGTAGTACAGCATATTCTTTAGAACTCTGCCTGCTAGCTGAATAAACCTGTGCCGTTGTGTAGGCGGTGCAGATCCTCTCATTGGTCAACATACATGTCCGTCAGCTTCTTCCCGCGTCGCGATTGGCTAAAGGTAAAGAAGCTTTGGTTTGAACGCCAGTGATTGGCTATCCGTCACGTTTCTCATGTCGACGTGTTTGCGTCATCAGCCCAGAGCGTCTGATGAGCCCGATGAGCTCAGGAAGCAGCGGTCCTTATTTCATGTTTTGTAGCGACTGAAAGGGGAGGACAGGTGTTATTTTTGGGGGTCGTAGAGGCAGAATATTTTCCAGTTGTTTCAGATTAGGCGGCTGTCAGCGACAGAAGAGCTTTGTTATGATTTCCAGCGTTGATATCGATGATGTTTACTGTTCAGCCACATAGGTCTATGTGACGGATAGCAAATATTAACTGGTTCCTCCAGCGTGAAACTGCCTTAATATTAGGCACAGACGGGATTATTTGACATATTTTCTCCATTTATATTGCTGTTTGCTGGTGGCACGCCAATAATTGACTCTGGAGCAAGACACGGAGGTAAGTAAAATAAAAATAAAACATATAAATGCAAAATATTATGGAGGACCAGGAGAGTCAGTGAAAAAAAATTGAACTGCTTCAAATTTAACATTTAAATCAGAAAATTGAAATTTAATTCTGAAAAGTGTTTTGTAACTGCACATTTTACATCGATAATTAAAGTGCAACTGTAAATGGTATCAATCCATTATTAAATACTACAATTTGAAAATGTCACATTCTATTTTGAAATGGCCATTTAAAAGCAAACCTGACTATGTTTTTTCTATTTCCATTTCTCTTTTTCACTTTGCAATTCATATTTTTTTAATTTTACACTCTTTACTTGTCAATAAGCTGTCATGAATACCGTAGTTAGCTGTTACTGTTAATTAACTGTTAATAACTGTTAATTAAGTGTTAATAACTGTTTACCAAACTGTTAATAAATGGTTACTAAACAGTTTGTAAGCTTATCTAAACTTTTTATTAAGCTGTTGTTTGGTCACAGAAATTAGAGGGTAAATAAAAATAAAAATAATGCAAAATACATTTGAATATCCGAGGTGAAAAACAATATGAGAAAGGAAAAACAAATTACCATTTATAATTTTTGATACATATAGAACTTTGATTAGTCTAAGCTTAAGCTTAAGCTAATTTACTTAAGCAAATGTGGCCTGCATGGTTTTGGATGTTTTATTTTTTAATTCTGGATGAGGAATTGATACTATCTTGTATTAATGTTGAAAAGAGAAGAGAACAAATTACCATTTATAATTTTTGATACATATAGAACTTAATCAGATTCATATATTGTTTTTTTTTTATATCCATTTTGGTGGAAAAAAAAAAAAAAACCTTGAAATTGCAGTATTTAGTAATGGATTCACAAATACAGTTTACAATAAATTTTTATTAATTTCATTAAAAATTTGCAATTACCAAACACTTTTCAAAAATCTATTATTTAAATGCTAAGTTTAACATGTCCCCTCTGGTCCTCCATAAAAGGATTTTGGTGCTGTCGGAACTGTACCTATGACTTAATGTTAATATAACTATACACTAAAGTCACGTTTATTAGGAAAGCATTCATATGCAAAGCAATTTATTGTGCCTCACAAAATGGAATAAAACACAAAAAATAAAACAATAGCCTAAACTCTGGTTTTAAAATGCAAGTAGCCTAATTAAACAATAACAACTTCTTTCTTATTTAAAGCTGGAGGAAATTCTGACCCATATGTACTGATATAATGGATATAGTTAGTCAGACACTATAAACAACTGGGGGTCATGAGGTGGCACAAATAGAAAGTTGTGTCATCAGCATATCGTAAGAGAGGCTGAAATTGTCTATAGTCTGAGCATGAGGAGTAAAAGCTGCCCCAGAACAGCCTTTAGGACCTAAATCTACATTATGTCCAGCTGCATGTAATGACCTTGCCAGCAAAATATGCTGTATTAGCTGCTGCATTGTTGTATTTTTTATTACAATTTTATGTAAATTTAGCCATTACATTGTCCGGTATACAAAATAATAAATAAATAGAAAAGAAAAACTGATCGAATTGCTGTTTTTTAAAGAGAAAAGCAATTGCCTAATCCCTTCATCTCAATAACACATGAATAATCAGTTATTTATTTGTCTTAAGCATTTTTCTCCCCCTCTCTGATTACCTCTTTCCTGTCAGCCTACTGTCAAAAAACGAGCCACTAGTGCTGCGAAAAAAAAAAAAAAAAAAATTAACCATTAACACTAAAAGTTTTTTGTTTTTTTTAGCCAACCAACATGGTTAGAGGAGATAGATTTGCATTATTCTTAACACCAAAAAATCTCCAAGGACTTTTTGCTGTTTTAAAATCATGTTTAATTTAAAACTCCTGTGATAACTGCTTGCCTAAATAAAAGGGACCTGAGAAAGGAGCCTT
The DNA here is from genome assembly GCF_016077235.1 of Cyprinodon tularosa. Taxonomy (NCBI): domain Eukaryota; kingdom Metazoa; phylum Chordata; class Actinopteri; order Cyprinodontiformes; family Cyprinodontidae; genus Cyprinodon; species Cyprinodon tularosa. Next base: position 1,397,552 of record NW_024038589.1, on the reverse strand, counting down.
GGGGAACACCACACGAACATATCTACAGTATAAACAGCTCAAAATAATTAGAAAGGTAACTTTTTCTGTCTTTTTGGATGTAATAAACACAGATAGTGGAGGGTTGTGGGGTTGCTGTTGTTTTGCATAAATATCAGGTAAACCAAAACATCAGCAGGTGTGTTTATCCAATGCATTGAGCTGCAGTTTAAACAGACCAGCTTAGCCATGTCAGCCATCAAAAACACAATACATATGTCTGTTTTCTGTCAATTACATTGAGGGCAGTACTGCTAAGGCCAGATGGAGCCAAATGAGATCTCTGGTTGTTTGAGTTTTTGCATGTTTAATCTCATGTGTTTTCTCTGTGACGTCACAACTGAGTCGTTTCATTCAGGATGGAAAACAGTACTGTTAGGGTGGAGCTCATCTGACTGGAAACTACTGACCGGAGAATTTTACACCAAACTGGGAAGTCCAAGTTTAAGGAGGATCAAGTTTTCCATTAGTTTTACCTTAAAGCTGGCGAGCTTAACTGTTAGAAGTAGCTTGTGAAAGGAAATCTCCTTATGGTGCTTTTGTTGTCATCTAGATATCCCCTCAGCTGACAGGCGTTCTTATAAGGGGAATGCTTTTTAAATCTCCACTGAAAGTCCTTGAGTGACTGAAGTTCTGCAGCGTAATTAGAAGAACGTCTTATTACCGTCTGGAACAAGTGGATCTGTTCTATTCTAGCAGCGCTATCATATCTCCCTACTTCACTCCCCTCTCTGGTTGTTTCACTTAAATGGCCTTTTTCAAGCTGCATGCTTGAGTTTTTAAAAAGCTGCTTGCATCCATAATGCCTTCCTTGTCATTGCCTGAGTGCTGCCGTCTTGTTTGTTTAGCCACAGGGTGGATCTAGTTAACTGCAAGACAAATTTGTCCTTTTAGAGGAATTTAAAGTAGCAGCTGACCACTTACTTTTTATATTTGTGGCGAATACTGTGGAGTTAATTTCGTTCCATTATTGTTGCAAGTAGAAAAAAATGGTTTCTAGTGGAATATTAAAAAATAAATAAAAATAAGTTAAGAAATTAAGCTTTAAAAGACGTTTGATAAAAAAAAAAAGGTTTTGTTATGTGATGTTTTTCAAATTTATTTTGTATATCTTTTGTTTTATCAATTGTTTACATTTTCATCTATTAACATTTTATCTTTTATTTTATTTTTCAATTTTTTTTTCCAGATTAAATTTAACAGATTCCATTCTTTTCTATTTTCTATTGAATTGCAAACATTACATTTTCCCCTCTTTAAACCCCATAAAAAACACTGACAACCAATAAAAAAGTTAATGCAGACCAATAGAAATGTGTCTTCACTCCTCACATCCAAAGGAAAACCCGCCCCTAGAAATGAAAAGACTGATCTGGGAAAAAAAATTTTTTTTTGGTAAAAATCTACCTAAAAAAAGAGAAATTAGAAGAAACACTAGGCACACAGATGGTCTTTTCTTATATTGTCGAGATCAGTCGTCAGGGTTTGGTTGGGATTTTGAGGACCCAAATGCGGAGGCAAGGAGACCAAGGTGAGTTTTTGAAGATTTAATTGAATAACTGAGGCAAAAAAAATCTAAAAACCAAGGTACAAAATACATGGAATCAAAAACTAGTCAGCTTCAAGGGAAAAACTAACGTGCGGAGCCAGGAAAATTACGAGGAACCAGTATATATGGGAGACTGAACTAAGACAGGACTAAGAGCTGATTGGGAGCAGGTGTGAACAGAGGGTTCTAGAAGGGAGCATGGGAAAAGGAGACCAACACAAGAGGGCAGAAGAGGGCGACCAAGAAAAGTCTCAGAACTCAAATATATCCAGAAAACACAACAAAATAGGAATTAAACCAATAAAACTAGAAATGAAGAATAACATGGATCAAAGTGAAACTGAATACTCAAAAAAAAAACTTTTGAGTAAACAGAACCAAGATCATGACATCAGTTAGATTATGAATATTAAATACTGATGATTTCTGCAAAAGAAAGAATGGATTGAATTTGATTCCATCATTGTTGCAAGAAAATAACTAAAACATTAAAGTTCAATCCAGAAAGGAAACTTTGAAAACATTATCAGATTTTTTTTATTATTAATTTCTCATATTTAATTTGCTCAGATTTTATTTTTTTCAAAATTTATTTAAGAGTTAACCTTTTCGAATTTGATTTTTCAAATTTTGGTTTTTCATATATAGTTTTTTTTTTTTTTACATATTGCCTGTATTTTTGCTTTTCTGTGTGTTTCACAGATAACCTTCTCTTCACTTTAAGCATAATACACACATTGCTTTTGACCAATAGAAATGTTGTAGCTGAAATTAATACAGACCAATAGAAATATGTCCTCACTCCTTACTCTAGTGGAAAGCCTGCCCCCAGAGAAGAGAATCTGATCTGGAAGGCGCAAAAAAAAAAAAAAAAAAAAAAAAAAAAAAAAAAAATGCAATTTCTAAAGAAATATGAAAAACAGAAAGTAAAAAAAAATTGCATGAATAAAATTTGAAAAATTTGAAAAAATAAAATAATATATAATATGAAAGTAAATATGACAAAACTACAAGCTACAACCTTTTTTGTTATGTTTTCATGAATTCATGTTTCAATGTTTCATTTCTTGATTTTTCTTTCTTTTTTTTTTTTCGAATTTCAATTTACAAAATGTGTTCTTATTTTGCAAAAATAATGGAACAAACTTCACTCTGTACTGATATACACATCACCATTAAAAATAATCCTACCTGCACCTAACAAACAGAAAAGATTTTTTGACAGAAAAGATATTTTGTATTCTTTAATCCATTAATTATTTTTCAAATTAATCCTAAAACAGATACTTTCAGTAAATTGACAATTATAAATAAACAAATACTTAACATTTAGGAAAAAAACTCCTTTATTTCACATTTTAAATTAACTGTAAATGGCAAAAACATGCAAAATAAATATAATTACACATAAACCTGTATACACAAGCAGTGTTTGAGTTATTTCTCTAGGATGATCATTCTTTTAGCAAATTAAATTTTATCTAGACTTTGTGTACCATTAGTCTAGCAATTAATTTCCAAATTAGTGGATGATGATTGCAAATGTCAATTAATTTAGTCTGTTATAATAAGCTTTTTTCCGTATATTCATGCTGGAGATGAGAGAACCAAAATAAATAAATGATGCTCAGACCATGTTAACAGTAGAAATTAAACAATAGTGTCATATTTCTTCTATAAGCAGAAGAATATTGATCCCAGTAATGAGTTTCCACTCTTGTTGTCAGTGGATCAACCTCTCAGACCACTCAGGTCTTCTAGTTCCAGCCTCCTCTGTGCACCCAGAACTAGAACCAAACATGGAGAAGCTGCATTTAATTTCTATTCTCCACTGATCTGGTACAAACTCACAGAAGACTGGAAAAGTGCTGAAAGCCTGAGTTAAAGTTAAAAAGGTTGAAAAAGGTCAAAGTTCAAAGCCAATTTCTTTAGAGCTGCCTTTGACTGTTAAAGTAAACTGTCAACTGAAGTATTATTAGTTTAAGGCTGAGTTCCAACTGTTTTATTTCATGCTTCTGTCATGTTTTTATCTTTACTTTCTTCTGTTTTATTCTTTCATTCATGTAAAGCACTTTGAATTTTCTTTGTACTGAATTGTACTATAGAAATAAACTTGCCTTGCTTTTCCTCTCAGCGATGAGTTAGAGAGGTAACAAAAAACTGGTACTTCTCCAGCAGCAGGCTAGTGACACACTGTCTGTATGGGAAGTGTTTTATCTTACTATACTTTACACAGAGCATTACCTCTTAATGAACCTTTGACCTTTGCTGGGGAAATGTGTCACGCTGCAGGCAGCACGTCACACTTTTTCATTATATCTAAAATGTAGCTTCACCCACAGCTCTGCCAAAGAGAATTAGAGCAATGCCGGTACTTGCTCTGCTCCTACTGACCCACTTCAACGGAAAGTAGCCATAGGACTTTCCCAGACGTCACTGCATGATCTTACCTTATTTGCCCTTTTTTTCAATGAACATGAAGCCAAGATACACATAATGAGGAAAACCTGAACAGCTCACCATGTCGTCAGCAGAGCCGTGGAAAAACAAAGCCAAATATTCCTCCTGTCATGGCTTTCGATGCAAAGGCGTGCACTCCTTGCACCATTTATTTGTTTAAACACCGGCTATCTGAACAAATGCTCAGACAAAATGCAATAGTTTATAGTTATATAATATGGTCATTGATATTTTGATAGATTAGCTGTGCCTCTTTAATTAAAATTAGTTAAAAGGTTGTGGTTTATTAATGCATAGTTTGATTAATAAAAAAAGAACTTATTTTTTAGACTATCTGCACCTAAAAACTGAATAGACAATAACAGCAGCTTCTTTCTTGACTTTAACAGACACTTTAAAGTCAACCAAACGACAACAATAGTCTTTCAGGTCTTTCAGCGTCAGTCCCAGATTAAAAGTACATCGTCACCTTCTTTGACATTTGTGATTCATACTCCAGTAACTCTGGTTGCATAAATTTTTTTTTAATTACAAATTACGACGTCCTGATAGAATCGTATTTGTTATTTTATCTTTTAGGCTTTGTTTTTGTGCAGTTTGTTAGTAAATATAGTCATTCTTTTTTTACAACGCAAGCAGTTTTTCCAATAAAGGACAGATTCAATTTATATATAGACACTTTTTTATGACTTTGCCTTAAAAAACCCAAAGTAAAGCCTAATTAAACCCATTTTGGGCTAATATTCTTTATTGGAACCTAAATATTTGTATTGAGCATATGTAACAAATAATTGACTTTAATCAATCGTTGATTAATGGCTTATTAGATAAAAATAATAGATAATGTCTGCTTAAAAGTAGTTACTCTCATTATAGTAGTTTTGCTGTCATTGACCAGACAGCTGGTGTTCCTTCTTAAGTATTGCCTGTATTTGCAGTGATGCTTAATTACATTAAAACCAGTGAGCTATTTCCCAGTTGGTCCACTTCATTGAAATGAAGCAGCAAATAGTCTGACAGTATGTTAGAGTGACATACCTTCTCTTTAAATGACAGTTTTATTTCTGTACATTGAGAATGTTAAGAATCTCACATATTTTATTCAACTTTTTTATGCAGTAACCTAATATGTTTCTGTTTTCTTGATATTTTATACCTTAAGAAAGCTTTTCTTTTGATTATTTGGTCACTGTTAAAGTCAGGCACAATAAATTGTTAAATATAACAAAGTACTTTACTCTATTCAGCATATTGGTGAAATAATGTTTACCCCTTCATATTATTGAAAGATCCTCTTGATACAAAAGGTATTCAATAAAATGGACGCTGGTTAATGAATTGAATTTAGTTTATCTATATAACGCTAATACACAACACAAATTCTAGGCCTGCAACTAACAATTATTTTGCAAATTGATTAATCTTTCGATCATTTTTTGATTAATCGATTAATAATCGGATAACCAAAGGTTCTTTACAGAACTCTTTCTGCATAATTAAATCAAACTAAAACTTTTTCACTTGAGGTGTTCTAGATAGAGAATATTGACAGGAGAAAGAGATGTTTTTCTTAAATGCAAAATGTTTACGCATTTTTTTAAATAATTTTGGTATAATTGCTGCTCTAAGTGGGTTTCTCTGTCAGCTAAAGACACATTTAAAGTCTCCACACTCCAGTTAACGATTAATCGATTACTAAATTAGTTGACGATTGTTTCAATAATCAATTGATAACAATTACTCCGATTAAGTTTTTCAGACCTAATAAATTAATTAACTCACAACTTGCATCCCTAACTGAGCACCTTCTATGATATTGTCACCCCTTCTGCTGTGCAGTGGATTAACACATAAACTTCCATCAAAAGCCTCCTCTTTTCCACTCACCTTCCTCAGTCACTGGTAGCTAATCAGACCAACCAGAGTTTAGTGATTCTTATTGTATGCTGGCAGCTGAGGAAATGGCTGTGTTGGGAACAGGTTAGAATTGGCACCTGTCTTAACAGCTGTGTAAAACTGACTTGATGCAATAGAAGGATTATGAGTTAAATAGGCACAGACCTCAGTGAACTCTCAGAGCTGTTATTTCCTCCAGATCAGGCCCTACGCGACAATGATTCAGAGATTTTTTGGTTTCCCCTCAGAAGTCAGGAAGTGTCCTGTTGTTGTGAGATTGTTGGGCCTGAAAACGGGAAAAGGGCCGGGGAATAGACGAAACACGGTTCCTATCTCTGGACTGCAGGGCTTGTTTAATGTCTTTGTGAGCCAATCAAGCCCATTCATGCCTTTCTGATGGCGTTCTGCCAAATGTCTTGGTGATATACGTGTCCACCTTCGTCCCTTTTCCTTCTCTTACATAACGTTTGAATAATCTGGTTTTATCAATGTTCTGTTCCTTAAAGGAGAGGAAAAGCCATTTTATATCCTTATTCCTTCTATCAGGCAAACTTCTAGTTTGGACATGGCCTGTTTTTTGAAAAATGATAACGTAGCACTGATTATAAGAGATACAAATATTTTAAAATGTAACTTTTTCCAATTCAGAGTGATGGGAGACACTCCTTAAGACCAGGTTCACACAAAGCTGAAGACAGTATAAATATAGTAAAAATGGAATCACATGAAGCCAAGGGAGCAGTAAAATAGCCGTCAAAATACTTATGCCACAGCAATCAGGAGCGCACTAATGCTACCACAGAACTGAAGGAAGAAGGAAAAAGAAGAGCAGAGCGAGAACGACTAACCCAGGTGTGCGTAAAGCGGCATTTATGTCAGCTGACAAAAGGATGTGCCTCGCAAAATCCCGTAGAGGAGAAAAATATGTCGAAGTTAAAAGGACTATAAAACAGGACAGCAAGTGTAAAAACTGCTATTGTTTTTGGTTGTTTTAGAGCATGCGGCAAGTCCATGTTGGCTTGCACGTCCAATCCGGCCAGTTTGTAGCCGGTTGAGCAGTTTTAGCTGTTGACATAATGCCAGAACTCAGAGAGATTTTAGATTTGTCCACCCTATTTTAAATGCTGTCAGTCTACTCTCAACTTGGTGTCGATCCAAGAAGTGTAGTAGATACTCCCTAAGCTTTGAGTGGACGGAGGTTAATTTTCTGAGCCTGTCCTTGTTTCCTAACAGAAAGACAGACAAGAAATAATAACTTTCCAGTTTAAGGGCGGATTAGACTTCTGCAACCGCATACTTCAAATGTCGCTTGAGTCTGGTCGCGAACCAGTTTTCCTGGTATGCTTCTGCAACGTCGGTCTGGAATTTCTAGGGATGCACAGCAGTTTCCCGCCAAACAATGGGGGGAGCCTATTCGAGAACTTGCAAGAACTATGGCGGATGGTTACTAGAACTTTTTCAGCAGTGCCGGCGGGAGTGTTTATTTTTATTTGTTTTATTTCCAAAAAAACATTGGTGCGTCTGGAAGATATCACGGTCACGGAGATTGATCTAGAGTATCCATTGTTGTTGTTCCTCTGTTTTTAAAAATGACGCGCCTCGGCTCCGAATGGAGAAGGACGACCACACAGACACCCGGAAATGCATACCAAGGACCAATCACATTTGTTTTTAGTCTGGTAGGTCCGATGCGTAGTCAGGATTTTTTTGAGATATGCAATAACGGTTGCAGAATGCACAGAGAAACATTTGACGGTTGTAGAGGCTGTGCGTCAGAAGTATAAATTGGCACCCTCTTGATACCAGTAGCTAGCATATGGCTGACTACAAACATTTTGTCCCAGTCTTCCTCACTTCATTAAATTTAAGTTAGTCAAGAGCTTCCACTCTTCTGAGGTGGAATGGCTAAAAAAGACAGTTCTAGAGTCAAGCTATGTTGTCGTCATTGTTCTGCTTAAGCTTAAGGGCCTTAAAGTACTTAAAGAGCTAAGTCATTTATTATATCTATAAAAAAATCACAAAAACCTACATCCATCCTCAAAAAAACAATGTGTCAATTTTTCATCCTGATAGGTTTTACTTTGTCCTTGTTGGACCTGAAATCAGCCCTCGCACAAAGCCTAAAATAAACATTCTTGTATACTGTCTCCATCTGCTGGCAGTTCTAATTATTTAATCAGAGTGAGCCATTGGCGTATAAATTCATAAGAGGATGGTCATAGATTCTCCTCTAGATGAACATCCTGGTACCTGCTGCTCAATGAGTTACTCTAGTTCTTGTTCCGGAAGCAGCAGAGAAACTTTTCCTCCAAGGTTTGGTTCCTGAATCAATTGGATATTTTCTTATTGCTATCAAGATCTTTAGACAAACGTTTGTTCTTTTTGGTTGCCATGGTTTTTCTTTACTCTGTGTATACACTTCGAATAAATTCAGTTTATTTCTATAGCGCCAATTCACAACACGTGTCATCTCAAGGCCCTTTACAGTTCAACCAGATCATACAGTCAAATTGATTCAAAGTTTTCTATCTAAGGAAAACCAGTTGATTGCATCGACTCATTGACTCGAATGCAATCCCTCACAATAAGCATGATTGTAGCGAAAGTGGAGAGGAAAAACTCCCTTTTAACCGGAAGAAACCTCCAGCACGTGGGTTTTCTATTTAATATAAACATTAGTTTAATGATCTAATGGAGAGAAAAGCACTTCGATCCCCCCCTGGAAGGTATGTTGGGATAAGAATCATTATAATGTCAACACCATATAAATATATATCTTTTTTTTTATTAATTTTTTTTTTTTTTTAGACCAACTGGTTTAAAGGAACACCATTTAAGTGCGAGTTGTCCCTCCTGTGAGCTCTGTGCAAACCTTTAAAGTCCGTTCCTGAAATAAAACCTCATGGGCCATGAGCCATCCAGCATGTGACTCTCCATTCTGGGCTCACTGGGAAAGAGAATCAGAAAAACAACCAAAGAGTTCTTCCCCAGCCTGGCATTAGTTCAGAGAGATGGTGGAAGATTACAAACAGGGACGTCTGTTGTAGAATATGAAGTTGTTTTCTCTTTATTTCTGCTCCTTTTATCCCCCATTCTGCTCTGTTTGTAGATGGAGATAAGTGTTAGCTTTAAAAACAGAATCATAATGTGACCTCTAGTATATTGTTTAAAAAAAAAATTTTTTTGTGTTCTTCTTGGGGTGCTTGGGGAGTTTTTTTATTTTGTTTTTTATTAATTTTTTCCAAAAATTTGTTCCAAATTCCAGAACCATGCTTGGCATTAATATAGTTTTCCAGCTGGATACCTGGTGTAGCCCTAGTTACTAAAAAAGCTAAAGGTCAGAGAGTTACATCTTTATCATAAATAATGAGTTGTGATGACATCATCAACAATAGTCCTACATTTTTTCTTGTCCCGTTAAAGTTTGATTTAAGGATTGATGAGAATCCTTCCACTGCAGCTTTAATGCAGGTAGCTCCTGCTTCTCTACACCAGATCTTCTTCTCCTAGAGCCAGAGCCGTGCGTGTTTTACTGCTGCAATATATCAGGGCTCTTTAGAAGTTTATTATGTCCGGTTCTACAGCAGCAGAGAAATAAATGGAGCATTAGGTTTACTGGTAACACCTTGCTTTCCAAAGGTGTAAAAATACTGTCAGATGTTTACATGCCGCCATCGCTGGCATTTCTGTTTCTTTGTTTTTTAATGATTTACAAAAAGACAAACTGAGGGCAGTTTTGCTCCCGTTCATATAGGATAGCATGGCCATGACGGGGGGGACGGCAGCTGCCCTTCCCATGAGCAACCACACCCGGGAGAGGGTGACCGTGGCCAAGCTGACTCTGGAAAACTTCTACAGCACGCTGCTGACGCAGCACGAGGAGCGGGAGATGAGGTAACCTCTTTTTTTTTTTTTTTTTAAACAGCCACGCAAACAAATGGAGGGGGTCGAATGCCGAGCTGTTGTTTACGGCGTCGGGTTTCCCCCAGTAGATAAGGCAACGCTCCCGAGGTAGTTTAACCAAAGTGGTGAAGGAAACTAAACACTGCCACTGATGTTCTATTGTTACCTGAAGGTTGATCTGCTGGGAGATCACCTGAATAGTTGTTTACACCTTGCTAGTCACTGCCACTCCAACCGTACCAGGAGGAAACCAGAGACTGAAGACGCTTTGTGATAGGTACGGTTTAATGATACTTTTTTGGCATTTATTTTAGGCAGAAGAAGCTTGAAAAGGCCATGGAAGAAGAGGGCCTGCCAGATGAGGAGGTGCGAATAATCTCCATTTTCTTTCATTTAAAAAATAAAAGTACTTTATTAGGATTTAATCCGATTATCCAGCATTAAATAACAGTTAGATAGCGAAATCTCTCAAGCAGCTCTCTGTGGGTTGCAGAAAGTGATGCGGCGCTCGCAGCACGCCCGGAAGGAGACGGAGTTCCTGCGTCTGAAGAGGACGCGGCTCGGTTTGGACGACTTTGAGTCTCTGAAGGTTATCGGAAGAGGAGCTTTTGGAGAGGTCAGACACATTTCACAAAAGTATAAGGACAATAAAACAAGGCGAGTGGAGGTTTTCAGGCTTTGTTTTTTTCTTTTAGGTCCGCCTGGTGCAGAAAAAGGACACTGGACACATTTACGCCATGAAGATCCTGAGAAAAGCAGACATGCTGGAGAAAGAACAAGTAAAGAATCTACCTGGAAGGTTAAAAACCAGCTTTGACTCCTGAGTGACAATCCTGATCTGCTCCTCCTGCAGGTGGCTCACATCCGTGCAGAAAGGGACATTCTGGTGGAGGCGGACAGCGCCTGGGTGGTCAAGATGTTCTACAGCTTCCAGGACAAGAGGAACCTCTACCTCATCATGGAGTTCCTGCCTGGAGGTATTTCCTCAGACCGTCTAGACTGATGTTTCACAAGCTGCCAGAAAACACCTCTGACTTCTGTTACCAGGCGACATGATGACGCTGCTGATGAAGAAGGACACACTGTCCGAAGAGGCCACGCAGTTCTACATCGCCGAGACGGTTCTGGCCATCGACTCCATCCACCAGCTGGGCTTCATCCACAGAGACATCAAACCAGACAACCTGCTGCTGGACTCCAGGGTCAGAACGCAAACATGGCAAACATCCCAACATCTCCAGACTCAGACCGTTTAGGCCATAATCACACCGAGCGTCTTCTTGCTTCCAGGGACACGTGAAGCTGTCGGATTTCGGCCTGTGCACCGGACTGAAGAAGGCCCATCGCACCGAGTTCTACAGGAACTTGACGCACAACCCACCAAGTGATTTCTGTAAGCCATCCAGCTTCAGAGTTCAAACCAAATATGAAGGAAATTAGCTTCTTTTCACATTATGCTTCTTTTCTTTTAGCTTTCCAGAACATGAACTCAAAGAGGAAAGCAGAAACCTGGAAGAAGAACAGGAGGCAGCTGGTATGCTTCCTGAACAAACAAGGAAAAAGTGAAAATAAAAACATCGTCCACAAACATCGTATTAATTTTAATAATCCATTTGATTAACACTGAATAATTATAGAAGCAGTACATTTTCAGTCTCAATAATAATTCAGGCTAATTGGATCGGAAATGGAGCATCATGCATGCACTGGAAAAACAATCTAGAAATAAGTAAAACATCATTAAATTAAGTGTATTTACCCTTAATTTGAGTGGGTAAATGAGTTAGTTTGCCAATGGAATTGGACAATGGAATTGTGTTTTCTTATTTTAAATCTAAATTATCTTGTTGGCAAAATGTCTCTTGTAGCTCCTCAATCCAAGAACAAATACACTTATTTTAAGAAAATCTAGATTTTGATTTTTTCCAGTGTGGAGCCCGCTTTTAAAAGAGTCCAAATGTGGAAATCAGACTTTGTCTTTTTAAAGCATCTCTGTTGGTGTTTGGCTTTAGTGAAAACTTGCAAATATTCTCCAATTTATCTCATTCGTATTAGAATGCTAGCATTAGCCTGTCTTCATATCTCCACTTCCATATTTATTCCACAAAAACTGCTGATTCCAACAATTAGAGACTCGCCTGCAGGCGGTCAGTAAGCGTTGCTACTTGTCTACTTTTTTAACCTGTTGTGTAAGAGACCAGAAAAAGATATTAAACAAACATGCCGGTGCAAATTCTCAAGGGCCCAATATGCTTGAAGCTCGGACATTCCGCCTTTCACAGCATCTGCAGCATTTATACTCTGTGCACCTTTTGCTACTGTATTTGCCAGCTCCAAGGGGGAGCATGTTCAGCACAAAGAGCAAGCTGACAAAACCACACTACACAAGGAAGTAGAAAACAGCCTTTTAGAACTTTATCAAAGCCTCTTCATGCCATTCAAGACACTAATTTCTTTCCTGGAGCTTTTCCACAATGTGTTGATTCTCTAGATGTTTACATTTGCGAGCCTAAAATTATGGAATTTTGCCGCACGGACCTTGCGGACACTTCAAGCATAAATCAAGCTTCAGTCATGCGGGTCATGGCACCACAAACAGGCTTAAATTAGAAGGCAACTGGACTTTCGCTCTGTTTTTTGAAGACGTTTCGACACCTATCCAGGAGTCTTCAGCATTCAACTAGAGACTGCTCTGGTGTGAGCCAAAAGAATTGACTCCTGGATAGGTATGTAGATGTAAATCCCTTTATTGTCCCCCACAATAAGAAAATTCACTCTCTGCTTTTAACCCATCACTTTGGGAAGCAGTGGGCTGCCATTGTGTGGTGCCCGGGGAGCAGTGTGGGGTTAATGGTCTTGCTCAGGGACCCAGAGTGGCAGTTTGTGGAAATCTCCAGGACCCAAGTGCAATGCTCTAACCACTATGCCACCACTCCCCAAAGGCTCTTTCTGCCAGGTTTTGAACCACTGACCTTTTTTCATGTGAGGCAACCTCAGACGAAACCTCAGATATCAGAATTTTAACATTTTAGGTCATGCATTTTAACAAACAAAATGTACGTGCTTTATGGGAACTACTCTTTCCACCAACAGAAGATTGCGTATGCGTATGTTCCACCAAGCAGAGCGTGATGCGCTGCTGTGAAAAACAGTAGTAGATCATAACTGAAGTCCATGAGGAGTTATTTTAGCGCCACAAAGAGACAAAATGCGACCAACGATGTTTGTGGGAAAACAGTGAGAAGTTGATGCAACATGACAACCTGGTTAGACAACAACAAAGAATATGGAGAACGGGCTACATGTCCAACTTCACTACTTCCTGAACTTCAGCCAGCTCCTGAAAGACAAGAAGCAGAGGAGCTGGCTGAAGTTCAGGAAGTAGTGAAGTTGGACATGTAGCCTATTGATGATGAGGATGTAGGAGGAAGAGCACAGGTGCTGCTGCTAGACAGAAAGCAGGTAGAGTGCAGTTACAGAGAATATGTGAAGCTTTAAATGGTACAAAGCACTGCTGCAGAAGCTTATATTCCTAAAAGTAGTTAGAAAATAATTTACAGAATAAATACACGCTTCCAACAAATACCTGCCTCAATTCAGCTTTTTGCACAGAAATGTGCAGTTCAAGTCAGATTTCCTTCAGAAGTAGCCATTTAAAGTTTATTACAATGATCATACAGAGCAATTGTAATAAAACAGCTTTAGAAAATATGCACTTGATGGTTAAAAAATCACAGTTTATGAAATATGTGTTTTGCTTTTTACAATTAGTCCAATTATATATAATGATTCAATTATTTTCAGGGTCTCTGCATGTCATTAAAAATCATTTAAAGTCATTAAATTATTATTTTTTTAAATTAAGGCCTTAATTGGCATTAAAATTCATTAAATTTGATAACCGTGGCATTAAAATGCTTAGGAAAAGAAGCTTGAGGCACAGAAAAGGCTAGAGAATGGGGAAAATGCAAATTTGAACCAAAGTGGCGGGAAAACAAGGAACTTGGGACATGGCTGCAGCCTGTCCATGGTGAAGATGGTGAAGGACTTTGCCGTGTGTATATATATATATAAGTCATGGGTATTTGTTGATGGCATTAAGATTACTTCTAAGAGCATTAAAAGAGCATTAAAAAGTATAAATTATTATTTATTCTATAATAGTCAGTTTAAATTTAACAAAATACTTGAAAGGGAATTTTAATTAGAGCAATCCAGTATTATACAGCAGTAGTTTTCAAACATGGGGCTAACTTTTCCTGTTCTAGATGTGTTTCTGCTCCAGCAGATCATTGCATTCCTCCTCAGCAGCCACCAAGGGCTGCAGAGGCCTGTTAATCACCTGAAGCACCTAAACATGCAGGATAGTGGGTGCTGAAAACAGCTGTTATAGAGCAGTTATATTACTTTATACATTTAACAAAATATTATTTTATAAGTACCATATACAATTCAATTTTGCTATCGGATTGTAAAGGAAATTGTTTGAAATGTACATATTTGGGAAAATGGTTACAGGGACAGAAATAGTTTATTTTTATATAAAACAAGTTCATTAATTAGTCTGTATATTTCTTATGTAAAATAGTTGTTTTGATATGGAAATCTTCAAGCTCATGTCAATATTTGAGAGCCCCAACCTTTTTCCTCCTAAAAATGATTAAACATGAATTTTTGGACAATTATAGAAGAATTGCATATGTAAAATACCAGCTTATGACTCCTCTAAAAACCTGATGTCTTTATTGTGGGGTTACAGCCCTCTAGTGGGCTAGAGGGGTACTGCAGGGGGATTGGAAATAGTTCTTTGTCCCTAATTAAAACATTTTAGGCAAAATAGTAACATCTAAAACTGGAGAACAATACTTGTATGTGTTACCTTAATTAGGGTACAAACAGCTTTCATTTAGACATGATAACTGTTCAATTAGTTTGTATTTTTAGGGATAAATTAATGTTGATTTCTAAACATGTTAAATTGGCGGTAAGTACCTTTGTCGGCACCCCTCAGTCAGCTGTTAGTACATTTCTCTTGGGATTCTGGACCCAAAACAAAAAAAAAAAAAAAAAAGTTGAACACCCCATAGGTGTTAACAGGGATGGGAATTGACCAGAAAAAATCATATCACCATAGTTTTTTAGCACGCTGGTAAAGATAATGAAGAGAAACCCTTTTGTACCAGTCTGTTTCACGATTTTCACATGTTCGGTCCTTAACCCTGAGCTTTAAATGTTGTGGTTCCCTTCCAGGCTTATTCCACAGTAGGAACGCCAGACTACATCGCTCCTGAGGTGTTCATGCAGACTGGGTACAACAAGCTTTGTGATTGGTGGTCTCTGGGTGTCATCATGTACGAAATGCTCATCGGTAAGAATCGACGTTCTCCGGCGTCTGTTTTTGAGATGCTGGTGAAGCAGTAACGTTTTTATCTTCCATGTGTTCGGATTGATGCAGGTTACCCACCCTTCTGTTCGGAGACGCCACAGGAGACGTACAGGAAGGTCATGAACTGGAAGGAAACCCTCGTCTTCCCACCTGAAGTCCCCATCTCAGAGAAGGCAAAGGAGCTGATTCTAAGGTTCAGTTACATCTGTTTTCACGTATCGGATCAAACGTCTGGATCTGCTGTTGTTTCATAAACCTTTTGATCTGTTAATTAAGGTATTGCACTGATGCGGAGAACCGAATAGGCGCCGTTAGTGTGGAGGAGATCAAAACCCACCCGTTCTTTGAGTCGGTGGACTGGGAGCACATCAGGTATAAAACATGCTGCTCTAAACAGGGACCTTAGCTAAAACCAGAGCAGGCTTCTGTCAGATAATGGAACAGCTCTCGTTTCCATCCGCAGGGAGCGACCAGCAGCCATTTCTATCGAAATCAAAAGTATTGATGATACTTCAAACTTTGACGACTTCCCCGAATCAGACATCCTTCAGCCAGGTGAGTAGAGACGCTCTGAAATGTCCGTTGCTGACTCTGATCAGCTGGTTTTGATTGACTCTGAGTCTGTAATTTTATGAATCCAATCTGTTATGGATCAGTAAATGCTCCCTAGTGACGACCGGACAATGTTAGCTATTATCAATACATGTCATAATAGGAAAAGGAAGCAAGACAAAAGTCACCAGAAGCTAGTTAAAATAAAACTGTATGTTCTAAGAAATGTTGGAATGTGTCGGTGGATCATTCAGGCTACAAAAAGAGCAAGACTTAAAGTGGATAACAGGAAGGCCAAACCTGTTAAAGTTAAAATGCTCAATCCCGTCATGAAAACATGATGGATCTGGCTAGCTTATCCCCTAGCTTAGCGGCTTGCCATGCTAACCACATCATGTGTAAAAATGATGCCAAAAACAGTTTGAAGGTAAAACCTGTATTTGTGGTAAAACTCCTCTAACTTCAACTGTTCTCTAACATGTATATTATGTTGACTCAGTTGGGGATATAATCTCGATTTAAAGCTCAGAACATGTAAAGAAATATATATATTTCAGTTATTTGTATGTTGTTGCACTAAAGGGGTTATTGTGATATAGAAACATGGCAAAATACTTTCAGAAATCAGATATACAATTCTTTTTTGGCATTTTTATTGTTAGGATTTCCATTTTTTAACCAGGAAAATTGACACATTGTGAGGGATCTGGTGACATCTAGTGGTGAAGTTACAGATTGTACGTCACTGCTTACTGATTTTTATACTTTTTTCTGTTTGTGTTTGCTTTTCAACAGCCAATGCAACAGAGCCTGACTTCAAATCAAAGGACTGGGTATTCTTGAACTACACGTACAAACGGTTCGAGGGCTTGACTCAACGAGGCACCATCCCTACGTACATGAAGGCAGGGAAGACCTGACGCGCACCACAGAGACCTTTTACGGACACAGGTTCGGGCCGCCAAGCCCCTGCTGGTGCTGGAGGCCGCGCCGCCGGGCCTCTCTGCGTTAAATATAACCCTCATCAAAACTTATGTAGGTCCGCTCGGAAAAGACAGAGCGTCGCCGCATTACCTCTGTAGTTTATTTTTCATTTGTGTCGTCTCTAGCCATGGCTCTCGTCCAGCCCTCTAACTAGGACACTAAATAAGCATATCTGCATGTTCAGCTTAACGTTGACGGCAGGATTCAGGCTTGAACACAAATCCCTGCTTTTGCATCCTTACTTTGATAGTTTATACACTGGCGGTTATTTTAACACAGCTAAA
Organism: Cyprinodon tularosa; assembly: GCF_016077235.1. NCBI lineage: Eukaryota > Metazoa > Chordata > Actinopteri > Cyprinodontiformes > Cyprinodontidae > Cyprinodon > Cyprinodon tularosa. Next base: position 1,380,520 of record NW_024038589.1, on the reverse strand, counting down.
AACTGGGTTCCTCTTAAAGCCTGGAATCCAAATCTGTTGCTATAATAGGAGGATTTCAGCATGATTTCCTGTAAGTTTTTCAGCTCTAACCGGAATACAGATAAAAAAGGAAACATTTAGTCGTAAAAGTTTAATGAGACCATATTGCGATTATCTTTCATTGCTAACAACAGTTAGCATAATCCTGTAAAGCCATGTGCTCCGACCTGCTGCTAGAACCCGTTAAACTGTGGTTATATTACAAAGTAATCACAGAGTTAGCTATTCTATTGCCTCTGTTTGATTCAGTTTTGACGTTTATGTCGGGTCTGTCGCCCTCTGCTGTTGCGGTGAAGGTATTGCCACATTTTTAAACGGGATCTTCATTTTCCCAGGAAGCTCCTAATTTTAAATGACATCTTTGGACATGTATCAAAAGATTAAGAACATCAAACAGACGTTCTAAGTTTTCCGAAAGTCACAAACACCAGGGATCATGCTGGAATCCTCCTTCATATTGGTATTTCAGTGACATAATAGAAGTTTAATCTAGTAACTTCTGCAAAAAACAACATGGTGGAGGGAGGTGCTGCCAAATAAACTGCTGTGTCCTTCTTAAGTTGTAAGATGATGAACTAAAAAGCATTGCAGGCCAAGCTACTTCCTTCTAAAGTCATCAAAACATGCAAAAGTGCCTTTTTATGTAGCTAGATGTATCACTATAGTTTAGAAAATATTAACTAGGAGGCATCCATTAGAATAGCATTAAGCTGACTGATCTAATAAAGAAGGTAAACGGCATCTAGAAATGATTAAAAAGAGCAAATATATATGTTTGTAGAAACTAAAGCTTCTTAAAATGAACTACATCTCAGTTTTATGAAGCTTGTGGTAAAAACAAAAGCAGTTTTTTATAGGTTAGATTTAAAAAGATGAGAAGATGAGTTTGTCAAGTAACAGGGAACTAAATTAGGTCAAAATCACAAGAGTTTCCTCTCTGTGTTGTGAAATTGTAATTTTTTTTTTCTCTAAATCTTTTTGTTCATCCTCTTTTAACATTTTCCCCCCTCTCACATAGATGCAAACAAACATTTCCTGTAGGATTGGTCTTTAACCATCTTGTCTCATGGTTGGAACTAAGGAGTTACCAAAGTAATCTTGTGTCAAGGTCTCTTGTTCTGCACTAAACAAGAATCTACCTTTATTTAAAAAAAAAAAAAAGTCTAAACATCTAAAACAAAATGTGGGTGCTGAGGAAAATGCTTCTAAGATGTCTGCTTATGTTTATGTAGAATCAGGAAGCATACTGACAGAAATCCTAGTGTCCGTTGTTGATGTTTCTAAAGCCCTTATGTAGAAACTTACCTCTTCAGCCTTCTCATCAGTTCTGTTATACCCCCATTTCTGTTCTCTTCTTGCATTTGGTGTCAATTCCACTTAAGGATGATACAAAATGTTGGACGGAAGATGGTTATGAAGGCTTATATCTGTATATTTGTGTTATTTATGCTGCTAGTGTTTTTTTTATGTATAAATTGGCTTTTTACTGAGATTCACTGTATTTACATTGGCTGTGTTTCATGTAAAGTCCCTGATGTAAACAGAAAACAAAAGAAAGTGAGGATCTACCAAACAGACGTGCGTTGGTGTCCCTTAAAGCCTGGCTAGCCATTTTCCTTCTTTAGCCATGAGAAAAAAGAAGAAAATTGATATGTGGACGATGCGATTGGCCAGGAGGTAACACGTCTTAGAGCAGACGCCATGGGAGTGACCGTTTTATCGGGAGGTTGCTTGAGCGTCCAACCGTCAGAACAGTCGGGGGGGGGGGGGGGGCTTTGTTGAGGTATTTGACAGCATTTTAAGAGCTGGGTGGCATTTAAGAAGGTAGCATTGTGGTTTTGCATCAGACCAGGTAATCGTACAGTCTATCGTACAGGCTGATTTATGCTTAGAAACCAGGTCGTCTGCATGTGTGTCGCAGTAAATACAAATGTTCCCCCGCCCCTTCCGCAGATACTCTGCTGCACCTCTCCAAAATTGTAGGTGACCGCAGACTGGAGGCATCTGATTGGTCAAATCTACATCCACTCTACTCATGCGTATTTCCTGTTTGGTAGCTTACCGTCTTGTTTTGTCTGTATGACCACCATTGTGGAAAACGACTGGTGAAGATGGACCAGCTAGAAAAGCGAGGTACTGAGAAAGCTGGGACACTTTTTCCACCTGGATCCCCGCTCTTTGTCGCCCTCATGTCCCTCCGTTGTCGCACAAACTTGCCTCCACTTCCTCAGCGCCTCTGCCGTATCTAGACCCACAGCTAGTTCCTGATTGTCCGTCTTGCGTTGTGGCGTGGAATAACATAGCATAGACCACGCTTCAATATTGGGCATCAAAAATATCTCTGACAAGCTCACTGCGACACACTGCTTCAGGAGGATAACCAGGCCTTTAGCCCCTCACTGGAAGACACAAACGGAATCCACACACTTGGTGAAAGTTCACAATGTCCAAGCTGATGACTGTTACATCTGCTTTTACAAAGCACAGCTGTTGGACTTTAAACATCCCATGTCACCTAAACTAAACCTGGCAATGGGGAGATTACAGATTAGCTGTCCCTTGTGAATAATCCATTTTCTCAATGGACCATGCAATTGCTCCTTGGTCCATTGCCTCCCCACTGACGGAGTGGACAGGGGAAAAGTCACTATCTGCACTGACAACCATGTTGTTTTTATAGGGTAGCTCTAGGGGAAAGGATGAGTCTTACCATGGCGTGACTTTGGTTCTCTGTAGGAATGGTTCAATGGAACCAGACAGTGACATCATTGGTCCGGTCTTACGCCAAGATAACACCCATTTACGTTAGAAGTTGCATGCATGGTGAGGAGGTGATTCAGCCATTGAATCCAGTTGTGTCAGACTGCTTGATCCTAAAATGAATTCTATCATCTTGGAAGTCAACTTTAACCCATTGCTTGACCTGGTGGATCTAAGGGGTGATGAAAATGTTGACTTCACTGCTTGAGTTTAGAACCAATGGTGTCATGGAACCAGTACTGCTTACTCCTTATCATCTGATATCATCATCATTGTCTGATTTCACCGAATGTTCTTGTTTTTACTGCGCTGTCTGGTTGTCCTGCCTATTACTGTCTGTTTGCCTCATGGTTAAAGGGGTAATCAGGCCATCCAACATCTTACTGCTGCACACAAACTAAGCAAACCAATCGTCTCTACATTTTTGGACTAATTTGGCGCTATAGAATCACCCCTGAAAGGGGACATGGAATCATTTGTTGCCCATGATTGAATAAGTCATAGCGTCCAACACTCATCTGTTGATTCCTCCTGTCTCTCAAACTCAACAATACCTGAAAGGATTTCTATCTAAAGCTCACTGAGATCTCGGGTCCATTGTAAAGGTTGTTTTTTTTCTGAATCCAGAATGTTAATCCTCTATAATGGCTAAAGAATTCAGTACCTGCCTTTGATCGATGAGTAAAGTTCCAAACAACCTTCTTGGTCAATATCTGGTCCCAATTCCCCTAGCTGTGTCTAACTAGAAACAAAGATTAGAAAAGGAGAGACAAAAGTGGTCCTGATTGCTGTAGCTGTCGATTCTACCTTGTTTTTCTGGGGAAATCGCGATGCGACTATGAAAATAACCCTTAAAAGGACAATTGTTCTGGAGATCTGCTTTGGTATTTTTTGGTAGTATGTCTGATATATTGTGTCAAACGTCTGGTTGTAGGATATTAACCCCATTTATGTGTTATGAAGAAGGCAAAACAGAAGGTAGATATTTACAATATGTGCTATATATTTTTTCTCTTTTTACACTTACATTAAATATATAAATATATATAAGGTTGACTTTAAATCCATGACTGTGTCACTTTAATTACTGGGATTTTCTATGAAGTCGTAAAAGGGTTCAGGAAAAATGTTTGTTTTCTTCTTTTCTATCAAGCAAGACAATTCATTTGCCATGGACCAAACCAGTTTACTGCCTAAAAACAAACAGTTTTAGGCTCATTATTAACAGGTAATGCTGCATGTTTCATTTTGCCAAGAGACAATGGTCACAACTATATCGTAATGGTGGAAATCAACATACATGTCGAATTGGCGATTGGTTTACCCCCGCCCCAGTCAGGACTATATGTTAAGCTAATCTTGTGTAATGACGTGTACACACTGCTGTAGTCAGAAGGCGATTGTATGTGGAGGAGAACCGTGCTCATTAATATGTTCATCAATATTGCTGAGTTTTTATGTTGATACACTGTTCAAGAATAATAAACCTAAACACTTGAAATGGCCAATGTCTTCATTGTCTTAAGATGAGATTAAGGTTGTAGTTTTCTACTCTAAAGGAAATTTCTATTGAGCATGGTAGTGGTAGTGTCATGCTGTGGGGATTTTTTTTTCCTTCTTTAGGAACATAGAAAGGCAAAGAAAAAATTGACATAGTAATACAGGCATGATTTAGATCAAGCTAGTAACATGTCTTCGAATGGCCTAGTCAAAGTCTAAATAAACCCAGAATCCATAGCAAGACCTGAAATTGATAACAGACACCACTTATCCATAATGAGTTAGCCTGGGTGATCTGAGCAAGGAGGAACTGCCAAAAAAATATCTGTAAATGCCTGAAGTAGAGATGTTGCCATACTTTTTAGGCAACAATGTCCACCATTGTTTACATTCAGTGGACTTCAGGTGACCAGAAAATGTTAGGTTTTGGATTGTTTTGTTTTAATGCATGAAAAGCTTCAGGAATATCCTGAGAATCCAAAGTAAATAAATATTTATATTAGTCACTAACACTTCATACTCTGGTTTTGAATGAGACCTTTCTGGATACATGATATATTTATACAATTGTATTATATTTATATTATATATATTCGCATACATTTGTCACTGAACTTTAAATGGTAATAAAACCAATGGCAAGCTTGTTGCAAGACTATTAGAATTTGAGCTCCCATGCAGAAAAAAATTCATGATTGCAAGTAACAGAAAGCCTGTTTAAGGTTTAAGAATACTGCTTTGTATCATTTTTTTCTCCTTACTCCTTTCTAATTACGTAATTCATATTTTTCTTCATTCTTAGCAATAAAATAAACAGAAACAGGCTCCATACAGAATGAACTAAAGCACTAAAGCGGAGACAGTTTTCAAATTACTGACTTAAAACGTTCTGTTCTTGATTGGCCACTAGATAGAGCCATTGGCACCTTTTTGTTCATAGTCTGTATTCATATAATTCCACAAGAACAACATAACAGTAAAGATTTGTTTATAAAATCAAAAAATATGCAAATCATGTTTATTGTTTATTGTTAAGTTAAAAATAATTTTACTTGATTTAGAATTAGTACTCTAAAAGATAATCCCTGTTTTTTAAAAATATGTTGTATGTGTCATAATGAAACAACAAAGCTCTGACAGAGCATAGGAAATCTCCGAGTGGTTCGTTATTGTCATGTTTGTTGGATAAAGTGCACAGGTGCGTCCATCACCCCACCACCCTGCTCCGCTCTCAACGCCACACCCCCACACAAGCTGAAATCTAGTTAACCGGGTTTCTCCTAATCCCTTACCCCAGTTAAGGAAACCGGGTTTCTGATTTATACCACGAAATCAGGTTACAGAAGAAAGGCAACAGCAAGCGGGCTGCTTATGTGTTCGAGAACTCACCTGATGGAAGAAGTGACAGTGTCATTGTGCCATGACCTCATTGTTACTACAGCACGGGGGAAGCTTATGCTGTAGTATCCATTTTAATTCATCTACCTTTAGACCTACTGAACTCTTGGTACTTGCATTTACATGTGGTATTCACAAATACTGTGAATTCTACATGAAAAATACTGGATCTTTAAGTGTAGCTATGACAAAAACTTAAGAGTATGAAAAAAATTTTAAATGAAAATGACATTTCTTTAAGGGTTTTATTACAGTGTGTCGCTGAATGTGTGCATTGATGACTGAAAGACATCTTCTGCCTCCATTTATCTGTTGACTTCAGTGTGTTGAATTCATGTTAATGTGGATTTAAAGACATTTCAATTAGTGGAAAAATTGCAGGGGGAATATAAAAAGAAAGTCTAATCAACCAAAACTTTTGCGACCCCCATACAGCACCTTCGTGGACCCCCTGGGGTAACAGACCCCCTGTTGAAGACCTCTGCTTTAGAGAATAATCCTCAACGGTTTCCAAGGGTCACTAATAGAGTTAATCCACTGGAAAACTTCAAAGAAAATACTCCAAAAAAAATTTTTTTATGCCGTGGAAAGTTGCTAATAGACCAAATAGAACTTTATTGATTTCACAATGGAGAACATGACTCCACATTTAACCCATCCACTGGGGGGGGGGGGGGGGGGGGGGGGGTAATGTGGGGTAAGGGTCTTGCTCAGAGAGCCAGAGTGGGGATTGAACCGAGTATTTGCAACCTTCTCAGAGCACAGGTGCACTGCTCTAACCACTAGGCCAACTCTCCCCCAATAGAAGAAATAGAAGTTTTATTCAATTTTTTACCTTTTGTAACCCTCAGGAAAATCCCCTTTAAGAGACATACTGTGAAATCCTAAAGCTGGACCATAAGGAACCTTTATGGAGCAATCCTGAAAGCTCCCAAGAGTCCCATGGTTGATCTTTGGAGAGCATTATAAGAACAATCCCTAAAGCTTTCTAAAGGGTCACATTGTGGTTACTAATATCTGAGGAATCTTCGGGGAAAGTTATTTGGAAGGTACTCGCACTTGTCCTCTTTATTCGAGGGGGCACCAGTATCAGTAGAGAATCCTAAACTTTCCCCAGACACCTCCTCCAGCTCTGCTGGTGGAAGCCCAAGACGTTCCCAGTCCAGCCCCTCCATTGTGTCCTGGGTCATCTCCAAAACTTTAAGGAAAACCTCCCTTAAAACTGTCAAAGGGTGATACTTATCTTTATTGTGTGTTTAGGGAATCTGTCCAAAGTGACCGATTGTAAATGTGTAACCATATCTTTGAGAATCAGTTTGCAATTTTCCCTGTAAACATCATTTAGTGTAAAGGTTGAAAGTAGCGCTAACAGATCCCTTCAGAGTGTTCCCTGAGGTCAACAAATGGCCACAGATTTCCAAATCCACAACTTCAAACAAGCCTATTCTGAATTTTCTGTGACGATTCTCAAAGGGTCCAGCTGAAAATCTTAACGTCAATAGACAGTAAAGGTTTATGGAATGTTTCTTAGATGTTCCTGAGAAGCCACATCCTGAAATCTAAAACCAAACTTTAGGGAACGTTCCAAAGGTTTAATCGTGAATGTTACAGCTCATCCTTACTTTTCAGCTTCTGATCCAAGAAATTATGCCAAAGTAGGATATAAATCTTTCTACAAAATCTATTGGTAATATTAATTATAATATTACAAATATGATCAACAACCAAAGTAGTGGGATTTTTCCAATGGTTAGTAATTATTTCAGATCTCTAAGCACTTGTCATAAAATTTCCCAAAAGGCATCATGATCTCTGACCTTTTATTTTCTAATCTGTGCTGGAGGCTTACCGTAAATTCAGAGAAAATGTAGAGAAAAGACTCTGAGGGATCAATAAACACCATGTAGAATTGTTAAATCTGACTTTCAGGGCTTGAAAGTTAGAAATGTTCAAATATTCTATATATATATATATATATATATATATATATATATATATATATATATATATATATATATATAATTTTTTTTTTATTATTTTTCATGTAGGTTTTAAAGGCTGGTTGTAAATATAAGAACAGTAAAAGGACTGATTTGTTCTGATAATGCAGAAAGCATTTGTCAGTGGGTTTTTCCACATTACTTGCATACAAGCAGATTCAAGCTGCTTTATTTATGACATGAGCATATCAATTATAAAGTTAATTATTTATCAGTCGTTGACCCATAAGTAGTAGCTCAATTAATCACTCCTAGCATCAATACCTTATAGCGAAAAAGCCATAATGGCTTAGTTTCTGTGTTTCTTGGTCATTGATGGTTTGCTGAATTGCGTGGAAACGCCACACTTTCTCCACAGACGCTTTATAAATGGGTTAATGAGCCTGCCGCCACGTGACCCTCCAGTTATATAATATATAGGTCAGCACGTTTCCCGCTGGCACGTGCAGCCTTCTTTCTTATGTAAAGTCTCGTGCAAAGGTCTCGAATAACACTATGTAGGTGAGCATCATAGATCGTTTATCATAGGAGAGATGTATCACTCCTTTAGTATTTTCCCAATCCGTTGTTCTACAAATTTCCCCGTATTGAATGTTTTCACAAAAAAACACAATAATAACCGACTTTTAATGTGTCTACTTTTATTTGCATCAATTTAGAGTTGTAATGTGTTTATTATTCATGTTTAGTATTTGGTTATTTGCTTTATTTGACCAGGCTTAACATAAAAAGCAAACTGATTAAAAATATTCACATACATTGCGTCATTTTTTTTGTAGATTCAGTGCTACTTCAAGATAATTATTGTAGCTCAAAATATGTTTTATCTGTTATAAATAAAATTCTCTCATCGCTCACATGTAGTCCAAAAAAAGGACCACAGTTGAGTGTGTATATTGTTCAACTCATATATATATATATATATATATATATATATATATATATATATATATATATATATATATATATATATATATATATATATATATATATATATATATATTAGTGCAGTTTTAAACGTGACTTTATATGTTTTTATTAAATAGCAATAAAATCACATATTCATCATCTATCTTATGATTGACTTTTGTAAATTTTAGAGTAGAATGAGGAGCGTTCATTTCTTTGCATAATTAAAAGGTGTCAGAACAAAGAAGGCTCCAGTTCTTTCGCACCTGCAGAGAAAAATCTCTGGTTATTAGAAAAAATAGGACAGAGTGAGACCTCGCTTCAGACATCTTTTTTTTTGAGAGGAAACCGAGGAAGCTCGCGGCAGCGTCAGTTTGGTGACGAGCTCGAGGCTCTGATTGAGGTCACCAAAACGTGAACGGTGGGAGTATGGCAAGCCATTTTATCATAAATTCGGTTGTACTGCCTTTACATTCAAGATATCTCAAATTGTTTTATGACTAGACGTTTTAACAATTTAAGATATCTCTAATTATATTTTGACTAGTCAAAACACGTATTCGAGATATCTCTAATTGCATTCTGACTAGTCGAAATGACGTCAGATTAACAATTAACTTGTATGGAGACTTCAATTTAAGATATGTAGAATGAATCACTGACTATCTGAAATACACATTTCAGATATCTACAATTAAATTACGACTACACAAATTAATTTTGAAGAATTTTGACTTGTCAAAAGGTAATTTAAGATATCTTGAATTATTATTCTTCCTAATCAGAATGTTAATACATATATAATAGATAAATAACAATAATAATAAATAAATAAATAGCTAAAAAAAAAGTAGACCTGTAAATATACAGTCATACGTTTATTATTTAATATGACTATTTTTTTAAATGTATTTATAACTATTTTCAAGGCTGCACTTTAAAAAATGAAATTGTCTAGAACTGTTTTAAACACAATTTATTTTTGTATTCACTTGTGTATATAAAATGACAAAATAATAAATAAATCTTTCTAAGATATCTTAAATTGCCTTTCCGGATAGTCAAAATGTGGTTTTGCCTAGTCCAGGGGCCGAGCTAGATGGGGGGCCAGGGGTGGCCACCCCTACCATTTATTTCCCTCTAATACAGATGGTGGCAACAGTAATACTCTCAAGTGGAATATTCAAAACATTTTACTTTTTTAAATATTAACAATTAAATGACAACAAAAACACACTGTGGTTAATTATACACATCATAGTAGTAAAATTAAAGATAAGTACAGAATTAATGCAGAAATAGATTTTGTGTTTTATGGGGTAGAGAAAAAAATTATGTGTCTCTGCAAGTCGTCTAGGAGTCTTCAGCGAAATCATAGATAAATAACTATTTTAATAAAAACATATTAAATAATCAATTTATGTAGATATTAGTATTTGTAAATATCAATTTTATGCAGAATGATTACTGTTAAAAGTAGGTAAATAATGACAATGGAAAAGATCGGCCAAGATTCGCCCTAAACTCAAACCTGAAAGAGTTTTATCCACTATAGCACGGATGTTTGAATATATTCACCTTTTTTTTTGTTTTTAGCAAAGGCTGTGGGAAAGTATATGTTGTCTTTATTTTGACATAATGGATGTTTTGTTCTTTAATTTTCCTGTTGGACCATAAAGTTTTGGTGGCTATCTGGTTATTCTCTGGCCACCCTTATAAAAACTTTCTGGCTACGCCTCTGGTAATCAAAATGTATTTGAAGATATATGGAATGTAATTACGTATGGTCAGACGAAACCGAATTTATGTTAAAATGACTTGCCATAGTTCTTTCCTTCACTCCGTTGCGGGTGACCCTACACTAGTCGGCATGAATCAAAAATGATTTCACCGGCGCTGACGTGCCTGTTTCCTCTCAGACTATTTAAACCCCAAGGCAGCGAGAATATAGAGGTGTTCCCAGAGATTATAAATAATCCGGCGTTCCCTATAAAAATAATCTTTATGAATGAACCTGGAGCAGAGTGAACTCTATCCTTCATCCTTGCCCTTAGAAAAAGGGTGTTCCTCTCACGCGACACATCACTCACGTTTCTCCCCCCCTCCACACACCGCCTTCTTTGTAAAGAAAAAAATAGCAACGCGAGAAGGAGGAGGGTGAGGGGGGATAAAGAAAAAAAAAATGAAGTCAATTATACAACACCCCGACTATCTGTATCTCCCTCCTTCCCAGCGCCTCCTCTATGCTTTAAACTCCAACAGCTGGTGGCTCCACATGCGCGGCGGCGCTCCGTAGCCTCTCACCGCTTCCAGCCCGCAGGCATGTCGGCCGGGGGCTCCGGCGGCACCCCGGACAACCCGGCAGGTAAGCTCTCACACCCAGACTTTTTATTATTTATACATTCATCCTCTTTTTTTCTGCACTTTTTGCCCTCATACACAACAATTGTCTTATATTTTCCTCAAATGTTGCTTTATATATATTTAAATACACGTTTTAACATTTAATATACATCCCGATAATCTGCATATAATGTATAGATTAAGTTAACCACTTTAAACTAACAGGTTTAGCCATTTTTGTCCTGTTTAATTAGTCGCGCGCCCCAACATCGTTTTATTTAACGTCCCGGAGACGTGCGCGTCTCCGCCAAGCACGCGCGTGGACCGGATTTACTGCTTTTATCTCTATTCCGCTCTGATGAAGCATTTTCCCCACAAAAATCTCCGCCATATTCAATACGCGTTAACCGTCAGAAAATAATCATAAAACAAACAAACTGCCCTGACAGGAGCTTAGCAACCCCGCAGTCACGTGTTTTCACGAGGCGATATTTCCCGTTTAACCGTGCAGGGCTTCCTTAATGAAAAGTGGGTCAGTGGATCAGTAGAGCAGCGATGCCTCGGTTGTCCAGCAGGGGGAGACAGAAGGTGGCGGAGAGCAGCTGGATCAGGATGCTGGAATGTCAGGCACGAAAAGACTTCCTCGCGAAACAGCCAGGGCACGAAGGAATGCTGGAGGAAAATGTGCAGAAAAATATGTGATGTTATAAACTAATAAATAAGTATCATTTTTGATTATATGTAGCAGTGAGCTGAAGTATACTTTGACCATATTTTTTCCCCACATTTAAACAGAGGTGGATATCAACTAGTTTAATTTACTCACTTAAATTTAGTTCAATTAACCCTTTATAGGGCACTCAGTGAAAGACTTTAAATATATAACTTTCAAACAAAGAGCAAATAACTAAAATCTAGGTAAGTCAATTTTTCGTAAAATACGTTTATTTTTTCTTTGATTGAGTAGGTAAGTGAGACACTTTGCCAATGGAACCAGAAAAATTACATTTTTATTGACTTAACTTTTTTTCCAACTTAATTTACAGTAGGTAATAAATCATTCAAAAGCTCATCTAATTGGTCAAATGCTAAGATAACGTACAGCCATTTAGCAGTATCTTTGCTGAATGGCTGGATATAGATCTTGTGCTTCTAGACCTCACTGAGGGACGAGGGGGACTCCATTTGTAAGGGGGATGCAAGTGATCAATAACTGTAATTTGCCCTGTAAAGGGTTAAAAAAAAGAATATAAATACTTCCTGAGTAGTACTTTTTAATTCTACTTGAGGGGAAGTATGATAAAGTATAACTACTGTTACTTGAATAAACTTTCTGGCTGCTTCATCCACTGTTTGAAAGAGTAGAAATAAACAGACCCCAGATTTTGCATATCAGTTAATAATCTGTTCAATTTTAAATCTTTTTGTGAAATATTAAATAAGTTTAGTCTTAATTGAGTAAAAATATGATGAAGTAGTGCTACTCTTTCTTAAGTACAATTTTTGCAATACTTACCAACCCCTGTATTTAATTATTTATACCTTTAAATATATTTCTGAGTAGATGAACAAATTCAAAATACTTCTGTTTATTTCAGACATAAGATTAAAAATGATCATACTATGCAAAGTTCAGCTTTATTATTCAAATCACCATTCTCATATGCTGATGGTTAAAACATGGCATGGCAAAAGTTTTAACTGGAGTTAGTTTGTGCAAGCAGAAATTGAATAATGATGCTGCCGTTGTCACCAATAATAGACTTAATGATGACCTGAAATAAGGCTTGAACAAAACAAATCCTGTCATTTCTTGGTGCGTGTTTGTAAAGACTTTAACCCAGCCTCTCCTCTCCATTGGCTGTCTCAGTTCTCACATGCATTAATAGCTCTTCAAAGTATATCGCAAACATTTTATACATTTTATAGCCTGAAAATAACAGAATACTGTTTAAATGAGTAAGAGACTGTGAAACTTGCTTTCCTTTAAAAAACAAACATGAAAAAAAGCTAAATTTCAGAATAGAACTCTACAGCCATCTCTTTTCTCTAAGATTAACTATATAATGTAATTAATTGGCAAATTTATTCTTCTTAAACCCTACCTATTTAAAAGATTTTTTTCGATAGACCAATATAATCTATTAGGGGTGGAATGGTTCACAAAATCCACGGTTTGGTTCGGTTCACGGTTTCGTGGTCACGGTTTTCGGTTCGGTTCGGTATATGTTGATGGTTAGGAAAATCTATTATGTCTTGTAAAGTACAACGCTAGTTGCACAATGCTTGCACACTGTTGCACTTTTATCCACAACTTTCTTTCTGCCGTCATCGTAGGTCACTCTAAATGCAAAGTGGTCCGATACAGCAGACCTATAAAGTGCTGCTGGCGCGTCATCCAACTCCTGTTCTTTCCCACTCGCCATACCCACACAATTCTCCACAACAACTAATCTTTTTCTGCTACACCCGGCTACGCGGCTTCGATTCTTCTTCTTGTTTACTACTGGTGGTTGGCTTTGGTCGCAGTACCGCCACCTTCTGCTCTGGAGTGTACACGCTTCGCCTATGAGAAAAAGGAGCAGTGCATGAACCGCATGATGTGTTGCGATATGATACACGTATCGATACTGGGTCACGATACGATATTATCACTTTAGTGCGATATTTTTCCTGCTGTCAAAATTTAATGTATAGATAAAAAACAAACCTCTGTATATGTTCATCAGATGATATTGATCGCTTAGTTATTTTGGCATCCATGTTGTTTAGGGCAAGCCTTTTTAACATAAATTCGGTTGTACTGCCTTTACATTCAAGATATCTCAATTTTTTTTATGACTAGACGTTTTAGCGATTTAAGATATCTCTAATTATATTTTTACTAGTCAAAATACCTATTTGGGATATCTCTAATTACATTCTGACCAGTCTAAAATACGTCAGATTTACCATTAACTTGTATGGAGACGTCAATTTAAGATATCTAGAATGAATTACTATCTGAAATACACATTTCAGATATCTACAATTAAATTACGACTAGTCATAAAGTAATTTAAAGATATCTCGATTTTAGTTTCGACTAGTCATAATTCTAAATAAAGATATCTGACTAGTGAAAACTCAATTATAGATATCTTTAAAGCAAATGATGACTAGACAAAACAAATTTAAAGATATCTTGAATTGTAATTTTGACTAGGGCTGCAACTAACGATTATTTTAAAAATCGATGAATCGGCCGTCTATTTTTTCGATTGATCGATGAATCGGACAAAAAATATTTTTTATATTAACCTCTTTATTCCAAAATAAACATTTTAGACAGAACAAACAAGCACACAAGTACAGGTTGCTCATTAACTGTACTGGTGCAATATGAAAAATAAATGTTTGTGTAAAAACTACGCAAACTTACATGACAAATGTAGCTGTACATCCACAAAATATAGGGTACTTTGTTTCATAAAGCGCAAAAAAAGACATTTTTGTTTTTAAAAGCCCTTAAGGGGTTCAAACAATCGGTCCCCCCATTTCAACAAATTAGTTTTTTTAGACTAGAAGAGTTCTGCCTTTTAAGACAGGAAAGTATAGCAGTTAAAGTTTCTACTTGAGAAAATACTGAACCATAGAGATAAAAATAGCCCTGTGATTCAAATTATAAATTGTATTTGGAATAAAAATGAGAGAACTAGGGGTGCTAAAAAACACATCCTCCAAAGACAGATATTTACATGGGAATGTGGCATATAATTAATTGACATATTACTGATCTTGCTGGATTTTATTCTGCTTTACTTCCATAAATTGCAGGATCTTCTTTACTTTATCTTCGCCAGAAGATTTAAACTTTAAAAGCCTTGCCCTCATAATTTGCAAGTTAATTTATTTATAAAGAAAACATAAACGCTGCTTAAGCTAATTCTAATTAAATTAAAAGTAAAATAAGTAGCCAACCTTATCACTGTCTGTAACCTACTAACACGGTAAGGAAAGCATCAGATGAGCTAGCTGAGAAACTAACGTTAGGTTTCCCCACTTTAAAACCAAACAAACATGGTGGTTCCGTGCCATGTTAATTTGTTTTTACAAAAGTTGCATGTTACGACTTTTTTCACTGTACAAAGCGCAGGCTATTTTAATTATTGTGATCAATTTGCGCCGTCAATCCCGGCGCATGCGCGCTTCATTTGCAGTCTGGACGCTGAGGGTAAACATCTGACTGCAGCGCTGAGAGGGACTCCTGCGGGAGCGGGGGGAGGCGCCCCACGGCAGAGTAGGAACGATACATGCTTTCACGTAAGAGTCTCCAAAAGCCGCCAGTGACACCGTAAAAAGTCGCCAGATTTGTGGCTAGTCGCTTTTTTGAAAAATAATTTGAGATATCTTGAAAGGAATTTTGACTAGTCTAAATGTAATTTAAGATATCTTGAATTATTATTCTTCGTAATCAGAATGTAAATAAAGATATCTTAAATTACCATTCCGGATACTCAAAATGGGGTTTTGTATTTTAAGATATCTGGAATGTAATTATGGATGGTCAAACGAAACCGAATTTATGTTAAAACGGCTTGCCATAAGGCTTCATCTTCCACTGTGACTGCCTCAGCTTCAGATATGGCGCTGCAGCGACAGCAAAGGGCTCCACAGCATTATCTGCCAGAGTGGCGGTACAAAGGGAGCCCATTTTCACTCAGTTTTAGGTAAAAATGTTTTGCTTTAAAAATATCGATACTAGGAACTAAAAAATCGATATTATATCAGGCAGCCAAAAATCAAGATATATTGCCAAAACAATTTTTTTCACACCCCTATATAACAGCTAAATTACACTTTTATTACACTTGTATTTTTGATGTTGAGTCTTTAACTTCTCCATTTTGATTATTCAAGAAAAAAGTAAATAATAAATTAAATGTCCAGGAATGACTTATATTAAGGTAATTTTTTTTCTGAAAAACTGTTAACCATTTTTCCATCTGTTTTTTTTTTCTCAATACTTCTACTTTTATGCTGTATTTAGAGTGAAATATAAATGGTCCATTTATGGCCATTTATTTGCTCCCTTTAGTATATAAGTCTTTACTGGTATTATGGCAATGAAACGTACTCGGGGTGTATGAAAAAAAAACAAATTCTTCAAATAATGCAATGTTCTATTAGGTTATATTTATATTGATTTAAAATACCAATACTATGATATTTAATTGGACGGTATTTCAAAATACAGCTAAATGGATCTCAAATCTAAATAACATTTATAGGCAAATATCTATTTCATTGTATTTATATATCTCTTAAACCTCCAGCAACTAAATGGCAGCGTACCACCCGAGAGAAAATTACTTAGCCACAGCAGAGCAACAAGAACTTGTGAGGTTTTTCAGAGTCATATCAATGAGTAAGCATAGAAGAACAAATATAAAAACCCTCAAACATGTGCTGTGCTGTGTAGCAGGATTGCTAATTTATGTGGGAAGGAAAGCTAAAACTGCACACTAGCCTAGATTAATAACAGTGAGGCACGGTGGTGGCAGCATCATTCATCCAGACAGGGAAGCTGGTCAGAGCTGTTGGGAAATGAAAGATGTTCTAAAGGAAGGGTGGGCTTAAATTACAGTCTATAGATGTGTAAAACTGCCAAAGATGCTATCTCTGAAGGCTCGTAGGGGGTATTGCTGTGAGAGGTGGAAAGCTTTGACACAGGATGTATTAATGCCCACAGTACAAGTATTTAAAGATCAATGAAAGTATATAACATTAAATCGTTTCTCTATATCACTGAAATTAATGAGTGGATTTTCCCAAACCTTTCAGTGTGTGATTATTTCTTGATATAAGAGTAATTTATGTTTAAGGTGTTTAAGGTGGAGTAGTTACAAATCTCTGTAACAAAGCTCAGCTAAGATTAGATATGACTTCTGAACACAATAATTTCCAAATATTCTCACAGCTTGGAGGAAAAGGGCTTTTAGGATAAATTACTTTATTCTATATATCAATGAAAAATTATAATTTGAAAGGCTGGTAGCTCATGACGGATTCAAAATATATATCATTGCCTCTACGGAGTGGTATTTGTTCCACTATTGTTGCAAGCAAAGAAGACATTTTGTAAATTGAAATTTGAAGAAAATTCAATCCAGATATAAAACTTTGAAAAACATTTTAATCAAAAAAGGGTTTAGAGAGAAACTTTGCTGGTTTTGCTGCTAAATTTTTTACTCTGAATTTATTTGACTGATTTTATATTTTACATTATTTATTTATTTTTCAAATTACTGGTTTTATAAATTGCTTTCTTTTCAAGCTGCGTTTTATGGATTACATTCTGTAAAACGGGTTTTTATGGAGTGAGGAGAGGAGATGCGTTACTATTGGGCTGCATGGATGTTAGCAACATTTTTATTGGTCAAGAGCGAGCGTTTGTATTGGCTTTGAAGTGAAGGGAGTGTAATTTGTAAAACAAAATTTGAAAAACAGGAATTTCAACAAAAAAATACAAAAATCTAAAAAAAAATTTTTTTAGATAATAAAATTTGAAAATATAAAATCTGAAATTTTTCTCATGAAAAAACGCGAGGAAAAAAAAAGTAGAATTGTACAAAACAGGCAGTTTACTGTCGGAGCCGTTTTTAAGTTAAAAAACGTTTTTCAAAGTTTCTTTTCTGGATTGCAGTGGGTTTTTTTTATATTTAATTAACAAAATATGTTTTTTTTTTTTTTTTTTTTTTTTTGCTTGCAACAATAATGGAACAAAATTCACTCCATATACTGGAAGCTGTAGACAGTCTAACTGAACCTAAATTAAGTTTTTCTGTGCAATAATCTGGGCCAAACTGGAAATCATTTCACCCCCTGCCTTGATGGTTAAGTGACTTTATTTATTTTTTGTGAATTTGCACAAATAAGAGAAGCTGATAAAAAAGAAAAAAAAAACAGTTGTTGAGAAGCCTAGACTTTTTCTTTTTGTTCAAATCTTTTGATTCTTGGCATCAAAAGTAGGTTACTACACTCACTGTGCTTTCAGTGCATCATGTGAATACAAATCAGGTCGTTCATTGTCAACGACACATTCTCTGTAGTTATTCAAGTGGAACTAAAGAGAAAATCGTGCTTTCACCTAATCCTGCTCTTCCCACCATCATGGGTGGCTTCAGCTCCTGCTGGCTCTCACTAACCCAGTGCTGAACGCAAATGTTTGCTGTAAGCATTTCCTGCATTACACCAAAATGGCGGAAAAAACAAGAAATTTAGTTCAGATTACATTTATTTTAACTGCTGCTCTAAGAAATTTAATAAAATGAAGAAAAAGCAGCATTTTGGATAAATTATATTATTTATTACATTAAGCTGAGAAAAATGTAGGGAATACTTTAAATGAGGCACTTATTTAGTTCCTATGGGTCAGTAATGGTCACCATAGAAAGTGCTCCTCACCTGGGTTTTTTAAAACGTTTTCATAAATGAATGCCACAATCAGAGGCATCCTCCTTTTTCTTAGAAGTAGGTCAGCATTCCAGCGGTTATATAAGGATTAGGTAAAATGAAACAGCCCAAATAGCATTTACTCTCACGTGCCATTTAAAGGACCGGGAGTTTGACGACAGAATGAAGCCATCTCATTGCTTTTTGCCTGGAAACAGATGACCCCAAAGCAAAATGGAGTTAAGGTTTGAGTGAGTAGGTGAAATGGGGATGTGGCTGGAAACTGAATGAGGTAAAACGCTTAGCAGCAAGCTTTGGTGGTCAGCTTTTTAAATATAACAAGTGAAAATAAGTATGTAAGTTTGTTTTTTGGAAATATGCAAGAAATAGAACAGAAGTATAGGGTTACATCTTTAAATCCCTGCACTTCGGTATTCCTATCACCCCCATTTCCACAGATGGATTAAACCCAGCCCATGGGCTTTATCCGGGTCTACAGAGCTTAAAGAAATAATGGGTCATTCTCAGGATAAGATTCAACCTGTGCAGTTAAACTAGTTGTGACATTTTTTTGGTCCTCAAACAATTCTTTTTGTGATTTCACATGAATAATGGAGCAATGGGTCAGAGAGCCTTGGTTGGATTTTATAACAAGTGGGGAACATTTACATTCTCTGGAGTAGTTAATCATGTTTTTTCTGTTGGCAGTTGCCAAGGGAACGGTGTTAATCAGACTATATTGTGTCAAATGTAAAGTTTTTATGGTAGGTCACATCTGTTCAGAAGTTTGGCTTTGCACTTCAATTCTAATATAATAAACCCTTTATGCTGCCATATAGTGAGACATCTAAAGGTCCTGTATTGGAGTTTCATCCTAGTAAGACAGCCTATGAGAAAAGCTGCAAAACTCACTGGTTAAAACCTCAATCTGTCACATTGGGTTTCCTAGGAAGATCTCTAACCCCACAATTCTCCCTGGGTGCTGCAAGCTGTTCACTGTTCCCTAAGGAATGGGTTAAGCAAAGGACACATTTTATTGTAATGTATGACTACATTAAAAAATTAGAGTGATTATTTTACCTACTATTCAAAACGTATGTATTTGGATCAGACCCAGTTCCAACATGACCGCGCACAAGTGTCCTATAGAAAACCTTTAGATTATATACGGAATGAGAAAAATGACTGTTAGCCAGAACCTGTTATTCAACATTAGTATCTGACATCAAAAGTGCATTTCGGAAATAGACAAAGTTTCCCACACATGAAGACCATCTTACCAAAAGGACGTGTTGAGCATCATTATATTAAACCCACTCTAGGCAGTTCAGGGACTTTTCCCAGAATTTTTGCACAAGCACACTTTATAGATCCCTCCCTGTTGCTAGTTGATGTAACGCAACTGAACTGGACCATGCGAGACACAACCGAACCACGCTAAATCTAGTTGAACTATAGGGCTAGGCACGGTTCAGTTGTGGCTTGGTTCTCTGACAAAAATTACCCCATTTACACTACCCTTGAAAAACCGATCCATGCCGAGACCGGTCCGAGCTTGGATCTTATGACCGTTTACACATCACGCTATCTCGGCTCCTCGCCTCCTAGTGACAATCCGTGGTATTACTGCCGGTATTGAAGGAGGAAATCAAGCACTTGGTGGCGGTAATGCACCAAAAGTTGTTTGCCAACCGCCATAAAACACAAGAAGAAGAAGACGAAGAAGGAGGGAATCAAGCAAATCAAAATGTCAGCGCCCGTCACATTCAGAAAGTTATGCTTGATTATTATTGCTGTACTTTGGTGTTTGTGGAGGGTCAGGCAAAGACGGTAACCTTTCGTGGATTTACTTGATTGTTGTTTATAGTTGTTCTTCTTCTTCTGTTTCTGGAGGGGCATTACCGCCAACTACTGGAATAGAGTGTGAATCGGGGCGCGCAGCCAGACGGAGATGACACGTTCTGCTCACGCGCTCTTGTTATCAGAGAACCAAGCCAGGGAAAAACCGAGCAGAGCCCACCTCTGGAACTGGTCTGCAGTTAGCTCGGTTCGGTTTTGTTTAGCTCGGTTCTGTTCAGTTTGCTTTCTATTTACACACGATAAGTTATATCAGTTACTGAGCTCGGACCGGTCTCTGCACTGTTTTTCAAGAGAAGTGAAAATGGGGTAAATGAGACAGAGTCATCTCCTATTTAGCTGATTCATTTCGCGGGTTTTCCGCTGTGTCCGGCTTGGGAATTCACAGAGGCTCTGAGTTTTCTGCCGTCAGCAAGCAGCAAGTTCTGCTATGGGCCTCGTCCTCCTCCAATGAACAGGTAGTCAGACTCAGCAGTAAAATGTGACGGTCTTGACAATGTTGGTATTCCTCGCTCATCAAGGCTAGATAGAGACTTGATCAAATTAGGTAATGACATTATCTTCCAACTTTTGGGACAGCCAATTGCAACTTTCCTTGTTAAAGAGTTGACAGCAGTAGTTACTCTCCTCTAGGTTTACACCAAAAATCCAGGTGAATCAATTTTTTTCCACATATAAGGAAAAGTTGTGGTGAATATGTTTAGAACTACTACTTACATCAACTTAAAATAAAAATTTTTTTTTTTTATTTAAAAATGTATATTCTCTTCTATATTAATACTCTCTTCTAGCCACCATAATCGGCAGCACAATATTTCCAGAGTGATTGGCTGGCTTGTGGGAGATGTCCCTGGGGATTCCCAGTGCTAATCGGGTGCTTTGTATGTAGGATGATGCCGCTGCAATATACTTAAAAGGATCATAATCCTAATGAACATATAATCCTGTCATTTTTTCCTCACTAATAACTAATGATAAAATAAAACAATACCCCGCTCTGCATTACATCTACCTTTGCAAACAAGAGACTGCTGTTACACCATATTCTGTGAGCAATCATATATACTGACCCAACGGGTTGGTATATATAGTATTTCACCACAGACGTCCTTAGGTTTAGGTATGATTCCTGTGACGTTAGGGTTAGCATAAGCAGACTGATGAGGATAATCCGCAACAGCAAACATTTGTCATAATATATGGCGGGTAATAGTGTGTTTGTACACTCTTAATATCAGAAAAACTGTCAGAAACACGTCTGACTTTAATGTGCACAAGCATCCAAGGTGAGGCGTTGGACGCCTTTTTTACTAATGTGGTGTGAATGCAGCATAAGCTTTAGATGAGAAGCTGAGGAAAGGTACCACCACAGGCAAAAAGCTCTACTTTAAGGTTCCCGACTGTCTCCATTTGCTTAATTTTTCCTGGTAAAACTGACACTTTGTTGAATCACGGGCCCTTTGTGGCATCGAGGCTTCATTGTTCACTCATAGCCTCCTACAATGTTTCTCTACATATCAGACCAAGCTGCAGAGGAGGAGGAGGAGGGGCCAAGCCAAGCAGGATTGACAATGCCATCTGTCGAGCTGCCAAGGAAACGGAAAGGAGAGGTGGAAGAGAGGTCAGACACCCGTGTACAGTAAGAGCTGCTGTTTGTGACAATAAAGAACCTTGGCGTCCTTTTACCTCTGTGTACCTTCGTAACCATGGCAATAACCAATTGGACACATTGTCCCTGTGGGGTATTAAATGACTCACATTGTCTCTGATCTCACAGGCAAAACTTCAGCTTCAGCCTAGAGGATGACCTCTGCAGGTACACAGAACCTTCAGGCTTTATAGGTTGATAATGGAGGAGACAGACTTCTCATTCATATCTGATCATTTTCTTTGCAGGTCTGAGGGGGAGGATCAGCAAGTCAAAATGAAATGCTATAGGTGAACATTTATGGACTTCTAGATCAGGGGTTCCCAATGAACAGAATGCACTAATGAACATTTAGATTAGATTAGATTTGATTCAACTTTATTGTCATTACACAGGTACAGGTACAAGGCAAAGAAATGCAGTTAAGGTCTAACCAGAAGTGCAATAGCAGCAAGTGCAGGATAAATAATGGTTCCATAAATACAGGATATGGGTTTCTACTGAATAAATATAGAGATGAATACCATTATAAACATAATTTTACTCATAGATTTGTCCTATGAATATAATATATAGATAACTAGTGCTATGAACTAAATATACAGCTGGGTATGTACCGAATATAATATACAGGTGGATATTACTATAATAAGGGTTTTAATAGTTACGTACAATAGAATAATATACAGATGGGTTTTACTATAAAATAAATAAATAAAGTTTGGACAGAATTAAAGTCTAAATTAAAGTGCAGTGGAAGGTAATTGCATATTACAGTTAAAGTACGGTATTGCAAATGTATATGTAAACAATTGGTACTGTGAATAAACAGTCGTCAGTGCAAATCAATAATAAAAAATTAGATAGGATTCAAAAAATACATTTATTTAAAAATGAATATACCTATTTCATTGTAACTTTAAAAAAAATATAGAGTTAAGTAACAATAATATCAACATTTAATCGCATGAAATAAATGAAAGCCCAGCCACCCTGTGGATAAAACCAATTTCAGCCTCTTGTATCCGGGATCTCTTTCAGTCCTGATCCAGATTTAATGTGATCCAGTAGAAACGTAGAGCGACCAGTAGATCAAGAGCTTTGCCTTTTTGCTCAGCTTTTCTTCACCAACAAAACAAGCAACAACAACTTAATTCACTTTTATTTGGAAATAAATATAGAGTGAAATAACAATATAGATTTTATAAAAAAAAAAAAATCATAGAATAAATAAATGTACCATGAAATAAGAAGATACAACATTTATTCATTTATCTAATAAATGATACAAATACTAAACATTATAAAAAGCACAATTAAATAATTAAAAGAGCTATTAAACATTTCTTTATATGTGTTTATTTAATGTATCACTTACATTGTAAAACGTATATAGTAAAGTAATAATTTGTATGGACGTTAAAATACATCACTGAGTATATAAATGTTAAACCCATAAAATAAATTGTTGTACAGTGAAATAAAAGGCAGTAACATTTATTTGTTTATCTAATTCATGATTTAAATACAAAAATATAGAGAATGCACAATTAGATAATTAAATATCCCATTAAATATTCAAAATTACATTTAAGATAGTTAAAATAATAATTGATTGTTATTTAAAAAGAGTGCTTAATTAAAAAGAGTGCTTAATTACTCTACTTTTATTTTGAAATAAATATTTAGCGAAATAATGTTTACTTTTAATAAGGTCATGTGAGATCTTTTTATTTATTATTTATATGAACTTTAATGATTAAATGATAAAGTGCATAATTAGAAATAATTGAATTGCCTATTAAATAAATAAAATTACATTTAAAATAGTTAAAATAACAGTAAAATATCATTTTAAAAGTGTAATTGAGCTAAAATGAGTATATTGTGTTTATAAATAAACAGCTAAGTTACATTAAAATGAATTTAAATCAGGATTAAAATGTTAATTTCACAATGAAATTATATATAAGAGCTACAAATTGGAACTATATCTCCAGGGAGCCTCACCGGCAGATTGAGAAGCGGCGGAGGGACAAAATGAACAACCTCATAGATGAGCTTTCCGCCATGATCCCTGCCTGTCAGCCAATGGCGCGGAAGCTGGACAAGCTCACTGTTTTACGAAAAGCTGTACAACACCTGAAAGCCCTCAAAGGTAACATAACCGCACACACACTGCTGCTGAAAACATTCGGAAAGAGTCTTAAAATGGATCTGATGTGCTTCCAGCCGGAGCGAGCGGCGCCTTCGCAGACACCAAGCATAAGCCTTCCATCCTGCCTCATGACGACCTCTGGCATCTTCTGCTCAGGGTGAAGTTTTCCGAGCTAAAATCATCCCCGGTTCAGTTTAATCATTTAAACGTTTTAAGCCACCTGCTTCTTAGCAGCTCTAAAGATAAGGTAACGAGCGGCACTACCTGCTGCCTGGGATCAGCTGCCTGGTGTATGAGTCGACTTAAGCAATGCACAGATGGCCCTTCACTAAACACTGAAGCTAATTTAGACTAAGGTCTAAATAAAGCCAAAGCACCAGCACTGCACCATTGTGCATGACTATAAGAAGTTTGAATCAACATGTTGGTCTTTTATAACGGCTGCTGTTTGGCATTTTCCCTTAGAACTTTAAGCTGGAGTAGCTCCAAACCCCCTGATGATGCCATGTGGAGAACCTGTCCCTTAGATCTTTAAAGATAGTTTCTTTTAGTTTTAATAATCTGTTTTTTTTTGTATTTAGTTTGCTTAAATCAGTTTTCAAATAGTGTTATTTCTTTTTTCCAATTCTGAATCAATTCTCATATTTAATCCTTTGATTGATTGAATATAACCAAAGATCTCTACAGCTGCCATCAACTACCATCACTTTATTTGCTGGTAAATGTTAATGTAATACCAGTATCTATTTTTTTACATAGTCATATAATTAAGGTCATAGAAGAAAAAATGCATATAATTTTATACTATTAATAAAATTTGAGATTGGATTGAATAAAAAAGAATAAATTCTAAATCTTGAGAATTTTCTTAAATTTTCTCATGAATTAAATCAATACTCAGCCCTATTTTCAGAAGGAGTTTTATTAGTTGTTATCATTTCAATAATTATTTTTATTTATTATTTTTGGTACTACTTTTAGTTTTTTAGTACGTTTGATTTTTTAGGTGCAGGATTAAAAAAGTTTAAAGTATTGTATTTATATTATCATGTATTTATGTCATAAAAAAACTTAAAGCAAAATACAATTTTTCAAAAAAATCACTAATCAATAATGAATAATGATCATTATTCATTACTGATTTACATCAATAATGATGTAAACTAACTCGTGTAAAAACAAAAATACCAAAACACATAAAAAAATAGAAACTCAAATGCATTTTTTTGTCTTGTTTTAAATATGCTTAATGTAGTTTTAGTTATTTATGGGTTTTTTTTCCATTTTAGTAGCAATTTTTATTCATTTCAGTTAACAAAAACTTTTTTGGTTCAATCTTTTTTAGTTTTAGTTAACCATAATAACCAGCAAAAAGGTCGTACTAAAGTAAAAGTAGCTCTACTTGAATACATCGGGGGTTCTAAACCAAATTTACCAGGGGAGCAATGGTGGGGCCAGTATTTCTCATGGGGGCACTGAAGAAAAAAGGGGACAAAAAACAGAAATGTTTCACTATTAGATCTATTAAGGAAAAAAAAGGAGCCATTTGAAGTGCTGGAAACCTCAGATCTAGAAGGTGAAAACTGTGATCCTATCTCAGTACAACTGAAGCTGAAAGTGCAACAACTTCATTTTGAAATCATCACTAAAAGAAAACAAATTCACTTTTTCTTTTACTTTAATATAATAATGAAATTCAATAAGACAATAAAATAAATCATGCATTTTTATTTTATAGACTAGAACACATACATTGAAAAATATTTTTTTAACAATATAAAATCATAAAAACCTTTCTTACCGTTTAAAATGTACAAATGATTTAACAGGATAAGGTACCTCTTGTAATAATATATACTTTTCTGTGTATTAATCTCACCTCCATGTCATTAAAATCTCAGCAGCTAAAAGTAACATAAAGAAACAGGTTATATAGCTTAAAATGTAAAGTAAACTTAAGTACTCACTTTCTTCTGTTCCACAACACTGACAGTTACCCAAAGCTTTAAAAGCTTGATATGTCTAAACAGTTTCTGCACTTCTCAGAAACGGGAGTAAAGATTCTGTTTTAACACTTTTTTTTTTGTATATATTTTTGCCTTTAGGCTGCAGATGGCTTCCTGTTAGTCGTAAGGTGCGACCGGGCAAAGATCCTATTCATATCTGAGTCTGTCTCCAAGATCCTTAACTTCAGCAAGGTTTGTTAAGCCTCTGTGTTTTCATTGGTTACACATGTTTAAAAAAACTAACTAAATGAAGGGTCTGAATTAAGAAACCAATGAGCCCATTCAAATGCACTGGTCTACAGTAAAATAACTGTAGATCAGGAAAACAAATTCCCTTCAGGATGACGTCACAGCCAAAAAAAGCAAGATCAGATGGAGCAAATATGATGAGTAAAAGCAGAGAGAACATTAAGTTAGGGGTTGAACTAACAAATACTGCAGAATGGGAGAGTAGATATAGAATGAAGCACAGGGAGGAAAAGTGGTCTCTACAGGTGCTGGTCATAAAATTAGAATATCATGAAAAAGTAGATTGATTTCAGTAATTCCATTTAAAAAGTGAAACTTGTATATTATATTCATACATTACATACAAACTCATATATTTCAGATGTTTATTTTGTTTAATTTTGATGATTACAAATGACAACAAATGAAAATCTCAAATTCATCATATCAGAAAATTAGAATATTACTGAAGACCAATAAAAACAAAGGATTTATAGAAATGTTGGCCAACTGAAAAGTATGAACATGAAAAGTATGAGCATGTACAGCACTCAGTATTTAGTTGGGCCTCCTTTGGCCTGTATTACTGCAGCAATGCGGCGTGGCATGGAGTCGATCAGTCTGTGGCACTGCTCAGGTGTTATGATAGCCCAGGTTGCTCTAATAGTGGCTTTTAGCTCTTCTGAATTGTTGGGTCTGGTGTATTGCATCTTCTTCTTCACAATACCCCATAGATTTTCTATGGGGTTAAGGTCAGGAGAGTTTGCTGGCCAATTAAGAACAGGGATACCATGGTCCTTCAACCAGGTACTGGTAGCTTTGGCACTGTGTGCAGGTGCCAAGTCCTGTTGGAAAATGAAATCTGCATCTCCAAAAAGTTGGTCAGCTGCAGGAAGCATGAAGTGCTCTAAAACTTCCTGGTATGTGGCTGCGTTGACCCTGGACCTCAGAAAACACAATGGACCAACACCAGCAGATGACATGGCACCCCAAACCATCACTGACTGTGGAAACTTTACACTGGACTTCAAGCAACGTGGATGAAGTGCCTCTCTTCTTTTCCTCCAGACTCTGGGACCTTGATTTCCAAAGGAAATGCAAAATTTACTTTCATCAGAGAACATGACTTTGGACCACTCACCAGCAGTCCAGTCCTGTTTCTCTTTAGCCCAGGCAAGACGCTTCTGACGCTGTCTGTGGTTCAAGAGTGGCTTGACACAAGGAATGCGACAGCAGAAACCCATGTCTTTCATACGTCTGTGTGTGGTGGTTCTTGAAGCACTCACTCCAGCTGCAGTCCACTCTTTGTGAATCTCCCCCACATTTTTGAAGGGGTTTTGTTTCACAATCCTCTCCAGGGTGCGGTTATCTCTCTTGCTTGTACACTTTTTTCGACCACATCTTTTCCTTCCCTTCGCCTCTCTATTAATGTGCTTGGACACTGAGCTCTGTGAACAGCCAGCCTCTTTAGCGATGACCTTTTGTGTCTTGCCCTCCTTGTGCAAGGTGTCGATGGTCGTCTTTTGGACAACTGTCAAGTCAGCAGTCTTCCCCATGATTGTGTAGCCTATAGAACTAGACTGAAAGACCATTTAAAGGCTTTTGCAGGTGGTTTGAGTTAATTAGCTGATTAGAGTGTGGCACCAGGGGCCATCAATTTTGAACCTTTTCACAATATTCTAATTTTCTGATATGCTGAATTTGAGATTTTCATTTGTTGTCATTTGTAATCATCAAAATTAAACAAAATAAACATCTGAAATATATGAGTTTGTATGTAATGTATGAATATAATATACAAGTTTCACTTTTTAAATGGAATTACTGAAATCAATCTACTTTTTCATGATATTCTAATTTTATGACCAGCACCTGTATGTCTTCCAGCACCCCAAGCCTATAGCAGCATAACTATAATGATAGCGCAGGATTACCTGACTCTAACTATATACTTTATCAAAAAGAAAAGTTCAGACCTTGATCTGTAAACGGAAAGAACATTTGTCACAACTGCTAAACTTCCTGTTCGAGTTGAAGGAGGGATAATTGGAGCTTTATACTGGAAATGGAAGAAACTCATTTAGAAAGAGATGAAGGTTTAGGATGGGGTGGAGTTCGAACTTCCAGCCGAACATAACTGGTTTAGATAAATTCATATGAGAAAGCCAATAAAAAAGTCTAATATAATTTTTTATTCATTTTACAATTATACATTGTAATGATTCATATATTAATGTAAAAAAAGAGTGTAAAAAATGTTTACAATGTCCTATAGCCTTTGGCTTGGGTGTTTAAATAGAGAATGTTTTATATTAGCTGAACGTTTATGTGTTTCAGACAAAAAACTAAAAAAAATAATTTAAGCACATGCATTTTATTTACAGATGGAGCTAACAGGGCAGAGCTTGTTCGATTTCATTAACCCCAAAGATATCCACAAGGTGAAGGAACAGCTTTCATCCTCGGAGATGCTCCCCCAGCAGCGCCTCGTCGACGCCGCAAGTAAGACTTCACTCGACC
Organism: Cyprinodon tularosa; assembly: GCF_016077235.1. Classification (NCBI taxonomy): domain Eukaryota; kingdom Metazoa; phylum Chordata; class Actinopteri; order Cyprinodontiformes; family Cyprinodontidae; genus Cyprinodon; species Cyprinodon tularosa. Next base: position 1,351,720 of record NW_024038589.1, on the reverse strand, counting down.
AAAAACTTGAACTGATTGAACAGGAAGAGCTTTGTCTCAGAATATGCATTTTTCCTCTGTGCAGCTGGAGTCCAGGTCCAGACGGAAACCCCCATCAGGCCGTCGTACTTGACCGCTGGAGCTCGGAGATCCTTTTTTTGCCGTATGAAGCACAGTCGGGTCGCAGGGAAGCACGAAGACAAGCACTCACTGCCTGGTGTTTCTAAGAAGAAAGGTGGGTGCAGCGTGGAAATGCCTTTTAATCAGGTTCTGAAGCTGCCCTGCTGCGCACCTGCACCGCACATGTGACATGTCAGCAGATGGGCTCGCTGGTCTGCAGGGCTGCCATTAGGAAGCATGACTGGATCAGCTGATGCTTATCAGCTAGCACAAGAGGTAAGTTTTGTCTGGACAGAGAGAAGCTCACGTGATCATCAGTCCCCCTGATGTGGTTCTAAGGGGTCTGAAACATGCAAGGACATTTCCATTAAAGAACATGTGATATGGATGAAACGTTTCACCAAAGTTTTTTACAACACGATTCTTGACTTTCCTTTTTGGTATTTTTGACTTTAATGTCAGAGATCCTGAGGATGAACAGTTTGAAACTCCACTTTCTTTCTACCTGCCCTTCTTTGTGTCGTTTTGTCACATAAAGCACCATTAAAATATATTGTTGTGGTTTATTTTTTGTTATTGCAGTTTGGAGAAAAGACAAAACAGTCAGGGTGTAAAAACACTTTTGTAAGAATGTAAAGCAGATCAACCTGAAGGAACTCTACAGAAAAAAAAAACGTAGGGTTTTTTAAGCAGCTTGCAAAAGTCTGGGATTTATTTTTGTTTTTTTAGCTCTGGGTAACAATGGGAAATAAAAGTATATATTTGTTTTTATTTCCTTCCTTCCTTCCTTCCTTCCTTCCTTCCTTCCTTCCTTCCTTCCTTCCTTCCTTCCTTCCTTCCTTCCTTCCTTCCTTCCTTCCTTCCTTCCTTCCTTCCTTCCTTCCTTCCTTCCTTCCTTCCTTCCTTCCTTCCTTCCTGTCACTGAATAAGCTGTAAATTAAAAGGGGCAAATGACCTGAACAAACTTAGAAACCATGAGAAGTACTGAGTTGTGCATCATTCTGTACTTTCATAAAGAAAGTAACAGTAGAGAACCCAGGATTCATCTTCCCACATTTTAAACCTGTATTAATGCTCTTTTTGGGGGTGAGTTTCTAAAACAAGGCATAGAAGGAAATGTTCCACTCAGAAGCAACCTTAAAAAAGGACCTGATTACCACGAAGAGTTGTTTAAGTTTAATCGATATCAACCAGGTCATGAAAATTCAACTACAACCCCTTAAATTTTGTTTTGTCAAAGCCTTTAATGAGTGACCAGCATACAGTATTTTCTTATATTACATGACTCATGCTCTGTCGCCATCTAGTGGTACAACCCGACAACTACACTGGTGAATAATTACCTTCCAGGTGCTTCATACTCTAATTATTCTCTCTATGTGAGAGAATAATTCAAGTTATGATAATGAAAATAATAACTGTGATGTGTATTATTATTCTGCTAGCTTGAATCAATTACATTACAGCTGCGTGTCATAGTTGACTTCCTCTAAAAGTTTGGCCCACAGTAGATTCCTGCTGACCCTTTTTTTTGTTTGCAAGCTTAGTAAGATTGGACCAAATTTTTCTAAGTTTAGTTTGTAAAACTGGACTTTTACCTGGGGTTTCTAGCAGATCAGTATTTTTTTTTTTTAACCTAAACCGCTATTCAAACCATAGTACTGACTGTATCTTCACTGCAAAAACGATCTAGAAATAACAAAAAATTGACCCTTAATTTGAGAAAAGGTATATAAGATGATCTGCCAATGGATTCGTTTTTTTTACCCTTACAAAAAAGATATGCACTTGAAATAAGAGACTGCAGTATTTTTTTTCCCCCCTCATTTTACATTTAAATTATTTTATTCCATTGACAAAGTGTCTCACTTACCTGCTCAAGAAAAAATAAGCCCTTATTTTAAGAAAATAAATAATTACTTAGATTTAAAGTTTTTCGAAGTGTTTATGGTTGATGTTCGGCTTGAAAGGGAATCCCAAGCTAAGTGTAAAGTTTTTAGTAAGCTCCCATCAAGTTGTCTTCCTAAAATTGCCTACGACCAGCCTCCCTATCCATGCTGAAGAAAAAACAACCCTACAGAAGTATGCTGCCAGGCCCACCGTCAACCATGGGGATAGTGTGATTCTATTTTCTGCCACACATAGGACTTTTCATGCTAATCAAAATGTTAATTTCTGGTCTCATGCGAGCAGAGACCTTGTACGACTCAATGGGCTTGTGGCAACTAATTAACTGGTCGTCTTAAGGCTTTCTTGCCACTTTTTATCAAAACTTAGCATTGTTGGAGTGCACAACTAATAGTCTTGCTGTGAAGAGGTTCTCTTCTCTAGGGGTGTTTCAGTTTCTTTAAAATTGCAGCAGGATTTTTGGTCTGCATTGCGAGCATTAAGTCTGACTTGTCCTGGGTTCATGGTGTAGGGGTGCTCTTCGCCACCGAGTGTGAAGCGACCATGGTCTTCGACCAGAAAGAGGCGTCTTGTCCTCTTCTGGCTGGACGAGAGTTCCTGCCTCAAGTGGTGGAGTTGAAGTATATTGAGGTCCTTTTTACAACCGAGGGGAGAATGGATCCGGAGATCAATAAAGAAATTGGTGTGACTGCCACTATTATACATGTGCTGTGGCAGTTTGTTCTGGTAAAGACAGAGCTGAGTGAAAATGCAAAGCTCTCAATTTACCAGTCGAATTACATTCCCAGGTCCTGGATCCTGGAAGAGGCTGAAAGCTTTCTCCATAGGCTGGCTAGGTAATACCTTAGTGATAGGGGGAGGAATATGTTAGTCTGGGAAAGACTCAGAATAGAATAGCTTCTCCTCCACATCAAGATCAGGCAGGTGAGGTGTATTGGACATATTTTTTCAGATGGTCCATGGATGTCTCTGTCAGAAGTCTTCCATACACTTCATATTGGAAGAAGGCCAAGTGGACAATCCAAGACAAATTACAGGACAATGTCTCTTGGCTGGCCTCAAGCTTTCCCCAGCAGAGCTGGAGAAGATGTCTGAGGAGAGGAAAGTCTGGGAGTATTTGCTGACACTGCTGGTCCCACAAACCAGTCCCAGAAAAGTGGAAAGCAATGAGTAAAAGTACTAGTATGAGTTGTGTTTAGTGGGTTTGCAGCTGAGCCATACCATCTGAGCGATGTTCAGAACTTTGGATGTTCCGTCAATTGTCTGTTGTGTTGCCTGGTGTTGTGGTCTTCCTGTACTCGTAAGAAATCTCTGAACCTCCAGACAGCAGCTCGATTCCTGGTTATGTCACATAAAATACAATGAATATACCTTGTTTCTGCCCACAGAAACATACAGATACTGTACCCTCCATTGCACCGGATATATGCGGACTTGGCCGAGCAGCGAACTGGATCCAGAGGGTGATGGCGCAGAGAAAGAGACCGCCAGCCTGAACTGCCTAGTCACGGTGTGCCGCCTCCATCCCCACGTTTCCCACCAGCCCCCAAAAGACGTCAACGTCAAAGCCACCGAGTTCGTAACCCGCTGTGCAATCGACGGCAAGTTCACTTTTGTAGATCAACAGTGAGTTTCCACTTTCTAACTATGTCCATCCGCACCATTGATCTTGTCCCACCCTTCCCCGCTGGTTACGGGTTTGATCTGGCAGCCACGGTTCAGCTGAGAAAGGAATGGCAGAGGCTTGTTGTGGCGTCAGTTCATCTGTCAGTGGAGATAATCCTTTCTGTCTTTGCCATTGTTTCTCAGAAGAAAGCTGTACATCTTGATGGCATCACATGACAATCCCTTCTCACTTTTTGGGACGTAATTACACAACACAAATCATGTAAAGAGACTCAGTTCATCCAATCTCTCGTGTGTTAATGGCGAACGTAAAACACTGAGACCTTTGTTAAACATCTCACAACATTGTTTTTGTATTGTGCACAATCTTGGGAGGTGGTAGGAGAGACATAGAAAGCAGGAATAACTAAACTTTGACTCTTCTGTTGTCTATCCAGGGCCACGACAGTCATTGGTTATTTGCCACAGGAAGTTCTTGGCACCTCTTGTTACGAGTACTTCCACCAGGATGACCTTCAGCATCTGGCAGGGAAACACAGACAAGGTGATTGAACAAAACCATCACCTGTAACAAAATCTTCAAAACTTGAAAGAAGGTATTGCACATTAGGAAGTATTAAAGTTATCTGAAGTCCAGTCTTTTTCACAGTTCTTCGAAGCAAAGAAAAGATTGAGACACAATGCTACAAGTTCAAAACAAAACATGGCGCTTATGTTACGCTCCAAAGCCAGTGGTTTAGTTTCACCAATCCGTGGACCAAAGAAGTCGAGTTCATGGTCTCTTCAAACAGGGTTATCTCGTGAGTACTTTTCCCATCTCCACGGATTAATTTGCTGCTTTGAATGTCAACAATGCAAGCTGCAATTCTCCTCTGCACCAACAGGGGACCTGGTCACGCAAAAGATGATAGTGAGGCTGGCAGCTCAAAATCGAATCAGGGTGAGATATTTTTACTCTTGAAAGTTTGTCTTATCTTGCCTTAAAAACTATTCAGGTTTTAATATGTAAAAAAAAATAAGGAAAAGAAAATCGTGTTTTATTTTAAACATTCTAAATTTTGGCCCATTTTGAGTTGGTTTATGTCAGGCAGTTAAAATGTATTCAAGCGGGCAGTTGATAGAATGTGAAACAGTTCTCCGGGGATGAGTTGTAAAAACTCTGATACTTTTCTTCATGCTTCAACAGAAGACTCTAAGCAAATCCCGGAAATACTCTGCCTCTCCAGTGGTGTAGGCACGATGATCTACGCAGGCAGGATAGGGACCCAAATCGCAAATGAACTAGGAGACACATACAGGTAAAGAAATCATTGTTTAATATTTATGTTATGTTTTGGGTTTTTTTTTTTGTTTTTTTTTGCATTTCAATGCTATTCTTACTGCATGAAATTTTTCCCCTGACAAAGAATTTTATCAGGGGTGTATATCCTTTGCTGGTGTTTGTGAATGGCATGCTTTTTATCAGACGGGAATAGCTTAAGGAGTCAATACTGATGTTTAAACATAGTTTTTATTTCTTATTTAAAAGGGCAAACTCATCTCCATCAAGTGGAGCTTCAAGTCCATTTGGCTCTGTCCAGGAAAAATGTCCGCTGACCAGCAGGAGTGTATGTTTCTCCCACTATACATCACCGAATACAGAGTAACTCTAGGAATCTCAAATGTCCTTTACAGAACTAAAAGGTGTATCTGACTCTTTCAGATTTCCAGCAGAGAGGAAGAAGCAAGCAGCTCTTCAAACTCCCAGTCTCAGACTGATTCCGGTAAAGAAGCTGCCGGAAGCAGTGCAGCATCTGAATGTCGAGGTAGCTTTATTTTTTATGGAGCTAAAAGTATGTGTCAGAATTCTGCAAAATGCACTATCAATACTGATATGACCATTTTTTTAAACACATGCACATAAACCACTCTCTATGCACATTTTAGATTTTTATGCATACCGATTCCATACCCCTAGAGCCCCAATATGTTACACGCATAAGTGGCTCTCTCCTCGCTCATGTGAGGAAACAGAACCCAAAACATATCATATGCAGAAGCACTGATCCATAACTACTTTATATGTTGTAAAAGGTTTATATGTTAGAAAACTAGCTCAGTAGATGACTCTGTCTAGGAAATAAACAGTTAAGCAGACAAGCTCTGAGCCAGTTTTAAAGCCAAAGGAATAAATGAGAGCACATGCAGTTAGTCACATTAACTGCTGTTTCTTTCCTATGACTAGGAAAGAAACAGAACTAAACACTGTAAAACAGGCCCAACTCTGTCGTCTATAACCAAAAATGTAGATGGCAGCAGCTCAGTAGATATTTCTCTCCAGGATTGTTTGACAACCAAACAGAACCAGATCAGATGAAGCTACTATGACAAGAAAAAGCAGGAAACATAAAGTTACAGTTTGAACTAACAAATAATGCAGAATAGTTGAACAGGGATAGAATGATGTAAAGTGGTCAATTTTTAACGTCTCAAAACCAACATGTTAGACATTGTTGGAAAGCTTAGATTCTCCACAATTCTACCACCAAGTTCTTCTTATGGACACAGCGAGCCCCAATGCACATTTAACACAGATATAGCAGCATGTTAAAATGTAAACATAACAAAGCAGCCACAACAAGCATGCATGTCTTTATTACTGCTGTTCAAAATAGACCTATTATTTTCGAGAATAAAAAAACTGCTTTGAGTCATGTTTGAACTGATGCAGCTTGGGCTTTGTTTTACTCACAGAATTTTCACCAAAACTTGAAGGTGTTAGCTTTCAAATAATGTATCACAAATGTAATTTGGGCTTACAGCTCCATAGTTATTTGCTTTTCCATTTGGATATGCAAAATAGGTGAGAATTTCCCAAAATGAGGTGGATATTAAGAGGATAAATAGTGCTGGAGATAAGGGAAAAATGATTCCCAGTAGATACAAACTAATTCTAGCCTCACTTTGCTCAATAGTGAAGCTAACGTTAGCTTAGTTCATACAAAGTCCCAAATTTAACATTAAACACCATTTTAGAGCATATGGCTACTGCTTATTTAATGATTACTTCACTTAACCAGTTTTGGACTCCTTAAGAGAACATCAGTTAGCCTACAGATGCTTTGCTAACATTACTAGCTACTACCAGGAAGGATACCTTACAGTATAAAGAGGTGGGAGATCCTGAAAAGTAGCCAATCACAGGCGATTACTTTCTCCAGTGTTTACCTCCCTCAAAGTACATCATATGAGTGTGCAGAAAAAAAATCACACTAGTAGAAGAGAGGCTATGAACACACAGAAAGCTAATCAATAGCGCAGAGGAGGACGCACTCATACGTGGGACATATTGGTCTTGCTGTACTAAATCTGCACTCATAAAAGGTTTGAAATGCGTAGTTTACATGTTTGTGTATTAAATAAATACATGAGTATGTATTGTGAGTGCCCCTTTTTGGTAGAGTTTCAATGTCATGTAAAATAGTGTCAATATTCACAAATACACACGTGTTATTCAGACGTGTTATTTACAAATGGAAACTCAATATGCAAATATTTTACGTTTTTTTTAACAGGAATAAATGGCAACTAATTGGAGGAGTTCAATCTTAAGACCTCAACATTGCTTCTAGCAAAAAAAATTGAGTAAAACATACTTAGTAAGCTACGTCTAACTAATTATCCCCTTTTTTACGAGATGTTTAGTTATTGACATTAATTGGTTAATGTTACGTTTCAAGGGGAGATGTATCGTTGTTTTTGTTGTTAATTAAGGTTAGACAATCTAGGAATGGTAGCGTTAGTAAAGCTATCTAATTTAGCTTACTGACTTAGGGTAATGCTTGCACAAATAAACAGACTTATAGTAAGAATTAAAAAGAAACCATCCAAGAGGGTAACTATTCCAACTTATAAAGTACAAGTAGTATGTTTTATTAACCGCTCCACTGTTGTTGCTAGTAGCCATGTTGATGTCTTGTAGCCTTCCTAAATTTATAAAGTGTTGTAGCCTACCGCTGGTGAAGATTCTCAGTTATCCAGGTCATAGTCATTCCAAAAAAGTTAAAAAAGTTAAAAAACAAAAACAACTCCCCATTGCTAAGGGGTGCACCTATTCTTCCGGTTCAGTTTGCATTTCTAAGCCATAACATTTCTAAGCCATAGCACTTCTAAGGCTTTGTTGGGCTACTCTATAAAGCTAATCCAGACATTTTGAATTGAAAATAATTAGTGAATGGGAAACCAAAGTCCAGTGAATTGTGTTTTAACTTTTTTTTTTCTCTTTTGGAATAGAGCTTTACTATTGATGTGTTTGGCTTATAAATAAATGTCTGCTCACATGGGGTGTTATTATGACCATGGGTATACAGTGGCTAAGGTGTCAAATGCCCAAAACCAAAGCCGATAACTTGAAGGTGCTGTACATGTAAACAAGGAAAGACCCAGTGACAGTAAGCTGACACAAAGAAGAATCCCTAATATGAGGTTTTTAAGGTTGTTTCCTGTTTGGTATCGTTCAGGTGAGCCATTCCAGCTGGATTTGGATGTCCCCGGGCTCAGCAGCTTCAGCAGCGACGAGGCAGCCATGGCCGTCATCATGAGCCTGCTGGACTCAGACGTGAACATGGGCCAATCAGGGGACTTTGAGGATTTACACTGGCCTTTCTAGAGGGAGCTTGTACTCTCATTCACTCCTCTAAAGTTCTTGTGCCCTTTTCCTTACCATATGCCAAGAACATGTGAACGATATAACCAATGGTTGTCGTCCTCAAACAAATGAAGGCACTGGACATTTCCTAGAGGTTGCAACGTGTCTTACTTGAGGACTTCTGTGTGGTAACTTGAGAATTGTTGTGACCAATCTTCTTGGTCTTTTGATCCATGCTTGAAGCAAAAAGAGGGTGAAGTGCATCTGGAGCCAGTGGTGAGCCAGAGTCTTCCTCAGTGAGACCTCAGCACCTCAAGGTGGTCTAGACAAACTTGTGTTTGCTCTGCTGCCATCAGTTACCACGGCATGAAGAAGAATGAAACTCTTGTCATGTTCAGTGCTGCTATAGAAACTCCTCAAACGTTAACAGCTATGTATTTGCATTTGCATAATGAAGACTGTCCTATTTTTTATTACGTGAATGATTGTGTTTTTTTCATATTTAAAGCCCTATTTGCAAAACTCAAAGTAAAATAATTCTATGAAAGGTACTGTTTTGTCTAAACCTATGTTCTGAGAGGGCTGAAATGAGGCCATGTATCCTTTAAGGATCCCTAGATCCCCAAATCTCAAAGAGGTGTAAACCAGCAAGAGTCGCAGATTAGTAAAACGGAAAATTCTGAATTTACAAATGCATATCAGTAACAATTTAGAAATGCTTAGTGTTAAAAACTAATTAGGTTAGGTACATCTTCTAGTTCGTATTGTTTTGTACTCACCAGTCAATTGGGAAATACAGTCTTGTTAAGCTGGGCATACACTTAACAAGTTTTTTACCCTTTTTGGGCCGATTCTCCAGTTGTGCGAGAATTTTTGCCGCATCGTGCATCCTGTGTCGCGTAGTATACATGAGGTAACGAGGGGGGATTTGCTGCTTATGATCATCTCCCGATCAGAAATCAGAAGGTTCGGAGAAAATCAAACATGTTTGAAATTAAGTCGGCCAGGGTAAGATGTTCGTGAGCAAATTCTGGTGTTGAAGCAGGAATACAACCGACGTGTCCGACATGGCTTTTTGATGTACGGTTGTACCTGCAAACCTGCATAGTCATCGTACAGTTTGAGCTGTAGCTGAGTACAACGATTGAAAATATTGTTTATGCCCGGCCTTAGAAAGTACGACTTATATCAAGGTGTACATCAGGAAAAAGGATATAGTGCTGCAGAGTGCAAAAGCTTAGCTTATTCCCCTTCACAGGTTGATGATTTTGTTGAGGGGGTTGCTAGTTCTCTGCGTATTGCCTTAGACAACGCAGCTCCTTTGAAAATGAAAACCGTTAAAAATAGAAAGCTTGCTCCTTGGTTTAATGCAGAGCTGCGTACTTTGAAGCAAAATGCTAGGAAACTGGAGAGAAAATATCGCTCCACAGGCCTGCGAGAGTCCTTCCTAGTCTGGAAAAATGGTTTACAGTTGTATAAGAGGACCCTTTGTAAAGCAAGAGCAGCATACTTCTCCTCATTAATAGAGGAGAATAAGAATAATCCTAGATTTCTTTTTAATACAGTTGCCAAACTCACCCAGAGCCATAGCTCTGTTGAACCGTCCATTCCACCTGCTCTTAGCAGCAATGATTTTATGGGATTCTTTATAAATAAGATTGATCTTATTAAAAATAAGATCATAAGCACTCCTCTATCCGCGATTGTACCTGAGGTAGTCATGGAATCTGAACCGGGTTTAGACTGCTTTGATCCAGTTGAACTCTCTGAATTAGCAAAATTATTGTCTTCATCTAAGCCTTCAACTTGTATGTTAGATCCAGTTCCAACCAGGTTATTTAAGGAGGTATTCCCTTTGATCTCCTCCTCCATTTTAGATGTGATTAATCTATCTCTGTTACAGGGATATGTACCTAAAGCTTTTAAGATTGCTGTAATTAAACCTCTGCTTAAGAAACCGTCTCTTGACCCAGATGACTTGGTCAATTATAGACCTATATCCAATCTTCCTTTCTTATCCAAAATTCTTGAGAAAGTAGTTGCCAAACAAGTTTGCGATCACTTCCACCATAATGAACTTTTTGAAGAGTTTCAGTCTGGCTTTAGAGCTCATCATAGCACTGAAACAGCTCTGGTGAAAGTCACTAATGATATTCTCATGGCCTCAGATAATGGACTTGTATCTGTGCTCGTCCTGTTGGATCTTAGTGCTGCATTTGATACAGTTGACCATAATATTCTTTTAGAAAGACTTGAATATTTTGTTGGAATTAAAGGAACAGCACTAGACTGGTTTAAATCTTATCTATCTGATCGAATTCAGTTTGTTCATGTTAATGATAGATCTTCAACACGCTCAAAGGTTACCTGTGGAGTACCACAGGGATCAGTGCTAGGACCAATTCTCTTTACTTTATACATGCTCCCAATTGGTAGAATTATTAGACAGCATGGGATTAATTTCCACTGTTATGCTGATGATACCCAGCTATATCTGTCTATAAATCCAGATGAAGCTAACCCATTACATAGATTACAGGCATGTCTTGAAGACATAAAAACCTGGATGACTCTTAACTTTCTGCTTCTGAATGCAGACAAAACAGAAGTTATAGTCTTTGGACCAGAGTCTCTGAAAAAGAAACTGATTAGCCAGTCACTTCATTTGGATGGGATTAAACTGATTTCAGATAATAAAGTAAAAAATCTTGGTGTTATTTTTGATCAGGACCTGTCATTTAAATCCCATATCAAAGAGGTTTCTAGAATTTCCTTCTTTCATCTGAGGAACATTGCAAAAATTAGAAATATCCTGTCCAGGGGTGATGCTGAGAAACTAGTCCATGCATTTGTTACTTCAAGGCTGGACTATTGTAATTCTTTACTATCAGGAAGTCCACAAACTGTAGTTAAAAGCCTTCAGCTGATCCAAAATGCTGCAGCCAGAGTTCTAATGAAAATTAAAAAGAGAGATCATATCTCGCCTATCCTGGCTTCTCTTCATTGGCTTCCTGTTAAATCAAGAATAGAATTTAAAATCCTCCTTCTCACATATAAAGCCTTAAATGGCCAAGCTCCATCTTATATCAGAGATCTGATTGTTCCTTATGTTCCTAACAGAGCACTTCGCTCTCAATCTGCAGGTTTACTAGTGGTTCCTAGAATTTCTAAAAGTAGAATGGGAGGCAAATCTTTTAGTTATCAGGCTCCTCTCCTGTGGAACCAACTACCAGTTTTAGTCCGTGAGGCAGACACCCTGTCTACTTTTAAGGCTAGGCTTAAAACTTTCATTTTTGATAAAGCTTATAGTTAGGGTGGCTCAGGTTATCCTGAGCTATCTCTATAGTTATGCTGCTATAGGCTTAGACTTTTGGAGGACATAGGGACCCCCATTTCATCATTCTGCTTCATTCTCTCTCTGTTCTCCTATTCTGCAGAATCTGTTAGTTCAATCTCTAACCTTCTGCTCTCTCTGCTTTTTCTCAGAGTAGCTTTGCCTCGTCTGTTCCTGTTTGGCTGTGACGTCATCCTGGAAAAAAACATCAGCTGTGCTGCTTCTATCAACACCCTTGTTAATAGATGTTGGAGATCGGCCTGTTTTCCAGTGTGGTCCTGTTTCTCTGACCGTGACTGAGTGGATGTGCTCTCTTCGTCCTCTGGCATGGGAGCTGCCTTGGAGCTCGTCTGCCTGGCTGTGTGTTTCCTGGACGGGGCCGCCTTTTACAGCTGCTTTTTGTATCTCTGCTTCTGTCTCCTTGAACCCCAGTCGGCCTCGGCAGATGGCCGCTCACACTGAGCCTGGTTCTGCTGGAGGTTTCTTCCTGTTAAAAGGGAGTTTTTCCTCTCCACTGTCGCTACAAGCATGCTTAGTGTGGGGGATTGTATTTGAGTCAATGAGTCAATGCAATCAACTGGTTTTCCTTAGATAGAAAACTTTGTATCAATTTGACTGTATGATCTGGTTGAACTGTAAAGTGCCTTGAGATGACATGTGTTGTGAATTTGGCGCTATATAAATAAACTGAATTGAATTGAATTGAATTGAATCTTGACATTGGGAGGGTTTTATGTTAGGTGCCATTGCCCAATTTGGAATTTTATAGG